>NC_091122.1:68414975-69044975 GCF_040183065.1 Periplaneta americana | reverse complement strand
CGCGATGTTTTGGACTGAGTTGTATAGCACTTGAACTGTAGGTCTACTACAAATTATAATAGGGCATAACTTAAAACGATCTCCCTATTTTCCTCTCTCATACACAAACACATCCATACATCAATAACATTAAGTAACAGTGCTAACAGAAACTTTACCTGAAGCTTACCTTCCTGAAGATATCATATGAAATGTAAATTCTAATTATTTTACTTAATCTCTCGTCTTTAAATTTACACATTGTACCGGGATGACTTTTATTTTTTCTGCATTGTTCTGCAGTATGTTATTCATATTTCTCCAAATGGCGGCCTGAACACCTGCAGACTTCTAACACATGGGTACAGGCTGTTACATAAGAAACATTACAGAGCTTCCATTCCTCATATGAGGTATAAAAATTCTCATACATTTAAAAATTTAAAATAAATGATCTGAAGACATTAATTCGTCAATTTAGCACAGAAACCTAATCATAAACAGAAGCAAGAAAAATCTTTTGAATTCAATATTTTCTAATGTTAATAGGAAAAAAAAAGTTGAGACAAGTTTTGGGGGGCAGTGTCCCCCCATACCCCCCCATAACTCCACCTATGCCTGAGAGCTTGGTTTAGAACACATTCTATTTCTCTGTTCTCCGTTCCATTACACTTTCATCACATTCTATTTGGTTTTTTTTTTTAATGTGCACATTTAACCTTCATAGCCAGGAAAGAAGCATAGGCTACATTAGAATTGGACATATGAACGTTAAATTAATTAAAAAATAAAACAGAAATAAATACGATCAAATATTCATGTATAATATTAAAATCCAATATTCTGCTGTCAAATGTTCTTTCTTATTTTCTGTTATATTCAACATTATATATATATATATATATATATATATATATATATATATATATATATATATATATATTTTTTTTCACGAGGCCCTGGAAAATACAACACGAAATTAAATAACATTGTTTTACATCATGAAGGCTAAAATCTAGACAATTCAGGCAATAAGTATCTTTACACAATCCAGGACCATATATGACGAGTTTCTCGATACAGTTGTAAATAGTCAGCAGGCTGTAGTATTTTATCCAACTGATTTCTTGAATTCTTTGAAGGATTGCCATCAAAATATTTTGAAACTTAATTTTGAATGACCAATAGTACTATTGCAAAATATTTAACTGTATACTTATGCAATGGAACAAGAATTTTTGTGAAAAAACTAATGCAATACGTGATATAAGTGAGAATATTAGGTGTAAACGACAGGAGAAAATTTTTTAACCTATGTATGTTTGTGATACCCACTAACATGCCTTTCGATTTTAAGCAAGTTCAATTTCAGTGCGACTAGAATTTGTAATGAGTAATGATGAACACTTAAATGTGCACGTATGTGCATGGAAGAAGTATCTCATGTGATCTGTGGCTATCTTATTCTGCGCCTGCGTACTGCGAGATAGATTCTGCGAGATAGATTTTTGTAATGAGTAATGACCATATTAAAATAAAGCTCAAGGACAGTCACTCAAGTTGCAGACATTCACTTAGAAACTCAATATCAATATCTTTCATATTGTCAATTATTGCTTTCGAGTGAGCACACCTAAACTTTATATATAAAACAAACTTCCCCTAGAATAGGGGTTGATCTGAAAGACAAAGTATAGCCTACCAAATAGACAAGTATTGGTGAATGCGTACAATTTTGTGAAAATGTTTTCGTGAGAAATACAATTATTATTATCATTGTGTTATTAATTTACTTTATATATATGATTTCTCAGAAGATAGATTCAATATTTTAGAGCTCTCAAAGAAATAGTCATGGCCAAAGAAGGTTCAAGATTGAACTCTTTACAGAAATTAATAAACTCTTTTATAATCGTGCCTCTAGCACCCACTAATAACCCAACAATTTCAATTGTTTGTAACTTATATATATTGATGGCCCAGAACCAGACTGTTCCAAGTCCATTTTACTATTTTTTTTTTTTTTGAGAGCTATTTTAAGCTCCTGACATTCAAAGCTTCATGAAACAATCTGGAATAGCTTCATAGCAACCTTATGGAAAGGAGTATTTACAATTTTGTTCGATTCATACATGCATACAAGAATTGGAACACAATGAAACACAGATTTCTTTCTTATAAAAAGTTGGACTTAGAACAGTCTGGTTCTCAGCCATCGATATGTTAATAATAAGGAACAGCTGGACCATAAATTTGATTCTTCTCATTGTTGACATCTTCCGGTTGAGTTGTATTCAATTCAAAGCGGATAGTAGGATCTATTATATAGCCTATTGTGTTGTTAAAGGCTAATATATCAACCCGCCGACAGCTTCCTGTTTCCGATAGACCATGGATTTCTTCATAAGTGGTATATCCCTTGTCGCGAAGAGCTTGAGCGATTGCGGTCCTGATTTTGTGATGCCTGGCATTGCGTAATGTCTCACCATGTGAGCAAGATCCAAGAACGTGGGCGAAAGTTTCTATCTCGTTGAAGCAGTGGTGACAACAGTTACTGTCCATGGATCTGACTGGAATAGCGCATACAGCCGCAACAATACCGACCATTTTTATAGCATCCTTCCATTCACTGCAGCTCAGTCCTTCATGATGAGTGATCCACCGGCTTGTGGCAGGATGTTCCGTGAAAAGGGAAACTCCTTTCCCTTTTTGAGAAAGCGTGCTCCATTTCTGAAATTCTAGATCCCTTAGCGTAGCCCTCACTTTCCTTGAATCAAGAAATTCATCTCGGGAGTTAGTGAGACTGTCATTGTATGTTAAATTTAGTCTGGTTAAGCAATGTTTGCTTTCATCTATTGTGCTTCTAGTATTTAGAATATAGGTATTATTTGATTTGTATAGTGTTTTCAAAGCATTAATTTGCTGCAGAACTGCTTCCCATTGAGATCTGAAAAGTTCCAAGCCTTTAAATTTTCTGGGGCTGTAAACCATATGTCAGGAAGAACAGGAAGTTGTAAAATTTCCTTTAAAGTGCATTTTACCATTTTGTCAGAGTCTTCTAGAAATTTTTGGGGATCTGACGAAGGGGAATAGTTTGAAAATGATAGATGAGTGTAGGGCAAATCGAAGCATTTAAGATAGAGAATTTCTGATCGGCTTGGAGAAGGGGTGAAGATGCAAGTAATTCCAAATTTTTACATAATGTTTGCATAGTCGTTAGAGAATTAAATGCAATCTCATTTTCATAATTTATGCATATCGGATTGTCTCACCGTTGGATATCATTTTTACATTACCCTCGTCTTTGTATGTTTATAAATATCTGTGTAATTATAGGCCTATTGCCAATATTGCCAATGTTAAGCATTGTGGAAAGAACAATATCTTAATTTCTAAAATATATGTCACTCATAACATGTATGTTAAACAATGACTTGTCACGAAATTATACTGTACGTTTTTCTTTCGGTTTATAAAATAAAAAATAATATAATTAATATGATCTGAATTTGAGAGATAATCGAAATTTCTCAAGTCATATTTTAAAAACCAGGTATGATATGAGCATACAGCGGTTAAGAGGTAAAAAAACTTTTAATATAAATTAAATTACATACGTATATGTATATGTACAACAGATTAGATCAATTATCGCTCACGATAACACCCCAATGGGTTCTGACTGGGAACAAGGTAATTCCTTATTTATCATCAGCTGTCTCTGAATTTCAAGTGAAAGCACACATAGACACACCTTGAGATCAATGTACAGATCTTATACCGGTAATTATTTTATTTCTGCCTCTGTACAACATCACATTTGCGATGGAGAGGAAAGGAGACGGCAGAAAAGTTGCAATGCTTTTTGATATGCTGACGCCCACGAATAAGATAAGCCACTTGAATTAGTGGGTGTATAGATACCGGGTATATGTTTGTTTTGCTGAACTTGAAGACAATGCTAATTCATTTAAATCTTGTGTTGCTGTAGCCTGTAAATATTTTTGTTTGGTTTTACTTTGTTTACAGTTTGATTTTTTCTGTTATTTTATTTATATTTCTGGTGGTGTGGAAGAGAAGGCCTGATGGTCTTAACTACATCAGAATAAATAAATAAGCAAAAATAAATAAATAAATAAAAATTAATTCAAAGAAACAGTTGAACGCAAGGCATATGATGAAATGTTTTCTTTTCGATGCCTGATCTACACCTGTTTTATATTGAGTGACCCTGGCAGGCATTTGGCTAAGAAGTAAGTGACGCTATGTAAAGATTATCTTTATGGACGAGAAAACTTAGTAAAGGCAATTCGTTTTGGTTGTCTATAGTTGAGTTTCCGAGATTTCTGTAAAATCTAACAACAAGTTTAATTAAAAATAGAAGCAAGAAGGAAAACCTGGACAACACTTGGTGCTTTCAATTCGTAAGACATAAAAATCACATTACTTTGTTTTGTTATAAAATAAAATGAATTACTGTACTAAAGGACAACGTTTTATAGCTAGAAAAAGAAGTAATGCAATTTCAGCAACATCCTCTAGGATTCCAGAATGGACACTATTTTCATTGATATTAATGCATTTTCCAAATGTAAGCTTCGAAAATAATTGAAATGAAATGTTAATTATGAACATTAGTTTTAAAAGTAATTACTAGACGAAACAACCATTTATTCCAATTGTTACATGTCGAATAACCTACTTCTAGTGTATTATTATTTGAAAAAGTCTTGACTCCTACAGAGGTTTCTAGTCTATATTTTCCATCAGTACATCAGTTACCATATGACTGAAATAATGTAGTATGATATAAAAAACCTGAAATTTCAACTGTCTACTTTCACTAGTTCTAGAGAAAATAGGGACACATAAAAAGAAACATAATTTTTTAAAAATCAAATACACAGATGAACACGTAGGAAGAACTATGATTTCTTAACTGCATAGTTGTAACATTAAGATTCATCTTCTATTACAAAAACGCAGCCAACATGGTATAGAATGAAGTTTCAGCTACAACATTTTTAAAAGAAGGGGAAGAAGATCTATAACTGAGATCTATAAGCTAGTTCCATTTTTTCATTCTCTTTGTAATTGGCATTCATTGCTCAATGCGTAACAATGCCATCTTCAACAATGCATATGATAAATTGGACCGCCATTATGAGTTTTCATTTCAATTAAAGCAAGCAAAAATGGCGTTTTATGGAGAGTATGTGTATTGAGGAGCTTGGTTCGATTCCCATAGGAGAACCAGGATGAACCTCTTTCCACTGAGGTAAGTTTTCTAAGTTATATTAAGATTCCTCTTGAAAACTGCTATAGTAAGTAGGGGAAAAAAACATTTACGTTATTTAGCATCAATAGTGATTATAGAATAAATGTTTATATTGGGAGTTAATAATTAACCCTCGATTGAACAGGCACATTTAAAAACACTACCGGTACCAAAATCGCTACGCAATTTTAAATTGCTGAGAAGAATGATGTTTTATGCTTTTAAAACATAGGCTAACATTGTTTTATAGCCATCCTTCCTTTTCAATAAATACGAACAAAATAAATCGTATAATGCAGCCCTTGTGAAAGTGTGGACTTTGGTGAATCGTAAATTAGCCTATATATAAATAGTATTTCAAATTTGAAGAATAGGCCTACTGCAAAATGTGTACGAAGTCACGAAAATACGAATCAATAAAAACATGAAACTTCACCATTAATAATAGTTATAATATAGGCCTAATCGTAAAATTACAAAATAAATATTAACAATTATTATATCCAATTATTATTATTAATAACATTAATACTATTAAAAATCTAAAAAAATAATATTAATCAGTTTCATATCTGGATTCTCTGCATATTTATCCATGAAAACGAATTACCGAAATAGGCTAAATGCAAAACCAGAAATGAGGCACAGCTTGCCGCCCTAAAATCAGATCATTCTAAAAAATTTGGTATCCTTTAAAAAGTAACATATTAATCCCATTGAACAGAATAATTAAATACTGGATTTTATATAATTACGTGTGTTATCTATTAAATACCATTAAACTATATTAACATTTATATTGCAATGATTATTTTGTTTTGTTTTTCTTTTAATGATCTTATAAAAGTTCAAGGTAGGTATGCTAATTATAGCAAATTATTATTATTATTATTATTATTATTATTATTATTATAACACTAATGAAACTTCGAATTCCTCTAATAACACACATGGAACTGTTAACTCATTTGCGTTGCGTGAATTCGTGATCAAATGAAAGTGAGGAATGTATTAATATTACAAAGGATAGCACTTTTTGGAAAGAAACTAAGTCAAATTTTGACATATTTTAGGAGAGCAAACAAACTTATTTTTATGAATAGGCTAAATACGAGTGTACCAGTCCAGTACTATAAAAAACATCTTGATGTTAGAGATAGAGGGGAAGGTTTGACTAAGTTCCTTTCTTTGTAAATCAATACTTCATGGAAATATTAATAATTTCATCACAAAAAATGCAAATTTAGAATGAGTTCCTTTCTAAAACTTGAGAATCAAATCTACAGGTGTTACATATTAATTATAGAGTAAGGTAAACATATTTTATCACCTAATTACATATTTGGGTGTGACGCGGTACTGTTTTCTTAAAATCATACTTGCTCCTCATAAAATACTACTTTTTACTAAATTCCAATATTATTATTATTATTATTATTATTATTATTATTATTATTATTATAACAATATTAACAATATTTAATTACAAATGGCTTTTAGAGAACCCAGAGGTTCATTGCTGCTCTCACATAAGCTGGCCATCGCACAGTTTGAAATTTTCTTAATATAAATGGACATCATTAACATGTTTCCTTCTATTTAACAGATTTTCATGAACTTTAAGGTAGCGTATTTGATTTCAGTATGAACTCTGATAACGATTGTGTAGGGCGAACTACATCTTTTATAGGGGTGAATTTAAGCAAAATTAATAAATTCCTCCCTATTTAACATATTTCCATGAAACTTTATGCAGAACATAAAGGTAGCTATGTGATCTGAGTACAAACTCTGATAATGTTTGTGTAAGGTAAACTACCCCTTAATAGGGGGTTAATTTATGCAAAATTAATAGCTTCCTTCCTATCTAACATATTTTCATGAGACTTGATGCAGAACTTAAAGGTAGCTATGTGATCTGATTACAAACTCTGATAATGGTCGTGTAAGGGAAACTACCCCTTTATAGTTGGTTAATTTAGGCAAAATTAGTAACTTCTTTCGTATCTAACATATTTTCATGAAACTTAATGTAAATTTTAAGGTAGGTATGTGATGTGAGTACAACATCTGATAAAGTTTGTGTAAGGGAAACTACCCCTTCATAGGGGGTTAATTTAGGCAAAATTCAAAACTTCCGTCCTTTGTAACATAGACTATTTTCATGAAACTTGATATAGAACTTTAAGGTAGCTATGTGATGTGAGTACAAACTCTGATAATATTTGTGTAAGGGAAACTACCCCTTTCTAGGGGGTTAATTTAGGCAAAATTAATAACTTTCTTCCTATCTAACATAATTTTAAGAAACTTTATGCAGAACTTAAAGTTAATTATGTGATCTGAGTACAAACTCTGATAATGTTTGTGTAAGGTAAACTACCCCTGAATAGGGGGTTAATTTAGGCAAAATTAATAGCTTCCTTCCTATCTAACATATTTTCATGAGACTTTATGCAGAACTTAAAGGTAGCTATGTGATCTGATTACAAACTCTGATAATGGTCGTGTAAGGGAAACTACCCCTTTATATTTGGTTAATTTAGGCAAAATTAGTAACTTCTTTCGTATCTAACATATTTTCATGAAACTTAATATAAATTTTAAGGTAAGTATGTGATGTGAGTACAAAATCTGATAAACTTTGTGTAAGGGAAACTACCCCTTCATAGGGGGTTAATTTAGGCAACATTAATAACTTCCGTCCTTTGTAACATAGACTATATTCATGAAACTTGATGTAGAACTTTAAGGTAGTACAAACTCTGATAATATTTGTGTAAGGGAAACTACCCCTTTCTAGGGGGTTAATTTAGGCAAAATTAATAACTTTCTTCCTATCTAACATAATTTTAAGAAACTTTATGCAGAACTTAAAGTTAGTTATGTGATCTGTGTACAAATTCTGATAATGTTTGTGTAAGGAAAACTACCCCTTTATAGGAAGTGAATTGAAACAAAACTTATAACCTCTTTCCTACCTAATGTATTTTCATAAACTTCATGCCGAACTTGAAGAGAGCATATGTGACTGTTAACCTTAATTTTAAAGCGTTTTTTTTTTTTGTCTAACTTTCTTGGTGTCTGTTCGATAAGATCTTTTTTGGTCTTATCACATTGATGATCACTATAATCCTTTAGCCAAAATATGGGGGGCAAAGGCTAATTGGGATTTCCTGGTCTCTGATTGGGTCAAAAACCCTGATGGATCTGATATTTAATCCTTGTGGTGAATTTCGGTGAAGTCCGGAGGGCCTAATTAGTCAAATCCACTCTCCTCACCTCCTCGCTGGGGCCCCCTGGGATCTTTTAAGATGCGAAAGAGAGAGTGGTGTGCGGACAGCAATGGGAAGCTTCCGCACTTATTTCTCCCAAGAAGAAATATTCCAGAATTGCATGATGAGTCTTTCCCTGGTAAAAAATTCCGGACGTAAACTATCCCCCCAATCGGATGTCCGGGTGGGGGATACCGGGGAAGGACAATTCATGACAGAACAAATCATAGAAGATAGAAGATCGACGAAGGATGTAAGGACGCCAATGGTACCAAGTAAGTTGGAAAACTTGAAGCAATGAGTAGAAACAGAGTGGATGTGATGGGAATATCAGAAAGGAGGTGGAAAAATAGTGGAGAGTTGATGAGTGATGTATAGGGTTCGAAGTTGATGGAATATCATATTTTTTCTGATATCACATACAAAGCGAGATACAATATTAACTCGTTTCAATTCAACACGAACCAATATAGTCTATGCCTACTTTTTTTTGTATATATTTGCACTTTTTGTCTTTTATTGTTTCTGATCATTTTTTAGGAAATGTTCTAATTTTTGTTGCATTATTGCCCTTTCCTTGTTTTGAACGGAATTTTTTTACGGTGTAATCGTACCCTACATTCCAGAACCTAGTGCAGTTTGTGTCATGGAGGAATTTGTCTTATGGTTTCATGAACCTTAACTCCTGACCATGTGTGTAACATGCTTGCCCCCATTCAATGCAACAGTACAAATACTGCAGCCGCAGTGCTTGCAGTCAAAGACAAAGACAAAGAGGGGAACGAACTGGCCATCCTAACCCATTATCTCCTGGCTTAGTTGCCTCATGAGTGGTACCTTAATGGTGTCACTTGTGAGTTCAGACCTGTCTTTTCCGGCAGTTGACTAAACAACAACAGTATTGACAATTTATACGGAGTGTTTTAAAAAATGGACTGAAAGTAATCAAAGTGTTAGGGAAATGTTAGCTAAGAATTGTTAGACTTTGAAATGTACCGTAACTTGTCGGAAAATGTGTTACATATAATCATACTTGGGGAATCACCAGTATCTTATCGTGAAAATTGACACCTGGTCCCAGCAGAGAGGAATGGTCTAGGAAATAGTTTCAGAAGAGCAGCAAGAAACCCAAGAGACCAAAAGTAGAAACATTATTGGCAAGTACGAGTAATCCTCATTTCAGTTTGGTTGATAGGCCTTCCCCTCTACTCATCAGTGAAGGGGAAGATGCTACTATCCATCCTACTAACGTTCGACTAATTGACTTTCAACATAGTGAAAAATTATATTATTGGAAATGTTTACTGATAATCTATATTTCGAAAGTCCATACTAAGCGTTCTTATTTCATTTTATTGCTGTTCATATAAACTGGCACATTAAAAGGCTACTGAGAGCAGAAGATAAAATTCTTCACCGCTAGTTGCTACCCTACAACACATACAATGGGACAATCTGCACTGTGTCACTCCCCCCTGACTTCATACTACAAACTAACATTCCTTACTATAAATATCAGTTGAAAATATTTAAGAACGACACTAAAATATACTCAACCATGTAACTGTGAAACATCTGTGTCACTGTATTTTACATTCACTTATGTACTTTATTTAAGATTTTATTTTCTTGTGTGTACAACTTAGAGGTGCAGGTATAAGAGGTAACAGCTACCGCCCTGTTACTGACGAACTCAGGACAAGTAGAAGGGGAAAGAAATGCTTTCGCATCCTCTCAACTTGTATGAAATGTCGTTTAGAAACAAACTGACTTACACTGGTCAGATTAGTTTATGATCGGAATAATGTTAAAATTATGTTTTAGAGTACATTTTCTATAACCATTTTTTTTTGTTCTTTATTTTGTTTGAAGAAGACAAATTATCTCCCAAGTAAGGGTTCGTTTTTTATATATATATTTTTCTTGAGCCAGGGCAAAGCTAATAATAACTGATAGGATTTGGGAAATAATTATTCCACTTTCTGTTGAACAAAGAGATTCGTACATGTCTGAGCCATGTGAGACGAGACGGAAGATTTCACTTTTGCGCGACATGTCAGTATCCTCACAAAGGTCTGAATATAGTATATAGACAGGCCAGTTCAAAAGGGAAAAAACTCAAAATTTAAAGTTATGAGAAACCAGAATTTTAAAGCTTCATGTTGCTGTGAAAAATCCAATTAACACATTTTAATTATTTTAAGCTTATAATATAACTACAGTATATGAAACATACTAAGGGTGTTTGAGAATAAGGTGCTTAGGAAAATATTTGGGGCTAAGAGGGATGAAGTTACAGGAGAATGGGGAAAGTTACACAACACAGAACTGCACGCATTGTATTCTTCACCTGACATAATTAGGAACATTAAATCCAGACGTTTGAGATGGGCAGGACATGTAGCACGTATGGGCGAATCCAGAAATGCATATAGAGTGTTAGTTGGGAGGCCGGAGGGAAAAAGACCTTTGGGAAGGCCGAGACGTAGATGGGAGGATAATATTAAAATGGATTTGAGGGAGGTGGGATATGATGATAGAGACTGGATTAATCTTGCTCAGGATAGGGACCAATGGCGGGCTTATGTGAGGGCGGCAATGAACCTCCGGGTTCCTTATAAGCCAGTAAGTAAGTAAGTAAGTATATGAAACATCATTAACAGAATTATGGATTAATTTCAAAGATTCTTTTGTTTCTCACAGCAACATATTGCTTTAAAATGTAGTTTACTCAAAACTTTAAATTTTCATTTGTTTCCTTCTGAACTGGGTCGTTCATATAAATTATACATCAAATCCATTTTCTTCATATTTTCTCAAGTTCGTTTCAGAACGGTTTACGACAGCACTTGAAATAGAACGAATTTCAATAACTCCTCTAGCGATAATTTGTGTGTCTGTGCTCTATGTCTCTGAGCATGTGCAGTTTCTTGTATCTGGAGTTTAGAATATTCAAAGGCCCATTACTTTTTTCTGATAGTGTACATAACAAAGGCTCCCTAAAAATGTTTTACTTATTGTTGATAGTTTGATGACGTTCATGCTATCATTCTTATCTAATATACACTCTTTATCCTGTTCATTAGCTAGCAATCAGTGTGATACCGACGATTTTCACTCATAATTATTGTTCTTGTTTATCCAACTGTCCGAAGACAAGTCTGAACCTCACAAGTGATATAAAGAAGACACCACTTATGAGGTAACTAGGTTAGGAGATAATGGGTTAGGGTGGCCAGTTTCTTTCCCGCTCCAGTGCAGACAACACCGACTAGCTACATATTAACACTAGTCAGAATTCAGATGCATACAAACAATAATTGACACATATGGTCATGTGAGATATACTTCCTGATAATTTATGTACATATCAACCAGAAACTCAATATTGCTTTTCAGCTGGACGCAGAGCAGAAGAGGAGACAGATGCGGTCCAGATGATCTATGAGTCCACCACACATTTCACCGATTCCACCTCTTCTGAAGGTACAGTAACATTTCAAAGTAGGGAAGCAGTAAATAAATAGGCTACAATGAATACACAGAGTGTTTCATGAGGAATAGTGAATATTTTAGAGAGCGGTAGTATGGACTATTGTGTGTAAAAGAGTTCATATAAATATGTGTCCAATTTTTAATGTGTGTTGAAATACAGCTCTTAGAACGTTACGTATAACAAGCCTAAAAAATTTTATGAAGCAAATAACTATGCACAAAACAATAATATGTGTCGATCTTGTAAGATCGTCTGAGGGTAGCACTGGTCATAAAGGGATGTAGAGAAATAGCAGTTGGTATTTCCTTTGGCCACAAAGATGGGCATGTTTGTCCAGCATGACAGCGCCTGTACATTTAAGCCTCCAGGTAACTCATTTAATGTCACATTCCCCAAAAGAGGAATCAGTCGCGGTAGTCACGTGCTTTGGCCTCCAAGGTCCCCAGACCTTAATCCTGTCGATTTTGTCTTTGGAAGCGAAGTGTACAAAAACCTAGCAAACACAAGGATCAAATTATTGGTCGCTCACATTATGAATAGTACAGCTCTCCAAAGGAACGACAAGACGACCTCAGAAGAACAACTGTTGTGAACAGAGCGGAAGAGTGCATTGAACTGTTGAATTATATTGAGACCATGTAAATAAACAATAAATGTAATTGTTAAGTCATTTGTGTTTCCTCTTTGTCTTGTAGGCTTGTTATGCACAACATACAAACAGTTGTATTTCCATACCCATTGAAAATTGGACACATGTTTATATAATCTCTTTTACTCAGCATAGTCCATACTCCCGGCTTCTAAATATTTACTATTCCTTCTGAAACACCCTGTATTAAGAAAATAAATTACCTACCTATCTGTCATTTAAACTGCAGAATGATTCTCCCGTTTTATTTGTCAAACCCATCTATGACGGCATGGTAAAACCTAAATTTTTGTGACAGTTCCTAAAAGATTTTTTAATTTGAAAACTGCCAATTGTGAAATTATCTCTTAGCGTATAGAGTTTCTCACAAATGTGTTTAACCTCTTCAGAACAGAGAGGAAGTAGTCGTAGGAATTGTTAGTGTAAGTTCACAAACTTTGACAACCGCACAGTTGGCCATCTCTAGTTTATTTTCCTCAGCAAATTTCAACAGCTCACAGTGCTACAGTGCTACAGCACAATGATAATTTTTGCTCAAATAATGTATTTGCAATACCATAGTATTTGATCTGCCATTTGACAATTTCCCGTGGTTATGTTCATGACGCATTATCGAGTGTTTAGTCTTCGCTCTTCGCTCTTTGGTGCCTCAGGCAGTATGCTGTGCTACTCAAAACTCTGCATGAGAATGTAGACAACTAATGCGCATGTGCGAAGCTGAAATCACTGCTCTGATTGGCTATTTTTACATGGGGAAGTGCTGTAGACAGCTTCAGCACAACACAGCTTGGAGATTGCAAAAGTAAAGCGTAACGAAAGAATGCTTGTTTGTGGAAGAACTCGGAACTATGTACAGTGTGTTTGGTAATTCAAGCATCCTACCACTGCTGCCATCTACCTGGTTTTTGAGGTTCCTCCCGAATCAGTCAGTCCAGAAAATTGAAGCCAAGGAATTATGTGATCGTATAATTCAGGAAACTACTTATTGCTTCCAGTCTTTAAGCTACCTAGAAGCAACAAAATTGTTAAACAGCAAATTGTTTGACAATTTTTTGCATAATTTTCCTGAACGCGAACTTGAATTTGCTGCCAACAGCTATACTGTACTGAACAAAAGAGTGTTAAAGACACAACTTGGAGTTCTATACGGAAGACCCGACTTCTGAAATACAGATACAGCTGTTCAATTGTTGCAATACATAACATAGCCTCCAACAATTCACAGAATCCATTCTGTGAAGTAAGGAAGTTGTTAAATATTTTGGTTACAAAACCAATGACCACTGCTGAGTCAGAAAGATGTTTTTCTTGCTTAAAACGCATAAAAACCTTTCTAAGGAACACTATGTCCCAGGATCGCCTCACTGCTCTTGGAATACTATCAATAGAAAAGAGTATGATATTCAAGATGGAGGGTTTAACACCAGGGTAAATGACAAGTTCTGCAGTAGGAAGGAACGTCGTACGGATTTCATATTTCGTCACTAGGCGAGTCTCAAATTAAGATAAATACATATAAGTGTATACAGTTGTAGTGTAGAGATTGTAGCACACTCATTATTTTGACCACCAGCTGCTACTGCAGCTCACTCACTCACCCTAAGTTAATACAATATAATGGATCCTGAAACTTTTAACTTGCTGTGCTGTAAAAACAGTAAAACGTGACTTATCAGGTTTTTTTCGCTATACTATTCATATGATATGATATGATATGACATTATTTATGATACTGGCATGATATAATATATTATATAATATGATATGATATGAAGAGCAGAGAGGAAAATGCGTTAAGTTCAAAATAATTCATATTCTGTAATAATAATAATAATAATAATAATAATAATAATAATAATAATAATAATTATAATAATAACAACAAAACAATAATAATGAACCATCGTGCTACAGCCCATGAAGGTTCTGGGCCACCAACCTCTGGTGGCCTCACGTTCACATGCCGAAGCAGAGGTGGACGATCATCCAATCAGAATATAAGTGTTGTATGGTTAGCACGATGATCCCCAGCCATTATAGGTCGCTTTCGCAACTGGATTTCGCTACCTTTCGTAGCCCCCAAGTGCATCACGATGCCAGATGGGCACCGATCCCATACACTAGCCGAAATTTCATGAGAAAATTTCTTCCCTCATGAGGACTCGAACCGGCGCGCATTCCATAACGCGACTTCTAGGCAGAATGCCTTAGAGCACAACGCCATGGCGAAGGACTCATTTTCTGTTTTAGTTAGCCCAAGTACTGTAGATTTGTGTAATTTAACTATACAGAATAACAATCTCAATATTTTTCCAAACAGTTTTATATCTGTTCCGGTAACAGATTCACCTACTGAATATTATCAGATCTATTTCAAAGTTTCTCAAATTGTTATATATTTGATTCTGACCTATACCGTGGTTAGAAAATTCGCTCACCCTTACATGATCAAAAAATTGTAGTCCAGATACTTTTGAACGCCAGTGTACACACAGACACTCTATATTTAGAAGCCATTTGTAAATAAAAGAATAGGACTAAATTAATTTCATTTCTTAAATAAAATTCGAAATTAGTTTTATTTCAGTTCATTGAATTTATTTTTCTTTAAGGCTATACGTGCGTTAGAAGCAACTTCACTATGTGCTTCAACTTTCAATTCACGTACATAGAGTCTACTATCCATTTATCCTGTTCATTACATTTGCTAACAATCATTTTATTACGAAGATGAAAACACAGAATTATGTTGCATTTTAGATGGACTCATCAGCGTGCGGAGGCTCCACAGTGACGGAAACATAACACCCAACCGCTTTACAGAGTGGAGAAGATCAAATGTTTCAGAAGGTAATGTAATTGTTTACCTTCTGAAGTTGTGGCGCTTTCAGCTACGAACATGTTCGAATTTTACTGTAAATAAAAGAATAGGGATAAACGAGTTTCATTTCTGAAATTAAATTCAAAATCACTTTTATTTCAGTTCTTTGCATTTATTTTCCTTTAAGGTTATACATGCGATAGGAGTAACTTTACTATGGTCTTCAACTTTTAATTCATGTACATAGTGTCTACTATCTATTTATGCTGTTCATTACATTCGCTAACAATCATTTTATTGCGAGAATTAAAACACACAATTATATTGCATTTTAGACCGACTCGACAAGGAAAATAGCAGTACATCCAGCATGGTTATATTGTGCAGCAGACCCAGCCTTTTAGAAGGTACAGTAATTGTTTACATTCTGAATTGGTGGAGCTTTCAGCTATGGACAAGTTCAATTTTTACTGTAAATAAAAGATTAAGGATAAATTATTTTCATTTTTAAATAAAATTCGAAATTACTTCTATTTCAGTTCATTGAATTTATTTTTCTTTAAGGCTACACATGCGATAGAAGTAAATTTTTAAGTGTTTAAATTCTTGATACACGTGCATACTGTCTAGTACCTATTTATCCTGTTTATTACATTGGCTAACATTCATTTTATTACGATTGAAACACAGAATTATGTTGCATTTTAGATGATGGACAGATCCATTGCTCCAAAAGCCAGCCAGGCAGCTTGATTGCAATGTGGAGCGGAGCTAGTCTTTCTGAAGGTACAGCACAGGAGGACAAGAGCAGCGCAGACAGTCACACCCAAATGGGCCAGAGCAGCGTGGACGCTACCACGGAGGCACTCGGGAGCAGCATAGACGCTGCCACACAGGCATGTGGGCGCAACGTAGATGCTGCCACGCAGGCATGTGGGCGCAGCGTAGATGCTGCCATGCAGACATGTGGGCGCAGCATAGACGCTGCCATGCAGGTATGTGAACGCAGCATAGATGCTGCCACGCAGACATGTGGGCACAGCGTAGATGCTGCCACGCAGACATGTGGGCACAGCGTAGATGCTGCCACGCAGACATGTGGGTACAGCGTAGACGCTGCCATGCAGACACTGGACAGCAGCGTAGACGCTGCCACACCAGCTTCCATGCCCGAAGCCATGTCAGTGACACGTGTCGAAAACCAGTCAGCAGAACAGGACAGACGAAACAGGAATCGCTGCTGGTCACGTTTCAGACGTGTATTTCGTAGGGTTTTTCGTCTTTTTAGGCATAAGTAATATAATACTGTTTGTCTAAGAGCCATGTTCTGTTCTGATCATGGCTCCTAGATACAATATATATATATAAATTAATTGTTTAATAAAATAACCTAATTTACTAAAGAATAGGGTTATTTATATTATAATAATTAATTTATATAAAATACAGATTATCTATGAATATACAGCATTGTTGAAAAATAGAGGTATATATAATTTATATTAATATAAATCTAACTTATTAGAATATATATTATTTATATAAAAATATATTTATGTTAAATCTATTTATCAATAATTGATTATTTAAAATAGGACCTCTTATATATATATATATATATATATATATATATATATATATATATATATATATATATATAAATAATAGATTGTACGCAACTATTGTTGTTAGTAATATTAAATCCTTATATATATATATATATATATATACACTACTGTGCAAAAGTCTTAGGCAGGTAATAAAAATTGTAAAAAAAAAAGAACAAAAATACTATGAAAAATAAAGTATTTATTACCAAAAGTATTTAGAAAACACAGAAAAAAACAATATCACACACAAGAGTCACTGAGTAGGTTCCTGACACTAATATGATGTGTGGCCGCCTTTAGACAACAATATCTCTTGAATTCTCTTAGGTATACCTTTTTGCAATTTCTGGAGAACTGTGGCAGGAATATTCCTCCCCCTGCCACAATGTAGCTGCAGACTTTGGCTGCTTTTTCATCTTCTCTTTGCCCAGATAATCCCAAAGACACACGATAATATTTAAATCTGCACTATGAGGAGGCCACTCCAACAGCTGAACGTCTCCTCTACCTTTTTTTTTTTCTGCAAGTAGGTTTTCACTATATTTTCTGTGTGCTTCGGATCATTGCCTTTTTGAAAGACAAAATCTCTTCCAATTAATCGCAAACCTGACGGCATTGCATGATGAATCAATATTTGTTTGTATTTAACAGGTGTCAACTTACCTTCAATTCTAATTAAATCACCCACTCCATTAACTTCATATTTGCACACTACAATCCCCGTGTTTCATAGTTGGTTGCAGACATACCTCTTTTAATTGTTCTCCTTTCCTCCACCTGACATAGTGCCTTCGATGACTTCTGAAGATTTCAAATTTTGATTCGTCACTCCAAAACAGTTGTTTCCATTATTGGCTCGCTATAGTTTGTGTTCTCTTGCGAATGATAATCGCTTTGTCCTATTACCCTTCCGTAACACGTCCATGAAGACCATTTTTGATGAGTGACCATCATACTGTAGATGCATGTACTTCAGTATTACTGTTTTCAGAAAGTTCTGCTGCCAGTTGTGCACTTGAAGCTGCTCTATTTCTCAGGGTTTCACTTTCAGATATTGTTCATCCCTAGCAGTCAATTTCTTGGGCCTGCCAGTCCGCTTTCGATCATCTACTGTCACCAACTGTAGCTTTTTCTTCAGAATCTACTCTACCGCGCAACGCGATACACCAGTTTGTAGTGCAATACTTGCTTGACAATGATACTGCTCACTCAAAACGCAAATTTTGTATCTCATTTCAATTGAAATTTTTATCATAGCTGCTTTATTTTTTGTTCAACCTGCCAAGAAGGGATTCAGTCTATTACTAACTTCAATGTTATTCTATTCTTAAATAAACACATTCATTTCATCTAATACACAGCACTGACTACAACTTATTCTGTTTATATGCAATTTGTAAACACAGCACTCAATATACCCGAGCGAGGATTGTGTGATGGGTCTATAAAGGAATGTGGTGTTTTTATGGTTTTACATTAAGCTTGGTTTTGATGACTTTGACAAATTCTTGTACTTATTTTAATTATTTCACAAGTAAGACTTCATTCTAACTTGTTTTAGACCACTGTCGTTCTCAATTCTAGGAACTAGAACATAATATATACGTATTGCATAGGGTGCCTAAGACTTTTGCACAGTAGTGTATATATATATATATATATATATATATATATATATATATATATATATGAGTAGGTGAGTTTCAAAACTATCTTTATCCACTCTATGCCATTTTTGGGAAAATGCAAAAAACTCCTAGCATGCATATCAGTAAATAAATTTCAGTGAAACTTTTCTCCGGTGTTGATAGCAGTTTCATATTATTTAAAAACCTCATTTGGCAAATATCTGTCACATAATTTCTTTGAAATTTAATAAAATATTTTGGAGAAGGAGAGTTTTGAAACAAAATAATGATTTGAGATAGATAAGATTGAATTTTGGCTTTATTGTGTCTATTATTGGACAAAATATTGTTATTACAAAACGTGATAAAGAGAGTACTGAATGTTGATCTTGCAACACAACTCTAGAAATATTCTACAACACTTAAACTAAAAGATGTAGCACTTCATCAGTATTTTTTTGATCCACGTGTTCATCTTCTTGTGGAACTTCATCTCTGTCGTCTTGACCAACAATCAGTGTTTTGTAGTAGATGAATTCTTCACGTTCTCTCCAGTTGTCTCCGAAATGTTTCGAAATGTTTTTCTAGAAGGTAGGACACATCAACTAACTTGGCACGTTTAACAGGAACGTGTTTTTTCAAGCTGCATAGGAGTCATACTGCTTAAAGATTTGCCCTTCTTTAATATTGTTCCTGAACTCCAGTGTCGCAACTGTAGTGCACTTCCACTTCACTTCAAACAATAATGCTTTCCTTGGTGTCCTTAGTTAAGATAATCCTTTTACACAAAGACAACTTAGAATCCCACTGTCCAGTAGTTTTTACCACTTCATGGACGGAGAACTTCCAGTCATACACAGGCACTTCTAAACCAGAACTTTTCACTGTCCCAAATTCCTTAAAAATACTAATGTAAGCTATTTGTCAGGTGTCTCAATTTTACCCTCCCTCCTAATTACTTTTTCGATCCTTCCAAAAACCCTGTCGGGTTGTAGGAAAGAATGTCCTACTACAGGAAAAACAAATTCGACCTTCTTTACTGTATTTGGGGCTTCTTCTTTAAACCACTTCAGCACTACACCAATCACGGTCGAGTATTTATTCTGTCCAGGACAGCCATCTGAACAGAATCGAACGTAATCACAGTTATTTTCAAATTTTGCATTCCTCAGTGTATCAAGTATAGCAGAATGGCTTGGCTTGGCTTGGCTTGGCTTGGCTTGGCTTGGCTTGGCTTGGCTTGGCTTGGCTTGGCTTGGCTTGGCTTGGCTTGGCTTGGCTTGGCTTGGCTTGGCTTGGCTTGGCTTGGCTTGGCTTGGCTTGGCTTGGCTTGGCTTGGCTTGGCTTGGCTTGGCTTGGCTTGGCTTGGCTTGGCTTGGCTTGGCTTGGCTTGGCTTGGCTTGGCTTGGCTTGGCTTGGCTTGGCTTGGCTTGGCTTGGCTTGGCTTGGCTTGGCTTGGCTTGGCTTGGCTTGGCTTGGCTTGGCTTGGCTTGGCTTGGCTTGGCTTGGCTTGGCTTGGCTTGGCTTGGCTTGGCTTGGCTTGGCTTGGCTTGGCTTGGCTTGGCTTGGCTTGGCTTGGCTTGGCTTGGCTTGGCTTGGCTTGGCTTGGCTTGGCTTGGCTTGGCTTGGCTTGGCTTGGCTTGGCTTGGCTTGGCTTGGCTTGGCTTGGCTTGGCTTGGCTTGGCTTGGCTTGGCTTGGCTTGGCTTGGCTTGGCTTGGCTTGGCTTGGCTTGGCTTGGCTTGGCTTGGCTTGGCTTGGCTTGGCTTGGCTTGGCTTGGCTTGGCTTGGCTTGGCTTGGCTTGGCTTGGCTTGGCTTGGCTTGGCTTGGCTTGGCTTGGCTTGGCTTGGCTTGGCTTGGCTTGGCTTGGCTTGGCTTGGCTTGGCTTGGCTTGGCTTGGCTTGGCTTGGCTTGGCTTGGCTTGGCTTGGCTTGGCTTGGCTTGGCTTGGCTTGGCTTGGCTTGGCTTGGCTTGGCTTGGCTTGGCTTGGCTTGGCTTGGCTTGGCTTGGCTTGGCTTGGCTTGGCTTGGCTTGGCTTGGCTTGGCTTGGCTTGGCTTGGCTTGGCTTGGCTTGGCTTGGCTTGGCTTGGCTTGGCTTGGCTTGGCTTGGCTTGGCTTGGCTTGGCTTGGCTTGGCTTGGCTTGGCTTGGCTTGGCTTGGCTTGGCTTGGCTTGGCTTGGCTTGGCTTGGCTTGGCTTGGCTTGGCTTGGCTTGGCTTGGCTTGGCTTGGCTTGGCTTGGCTTGGCTTGGCTTGGCTTGGCTTGGCTTGGCTTGGCTTGGCTTGGCTTGGCTTGGCTTGGCTTGGCTTGGCTTGGCTTGGCTTGGCTTGGCTTGGCTTGGCTTGGCTTGGCTTGGCTTGGCTTGGCTTGGCTAAAAAAGGAGATACAGTAGTATTAACAAAATTTGAGACCAAATGTGCAGCGCTTGTGTTCGGTCGCAGTTCAGATATAGTATGTTTTTGTTGTGGATTTCTTTTCTTGATTGGGGATTCTATTGACATCAAACTCTTGTTTAATTCCTCAATATTAGTGATTTCTAGCACTGTATCCATAGAACTGCTAGAAGAAGAACTGGGATCATCACTTTATCTGTCCGCACTTTCATTTGATTCATGTTGATTAAAATCACAAGAACTACAGGCTTCACATGTAATTTCACATGACCTATCCAGAAATTGATTGATTTTTACGGAACGAATCACATATTTGCACATTCAAAGACTCCTTTAAATTGAGCTTTATCAATAAGTCGCGACTTACGCGTCTTAGTGTACTTTTGTTTATAAAAGCGTGATTAGGAAGGTAAATGGATTTAAACACTTGTTATATATTAAGCGATCTTTACTATCACTCATGTTGTATAGAAGTCACGTCACTCCGTGATATTCAAACCCAAACTGCCATCTGTTTACTGCCATAAAGTTTACTGCCTTACCCAGCCTTGCTATCATCAAACACTTGGCTACAGTATGAATATATAGCACTGTGAAGGGCTTCCCCTCTTAGCTGAGCCGACAATAATAAAATGATTTTAGATAAGATATTTACCGTTCCTTAAGGTATTAATCATTTGATGATTAGCATGGTGACATCAGATGCAACGGGAAATTTCCACGGGCAGCCTTCTAGCCTATGGCTACAAGCAGTTCATTAGCTGGGCATCGCGAGCGCGTGCATGCCTCCAGAAAATAAATTGTTACAAATGTATGGGTGCCGATCCCATATTTATAAATGCAGTAGTTTCCAGGTAATACATCAGCGAACAAGTCTACATTTTTTTTCAGATTTTTAACTTGGCTATTTAATATAGTAAATTTGCTTTGAAAAAGAAATGATTAAAACAATGGGCCAAATTTTAAATTTATTTGTGATAGGCCTAAAGTAATAAAAAGTGTTGTATTTAGTCTTTCAAATGTGCCAAACTGCAAATCTCAATTATATGTAGACACAGAGCTCCAAGTGAGTTTATGTAAGAGTGCGCGCATAATTTGCGTAACTTCAAATAGTCATAACTACACAAATAATTAATAATTGTGAAAATAAAACAATACGGGTCTCCTTATTTGATGTCTGGAATTCATGAAAAAAAATTCGACCATTTCCGAGAAGGTCGTGTTTTATTGCTGTGCGATTTGATGTGGAATGACTCAATATTCTAAATTATTGTAAGGAATCATGTACACAACAGAGCAAAGTGCATACATAAATCAAAATGCTGTTATTACCATTTCTTAATAAGCCACATGAGACTAGCTACAGACATCTCGATAAGAGAATATATGTACGCAAGCGCACGGAACAGTTGTACTATTAAAATTGAAATGCTATTAAAATTTACATGATCGGAATTTATTGTGTGGAAGCTAAACCTATGGTATTAATTAACTATTATTAAGTGAAGCTATTCAAATTCAGCTTACAATCATGAGTATTGAGGTGCTATCCTTGTAGTCGCTGAAGGAGGCAAGACAACTGTTTTGTGCGCGGCGTTTACAGAAATTACGTAAACTAGGTCACAGCTGATGGTGGAAAAGGGGGAGTATGGTTATAGGTTGAAAAGCCATCACGTGAGTTATGTGCGTTCGGATTGAATAGAGGGTTATGTAAGTTTGGAATCTGCTCGTTTAGAAGGTGTATGCCTAATTTAATATTTCTTATAACGCAAGTTAAGATATTTCTGTACCTTTTATATTTTTTTGATAAATCTTCATTCAAAGGTTCACGTTTTACTTTTTTGGCTAGTCTGTCTCTTGTGCATATTGATTTAACAATACCCTAAGTGATCCAGGGTTTTATTTTTTTATATTTACTGAGTACATTATTACAAGTATGAAAGGTATATTTAGTTATTAGATCGCGGAATATTTTGTAAAAATTTTGAAAACTAACTTCAGCGTTTTGGCAATCAAAAACCATTTCCCGGGTCTCTGAGCTAATATTTGCGACTAAGTCTTTGTAATTAATATGTTGCTTGCAATTATTATGTGAATTTATGATGGGATCCTTAATAATATATTTAGTGACTAGTCCAACTACCATATAATGATCTGTAATTGCACTATTATATACTCCAGATTTGAAATCTAAGTTAATAGATGTTTTGAAGAATATATGATCAAGGCATGCATTATATCGAGTAGGAGCATTTAAGTATTTCAAAAAACCATATTCATGCATAATACTCAAATGTCTGTTGCCAAAGTTATCTAAATTGTGTTCTAAAATTTGAATATTAATTTCACCTAAAATAATATGATTTTTAACGTCTTTTAGTTCATACAGAGATTGTTCAAAGCTATCCAGGAAATCAATTTTGCAATTATTTGGAGATCTGTAAATTGCTGTTAGAGAAAATGGAATATCGCCTATAGAAAAGTCAAAATGAATAGAGTTACAGTGATTAAATTCTACATCCTTAGAGCAGACGTTAATATAATCTTTAAAATATACCACTATTCCATCACATTTATTATATTTATTTATTTTAACGTATTTTTTTATAGCCATGTAAGTCAAAACCGTAATCATGATCTATCCAGGCTTCAGTAAGAACTATTATATCGAAAAAGAAATCCATTTTGAATCTTGCATACACCACTTTTAACACTTGAATATAAATAATTGATGAACTAGTGGACTTACTCGTGTTAAATATGTAATATTTTTCCGGCTTACAGCTGTTTCAGTGCATCACGCACCATCATCAGAGCCTACTAGATCTCGGCGTCATCTCGAACTTCTCTGCCTGTTAGGAGGGTGTGTTTTATTGTTGGAATGTGTTGGATTGTGTAGTCGAATAGTGTGTGTGTACTGAAATTGATCTGTGTGTTGAGGATTTGATCGGGGTGTGTTTTAGTGTGTTTGTATATTTCGTATTGTTCTAGTGTGTTGAGTTTTTGGTTCTTGGGTTGTGTGTGTAGGATTTCCATGTCCGTATTTATGTTATTGTATGTATGGTTGGCATTGTTTATGTGATCGGCGTATGTAGATGTATTGTGTCTTCTGGTTATAGCTTTAATGTGTTCTTTGTAGCGAGTTTGGAATGATCTGCCTGTCTGTCCTATGTAGAACTTATCGCAACTATTACATGTGAGTTTGTATACATCTGTGTGGTCGTATTTATTTGTTTGTGTTTTTTGTGTGTTGAGATGTCTTTGTAGTGTGTTTTCTGTTCTGTATGTTATGTTGTATTTCTGTTTTCTGAATGAAGATGCGATCTTATGTGTGCTTTTGTTTTCATATGTTAGTGTGTTGTATTTCTTGTGTTCTTGTGTTTGTGTTTTGTGTATTCATGTGTTTGTTAAGTTTTTGTTTTGTCTTCCTTATGATGTTGTCTATTATGTTTGGATTGTATCCATTTTCTTGTGCTATGAATTACATATTTAACACGAGTAAGTCCACTAGTTCATCAATTATTCGAAAAAGAAAGTAATATTTTCTAGTAATACACAGAATTCTTAATAATTTTTATTTATACTACGAATATTTAGATGAAGAATTTTTAAATGTGATAGACTAGTGCTAATATAACTGTTGCAGAGAGAGAGGTCTTCGAAATTTTCTGTGGCGTTGTTGTTTTCATGGTAGTACTGGTTAAGTTTATTTATAATATTATTGTGTTCCATTGTTAGTTAACATTAAGAAAAATACTAGAAAGTAAACGTTTGGAATAATGTGCAAGACTTTACAGGTTATTTATGTCATATGTGCTACTTATCTTAATAACCGGACTTCTTTCATCTCTGCGAACCAGTACTTTTCCATCCCTTGTCCAGACGAATTGGTAGCCTTTGTTCCTGGCGGCATCTCTTGCACTATTCAGCAGACTTCTAGTCGCGGCTGTTAAATGGTCCCCTGCTGAGAACCTTCCGGTAGGTAGATTCTCGTTCAACTTCTGAAGTGGAATGCTGGGTCCATTGTTGTCCTTTCGCGCCTCTTTCTTGTAGCACTGCAGCCATTCATCCTTGCTCCTCCTTCTCATGAAATGGATGACAATGGGTCGGGGTTTACCTGGCTTGGATGGGAGTCGATGCGCTACACTGATATCTGGGACGTATTGACTGCCTCCAATGGCTACTGACACATTGTCTATCACTTCATATATGTTTTCATTAGGAGATTCTGCCAATCCAAAAACAACGACATTGTACGTACGTGAGTACTGTTGTATTTCACTTATCTCCTGCTTCAGCAATTCGTTGTCCTTAGTTAAATTCCTGGTTTCTTGTTTTGCTGCCTTCAGCTCCTCGCTAAAGACATCAAATTTATTCAAAATAAATTCTACAGATTTCTTGAGGTCACTCACTTCCGCGTTGATGAAGGATTTAAACTCCTCAAACATTTTCTTCATAGTATTGAAGACAACACTATGATCGTCCGCCACTTTTTTTTCCTCGGATGTCGATGCGTCACTTTTGTTCTTCCCTGTTTGCTTCCTAACCATTTTCACTTTTATGACACTCTGGGAGCGTTAGAAAAACACGTCTGGCCTTCACTGTTGCTCGAACTGAACTGAATAATAGATAAGCATTGACGGTATATGATAAAACTTTAATTACTAATGTGTTAGCTTATCGGTCCCATCATACCTTTTAAATTTAATCTAATAAATTATTTCAGGTCAAGGTGCAGTTTATGTTTTGGTGGAGATGGATTACATTTATATTTATTATTGAATTATTATTTGAAATTTTATTATGAAATTGGATTTAATTGTAATTTTTTGTAGATTGTAATAGTGATTTTGGCTCTGAAATATGTACACATCGCCCGTCGCTCTCATTATTTGTTAATTCAGATAAGTCGTAACATGGTGGTTGTACCAGAAAGTGTGGCTGGGATGATAATTTAATACAGATTAAATCTTTAAGTTAAGAATTTCATTTACACTGAGTAATTTTATCATGCAATTCGATATAATCTGAAATATTATATATATATTTTTTGTTTTATTTTATTTTTATATTAAAATTAATTGATTGTTTTTGTATATGTTGTTGATTAATTTTTTTTAATTATAGTTTATTTTTACTGTAGGGGTTATTTTATTAATTTATAAAAGTAAATTTTTGTTGTACCTTGTGTAACAGGGTTTATTAAATTATATTATAGACTTTTTGTTTCCCGATTTTGAAGGATCTAATTAGTAATTTTAGCAGTGGCGTGCAGTGACCATTCAGACAGCCGAAGCACTGTATATTATAATTGTTAGGTAAACAATGGTAAATCAAGGGGCTTGCCTTGATAAAATCTGATAATAATTTAAAAGAACATATATTAAAATAATTAGACCTAATATCAATTTAAATTCCTTAAAGCTACCATTAAACAACATTTGATATAAAATAAGAAGCTTCTCGCTTTAAACTCACCCTTGGCACTTCTCACAGCAAGATCAACGGAACTGAAATTCAATCCTTCTCTCCTGGGAAGCAAATTTGTTAACCACCTCATCAAAGAACTCTTTCTTCTTCCTGAGTTCTCCTAGTAGACCCGCTTCAATTGAAACAATTCCAAGATGAGATAGTCTCTCTTCTCCAGTAGAATTTCGAGAGTAGCTTTTGATTCTCTTCAGCGTTGAAAACGACCTTTCTACTGAAGACATACTCACAGGAATTGTACACAGTAATGTCACTAACACATTAAACTGCTGAAAACTTTTTTTCAGCATTGAATTAGTACTCAATAGTTTTGCAAGTTCACTCATGGTTTTATTTCTAAACTCTTCACTGCTGTACACTACAATCAGCTCATTTTTCAATCGAATGATGTCGAAAAATTTTCCATATGTATCTATGAGACTTTGAAAGCAACTTTCTGGGAATTGGTTAGTGTATTTTTCATAGTTTTCAGGCGATAATAAATTTAAAAATTTCAGTTTGGAATAATCTTGAAATCTTACATCCAAGTGGTTATCAATATTATTAAACACTCGCAATAGATGCGTTTATAGTGGATATTTTTTCTCTTCGGAGGCTCACCTACTTGAGACACGGTTTCTTGGAAAACCTCTTCATAATCATCACGTAATGCGGCTATGGAACTGTGAGTTTCTTGTATTTTCTCTTGACAGTAGAGAATATCATTTGCTTGGTTCTGTAGGATGTTGTACAACTCATTGGTGAAGGTAAATATTTTGTCAAACGTATTTAAGAGAAAAACAAATTTGAAATCTTCCAAAAGTGTCAAAAAGCCATTAATTGGTGCTAAAATATCTGACTCAATTTCTTGAGGGTGTTCTAGCATAGCACAAAACACATTAGAAAGTTGAATTCTGTTCCTGCACAGTGTTTACCAGTCTTGATGAATAATTCCATCGCGTTGGACAGACGTGTGGAAGATGATGTTGCAAAAATTGATCCAAAAAGTTAGCACGTTTCAGCGATCTTGAAAAAAAAAGCTGCAAGTCCATTAAGCGTACTAAAAAATATTTACACTCAGGTATTTGGCTGGTGCTTTGAGACAAAACGAGGTTAAGTACATGGCCATAACAGTGAAAAAAATAGGGCTTCTGGATGTGTGACTTTGATTAATGCTTGTATTCCATTCAAATTTCCCGCCATCGTCGCTGCACCGTCATACGTTTGTGCAATCAATTTTTCATTACATCCGAATTCTGATAAGAAGTGCCGGATAAGTTCTGTAATAGCTTGGGCATGTTTGTCACAGAACTCCAAGAATCTTTCCTTTATCTCTCCTTCATGCATGTAACGCAGGACAATAGAAAACTGTGCTTTATTTGCCACATCTGAAGTTTCGTCAACCATGACGGCTATCTATAATAAATTTTATATCTTAGTACGAGAGGACCAGATATTTGGAATAATTTTTTGTTTTATGATTATTATTAATTTTTACTATTTTGGCAGATAAGTGCAATGGATTTAGAATCTTTGAATATAGATTTATTCTATAGATAGTATTTATGTTTAAGGAGGTTTTTGGTTTGTTTATTATTTTTATTTTATTAGTTATTTTTGTTATAGTTGGTGTTGCCTTTTTGACCTTGTTGGAGCGTAAAGTTCTCAGATATATTCATATCCGCAAATGTCCTAATAAGGTTGGTTTTATTGGTATTTTTCAGGCTTTTAGAGATGCAATTAAGCTTTTTACTAGGGAACAGACATTCCCTTTTTTGTCTAATTATTTATGTTATTATTTTGCTCCTGTTTTTAGATTGTTTTTGTCTTTATTAGTCTGGCTTTTAATTCCTTATTTTATTGGTTTTATTTCTTTTGAACTGGGTTTATTATTTTTTCTTTGTTGTATTAGCTTAGGTGTATATACTATTATAATTGCTGGTTGATCATCTAATTCTAATTATACATTATCTGGTGGGTTGCCTGCTGTTGCTCAGACAATTTCCTGTGAAGTTAGATTAGCTTTAATTTTATTATCTTTTGTATTTTTGGTAGGTAGTTATAATTTAATAAAGTTTTATGATTTCCAGGTTTATATATGAATAATTTTTTTTACATTTCCTTTGTCAATAATTTGGTTTACTTCATGTTTGGCTGAAACCAATCGTACTCCTTTTGATTTTTCTGAAGGTGAATCGGATTTGGTTTCAGGTTTTAACGCTGAATATGTTGTTGTTTTCTAATGCCAGGCGTTTGACAATAATGTCATTTGACCTCTTGCACTCCAATATTTTTCAAAGATATTATCATAAGATACACTTATAATTTAATGACAAGGGTAAAAATCCTATCCAAGCCAAATACATCAATTTGTCATAACGAAAACACGGTATTATACCACAAAGTCAAATAAATATAAAAGAAAGGAAAGAAAGCCTAAAACAGAAAAATATAGAATTAATATCACTACCTAAAAAAATAATACAAAACAATATTCTCATAAACAAAATACTAGCATATTCAGCCAAAAAAATTAATGCAAAACCACCACTTCTATATTAAAAAAAAAAAAAAAAATGGAACTCTCTGCATCAAAATCCACAGTTAATTCCCTATTTACCACGAAAATCGTCTGTAGCTGCATTTAGATTGGCAACAGGCCATGATTGTTTGGCCAAACACCTGCATAGAATTGGAATATATCAGTCCCCTAACTGCCCATTGTGCAACTCAAACCAAGAAATGTATTCGGAACACCTCAAAATCTATGCTTCAGTGGCTGGTCATGATAATATCTTTGAAAAATACTGGAGTGCAAGAGGTTAAATGACTTTATTGTCAAACGCCTGGCATTTGAAAACAACAACAACTTTTGGGAGATTAAGAATATTTTCATTTTTGAGGGTAGACTTATTCCAACCTTTTTTTTTTATTTAGGGTTGTGGGTACCAGCCTGAACGACTTCAGGCTGGTATTTATTTATTATTTTATACTTTATTGGCATCTTTACCTTTATTAGTTGGTATATTTTATATTTATAATTTTTAGGTTTATTATATATTCCTTTATTAGTAAATAATTTTTATATTAATAATTTATTTTATTTGTGTATAATTATGGCATTTTTGGTTAAAATACCAATATTTTTAGTTGATTTATGATTACCTAAGGCTCATGTAGAAGCTCCGGTTTCAGGTTCAATAATTTTGGCTGGTGTATTGTTAAAATTGGGGAGATATGGTTTATTGCGTGTATTTGTAATTTTAACTAATTTTTCTGTATTTAATTATATTTGAATTTCTATTAGATTGATTGGTGGTGTAATTGTTAGTTTAATTTGTATACGTCAGACGGATTTAAAGTCTTTAATTGCTTATTCTTCTTTAGCTCATATAAGAATTGTTATTGGTGGATTGAGAACTTAAAATTATTGGGGGTTTTGTGGAACATATGTTTTAATAATTGCTCTTGGTTTATGTTCTTCTGGTTTATTTTGTTTGGCTAATATTTCTTATGAACGATTAGGTAGACGGAGATTATTAATTAATAAAAGTTTAATGGGATTTATGCCTAGAATAACTATGTGGTGATTTTTATTAAGATCTTGTAATATGACTGCTCCACCTTCATTAAATTTATTAGGTGAAATTAGACTATTAAATAGTTTAGTTGGGTGGTCATGATTAACTATATACACTTTAATATTTTTATCTTTTTTTAGAGCTGCCTATACTTTATATCTTTATTCGTATAGTCAACATGGGATATATTACTCTGGTATTTATTCTTTTTCTTTGGGTTATTCTCGTGAATATTTATTATTGTTTTTGCGTTGATTTCCTTTAAATTTATTAATTTTAAGTAGTGACGTTGTTGCATTTTGAATGTAATTATACTTAAGTAGTTTAATATAGTAAAATGTTGATTTGTGGTGTCAGTGATATAATTTATTTATCTTAGGTTATGATGTATATATCAATTTGTTTTATTAGATTTATTTTTTATTTATTTTTAGAGTTATTTTGGTTTTTATAGGTTTTTATTTTGTTATTAATGATATAATTTATTTTATTCAATGGGATATTATTAGCTTCAATTCTGGATATGTTGTTATAACATTTTTATTTATAGGTTTTGTTTTTTTTTTTTATTTCTTCTTTAGTTATTTTGTATAGTGATGATTATATAGATGGGGATATAAATATTAATCGATTTATTTTATTGGTTCTTATATTTGTAATTGGCCTATCTATAATAGTTTTAATTATTAGACCTAATATAATTAGAATTTTATTAGGCTGGGATGGTTTAGGTTTGGTTTCTTACTGTTTAGTCATTCATTATCAAAATGTTAAGTCTTATAATGCGGGTATAATTACTGCATTGTCTAATCGAATTGGGGATGTTTGTTTATTAATAGCTATTTCGTGAATATTAAATTTTGGAAGATGGAATTACATCCATTATTTGGAATTATTGAAGGGTAATTTTGAAATAGAAATTATTTCTTTTCTTGTAGTTATTGCTGCCATAACTAAGATTAGATTAGATTAGATTAGATTTATTTATTTAACCTGGTAGAGATAAGGCCGTCAGGCCTTCTCTGCCCCTCTACCAGGGGATTACAACTATAACATGAACAATAAGATTACAATTAATATTAAATTTACAATTACAATTACAATAAAAATTAAAGTACGACAAGAATACCTGATTAATGAAAGCTAGACATTTTATCATAGAAGTTAAGAACAAAGAATATTTTTGTATTTACTAAATTACAAATTAAACCTACAATAACAAAATTCTATAGTGATGAAATTACCGGATATTGAGATATTTTGTGGTAGATTAAAAGAACTATTTACAAGAAACCATGTCTGAACGAGTCTCAATTACTGACCAAGTGCCTAGTAAGTTTGCGTTTGAATTGAATTTTATTTCGACAGTCCCTGATGCTAGCAGGTAGCGAGTTCCAGAGTCTTGGCAGGGCTATTGTGAAAGAGGATGAGTATGAAGAGGTGCGATGGGATGGTATTGTTAGTATTGTTTCATGGCGAGAGCGTGTGTTCAGATTGTGGTGGGAAGAAAGGTAAGTGAAGCGAGACGACAGGTACGAAGGAATAGAAGAGTTCAAGATTTCGAAGAGAAAGAGAAGTGAATGTAAATTTCTTTTCTTATCTAGTTTAAGCCAACCTATTGCTTCCAGGGATGGGGTAATATGATCATATTTACGAACATTGCTTACAAAACGTACACACAAATTATGAGCACGTTGAAGTTTCATTTTGTTGTCGCTGGAAAGGTCAGTCAGTAAAATGTCAGCATAGTCAAAATAGGGAAATACAAGGGTCTGCACAAGGGACTTTTTTAAGCAAGAAGGAAGATGAACATTTATCCTTTTTAGCACATGAATAATAGAATATACTTTTCTGCAGGTTTCTGTGATTTGCATGTCCCAGTTGAGATTATTATCCATGTGAATGCCAAGATTTTTTACCGAAGAACTGAAAGGGATATGCACTGTACTTACTTTAACGGGGGAAATGTCGAGGTGCTTTACAGCGTCGGTTTGCCGTTTGTGTCCTAATATGATTGCTTGTGTCTTTCCAGGATTGATATTAAGATGGAATTTCTTTGTCCATGTCACAATCGAGTCAATGTCTTCGTTCAATTTATCTATAGCGTCATTTATTCGATCTAAGCGGGAAGAGATGTAGCATTGAAGGTCGTCAGCATACAAGTGATAGTTACAATGCCTTACATGAGATGTAATATCACTGACATATATTGTGAACAACAATGGTCCGAGTACCGAACCCTGTGGTATACCTGATGTTATGTTAAGCCAGGAAGAGCTTCGATTCCCGGATACAACACATTGTTGTCTTTCCCGTAAGTAGGATTCGAACCAACTCACAGCAGTCTCTGACAAATGCAGATTTCTCAATTTATGGGTGAGCAGGTCGAAATTTACAGAGTTGAAAGCTTTGCTAAGGTCAAGAAGTGTTAGTATTGTTACTTTATTAGAGTCGATTGCTTCACGAATGTCTTCGGTCACTTTAAGTAGAGCAGTGCTTGTGTTGTGTCCAGCTCTGAAACCTGACTGATACTTGTCGAATAGTTTGTGTTCGTTCATGTAGTTAGTAATTTGTCTGTGTACGATTCTTTCCAGTGCTTTTGATATGGCTGGCAGGATACTGATTGGTCTATAGTCGTTCGGGTCGGTGGGAACTTTGACTTTTGGAAGAGGAAGAACGAAAGCTTGCTTCCATATTTTAGGGAAAGTTGAAGTGATTAAGGAACTATTGAATATGTGTGCAATTGTAGGTATTGCTATGTCTTGTATTTTCTGTATGAGTAATATGCTAATGTTGTCTGGCCCTTGGGCTTTTGTCTTGATGAGTCGGATGGCTTTCATTACGTCAATGGGAGTGACGTCGGTAAAATAGAATTTGTCTCGAGTTGGGGGAGCTGAGTCAGGCAAAACTGTGTCTTGTTTCGTTGTGTCGTTTAAGGTCGGGTCCTTTACAAAGTGTTCGTTCAATCGGTCAAGCGGGATGGGAATGTCTGCTTGTTCACTAGCCCTTCCAAGTCCAATAACCTTCAGATTTTTCCATAATTCGGAAGGGGTTGTGTTGGGTTCTATAAGTTTGTAGGAGTATTTCAGTTTAGCGTTTCTTATTAGTTGAGTCGTTCTATTTCTTAGGTGTTTATAGGAGTTAAAATATTCGTCGTTTTTGTTGCGGGTGTATTTTCTATAAGCTAAGTCGCGTTCGGACATCAGGCTACGTATTTCAGTCGTCATCCAAGGGGCTGGGGTCTTTCTGGTACGTTTGGTCTTTAATGGTGCGTGTTTGTCATAAAGTTGAAGTATTAACGTATTGAATAAGTCTACTTTCTCGTCTACAGTTCGTAATGTCCAGATCATGTGCCATGGAAGTTGCGCAGCGTCTTCTTTCAGTGCAATATCATCTATTCTTTTGATATCCCTGTAAGTAATTACTCTTGGAGTCGATTTAGGACACTGCAGATTAAACGATAGATAAATGATATCATGCCCTGATAGTCCTGGTGCAGGCAACTGTCCATGCGTCAGTACTTTGTCGGCATTGTTAGTAATTATCAAGTCCAGTAATGTGTCTGTACCTTCCGTGTGATGTGTGGGAGCTAGGGGTAGGATTACCATATCAAGGCACTGAAAGAATGATTTAAGTCTTTTAGTCGTACTAGAATGTAAGTCAAGTAAGTTTGAATTGAAGTCACCCATGATTATAACGTTCTCATATTGCGGCGTTACGTTTAGTAAGGCGGTTTCGAAATCATCTACGTCATATATATGTGGGGGTTTATATACGACACACACTAGACATTTTGTAAATAAGGTGCAAATTTCAATGAACATGAACTCGGGTTTGGCAGAGTACTGGCTTGGAGAATGATGAATAATTTTAGGTCGCAAATCGGATCTAATATAACCAGCCACCCCTCCGCCTCTCTTGCCCTCTCTGTCATTACGGCAAAGCGTATAGCCAGGAAGGTTTACGAGAGTGGAAGGAAGATTAGGATGTAACCAAGATTCGGAGATAAGAATAACGTGAATGTCTAAAGGTGAGAAGATAGAAGAAAATTCGTCAAAATGACACAACAGACTTTGAGCATTCACGTGAACAACATTAAGTGACAAAGGAGAGAAAGAAAGCGCAGCCTTGATTATGTCTGCGGTACAGGGCAGTGGGCAGGTAGGATTGCTATTGTTCGTGTTAATAGAGGGAACCGGTCTCTGTACACTGACCTCAGGGACTGTCGGGTGAGAGTTCAAATTCCATTTTCATCATGACTTCCTGCTGCTATAGCAGCCCCTACTCCGGTATCTGCTTTGGTTCATTCATCAACTTTAGTCACTGCAGGGGTTTTTTTGCTAATTCGTTTTAGAGTTGTTTTTAGTGATTGGCTAAATATTTTTATTTTACTTATTTCTGGTTTAACAATATTTATGGCTGGCTTGGGGGCTAATTTTGAGTGTGATTTAAAGACAATTATTGCTTTATCTACTCTAAGACAATTAGGTTTAATAATAAGTATTTTGTGTATAGTTTTTTCTGTTTTGGCTTTTTTCATTTGTTAACACATGCATTGTTTAAAGCATTATTATTTATGTGTGCTGCTATAGTAATTCATGTTATGAGGGATTCACAAGATATTCGTTTTATAGGTAATTTGTCTTTTCAAATGCCTTTAACTTCAACATGTTTATGTATTTCTAATTTTTCTTTATGTGGTATACCATTTCTGGCTGGATTTTATTCAAAGGATTTAATTTTGGAAATAGTATCTCTAAGATATTTTTTGCTTTATTTTTCTACAGGTTTAACTGCTTGTTATTTTTTTCGTTTATTTTACTATACTTTGTGTGGTGATTTTAATATATTGAGTATATATAACATAGGTGAATATGGGTTTAATATAATTAAGGAAATATTGGGCTTATTAATTATGGCTATTGCAGGGGGTAGATTTCTTAGTTGAATTATTTTTCCTACTCCTTTGTTAATTTGTTTACCTTTTTATTTAAAGGCTTTAGTATTGTTGGTTAGATTTTTAGGTGGTTGATTTGGGTATGAAATTTCTAGGGTTAATATTGGCAATCAGTTGTTGTCTATTAAGTTTTATTTATATCAGACGTGGGCATTTAAAGAGATGCGCCGTACTACTCTGATTGCTGCAACACGCATCACCTGTTAACGTAATACTCAGCGGTGGATCGCGTGAAGTATCGAAACACGAAACGTTAAGTAATTAAGCAGGACAAGAAGATACAGTTTTCTGCAAATGTTATTTTTATGAATAATGACAATGAAAGAAAACAAATTTTCCAAAACAAGTACAAACTATTTTACAAAAAGCTGAAACATAACTGTATTTCTAATATTTAAACAATTACTTACCTTATAAAATGATATAAAAAGTACAATTCTGCAACAGTTAAAATGTAATGCCATAATCTGAACCTATTTATTTTGAAAGGGCATCAGTCACTGATTTGCATCATTTGAAAATAAAATTAAGGAACTAAGAAAAAATAGATTCTTAACAAAATATCAAGCACATTACTAAGAAACAGAAAAACAACAATTATGCTATTTTATAAACTTCTTACTGAAGTTCTTTGTTGTTTTTGTCAATTTACGTCAATTGACTCATGCCCTTAAAAGAAAGGTTTCATTTATTCTTCTTCATCACTTAAATCAGCAAATGTTTCAAAATTTGGAGTTATGTCAGACATTGCAATTGTGAGCTGATGGAATAAATTTTCGTCTGAAATGCGTTATCTTGATTTGGATTTTACAATGGCCAACTGAGAAAAAAACTGTTCACAAATAAAGGTTGAGCCAAACATAGAAGCAATTTTCATAACAAAACTCCAAAGATGTGAATATTTTACTTTGCAAAGACTTATATATAAACCAGCCATATTTGTGCACTTGCACTCGGCAAACGTGTCATTTTTCAGTCGAAGAACTTCTAACTGAAGGTCTAATCTTACACATTGATCATTAACGGAGAATGCATTAAAAATAATAGAAATTCTCTAATTTATTAAAATCACTGAATCTTTTGTCTGTGAATTCATTTATTACATTTTCCAATATTTGATAGAAGTGGCTAATGTTAACATCGGGTGATAGATTAAGCGATTTTAAAGAAGGAAAATGATAAAATTCTCTCTGATTTAACTGCATCAGAAATAGACGCAGTTGTGACACAAACAGCTTTAATTCATCGTACATGTGTACGATATTTTTATCTTTTGCTTGAAGAGAAATGTTGAAATCGGTAAGAGTGCAGGTTATGTCGCACAGAAAAGCCAAATCAATGACCCATCTCTCGTCTGTCAAGTCATTTATCGTTTCACCCCGAAAAGGAAACGCATTATGATTATAACGTAGCTTTACAAGCAAAATACATTAAGTCAGAAATATTACTTCTGAGAAAAGGAATATGTATTTTACATACTGCATATGTATAGTTAGAATTGGAAAATAAAATACAATTAAAATGAAATAACTTATTCAAATTAATAATATTTTGAGGATTCAGTTTTCTCGGAATAAAAGCGCCTTTTTCTCAGACGTAATATTTTTACTTAATGTGTTTTGTTTCTAAACCGACGATATTATTACGTTACTACTACTTACTACCCACCACCACCACCACCACCAGTATTATTATTCCTATTATTATAAAAAATAAAATAAAATAATTATTCTATTAAAACGAGTCTTTTCATAATGTCGCTGAACGTGCTAGTAAAATTTTGTAGCATAATAAGCACCTAACGCTTTCCCCTTCTTCACAACAAAAGAATTCATTTTCCCATTCTTTGTGGAAATAATATTTTTCGACTTTTGTACTTCAGGAGCTTCCTCAGAGAGCGACTTTTTTTAGTGAAATCCACCGCTGTACCTCAACCGGTCGGACAGGTTCCCCGCGTAAACAGCTAGGGGTGTGGAGGGAGGGAGATCACGTCATTCCGTTCGACATGTACTACTGATGCCCACGTCTGATTTATATTCAAGATTTATAGGTTCTATATGATTTATACCTTATATTTCTACTTATGGTATATCTAATACACCTTTATTTTCGGGTTATAAATCATATAAGGTATCTGATTCTGGTTAGAGAGAATACGTTGGTGATCAGGGTATATATATATATATATATATATATATATATATATATATATATATATATATATATATATATATGGGTAAGATTAATCAGTGGTGACAATATAATAATTTAAAATTCTTTCTTATATTTTTTGTAATATGAATTGTTGTTATAATTTTTTATTAATTATTTAGACTTGAATAGCTTATAATATAGAGTGTGACATTGAAGATGTTAATGATATCTATAAAATCTTTAAGTATTATTTATAAAAGCTTTTTTATTTCTACAGTGAAAGTGTAGTGTTTAGTATCATTAAACTATATAAATTAGAAATGTAAACGAAATTTAACCGCTAAAGTAATAAGTTAGCAGCTTTTACTTCTTCTACACATTTCCTTAACCGGAATATTTAATTCAATTTCATTATTAACAGTAATATACCTCTTTTTGCTTTCAGTATATATATATATATATATATATATATATATATATATATATATATATATAATCCGATATCGAATCGGATATCAGATCAGATTGGATATCGGATCGGATGAGATATCGTATCGGATCAGATATCAGATTGGATATTGGAATGGATCGGATGTTGGATCAGATTGGATTGGATATCAGATCGCATATCAGATCGTATACCGGATCGGATATCAGATCGGATCGGAAATCGAATCGGATCGGATTGGATATTGGATCGGATATCAAATCGGATCAGATCGGATCGGATATCGGACCGGATTAAATATCGGATCGGATTGGATATCGGATCGGATATCGGATCAGATCGGATCGGATTGGATATTGGATCGGATATCGGATCGGATCGAATGTCGGATCGGATCGGATATCGAATGGGATCGGATATCGGATCGGATTGGATATCGGACCTAATAAATTGGATATCGGATCGGATATCGGATCAGATCGGACCGGATATCAGATCGGATCGGATATCAAATCGGATTGGATATCGAATCAGATCGGATTGGATATTGGATCGGATATCGAATCGGATCGGATTGGATCGGATATCGGATCGGATTGGATATCGGATGGGATATGGTATCGGATATCAGATCGTATATCTGATCCGACGGATCAGATCGGATCGAATATTGGATCGGATCGGATATTGAATCGGATCGGATATCGGATCGGATTGGATATCGGATCGAATTGGATATCGGATCGGATTTCGAATCGGATCGGATTGGATATTGGATCGGATATCAAATCGTAACGAATACCGGATTAGATTGGATATCGGATCGGATTGGATATCGATCGGATATTGGATCGGATCGGATTGGATATCGGATCGGATGTATCGGATATCAGATCGGATATCGGATCAGATCGGATCGAATATTGGATCGGATCGGATATTGGATCAGATCGGATTGGATATCGGATCGGATATCAGATCGTATATCGGATCAGATCGGATCGGATATCGGATCAGATCGGATCGGATATTGAATCGGATCGCATTGGATATCGGATCGGATAGGATATTGGATCGGATTGGATATCGGATCGGATATGAGATCGGATATCGGATCAGATCGGATCGGATATCGAATCGGATTGGATATTGGATCGGATATCGGATCGGATATCAAATCGGATCGGATCGAATGTCAGATCAGATCGGATATCGGATCGGATCGGATATCGAATCGGATCGGATATTGGATCGAATCGGATATCGGATCGGATCGGATTGGATATCGGATCGAATTGGATGTCGGATCGGATATCAGATCAGATCGGATCGGATTGGATATTGGATCGGATATCGAATCGGATTGGATATCGGATCGGATATCGTATCGGATATCAGATCGTATATCGGATCAGATCGGATCGAATATTGGATCGGATCGGATTGGATATCGGATCGGATCAGATACCGAATCGGATCAGAACGAATATCGGATCGGATATCAGATCGGATCGGATATCGGATCAGATCTTATATCGGATCGGATATCGAATCGGATCGGATCGAATGTCCACACCTGTAGAGTAATGGTCAGCGTGTCTGGCCGTGAAACCAGGTGGCCCGGGTTCGAATCCCGGTTGGGGCAAGTTACCTGGTTGAGGTTTTTTCCGGGGTTTTCCCTCAACCCAATACGAGCAAATGCTGGGTAACTTTCGGTGCTGGACCCCGGACTCATTTCACCGGCATTATCACCTTCATTTCATTCAGATGGTAAATAACCTAGATGTTGATACTGAGTCGTAAAATAACTCGGATCGGATTGGATATCAGATCGGATATAGGATCGGACTGAATATCGGATCGGATCTTATATCAGAATAGATCGGATATCAGATAGGATATCGACTCGGATGCGGTATCAGTTCGGATATAAGATCGGATATCGGATCGGGTATGGGATTGGATATCGGATCAGATCGCATATCGGCTCGGATATCGGAATGGATCGGATATGAGATAGGATATCGGATCGGATGTGGTATTGGACCAGATATCGGATCAGATCAGATCGAATATTGTATCGGATCGCATATCAGATCAGATATCAGATCGGATCGGATATCGGATGGGATTTCGGATCGGATCGGATTGAATCGGATAGGATCGGGACTCGACATGCAGCCACCTCCACGTGGTGAGTTCTGGGTTGTTTCAATTCATAGAGAATTAAACAAGCAAAGAGCTGCATCTCAACTGTGAATGGTGGTACGAAAATGTACAGGATAGTAAGTGTTCAATAACTGTAACTTTACACACTAAATCCTTAGCATAAAAGGAATATAATCTTTCTTCGCCATTTTTTCTTTTTATTTAGTAAAATATTGATTTTGTGTGTAGGAAAGACTGCTACATCGCAGTAAATTCAGTAGCACTTGTCAACAGACGGAAACACTCTTCCCTGCTGCACTTATGGCAGTCACGAGGAATCTGCCCCTACATCATGTCTCTGCGGTGCTTAGCTCTAAGGTGAGTACGTATCTTGTTACAGCGTTGCTAAATAGCCATTATTTAAACTGATTTACTGTTAATTAAAGTATTAAAATTGTTACTCTTGAACCGTAAATGTAACAACAACATCATGCAAAAGTATTTGTTGCAACTGGAAAGTGTAATGTAGGCATGTTCAAAAAAATGGGTTTTTAAATGTGCATTAAAGATAATGGTATAAAAAATAAGATAACTGCTTAAGCAACAAGTTGCGAAATGAAAGCATTTTAAGCGAGAGATGAAGATTGTCCACTGACATGAAGAGGAGGAGGTGGACAACACGGCGAGTGCATCAAACACTAGTTTCGCACTGTTTCATACAAGATTTTATAGACAGTCGCTCGAGAATCCCTAATGTATTTAATTGGTACTTTAAACGGAATAAAACTGCATATTCATTCTCTCACAATGGCGAACTCCTGATGTTAAAGACGAAAGAGTATTCCATTCGTATGGAACGAGATAGATTTAACGGCCTTTGGATATGTAGTAGGCTATAGTGATTGTTTGGCTGGTTATTAGGAAGTTGTTTTCTGCTTGTCATGCTATTTGGAATATAGAATTATTACAACGAAAGTGATGAAATATAATTAGGATAATGAGTGATTCGGAATTGAATGATGTACGTATCAAATCTCCAAATGTAATTTTCAGTTTAAATAAATGTCTTTAAAATGTTTACAGTATAATAAATAAATAGTTGGAATTCATGTTTTCAGTATTTCTAAGTAGCGTGCTGAAAAATACTTATAGAGACAAGAATTCACTTTTAAGCATGCTAATTTATTAATGCGGAAATCAATGACTTTTCGATATTAAAATGAGAATCGAAAAGTTGTCATTATGAAACGACAGTCAAAAATATAATTATTATTTCTGGGAAATGTAACCCTAAAAGGAATGATATGGTACAGAACATTAGCAGTTACACTATTCTCAGGATTCGTCTATCAAAGGACTATCACCGAAATCCTTCCACCCTGTATAAAATTAACTCACTTTACATTGAGATAAAAATGCCATTAATAGTTTTCAATATAGTGTTAAAACTTCACAAAATATAATAAGGATATAAGAATCAGAAACACACACTAATTGAATCGGTCATTGCAGAAAGGGGATAAGTCATGAAAAACGCGAAAATGAGTTAAGAGTGCCATTGCTTTCTCCAGACCTAGACCCACATTTCCATACAGAAATGGGACAAATATGCTTATTCGCAACGCAAAGCAGAGTACCATAAGCAGAGCAGTCATTGCAGAAAGGGGACAAGTCAGCAACTTACCTTCTTTCTGCACTAACTGACGACGTGACGCAACTGAGTGCCACAAATCTAATAAGTTACGCGCCCATCAGCTGATAAGGAAAATTACAGATAAGCTGGAAGTAGTAGGTGACCCAGGGGAAGAAAACTGTGTTATTAGTGGTAAACGTAAACGCAATGAAATTAACTACCGCAGAAATGTAAATAAGAAAAATAAACTGAAGGCATTGGAACGTCAATTCCATTGGGAAGTCTGTAGCAGCCCGTACGACAGGAGAACAATGTGGGTAAGAAACTACTCATTGTTTGTTTAGACGCAACTTTGGGTCATCAATTTTCAACATTCACAATTTCAAAGACCATACGGCGCACTTGTATTCCTATCATGAAGCTATAGGCCACAGATCTTCAAGTGAAGTGTGTTCCTTCTGAACTACATTGAAAATAATGTCCCTTCTTCAGTCAAGGAATTGTATCTTTTCTCTAATAACTGTGGAGGGCAAAATAAAAATCATACCTTAATTCGATTGTTGCTTGCACTGACCCAAATGGGTTAGATTTAACAAAATCATTCATTATTTTACACAACGAGGCCATTAATTTCTTCCCTGTGACCGCAACTTTGGTGTAGTGAAGCGCTAACTAAGGAAGACAGACAGGGTATATGTGCCAGACCAATACAATACCTTGATCCACAAACAACAGATTTTTTGTGGAATCAGTTACTACTGATGATATTTTGAATTTTAAACACTAGTCGCCAGAGTATTACCTGCTCATTAGACACACTAAGGAAGAAAGGGAAAGATAAGAATATGTTTTCTTCAGCACAATTCAGTGATGATCCAGGATGTGTGACTGCCAGTTTGTTCATTGGTAGTGAAATGAGGAAACACAGATTCTGTATGAAAAAACCAGGTTCTAGACGCATAGTAATGCCTACACAAAAGCATACAATGGGAAAATTCTCATTAATACGAAAAAACTTGGAGACGTATCGAAAGTTAGGCAATACATTTTCATTAGAACACACTTTCTTTTACGAAGAGATTCTGAACTGGCCAACTTTGTGAGAAGGAATCTATAAATGACGTGGCTTCCAACGTCTAACAATACACTCTATAACAATTGAAACAAATGATTTTGTGTTGTTTTTGTTGTTGTTTTCTAATACCAGGCGTTTGACAATAAAGTCATTTGACCTCTTGCACTCAAATATTTTTCAAAGATATTATCATGACCAGCCAATGAAGCACAGATTTTGAGGTGTTCCGAATCCATTTCTTGGTTTGAGTTGCACAATGGGCAGTTAGGGGACTGATATATTCCAATTCTATGCAGGTGTTTGGCCAAACAATCATGGCCTGTTGCCAATCTAAATGCAGCTACAGACGATTTTCGTGGTAAATCGGGAATTAACTGTGGATTTTGTTGCAGAGAGTTCCATTTTTTCCCTTGGGATTGAGTTATCAAATTTTGTTTGTTGAAGTCTAAGTATGTAGATTTAATAAATCTCTTCACAGAGTAATACGTAGATTTAGTAACAGGTCTGTAAGTAGCAGTGCTGCTAAAGCAATGATTTTGTGTAGTACTTTAGTGTATTTTTATTGTGCTCTCCTATATGCAGTTTTTAAGTATTAGTTTAAAAGTAGAGTTTTGATTTAAAACTGTGATATAAAATCACATATTGGTACATTTCTGTAGTAGGAATAATGATTAAAATGCAAAAATAATTATGTAAATGGTGACAGTAATGTAGTAATTACACACAAAAACATCGCTATCATTGTAATTATTAACATTTAGTTTGTTTTCAAATATTACATTAGCTCAAAATTGTAAATTATATATACATTTTTATATTTAACAATTCCTTGCAGAAAGGGGATAATTCATGGTTCGATTAAACAACTTTAAACAAAAGTGTTTGAGATGTCAGATGTCTAACATGATGTATTATACTTCACTATTCATAAACAAAGTAAGAAAAAAATATTTATAATGATTACTCAGGTATTGTAATAAGAAAACACTTTTTATTGATTATCTCAAAAGTAAGATTTTATGACTTAACCCCTTTCTGTAATGACTGATTCAGTTAGCGGATTTCATTAGAAACAAGGAACAAAAAATACTACAGTTTCCTTAGGAAAAATTACAAGGTATGATAGGTAATTCAACAAGATAAATATACCTTAAAATTTTTGCTCAGGAGCACTTTTGATAAGAGTAGAAAGAAATTCTGAATTGTCAGAGATGTTAATTCCCTGCGTAACATACTGTCCACCTCCAAGCAGAGAAAACATGAGATAATTAAAATTTGTGGTCGATTTTGGCTAGCTGTTAATATTAGTAGATGGCACTAATTTAATGGCCATTAAAGTGTGAAGTCTGTTATGGTAGTCCTAGATTAAGGAGAGGAGGAACGTGGATAAAACAACCAAAAGGAGATGAAGAGACAAAAGTGGAACTGATGTGCTTGAGCCACACTTGCTTTGTTGAAAGCAGCCCTCACAGAATTTGCTGTAGATTGAATGCTGATTCTTTAGGTCCTAGCTACTAGCTAATTGGCAGTAATGCGGTTCGTCAAAAAGAATGTAAGCCTGTAACAAATATATACAGCTTAGTAAGTTGGGTAGGCGTTTCGGTAAAACAGATTTACAGTCTAAATCCCTTATGTGTCGGCAACTTCTCTGCTTTAGTTAACGAGACGGTATAGTCTACAGGCGAAATCTGCAGATTTATACAGCATCGGGGAGGGGACTTCTTGATGTTATGTTATGACTAGACATCGGATTTTTAGGCACTAAAAATTGCAGTTTTAGGCGCCTAAAATAAGCTCAAAATTTGTAAAATTAGGCTCTATTTTAATAAAAATAGGCATTTTAGGCACATCAAGGTATCATACTTATTCTTTCACTGAAATTTTTAGTTATACACTAAAATACGCACAAAAAAGTATGTTTAAACATTAAAAAAGAATACTATATTATATTTATAAACAAAGCTGCACAAATTTAATATATTGAAACTAATGAAATAATGATTATTGATATCAAGATTACACATTTTAAGTTATTGAAATTCAGTTCCATGCTCAGACTTTATTATAATTATCTGCACAGTACACCACCAGAATTTTTTCTAAATTCTCCACAGTTAACCTTTGCCTTTTGTCACTGAGAATCATTTTGAAAGCAGAAAAACTTCTTTCAACCGAAACTGATGTGAGAGGCGCAAATTTTAAATTAGGTACAATAGAAACATCAATACTTACTAGAACATTTACACTTTCCCCCGATATCACTCTTGATACTTTTTCCAACAATGAAAATCCTACATTCTTATTTAATACGTTGTCCCACTTATTTTTAACTTTTTTCCCAGTTTCGCCCAAAGCAGAATGTATGTTCACTTGAGCTTCCTTTACTATTGCTATTTGGCTACAAAGAGATTGTTTTTCACGTTCTAATTGTTCAATGCTTGCAGGTATGAAAGAAAAGTTTGATGTTATGTAGGCAATATCGTTTTTCACTCGTGAGTCATTCAGACAATCTTTCACTGCTTTCACACACGCTGCACTATCAGTTTCAGGTAATTGATCAATAACTGTGACCACTTCTTTAAAATACTTAGAATAATACACCACTGACTGAATCCAGGTTCCCCATTGTGTAACAACCGGCTGAGGTGGGAGTGGGATATCTGGAAAGTTCTCTCTGAATATTGAAATCCTGGATGGGGCTTTACAAAAACATTTTTTTGTGTTAGAAATAAACGAATTGGCAAGAGGAAATTCATTCCGGATTGTTTCAGAAACCCTGTGAAGGCCATGTGCTAGACAGGTTACATGCGTGAGGTTAGGATAAAATGTTTTAAGAAGTGGCGCTGCAGCAACCATGTATGAGGCAGCATCAGTACAAAACAACAGAACTTTAGAATCGTCTATATTACCTGAGTATAAAGACTGTAGGCCTTTATTTACAAAATAAGCAATGGCTTGGCTATTTACTTTCGAAAGTTCCTTAACACATACGAGGTGTGGAATCGAAGGTCCATCAGGACTAAGTTTTCCTATTACCATATTTCCTATATACCTATTCTTAGGATCTGAGGTTTCATCCACAGAGACCCATATGTAAGACTCACCTATATCCTCCCGAATGGAAGCTAAAGTTTCATTGTATATTCTGTCTAAGTAATTTTTTCTTAGGGTCGACTCAGATGGGATATTTTGTTTGCAGTATTTTTGTAAAAACTGTCTTAAAACCGGATTTTCAATTGCATTCCAGGGAATGTTAGCAGCAACAAACGCTCTGGTTAAATCAGCATAGAAATTGCTGCTGAGATTGGATGAAGTAGGCTGTATTAGTAAAGTTTGTTGCAGTTGATTTTTCTGCTGAGCTTTAGCCTTATGAGCTGCTCCTTGCACATGCTGCTTTAGGTGGCACTTCTTTTCTTGCGAAATCTAAAAATGTAAAGTAAACTGAATTAAAATAAAATCCTAATTGTTGTATTGCCGTATTTCTATCACAAAGTTGGTGGGTTCGAACAATCAAATTTTAATGACTTGCAAATACTTTAACTATCGGAATTTAAAAGGTTAAAGTGTAGTGGTCTTAAAAAGAATTATACCTCAGGATAGCTCAGTCAATGTATAAATATTATAGGCCTACTCATTAAAATTAATAGAATTTATATATTTCAACTATTGTTACATACCTGTTTGCTACAAATCTTGCAGAATATTATTTTTCCATCATAAGTGAATTCTGAATATTCTGTTAGCCATTGCCGGATCAATGTAGATTTTGCACTTATATTTTTCGGCATTATTGCGTTAAACTTCACAGGAAAACGTCCTACCGCTCAAAACTTCTCAACACAAATAAGGTGAGGGAAAGAGCAACTGTTAACGAGCATTCAAATGAACCGTTGTTATTGAGATTCAATTGGACAAAAATACAAAGTTCCACTTATTGTTGCATTTCCTGGTAGTGTTAACACTAGGAGGGCCATTCTTTTAAATATTTTGTAACGGTTTACCCTACTAATTCGCAGTTTTACGACTTTTCATAAATATTTCAAAAACACTCTTTCTCCAAAAATTGTGATTTTATGACACTCTGAAGGGCAGTACAGCTAATCGGTTTCAGACCGAAAACAGTCATTTTTATAGTATAGTATATCTCTGAATCGGTAGCAGCACATGTTGTGATTGTTGCCTGCTTCAAAACTAAGGTTGGTTCTTTGTCGGCATTTATGCCTCCAAACATGTTAAATTCGGTGAAATCTATTGCGAGTGTCGTGAGATTCAAAACATTTTGTTTCCTTTATCAATGGTTTCATGGCCGGTGTGAAGCAAACTTTCCACTTTTTAAATGCCTTAAATTTCGCAGTGAATGCATGTACAAATTATAAAAAGTAAGAGTAAAATGCGAAACTTTACAGTGAGTTAGGCATTTTTAGGCGAATATTAACAAATTAGGCTCTAATAACCGTTTTAGGGCATTTTAGGGCACTATAAAACTCTTTGAATACCTTTCAATTTCCATGAAACACAAATATTAATAATTATTTTTACTTTTCTCCTAAAGAAACAAAATAGGCATTTGCCCTAGAATCCGATGTCTGGTTATGACACAGTAAAACGCTAGTTGTGACATTTGTAAATTGTGATTTAATGAAGCGGAAGCGATATAGTACCGACGAGTTGGTGGACATGCTGTTAGCGAATTTTATAATTGATAACACTAGGGAACAAATGAGAACATTTTTTCTGCGGTATAAATATAAATATGTAACTTTCACTAATTTCGGTGTACTGAATTCAAAAATGCATTTTGTTTTGCTGTACCACGTCAGGTTTTTTGGCAATGTAACAAAACGATATTTTGCCACAAAATAAAATTATAAGTTACAGCGTGTTCGTAGAAATCATATAATTATTTTGTGTATCTGATTCGTTAACACTTTCATCTATTTTTTTCTACGATGTATAACAATAAAATAAACAGTGAAGAATTCACAGAAATATTAAGCCTATATATTGTACAAGCAAAACATTTTACAAAACTAAATTGTAAGAGCAGATAGCTCACCATCAGAATGTAGCCTATGTTAGACGTCCTTGGTTTCGCTTTTTCTCTTTCCATGGAATCTTAGTATGTGTGAAGTCCTCGAGTATTCTCTTCAACACTCCAACAGTAATCAGCAATCATATTTACATCTCAACGTCCCTGGTAGCGTTGCTCTACTGCTTTTAGATCCTGTGGAATCTTTCACCTTGCTCTTCATTGAGGGCTCCTAAATTCACAGGAAAGTAATCTATATGGTCCATTAGAAAGTGAAGTTTTAGGTTCATGTTACAACCGAGCACCTTGAACTTGTCCAATATGTTTTCTACAATTTCTTTGTACCGTGGATCCTTCACATTACCAAGAAATTTCTTCACAACTTCTCTGAATGCGTTCCTTGCACTTTCTTCTGTTTCTTTCATCGTAAGTACTGGTGAAATTGTCGTCCATCGTCAGCTTTCGAATTTGTGGGCCATCAAATATTCACTCCCTGATTTCAGCATGTGACAAAGAAGAAGAGTTCGTACATAAGTACTGGAAGCAAGAAAGATTTTTGTCTAGTGCCTTGACAAACTGCTTCATAACTCCCAGTTTTATATGTAAGTTAACAGGGGGAGTATTTATTTTCTTACGAGCAACGAGACTTACATTGTTAATATTTTTGTCCGCTGGCATTAGTTGTTTTCTTTCATGCCAGTATACAATATTCCAATGTTTGTTCCTGGTCCTGCTATCCACTCGCACAGGAAGCACGGAAATTTTGTGTATCCTCCCTGTTGTCCCAATAGTAAACCAACAACCTTCAGGTCACTGCATATTTGCCACTCATGTTCATGATATTTAATTTTTTCGAGAACCAACCTTAATGTTTCACTTGATTCCACTAGGAGTGTAGAATGTGGAAATGGTATGGATGATAATTTATTGCCGTTAAGAAGCAATACTGTCTTAAGGCTACTTTTCGAAGAATCGATAAAACCCTCCAACTTTTGGGCTCATATACCTCCTCTCCCAACTGTTTTAGTAGATTTCTCACAACTGTACAATATACTATCTATCTTCCTGTGTACAATATTTCCGGAAAAGTTTTTCAAGATTCCTGTACCACGTAAATGTAACTCCAGGTGCCAACATGTTCTTCTCCTGTAGTCTAGAGCATAGTAATTCACTTTTCTTTTTGGTGAGTCCTAATTCCCTTACCAAATCATTCAGCTCGGGTTGGGTAAATTATTTTTGGTGAATTGTCAAATTCGTCTAGATCAGAAGACATCTCAGTATCTGCATTCGGGGAACTGCTTTCAGATTCACTGTCATCCACGTTTGGTGGTGGTGTAGGTACAGGTAAGCCTATGAGAAAACAGGCCTCAAAGCTGATTGAAGAGTTGGATACTTAATTGATTTCTTGTTTTCCTTGTTGTGACCAGTAACATTACACATGCAAAAATAACAGTCACCATAGTAATTTCTCTGCTCACCCCATATCACTGATATAGCAAATGGCATTGCTCTCCGTTTTCCTGCATACCAGTAACTCAATCCTTCTACACAATTACAGGCACTTTGAGGTGCAAATGATTTATCCATGTCACCAACTTTTACTTTGAAGTAAGCAAAATATAGCTTCTTTAGAAACGAATCTATTTTACGAACTTTTCCATCGCACATATAACACCCAAAAATATAGCAAAACTTCTGAGGATTTTGTATACACTGTCTCCTACGCAATCCTGATGTACTCGCCATATTCAGTTTTTAAAATCACGCTTTTGCACTACGATTCTAGGGACTCCACTGTAAAAAAATTCACACGTGTTCACAGAAGTAAGCCAGCTGCTCAACTGAAAAGATTTAAGAACTGTATATTAGGATTTTCTATAAAGAACAACTTCCCAGAAAAGTGAGAAATGGGATAGGGTGATAGGGCATGGGATGATGAAACATCATTCTGAGATAAATATTAGAACAAAAATATTTAGTTGTGGAAATTTAGTGCCACCAGCTAGGGGGCACCACGGCTTAATGTATAGTGAATATTGCGCGGCAATAAATATCGAAATATTGAAATTGCGACAAAACTAGACGTGGTACATAAGAAATGAAATCATTTTCGGACTCAGGGCATCGGTTTCCTTACGAATTACCAACTTTCTTTTTTACCGCAGAACAGTTGTTCCCTAGTGTAATCAAGGGTGCTTAATTATTACATTTTATTTTCATAACAATATTCAAATTTAAATAAATATATTTATTTGCTATTAATTTCCGGATCCTAGCGGTCATCCTTAATTAAAGCCAGACGATTTATTTCTCTATTTAAAAGTGATTACTAGGGAAAACAGACATTTATTCCAATTATCAAATGACGAATTAACCTATTTCTATTGTATTATTATTTGAAAAAGTCTCGACTCCTACAGATATTAGTTACTTACAAATGGCTTTTAAGGAACCCGAAGGTTCATTTCCGCCCTCACATAAGCCTGCCATTGGTCCCTATCCTGTGCAAGATTAATCCAGTCTCTATCATCATATCCCACCTCCCTTAAATCCATTTTAATATTATCCTCCCATCTACGTCTCGGCCTCCCTAAAGGTCTCTTTCCCTCCGGTCTCCCAACTAACACTCTATATGCATTTCTGGATTTGCCCATACATGCTACATGCCCTGCCCATCTCAAACGTCTGGATTTAATGTTCCTACAGATATTTCTACTCTATATTTTCTATCAGTACGTTAATTACCACATGACTGAAATAATGTAGTATGATATAAAGAAAACTTCAAATTTCAACTGTCTACTTTCACTTGTTCCAGAGAAAATGGGGACACATACAAAGAAATGTAATTTTTTAAAAACCAAGTACACAGATAAACATGTAGGAAGAATTGTGATTTCTTAACTGCAAGTCGCAACATTAAGATTCATCTTCTAATTATTACGAAAACGCAGACAACATAGTCTAGAATGAAGTTTCAGCTACAAAATTAATAAAAAGGATAGGAAGAAAATCTCTAAGCCAAAGGATTTTGAAATTTAATTTTCGGAAAAAGTAAAGTTTTGTGATTTTTATACTCATAAATATTAAGTAACACGAATACAATACAGTAGATAACTACATCATAAATCACAGCCGACGTCGTTTCTGCAAAGCAAGCATCAAGTCGAACGTGATAAAATATACCGGTATGTTTTAAATTTTGAAATATAAATATTAAATTCCCTTGCGGCCTGTTGACTACATTTAAAATCAGATCGAAAATTCTCAACGCAACTACTATCACTTTTCTTATCTACAGCTTCTACTCACTGACGCTAATACTATTTTTTCATTTTCTCTGTAATAGAAGCTCATCACTCAACACATAACAATCCCATCTTCAACAATGCAAATGTTAAATTGAACCGCCATTTTGAGTTTTCATTTCAACTAAAGCAACCAAAGATGGCGTTTTATGGAGGGAATGTGTATTGAGGAGGTCGGTTCGATTCCCATGGGGCAACCAGGATGAACTTCTTCCCACTGAGGTAAGCTTTCAAAGTTATATTAAGATTCCTGCTTTAAAACTGCCAGAGTAAGTAGGGAATATAAACATTTACGTTTTTTAACATCATTAACGATTCTAGGAATAAATGTTTATACGTTGAGAGTTAATAATTAACCCTCGATTAGACAGGAACATTTAAAAACATTACCAAAATCGCGACGCAATTTACAAATTACTGAGGAGAATGATGTTTTAAGGTTGTAATACATTACATTGTTTTATATGCTAATGGCTTCATTGCCAAATGCAAGGCACTAGACAACAACAACATTGTTTTATGGCCATCCTTCCTTATCAATAAATACGAGCAAAATAAATCATGTAATACAGCGCTTGTCAAAGTGTGGACTTCGGTGAATCGTAAATTATATTTAAATGGTATTTTAAATTCGAAGAAGAGGCCTTCTGCAGCAAGTGTACAAAGTCCCGAATATCCGAAACATTAAAAACATGGAACTTCATCATTAATAATAATTAACCCATAATATTATAGTAAAATTGCAAAATAAATATAATTATTATTATATTTCATTATTGTTAATATCATTAACACTATTAAAAATCTAAAAGAATATATAATATTAATCAGTTTCATATCTGAATTCTCTACATATTTGTCCATGAAAACAAATTGCCGAAATAGGGTAAATGCAAAACCAGAAATGAGACTACAGCTTTCTGCCCTAAAATTAGATAATTCTAAAACATTTGTATCCTTTAAAAAGGAACATATTAATCCCATAGAACAGAATAATTAAATACCGATACTAGACTTCATATAATTTCGTGTGTTAATTATTAAATACCGGTACTATTAAAATATATTAAAATTTATAGTGTAAGGAATATTTTGTTTTGTTTTTATTTTAAAGATTTTATCAAAGTTCAAAGTAGGTATACTAAGTGTAGCAAATGTGTATTTTAAAATAAATTGAAAATGCAAGTTTCTGACAATGTACGGTATGTGCGTCATTAACATAGTTTCAATTTTACATTTACAACCACTTCAATAATAAATAATAATAATAATAATAATAATAATAATAATTATTATTATTATTATTATTATTATTATTATTATTACAATTATAATTGTAACACTAATAAAACTTCAAAATTCTCCCAATACCACACATTAAACTGTTAACTCATTTGCGTTGTGTGAATTCATGATCAAATGAAAGTGAGGAATGTATTAATATTAGGCAGGATAGCAGTTTGGAAAGAAACTGAGTCAAATTTTGACATATTTTAGGAGAGCAAAGAAACTTATTTTCATGAATAGGCTAAATACGAGTGTACCAGTCCAGTACTATAAAAAACAACTTGATATTAGAGATACAGGGGAAGGTTTGACTAAGTTCCTTTCTTTGTAAATCAATACGGTACTTCTTGGAAGTATTAATCATTTCATCACAAAAAATACAAATTTAGAATTAGCTCCTTTCTAAAACTTGAGATTCAAATCTACAGGTGGCACATTTATAGAGTAAGGTAAATATATTTTATCGCTGTATTACATATTTGGGTAGGCCGCTGTACTCTTTTCTTAAAATCATATTTGCGTCTCATAAAATACTACTTTTTATTAAATTTTAATATTATTATTATTATTATTATTATTATTATTATTATTATTATTATTATTACTATTATGATTATTATTATTATTATTATTATTATTATTATTATTATTATTATTATTATTATTATTATTATTATAACAATATTAATAAAATTTAGTTACAAATGGCTTTTAGAGAACCCAGAGGTTCATTGCTGCTCTCACATAAGCTGGCCATCACACAGTATGAAATTTTCTTAATATAACTGGACATCATTAACATGTTCCCTTCTATTTAACAGATATTCATGAAATTTTATGTAGAACTTTAAGGTAGCGTATTTGATTTCAGTATGAACTCTGATTACGATTGTGTAGGGTGAACCACATCTTTTATAGCGGTGAATTTAAGCAAAATTAATAAATTCCTCCCTATCTAACATATTTCCATGAAACTTTATGCAGAACATAAAGGTAGCTATGTGATCTGAGTACAAACTCTGATAATGTTTGTGTAAGGTAAACTACCCCTTAATAGGGGGTTAATTTAGGCAAAATTAATAGCTTCCTTCCTATCTAACATATTTTCATGAGACTTGATGCAGAACTTAAAGGTAGCTATGTGATCTGATTACAAACTCTGATAATGGTCGTGTAAGGGAAACTACCCCTTTATAGTTGGTTAATTTAGGCAAAATTAGTAACTTCTTTCGTATCTAACATATTTTCATGAAACTTAATGTAAATTTTAAGGTAGGTATGTGATGTGAGTACAACATCTGATAAAGTTTGTGTAAGGGAAACTACCCCTTCATAGGGGGTTAATTTAGGCAAAATTAATAACTTCCGTCCTTTGTAACATAGACTATTTTCATGAAACTTGATATAGAACTTTAAGGTAGCTATGTGATGTGAGTACAAACTCTGATAATATTTGTGTAAGGGAAACTACCCCTTTCTAGAGGGTTAATTTAGGCAAAATTAATAACTTTCTTCCTATCTAACATAATTTTAAGAAATTTTATGCAGAACTTAAAGTTAGTTATGTGATCTGTGTACAAGCGTTTTTTTTTTGTCTAACTTTCTTGGTGTCTGTTCGATAAGATCTTTTTTGGTCTTATCACATTGATGATCACTATAATCCTTTAGCCAAAATATGGGGGGCAAAGGCTAATTGGGATTTCCTGGTCTCTGATTGGGTCAAAAACCCTGATGGATCTGATATTTAATCCTTGTGGTGAATTTCGGTGAAGTCCGGAGGGCCTAATTAGTCAAATCCACTCTCCTCACCTCCTCGCTGGGGCCCCCTGGGATCTTTTAAGATGCGAAAGAGAGAGTGGTGTGCGGACAGCAATGGGAAGCTTCCGCACTTATTTCTCCCAAGAAGAAATATTCCAGAATTGCATGATGAGTCTTTCCCTGGTAAAAAATTCCGGACGTAAACTATCCCCCCAATCGGATGTCCGGGTGGGGGATACTGGGGAAGGACAATTCATGACGGAACAAATCACAGACGACAGAAGATCGACGAAGGATGTAAGGACGCCAATGGTACCAAGTAAGTTGGAAAACTTGAAGCAATGAGTAGAAACAGAGTGGATGTGATGGGAATATCAGAAAGGAGGTGGAAAAATAGTGGAGAGTTGATGAGTGATGTATAGGTTCGAAGTTGATGGAATATCATATTTTTTCTGATATCACATACAAAGTGAGATACAATATTAACTCGTTTCAATTCAACACGAACCAATAGTCTATGCCTGCTTCTTTTTGTATTTATTTGCAATTTTTGTCTTTTATTGTTTACTGATCATTTTTTAGGAAATGTTCTAATTTTTGTTGCATTATTGCCCTTTCCTTGTTTTGAACGGAATTTTTTTACGGTGTAATCGTACCCTACATTCCAGAACCTAGTGCAGTTTGTGTCATGGAGGAATTTGTCTTATGGTTGCATGAACCTTAACTCCTGACCATGTGTGTAACATGCTTGCCCCCATTCAATGCAACAGTACAAATACTGCAGCCGCAGTGCTTGCAGTCAGCATACTGTATCTTACAAGTGAAGACAGTATAGATAGAGAAAGTGTTGCTTCTATAGCAGTTTCTCAAGGCTTGCTGTCTGAACCTCAAATTAATATGTCAATGGTAACTTTTCAATTTTGGCAATAACAATAAATTGATTCATCTGTCAAAAATATTAAAAGTTTCGGAGAAAATTTGCAACAGTGAGTAGGAAATTTGGATAAGAAGTAAGAGAGAAAAGAAAAAAGGTATTGGAAAATAACATTGGGTATCAGTCACGTCTAAACCCGATAAAGCTATGCAAGTTGAAAACATTGACTTCAGTGTTTTTGGTGAAGATTTTTTACCAGCAGACCTTGGTCACTTCACTTATGTGCCCATGACGTGAGTTGGAGGAGAGAACAGCTTTTCAATACACAGGAATGTCTTTTAAGACAACCGGCGATCCTTCAAGTCTGAGATACAATTTTAAAGCCATGTTATAAGTCACTTTCCTGTGATTATTAGGTCATCAACTTCCGAGCCCTAATTACAAATAATTGTAAAATATATACCCTCCATACAATGCTTTGACTTGTAAGTCAAGTAAATAAACAATTATTATTGATACAGACTTAGCCTCTGGCTACGTGTGGATTTTAAATTGTTCAATAACACATAGTAATGCGAACAAAATAAAATGTTTGAGGAAAGGAAAGCATAACAGCTACCACCCTGTTACTGACGAACTCAGGACAAGTAGAAGGGGAAAGAAATGCTTTCGCATCCTCTCAACTTGTATGAAATGTCGTTTAGAAACAAACTGACTTACACTGGTCAGATTAGTTTACGATCGGAATAATGTTAAAATTATGTTTTAGAGTACATTTTCTATAACCGTTATTTTTTGTTCGTTATTTTGTTTGAAGAAGACAAATATCTCCCAAGTAAGGGTTCGTTTTTTATATACTGTATATATTTTTCTTGAGCCAGGGCAAAGCTAATAATAACTGATAGGATTTGGGAAATAATTATTCCACTTTCTGTTGAACAAACAGATTCGTACATGTCTGAGCCATCTGAGACTAGACGGAAGATTTCACTTTTGCGCTACATGTCGGTATCCTCACCAAGGTCTGAATATAGTATATAGACGGGCCAGTTAAAAAGAGAAACAACTCACAATTTAAAGTTATGAGAAACCAGAATATTAAAGCTTCATGTTGCTGTGAAAAATCCAATTAACACATTCTAATTATTTGAAGCTTATAATATAACTATATGAAAAATTATTAACTTCTGTTAATGTCTTCTATGGATTAATTTCAACGATTCTTTGGTTTCTCACAGCAACACATTGCTTTAAAATGCAGTTGTCTCAAAACTTCAAATTTTCAGTTGTTTACTTCTGAACTGGGTCATTCATATCAATTATACAACAAATCCGTTTTCCTCCTATTTTCTGAAGTTCGTTTCAGAACTGTTTACGATGGCACTCGAAATAGAACGAATTTCAATAACTCCTCTAGCGATAATTTGTGTATGTATGCTCTATGTCTCTGAGCATACGCAGTTTCTTGGATCTGGACCTTGGAATATTCAAAGGCCCATTACTTTTTTCTGACGGTGTACATAACTAGGGCTCCCTAAAAATGTTTTACTTATTGTTGATAGTTTGATGACGTACATGTTATCATTCTTATCTAATATTCACTCTTTATCCTGTTCATTAGCTAGCAATCAGTGTGATAACGACGATTTTCACTCATAATTATTGTTGTTGTTTATCCAACTGTCCGAAGACAAGTCTGAACCTCACAAGTGATACAAAGAAGACAACACTTGTGATGTAACTGGGTCAGGAAATAATGGGTTAGGGTGGCCAGTTTCTTTCCCACTTCAGTGCAGACAACACCAACTAGCTACATATTACACTAGTTAGACTTCAGATGCATACAAACAATAATTGACACATATAGTCAAGTGAGATGTACTTCCTGATAATTTATGTACATATCAACCAGAATCTCAATATTGCTTTTCAGCTGGACACAGAGCAGAAGAGGAGACAGATGCGGTCCAGATGATCTACGAGTCCACCACACATTTCACCGATTCGACCTCTTCTGAAGGTACAGTAATATTTCAAAGTAGGGAAGCAGTAAATAAATAGGCTACAATGAATACACAGAGTGTTTCATGAGGAATAGTGAATATTTTAGAGAGCAGTAATATGGACTATTGTGTGTAAAAGAGTTCATATAAATATGTGTCCAATTTTTAATGTGTGTTGAAATACAGCTCTTAGAATGTTACGTATAACAAGCCTTAGAAATGATATGAAGCAAATGACTATGCACAAAAGAATAATATGTGTCGCTCTTGTAAGATCGTTTGAGGGTAGCACTGGTCATAAAGGGATCTAGAGAAATAGCCGTTGGTATTTCCTTTGGCCACAAAGATGGGCATGTTCATCCAGCATGACGGAGCGCCTGTACATTTAAGCCTCCAGGTAACTCATTTAATGTCACATTCCCCGAAAGAGGAATCAGTCGCGGTAGTCACGTGCTTTGGCCTCCAAGGTCCCCAGACCTTAATCCTGTCGATTTTGTCTTTGGAAGCGAAGTGTACAAAAACCTAGCAAACACAAGGATCAAATTATTGGTCGCTCACATTATCAATAGTACAGCTCTCAAGGAACGTCAAGACGACCTCAGAAGAACAGAGTGGAAGAGTGCATAGAACTTTTGAATAATATAGAGACCATGTAAATAAACAATAAATGTAATTGTTAAGTCATTTGTCTTTCCTCCTTGTCTTGTAGGCTTGTTATGCACAACATACATACAGGTGTATTTCCATACCCATTGAAAATTTGGACACATGTTTATATAAACTCTTTTACTCAGCATAGTCCATACTACCGGCCTCTAAATATTTACTATTCCTCCTGAAACACTCTGTATTAAGAAAATAAATTACCTACCTATCTGTCATTTAAACTGCAGAATGATTCTCCCGTTTTATTTGTCAAACTCGCCTATGACAGCATGGTAAAATCTAAATTTTTGTGACAGTTCCTAAAAGATTTTTTAATTTGAAAACTGCCGATTGCGAAATTCTCTCTTGGCATATAGAGTTTCTCACAAATGTGTTTAACCTCTTCAGAACAGAGAGAAAGTAGTCGTAGGAATTGTTAGTGTAAGTTCACAAACTTTGACAACTGCACAGTTGGCCATCTCTAGTTTATTTTCCTCAACAAATTTCAACAACCCACTCACTCACCCAAAGATAATACAGTATAATGGATGTTGAAACTTTTAACTTCCTGTGCTGTAAAAACAGTAAAACGTGACTTAACAGGTTTTTCTCGCTAAACTATTCACATGATATGATATGACATGACATTATGTATGATACGATATGGTATGTTATAATATGATATGATTGGATGTGATATAATATAGGAGAATATGGGACAGGACAAGGAAGGGGGCAGGACGGGGTATAGCCTCTATCTTCCCAACAAGTAGTGCAACCTACCGAATTTCTTTAGACCTTCGTCAACTCATGTAAATATATCATCACACAACACTTACTGCCATTCCTTGCATCTGTTACATGTTATTCGGTTGCTGCATCATATTGTATCATTCATTTGCAAGTTTAATGTGTTCTCTTGTCACACGTAAGTAGAAATGAGATTTATTTAGATGATCTATTTTAATGTCATATTATAGAGTGCTTACCTGGCTTTTAATTCCGAAACTTTCTTAAATTTCGTGCGTTATTTTATCCTGCCTATACCTCATAACTTAGAAATTATGACTATGGGGCAAAACGGGGTGGGGCATAACAGGGCAGTACGTCCTGCCCCACGTCATATTTAATTAAATTTCACCTCCTGTAATGGGTTGTTCGTTCTGTTGTTTGTCAGAAGAAGGATGGATTAGATGCGTATCATGTCTGAAATGGGCTCACAATTGTTGCACAGGAGTAGACAGTGAAGACGAGAATGCCACGCACATTTGCATATTTTGCGAATGACTTTTTCTCAAGTAAACTTGTAAAATGTTGTAGTATTCACACTTTCAGTATATAATTTTTGTCACTTTTGCCATTTAATTATTAAAAAAAATAGATACCTCATTTTGCCCCATACGTGGGAAAGAACGGGGCAAAACACACATTTCGAAAAACTAATTTATTTTAAGGTTATAATGACCGGATTTCACTCAATGTGCATTTTTTTTACTTGTTTACAGTGTAATAAAAGATGTCATAAAACCCATACATTTACATTATTTGATACCAAATAAAAACATTCAAACATTAACTACCCCGTCCTGCCCCATGTTCCCCTATCATATATGATATGGTATGAAGAGTAGAGGGGAAAACGCGTTAAGTTAAAAATAATTCGTTTTCTGTAATAATAATAATAATAATAATAATAATAATAATAATAATAATAATAATAACACTAATAATAGTAACAATAATAACTATAACAATAATCATAATACATCGCGCTACAACCCTTGAAGGTTCCGGGCCACTAACCGGATGCTGGCCTCATGTTCACATGCCGAAGCAGAGGTGGACGATCATCCAATCAGAATATAGGTGTTGTGTGGTTAACACGATGATCCCCCGGCGTTATAGGTCGCTTTCGCAACTGGATTTCGCTACCTTTCGTAGCCCCCAAGTGCATCACGATGCCAGATGGGCACCGATTGCATACAGTGGCCGAAATTTCATGAGAAAATTTCTTCCCCCATGAGGACTCGAACCAGCGCTCATTCCATAATGCGACTTCTAGGCAGGATTCTTAGACCACAACGCCACAGCGAAGGACTCATTTTCTGTTTTAGTTGTCCTGTAATAGCCCAAGTACTGTAGATTTGTGTAGTTTAACTATACAGAATAATAATCTCAATATTTTTCCAAACAGTTTTATATCCGTTCCGGTAACAGATTCACCTACTGAATATTATCAGACCTATTTCAAAGTTTCTCAAATTGTTACATATTTGGTTCTGACCTATCCCATGGTTAGAAAGTTCGCTCACCCTTACATGATCATAAAATTGTAGTGCAGATACCTTTGAACGCCAGTGTACAAACAGACACTCTATATTTAGAAGCCATTTGTAAATAAAAGAATAGGGATCAATTAATTTCATTTCTTAAATAAAATTCGAAATTACTTTTATTTGAGTTCATTGAAATTATTTTTCTTTAAGGCTATACGTGTAACTTCACTATGTGCTTCAACTTTCAATTCACGTACATAGAGTCTACTACCCATTTATCCTGTTCATTACATTTGCTAACAATCATTTTATTACGAAGATGAAAACACAGAATTATGTTGCATTTTAGATGGACTCATCAGCGTGCGGAGGCTCCACAGTGACGGAAACATAACACCCAACCGCTTTACAGAGTGGAGAAGATCAAATGTTTCAGAAGGTAATGTAATTGTTTACCTTCTGAAGTTGTGGCGCTTTCAGCTACGAACATGTTCGAATTTTACTGTAAATAAAAGAATAGGGATAAACGAGTTTCATTTCTTAAATTGAATTCAAAATCACTTTTATTTCAGTTCTTTGCATTTATTTTCCTTTAAGGTTATACATGCAATAGTAGTAACTTTACTATGGACTTCAACTTTTGATTCATGTACATAGTGTCTACTACCTATTTATGCTGTTCATTACATTCACTAACAATCGTTTTATTACGAGAATTAAAACACACAATTATATCGCATTTTAGACCGACTCGACAACAAAGATAGCAGTACATCCAGCATGGTTATATTGTGCAGCAGACCCAGCCTTTTAGAAGGTACAGTAATTGTTTACATTCTGAATTGGTGGAGCTTTCATCTATGAACAAGTTCAATTTTTATAGTAAATAAAAGATTAAGGACAAATTATTTTCATTTCGTAAATAAAATTCGAAATTACTTTTATTTCAGTCATTGAATTTATTTTTCTTTAAGGCTACACGTGCGTTAGAAGTAAATTGTCAAGCGCTTAAACTCTTGATACACGTACATACTGTCTAGTACCTATTTATCCTGTTTATTACGTTGGCTAACAGTCATTTTATTACGAAGATTGAAACACAGAATTATGTTGCATTTTAGATGATGGACAGGTCCATTGCTCCAAAAGCCAGCCAGGCAGCTTGATTGCAATGTGGAGCGGAGCCAGTCTTTCTGAAGGTACAGCACAGGAGGACAAGAGCAGCGCAGACAGTCACACCCAAATGGGCCTGAGCAGCATGGACGCTACCACGGAGGCACTCGGGAGCAGCATAGACGCTGCCACACAGGCATGTGGGCGCAGCATAGACGCTGCCATGCAGGCATGTGGGCGCAGCATAGACGCTGCCACGCAGGCATGTGGGCGCAGCATAGACGCTGCCAAGCAGGCATATGGGCGCAGCATAGACGCTGCCACGCAGACATGTGGGCGCAGCATAGACGCTGCCACGCAGGCATGTGGGCGCAGTATAGACGCTGCCACGCAGGCATGTGAGCGCAGCATAGACGCTGCAACGCAGGCATGTGGGCGCAGCATAGACGCTGCCACGCAGACACCGGACAGCAGCGTAGACGCTGCCACACCTGCTCCCATGCCCGAAGCCATGTCGGCGACACGTGTCGAAAACCAGTCAGTACAAGAGGACAGACGAAAAAGGAATAGCAGATGGTCACGTTTCAGACTTGTATTTCGTAGGGTTCTTCGTCTTTTTAGACATAAGTAATATAATATTGTATGTCTAAGAGCCATGTTCTGATCTGATCATGGCTCCTTGACGCGGATATCGGATCGGATCGGATTGGATATTGCATCGGATTGGATATCGGATCAAATCGGATGTCGGATCGGATAGGATATCGGATCGAGTATCGGATCGGATATCAGATCGGAAATCGGATCGGATCTGGTATCGCATCGGATATCGGATCGGATTGGATATTGGATCGGATATCGGATCGAATATCAGATATCGGATCAGATCGGATATCGGATCTGATCGGATATCGGATCGGATCAGATTGGACATTGCATCGGATATCGGATCGGATATCAAATCGGATCGGATCGAATATCGGATCGGATCGAATATCGGATCGGATCGAATATCGGATCGGATCGGATTGGATATCGGATCGGATCGGATTGGATATTGGATCGGATATCGGATCGGATATCAAATCAGATCGGATCGAACATCGGATTGAATATCGGATCAAATCGGATCGGATCGGATATCAAATCGGATCGGATTGGATATCGGAACAGATATCGGATCAGATCGGATCGGATCGGATTGGATATCCGATCGGATATAGGATCGGATATGAAATCGGATTGAATATCGGATCAGATCGGATTGGATATCGGATAGGATATCAAATCAGATCGGAAAGAACATCGGATTGGATATCGGATCGGATATCAAATCAGATCGGATCGAACATCGGATTGGATATCGGATCGGATCGGATCGGATTAGATATCGGATCGGATCGGATTGGATATTGGATCGGATATCGGATCGGATATCAAATCAGATCGGTTTAGATATCGGATCAAATCGGATCGGATCGAATATCGGATCAGATCGGATTGGATATCGGATCGGATCGGGTTGGATATCGAATCGGATTGGATATTGGATCAGATATCGGATCGGATATCAAATCGGATCGAATATCGGATCGGATCGGATCGAATTGGATATTGAATCGGATATCAAATCGGATCGGATTGGATATCGGAACAGATATCGGATCAGATCGGATCGGATCGGATTGGATATCCGATCGGATATAGGATCGGATATGAAATCGGATTGAATATCGGATCAGAGCGGATATCGGATCAGATCGGATTGGATATCGGATCGGATATCAAATCAGATCGGATCGAACATCGGATTGGATATCGGATCGGATTGGATATTGGATCGGATATCGGATCGGATATCAAATCAGATCGGATTAGATATCGGATCAAATCGGATCGGATCGACTATCGGATCAGATCGGATTTGGTTATCGGATCGGATTGGATTGGATATTGGATCAGATATCGGATCGGATATCAATTCGGATCGGATTGGATATTGGATCGAATATCGGATCGGATCGAATATCAGATATCGGATCTGATCGGATATCGGATCGGATCAGATTGGATATTGCATCGGATATCGGATCGGATATCAAATCGGATCGGATCGAATATCGGATCGGATATCGGATCGGATTGGATATCGGATCGGATCGGATTGGATATCGGAGCGGATCGGATTGGATATTGGATCGGATATCGGATCGGATATCAAATCAGATCGGATCGAACATGGGATTGGATATTGGATCAAATCGGATCGGATCGAATATCGGATCAGATCGGATTGGATATCGGATCGGATCGGATTGGATATCGAATCGGATTGGATATTGGATCAGATATCGGATCGGATATCAAATCGGATCGGATTGCATATCGGATCGGATCGGATTGGATATTGGATCGGATATGAAATCGGATCGGATTGGATATCGGAACAGATATCGGATCAGATCGGATCGGATCGGATTGGATATCCGATCGGTTATAGTATCGGATTGAATATCGGATCAGAGCGGATATCGGATAATATCGGATTGGATATCGGATCGGATATCAAATCAGATCGGATCGAACATCGGATTGGATATCGGATCGTATCGGATTAGATATCGGGTCGGATCGGATTGGATATTGGATCTGATATCGGATCGGATATCAAATCAGATCGGATTAGATATCGGATATCGGATCGGATCGATTATTAAGATCAGATCGGATTGGATATCGGAACAGATATCGGAACAGATATCGGATCAGATCGGATCGGATATGAAATCGGATTGAATATCGGATCAGAGCGGATATCGGATCAGATCGGATTGGATATCGGATCGGATCGGATTGGATATTGGATCGGATATCGGATCGGATATCAAATCAGATCGGATTAGATATCGGATCAAATCGGATCGGATTGACTATCGGATCAGATCGGATTGGATATCGGATCGGATTGGATACCGGATTGGAATGGATATTGGATCAGATATCGGATCGGATATCAATTCGGATCGGATCGGATTGGATATTGGATCGGATATCGGATCGGATATCAAATCGGATCGGATTGGATATCGTATCAGATCGGATATCGGATCGGATCGGATTGGATATTGGATCGGCTATCAAATCGGATCGAATATCGGATCAGATCGGATTGGATATCGGATCGGATTAGATATCGGATCGGATTGGATATCGGATCAGATTGGATATCGGATATCATATCGGATCGGATCGAATATCGGATCACATCGGATCGGATTGGATATCGAATATCAGATCAGATCGGATGTCGGATCGGATCGGATCGGATAGGATATCGGATCGGATTGAGTATCGGATATCGGATCGGATATCGGATCGGAAATCGGATCGGATCTGGTATCGCATCGGATATTGGATCGGATTGAATATTGGATGGGATATTGAATCGGATATCAAATCGGATCGAATATCGGATATCGGATCGGATGTCGGATCAGATCGGATATCGGATATCAGATCGGATATCGGATCGGATCTGGTATCGGATCGGATCAGATTGGATATTGGATCGGATATCGGATCGGATTGGATGTCGCATCGGATCGGATTGGATATCGGATCGGATTGGGTATTGGATAGGATATCGGATCGGATATCAAATCAGATCGGATTAGATATCGGATCAAATCGGATCGGATTGACTATCGGATCAGATCGGATTGGACATCGGATCGGATTGGATATTGGAACGGATATCGGATCGGTTATCAAATCGGATCGAATCGAATATCAGATCAGATCGGAAATCGGATCGGATCCCATATCGGATCGGATCGCATTGAATATCGGATCGGATATCGGATCAGATTGTATCGAATATCGGATCAGATGGGATGTCGGATCGGATTGGATATCGGATTGGACATCGGATCTGATCTAATTGGATATCGGATCGGATTGGATATTGGATCAGATATCGGATCGGATATCGGATCGGATTGGATATTGGATCAGATATCGGATCGGATATCGGATCAGATCGGATCGGATTGGATATCACATCGGATTGGATATCGGATCGGATTGGATATTGAATCGGATATCAAATCATATCGGATCGGATTGGCTATCGCATCGGATTGGATATCGGATCGGATTGTATATTGGATCGGATATAGGATGGATATCAAATCGGATCGAATATCGGATCAGCTCGGATATCGGATCGGATCGGATGTCGGATCTGATCGTATTGGATATCAATCGGATATCGGATCAGATCGGATGACGGATCGGGTCGAGTATCTGATCAGATCGGATATCAGATCGGATATCGGATCAGATCGGATGTCTGATCGGATAGTGTATCGGATTGGATATCTGAACGGATTGAGTATCAGATCGGATATCGGATCGGATTGGATATCGGATCGGATTGGATATCGGATATCTGATCAGATCGGATGTGGGATGAGATCGGATAGGATATCGGATCGGATATCGGATCGGATCGGATTGCATATTGGATCGGATAACAAATCGGATCGGATTGGATATCGGATCGGATCGCATTGGATATCGGATCGGATTGGATATTAGATCGGATATCGCATCGGATATCAAATCAGAACGGATCGAATATCGGATTGGATTTCGAATCGGATCGGATTGGACATCGGATCGGATTGGATATTGGAACGGATATCGGATCGGTTATCAAATCGGATCGAATCGAATATCAGATCAGATCGGAAATCGGATCGGATCCCATATCGGATCGGATCGCATTGAATATCGGATCGGATATCGGATCAGATTGTATCGAATATCGGATCAGATGGGATGTCGGATCGGATTGGATATCGGATTGGACATCGGATCTGATCTAACTGGATATCGGATCGGATTGGATATTGGATCTGATATCGGATCGGATTGGATATTGGATCAGATATTGGATCGGATATCGGATCAGATCGAATCAGATTGGATATCGGATCGGATATCGGATCGGATTGGATATTGGATCGGATATCAAATCATATCGGATCGGATTGGATATCGGATCAGATATCGGATCGGATTGTATATTGGATCGGATATAGGATTGGATATCAAATCGGATCGAATATCGGATCAGCTCGGATATCGGATCGGATCGGATGTCGGATCTGATCGTATTGGATATCAATCGGATATCGGATCAGATCGGATGTCGGATCGGGTCGAGTATCTGATCAGATCGGATGTCTGATCGGATAGTGTATCGGATTGGATATCGGAACGGATTGAGTATCAGATCGGATCGGATCGGATCGGATTGGATATCGGAACGGATTGGATATAGGATCGAATATCAAATCGGATCGTATCGAATATCGGAACAGATCGGTTTTCGGATCAGGTTGGATATCGAATCGGATTGGATATCGGATCGGATTGGATATCGGATCGGATATCGGATCAGATCGTATGTCGGAACGGATCAGACAGGATATCGGATCGAGTATCGGATCGGATATCAGATCGGATATTGGATCGGATCTGTTATCGGATCGGATTGGATATTAGATCTGATATCGGATCGGATTGGATATTAGATCTGATATCGGATCGGATATCACATGGGATCGGATCGGATCGGATATCGGATTGGATATCGGAACGGGTCGAGTATCAGATCGGATATCGGATTGAATATCGGGTCGGATCGGATTGGATATCGGATCGGATTGTATTTCGGATCGGATTGGATATTGGATCGTATATCGGATCGGATATCAAATCAGATCGGATCGAATATCAGATTGGATATCGGATCGGATCGGATTGGATATCGGATCAGATCGGATTGGATATCGGATCTTATTGGATATCGAATCGGATCGGATTGGATATTGGATCGGATATCAAATCAGATCGGATCGAATATCGGATCAGATCGGAAATCGGATCGGATCGTATATCGCATCGGATTGGATATCGGATCAGATCGTATCGGATATCGGATCAGTTCATATGTCGGATCGGATCGGATAGGATATTGGATCGGATATCAGATCGGATCAGGTTGGATATTGGATCGGATATCGGATCGGATCGAATATTGGATCAGATCGGATATATGGTCGGATTGGATATCGGATCGGATATCGGATCAGATCGGATATCAGATCAGATCTGATGTCGGATCGGATCGGATAGGATATTGGATCGGATCAGATCGGATATCGGATCTGATTGGATATGAGATCGGATCTGGTATCGGATCAGATTGGATATCGGATTAGATCGGATATCGGATAGGATTGGATATTGGATCGTAAATGTTAAATTTTTCATTTGTAGTTGTATTTTGGTAGCTGAGGTAGTTGTTTTTAAATAAAGTTGTGATATATAAAACTGCACCAGTTAACCCCCTATCATGGCCCACTTAACCCTACTGCTGTTGTTAACTGGGTACATGAACATGTTTTTGAAAGAATCATAATGTAGGCGAGTTATTAATGAAATAATTTCTGATATTTTTTGTGAACATGCCCCAAGGTTGCCCTCATTTAATGCAACAACTTTCCTGTTAAATGTTTCATTTATCTGTCTTCAAAGAAATTAAATAAAAAATTGTACCCAGTTAACCCCCATCTCTCCTACTTTGTACAGGAAAGTCTGAAGTTTAAATAGCCTAAATACTAGTCTAACGAAAATGTATATTTGTCAAATAGGCTATTTTCATAAAGTTTATATTTGTGTCGTTTAGAATGTTCTTGATATAAAATTTCTATAGTTACATAGTAAAGAAATTCCTAGGCATATAAAGATCAAATCAAAACGTGGGCAATTTTTGCCCCTTCTTAGACATCCACGTGACATATCGCACCTTAGTAGTGCTAGGGAAGTGTAATATATTGTATTTGAAAATATCAAAATATTTAGTATCTCTTATGACAGAGACTAAGAGGAAGGCAGAAAATAGCGATGATTGGAGAATGCTGGCTGTGCAGTATAAGGTCTGCCTTTGGGCAGAAAACTTTGAATGAATTCATTACCTATATATACACGTTTGTGTGGTGGTTCATGGTCATTACACTTCATTTCTTTATTTTTCAGATACTGTTTTATTATACATCTTGATTACACAGCTTTTAACACTATCATTTCGGAAAACATATTATGTGTCTTTCACATGTTAACAAGGTAATATAAAATTTAACACGTGAAAGACACATAATTCGTTTTCCGGACTGTTTTATTGTTGGAATAATAATGCTAGAAGTTCGTACAATGCTAACATGGGCAGATGGAAAAGTTTTTAAGAATGAAGTAGATTTGCAAGTTTTAGATTTATTTGGACCTAAAGCTGAGGCAGATTTCTCTCATGTAAAAAAAACGAAAAGGTTAAAATAAGCAAAACTAGTAGTGAATCTAAGCTGATAGAGACTGTTGCTGTAAATAGAGGTGAGGATAATCAGAAATTGGTAGTGATGGTGGTTGTCACTTCCATTTCTTACTTTTTTCTTCTTGACTTCCTCTTCCTCTTCCTTTAACTTCTTTGAATTCTCTCTCCTAGGGCTTCCAAATCCATTGCTGTTCCAAAAGAGACTTACTTTTATATATATTGTCATATTTTAATTTTCTACGACATTACAATATTTCACCTCTGCTATTGTCATTATCATCATACTCAAAATCTGGACTCAAATCAGAAAGCCTCATATGAAGGTGGTGGTAATTGGTTGGTTTTCATTGTCGTACATTTAACAACTAACAATAAGTTACCGGTACCAGCTTTTCTCAAGTGATCCTGGCTTAATTGATACCCAGTTAAAATTTTTGGATCTTACATATACTATATAGTTTTAAACACAAAAAATGACTGATCTCCTGTATCGTGAATTTATCGAAGTCCAGCTTCGGACAGCACTTGGTTCACAGGAGGAAAAATTTGTTGTATTTATAACCATTAAGCTAAGCAGAATTCAAAGAACGCCTGTATGGCTATAATGGGGACCATGAAAACGACTCCCATTGCAGCTATGGAAGCACTCTTAAACTTGACTCAATTAAACACAGTAGGAATGGAGAAAGTGAGAATGGCTCTCCACAGACTGCAACATTCTAAGCAACTGATATTCTCAGATGTAGAATCAGGTCTGCTGGAATTCAAGAGATTTATGGCAGATGACATACTGTGTATGAAATCAAACATATTAATCCTGTTCGACACTATACAAAGAATCATCATTGACTTTGAACTTCGGAAAAACAAAACTCCAAAATTTCTTGAGAAGTCTTTGATGTGGTACACATATGGATCAAAGACAGACTCAGGAACAGGATCAGGAGTCTATGGTATCAGACCAAAGGTCAGCTTAAGCTTTCCCTTGGGTAAACATGCCATTGTTTTTCAAACAGAGATAGCCTATACACCATTATTCAATGTGTTCATGAAAATATAAGAAGAGCTTATACAGGGAAGCAGATTCTTATACTCTCGAACAGCAAGGCTGCTCTTATGCCTTTAAATAGCCATATTGTTACTTCAGGACTGGTCCTTAATTGCCTCAATATACTTTCGATCCTGGCAGAACAGAATGAGGTTAAACTCATCTGAGTACCAGGGGATTGTGGCATTGAGGGAAAAGAAAAAGCTGACAAACTTGCGGTTACAAAATACTTTGGACCAGAGCCAACTCTCGGAATACCTAGGTGCTCTGTCAGAGAGGCAATTAAAAAGTGGTCCAAGGTTCAACACTAAAAAACCTGTATCAAGACACCAGGTATGGGAAACAATTTATTATTAGACTGTGCAACAAAAGAGCTGAGATATTACTTCAATGTAATAGATTTCAGCTGAGAACAATTACAGCTTTCCTTACAGGTCACAGTCCTGTGAAAAAACATCTTAATATAATGGGTATGCTTCAAGGTAACCTAGACTGTAGATTCTGTGGGAAGGAGGCTGAAACAGCCCAGAACATCATTTGCTCCTGCGATGCATTGGCTCGCAGAAGATAAGTTACTTTATCTTTGGGAAAGAATGTTTAGAACCAAAAGATTTTGAACCGAATTCTATATCTGGACTGTACACCATAATTAAAGTAACAGGGCTGATGAATCGGTGTTAAATTAAAAACATAGGTAGCACAATAAGCCTAAGGCTGCAGTGCATCCGGAGCAATGACAGACCTAACTGTGGAAAAAAAAAAAAGAAGAAGTGAATTTTCTGTTATTCATACACCTTCATCCAATGGTTTCCTCTTCCAGAATCTGCCTGCTTGCTTTACGCAGTGTATTCCATTGACATATGACTAGTGCAGACGACGTATAAATAGGGGATCCTTGTGTATTATCCATTCTTATCATAATATTGGAATTAATAACTTGAGGGAAAGATGCAGAAAACAGACTTCGGAAAATTTTCTTTTCTCAATCCTCTAACAGGAACTGGAAAGCTCTACTTGCAGACTTACTAAACCTTTACCATAAACCATTAATGTTTTTATAAACATGCGTAAGGCATTCACTAATAGACGGTAGTACAATATATACTTGCTATCTGACAGATTTATGTTTACTCAAAGTGAATGTACAGAGCGTAGGGAGGGTTGCCAGATTTTAGATCTACCAAGAGGGACATTCTTTTTCTATCATAATATAGGGTACAGTACTTACGTTTTGTATTAAAGAAGGAATGATATGAATATGGGCAGAGTTGAAATTTTTATGACTACAAAAAAAAAAAAAAAAAAAAAAAGAATAAAAAATATCTCTAGGTCAAAACAGTAGAAGAAATTAATATGAATCTCAAAATCGAAATTTTAATAAAAGAAACATATTGTAGATACATGTTTCCAAGTACAAAACAATATTTATCTGGCTGTAAGTTACATCACGTTTCTCTGGCGTCTTTCTGAAGGGCTTGTGGCAGTAATACGTTATGCAAAATTATTAACTTAATGACTTAATAGTACTTCTGTCTCAGAGACTTCCCAGCTGTTTTTATTAATTGTAAAGCACAAATTCCAAAAATATGGCACCAGATGTAACAAAATATTTAAATTTCAATGTTTATTAATTGATAACAATGACATAAAATTTACTGACACCTGAATTTGTATTCATTTTGTGCCTTACCATATTACTGTTCCAAATCAATAATTTAACATAGATACCGTACTGTAGCCCTAAACATTTTCAGAGCTTCCTACATATTTATTACTGGACCTTAGCATTTTCAACAAGCTTTTTTTCCTTTCTCTTTGCCATGCATTTGTGATGAACGTCTCTTTTTAAATGTTTAAAAATATCATATTCACCACCGAATTAGCTTACAACAAAACTTACAGTTGCCAAAATATTCGTTTTTTTAATATGAAAACCTACATTGTTAAGAAAATTAATTCAAATTTGTTGTAATTATTTAGGCCTAGGTCAAAATAGTTACTAGGTAACGATAAAATTATACAAATTACAATTTTCTAAAGGAGGGACTTTTTGCATCCTGCTGTGAATCAAAGCGAGACTCTGGACTTTTATATGAAAATCGGGACATGTCCCGCCAAATCGGGACATCTGGCAACCCTGAGTGTAGGCCTAATAGTGAAAGTGCACTGATTGATAGTGTGTGTGCATTGTCATGTAGTGAAAGTACACTGAGCTACAGAGCCACTTTAGTGAGTTACAGTGTCAGAGTAAAAAGTTAGATTTATAGTGAAAGTGAATTAAAGTGCGTGCATACTGAGTTGCAGTGCAAGTGCAGTGAGCTACAAAGCCAGTGTCTGGTGTCCTACAGAGTCAATCCAATAAGTTTTAGTTGCCGAGTAATGAGTTAGATTTACAGTGAAAGTGATTTGTAGTGAAAGCACTGTGAGTTATAATGAATTTTCAGTGTTTATAGTGTAAGTGCAGTGACCTACAGAGCCAGTCCATTAAGTTTTAGTAACTGAGTAGGTAGATTTACTGTGAAAGTGAGTTACTATGAATGCACCAGAGGTCTGCATCGGACGTTTTCACTCGAGCGCCAAGTAGTTCATAGCATAATCCGATAGGTAGCGAACATGCATGATGGGTAAAATTGTTATGAGCGATAAATCTTCGAACGGTATAAGCAGAGCGTTAGATATTCGTTCTTGTTACAGTGATGAACTGTGTAGTAACATCATAGATGTGTATCATTTCAAAACTTTGCAGTGTTTAACTAACCTCTCCATAGTACAACTATAAAACTTGCTTTAAAATGTAATATAAATGTTGTAGGTAAATGTTTTTTATTCTTTTTTTACACACAGGAGTGATTTTGTTTTTACCACATCTGATAGATGTTATTGGATGTAAATGTAATTATTATAAACGGAAAACACAATCACGATAATGCAAGAACTGTATGAAGTTTTCTAGTAATAATAATAATAATAATAATAATAATAATAATAATAATAATAATAATAATCTCTAATAATTAGTGTATCAATCTTTGCGTCTGTAACAGTTGTGCAGCATGATTATTCGTCTTATTATATTTTCTGTGACGTTATCTCTGTACAAATATTGTTATTAATCTACTGCTATATCAATAATATTTTGTAAAACGTTTCTACATTGTCGCAGAATATAGGCGGAACACTATGTATGGACATATCATATTATATATGTGGTAAATCAAATATTGAATAATTATTAATTAGCAATAATAACTGTATATCGAAGTTTTTCATACTATTTTATTTATAACTTCATGTTCCTGTTTTGATACGTTCCATTGACTGTTCCATTAAACGTTTGTCATAAAGACAGAAAATAAAGCCTTATTTTTACCGTGTGAGCAAAACATATGTGTATCTTATCTGTCGCCTTCCATACAAGATAATACATGTCGGTGAGATGACCTTGTACTGTGCATCTATTTATTACGAGCATATCACGACCGATCGTATCTCACTCAAGGGTGCGACACTCGACCAAGTTCAAGCGAGCGATTTAACTCCAATGCAGCACTCTGCAATGCACAATGAGGATAAGTGTTACAATGAATGCGTAGTGTGTAGAAGTGTAAGTGCTGTGGGTTATAGTGTATGTGCAGTGTTTTGTGCTATAAATTCAGTGATCTACAGAGCCAGTCCATAGGTTTTAGTAATCGAGTAATGAGCACAGGTAATATGTACCGGTAGTAATTGGGAAATGTACAGGGGGCTGTTGAAAATGTTAGTAGTGAAGTGTACAATATGTAGTAGTATAACATATTTCTTTATGTGTTTTTTGATTGTATTACGCTTTTAATTATATTTTCTCCTGTTGGTTGTGTTATTTGCTGTCAATGACTTGTTCTGTTTATACAGTGAAACTTCCCAATAGCGGACACCGCCGGGGAAAAATTAAATGTCCGTTATTGAGGAGTGTCCGCTATTTAGAAAATCGTTAGTATGTACTGTATATAGTACATTAAAATTTCTCATACATATTCACCCTTCAGAAATATCAGTAAATTTACTTTTCCAGTCAGATGCAATTTCTGGATCAACAGAAGCAGAGTCACTACATACACTTTTGTAGGAAATATTGTGTCGTGACCGAAACTTGTCTAGCCAATCACCCAAAGCTTCAAAATTAGAATAACCCAACTCATTTGCAATTTCTAATGCTTTCTCTCCAATCAAGGTTCCAGATAAAAACATCTTATTTGCTCTAGCACGGCAGAACCATTCATTTGTTAAATTGTCAATGGCAAGTCCCTCAGTTTTAGGAAAAGCTTTTTTTTTTGTGTTCTCATTTGCATTCTCAGTGCATGATTTTAAAATAACTTCCTTATTTTTCAAAATTTCACTAACCTGAGTTTTTCCCACATTAAACTTTGTGGCCAGCTGACGAGCACTTAATTTCTCCTTCTTACTATGCTTTACAATATCCACTTTCTCTTTTAGTGACAAACGTTTACGTATTTGTGACATTTTTAATGTGGCTGTACTTCCGAACACTCAATTTCACAAATTAAGAAAGTACGGACTGCTCACATACAGTATCACAACTAACAACTGTGCTGCTTACCTTCACTAAAGTACAAGAACGATCAAATGCACGATAATGATTGTTGCAAAGAATTCCGTTTAATTTACAACTGTATTTTTCTTTTTTCTTTTTCTTTCACGTTGTCCATTATTTGGAAGTTTTAGTTGTTGTTGGGAGATACATTTCAGTGTCCGCGTCCGTTATTGAGAATGTCCGCTATTTGGAAGAATTTTATCATTTATCAGTTATTTTGCAGGGGAATTTTAAAATGTCCGCTATTGAGAGGAGTCTGCTATTGGGAAGTGTCCATTAAGGGAAGTTTCACTGTATTCCTACTCTATATTTCTTTAGTTTTTCTGTTGTACTGTACCGATATTTTTCCTGTAACTATCACCAGGTGACAACTCATTTGTAGTTAATATATATTCAGTCATAATTAATTTCCTTCGTTATGTACATTTACACTGTACAAATCATTGTAAACGAAAAGAGAGAACAGATAGAAATAAGAAACCTAAGACAGAAAAAGGCAAACAGTTGCGGATAATTAAAAAAAGAAGAATTTATGAATAAGACAAAAACAACTGGAGATTTAACTTATGGCAAAACAGAATAAAGGGAAACGAGAGACAAGAAAATAAGATATAAAGAACATAGTCTGATATTATTATGAATGTGACAATAAGTTCTTGTCTAGCATAATAGAATAACGCAATAAATACGAGTGCAAGTGCAAAAAGTTAATAATTTAATTAAACTTTTAACGATGAACTTATTTTTTGATATGGTAAGGAACAAATAATAAAAATAAATTAAAAATAAATTGAAGAAAAGGAATGGAAGAAATATAAGAGAGCAAGGACAAACACGAAAAGAGATGTAGAAAAAAACAGACAAAAATATAAGAATACTAATGACAGAAATTCGATAAGATAGAAAAGAAATGTACAAGGAAAAAAGGTTATTCTTGTTTTCATGCATCTGAAGTCTGATTAGTGTAATATGTAACAACTAGTCAGCGATGTATGCACCCTACACCATTATCTTCTGGCTTAGTTGCCTCATGAGTGATGCCTTGTTGGTCCCACGAGGTTCAAACCTATCTTCGGACAGTTGACTAAACAACAACAAGAACTAGATATGTCAACTGACAGTCAAGATACTGCCTAATTCCGACTATGACAAATTGTCTGTTGGAAGTAAAGAACGACTGATATGGATGCAAAGAAATATAATTAGGAATGTGACAAAATTTCACTTTTATAATATTTCTATCTATTCTACTATAATGGCATCTTCCTGAAGACTTTCATAACCTCAGATGAAGAGTTATGAAATTCAAATATAAGAGTGATGTTGTTTCACGTGAAAGAGTCTGAAGACTTTGAACTGAAAATTATAAATAAATAATAATGAAGAGCCCTTGTCCATAAGGTAGGGAGGTTGGGTTGGGCAGGGCGGAACTCGACATGCAGCCACCTCCACGTGGTGAGTTCTGGGTTGTTTCTATTCATAATGAATGAAACAAGCAAAGAGCTGCATTTTTACTGTAAATACATCAATTTTAATTATCTATAATGATTAGATAAAACTCTGCTGTAAGAAACAGCTCAATTTTTTTTATATTCATTCATTCAGAGTTTTCTGACCAAGGGCAGGTCTTTCACTGTAAACCCAGCATCCTTCAATCTTTCCTATTTTCTGCCTTCCTTTTAATTTCTTCATACGATCCATATACATTAATGTCATCTATCATCTGATATCTTCTTCTGTCCCAAACTTTCCTCCCATTCACCATTCCTTCCAGTGCATCCTTCAGCAGGCAGTTTCTTCTCAACCAGTGACCCAGCCAATCCCTTTTTCTCTTCCTTATCAGTTTCGCCATGTTTTTAGTTTTTTTTCCTGAGAAATGAGCGTCACAAAATTGACACATACTTTCTCATCGAATGTTTCACTAATTTACAAAAATAATTAATCTCATCTCATTTTTGTTTAATCATGTGATAGCAAAAGCGGGAATAGAAAGCTCTCAAGAAAAATCGAAAATTTTCTAGCAAGTTGTTTGGATGACTAGACAGAGCTAGTATGAAAGAAGATAGATTCCTTAAGTTAACAAAACCTGTCTTAGTAGTGAATTCATTTCTGACATTTTCCATCATCTTCAAAGAGGGGAAGACCAGACACGGATTTTGAAGAGAGTAGTTTGAGGACAAAACAAAAGAAAGCAGAAAATATAAGAAGTTCCGAACGTGTGGAATCATTAACTTTCGCAGCGGAAATGAAATACAGGAAAACTGGGGACACTGAGCACAATTGCTAGCTGAAATGCAAATAACACCAACAAGACCATCAAAAATACGAAAAGCCTGGGCATCAGCATCAACTAACGCTAATTCCATTGTTATATATATGCCAATGATAATGCTTCAGCTCTCTTTCTAGAGTCTGGTGATGCCAAGTATTCTTATTTCTTCCATTGATACGAAGCAAAACAGCTTAATGTCGACATCTATCATATCAGCACATTTTAACTGCTAAAAAAGATAGTACCGGTACCTGGAAAATGTTGTATCACAAGACGGTGCACAAGTTAGGCTAAATATCAAGTCAAGATTTAGTACCAGATCATAAAGCAGTGGGATTGATGCAAGTACAAGAACCAGTAGTATTCATTATAAATGAAAAACACAATTTTTTTATTTTCCCCGAACTATGATGGCTATATCATCAGCATATCCCTTAATTTCAAATCCTAGATTAGGTCTTCATCCAGTAATCCATTTACAACTAAGTTCCACTGCTAATGGCTTTGTTGCCAAAGCCCGGCATTAGATAATAACAACAACAACAACAACAACGTTCCACAGTATGGGTGATAAAACTCCTCCCTGTGGACATCCTCTCATGACCTTTGCAACTAAATTGCTGCCCATGAGGGTTGTATGTACCACTCTCCCTTTCAGCATGGACTGAAACCACCTGGTACAGGTTGATACTATGTTTCTTTGCAGCTGTAGTGATAGCTATAAAAGAGGTAGGGTAGACCAGGGTAATTGTAAACAAATGCTGTGAGAAATACAAAACTGTGAATATAAAAATTTTAATTCGGAGAATATTTAAATTAACATGTTGGCTAACCTACAAAGCAGTTTGGTGCCAAATAGGAGTAACTGCTTAGTTGTGAACGAATGTTTGTAAGAGTCTCCAAAAAAAGTTGAGAAAGAATTATACTTCACCCACATTTTTGGCATTGTAGGTAAATGTACAATGCAATTTTTTAAGAATATGTTATTTTTATGAGTAATGTATAGTAGTTAACATTTATTACAATGGTTTTGTGATCTCCCATAACCTCAGTTCATTAAATTATGACGTGTTTACATTTGCCCCATAGTTTTAATAGCTTGGCGTAATTGTAAACATATTTTACTATGATTACATTTCGTACTTTTCAGTAATAAAAAAGACCCCTACCCAACTACACTGTAGAGGATTTAGAGAGGGTTGTCACAGATGTGAAAAATGATAACTACAGTTATCGTGAAGCTCAGGAGAGGTACGGAGTTCCTATATCCGTTATATATCATAGGTTAAAGGGACGAAATGTACCAATGACCAAAATTGGAGTTGGAAGGAGTACAGCTCTTTTTTCTGAAACAGAACAAAAGATGTTCAGTGTCTTATAGTCCGTGTGAAAATTCAATTGAAGAGTCCACTGCAAGAATGATGGATGTCATTTGGAATACATTTTGCAGGAGAAGCAATTGAAAGTTTGAAATGCTTAGCGTTCAAAGCTTAACTGTGATTTTCCGATCATTACTGGACAATGACTATCAGTGTTAATGCCATATAACTTTGTATGTACATTCTATATGTCTTAAGTTATGCATTGACAGTCTTGGTTCATTTTCGACAAGGAAGTGACATCCATCATTCTTGCAGTGGACTCTTCAATTATCCCCCTCTCAAAGGGGTAAATGTAAACAGGTGGGGTAAATGTAAACTAGCAATTAAAAGATGAAAAAAGTCAACCTTATTATTTTAAACCCATTTTCAGGAAAAAGAAATATCTAAAAATAACACAATGTTTCTTTGTCATGCTTACCATTACTGAGGGTTGTTTAATGTTGAAATATATTTGAAATCGGTGAAAAGTGTTTACAATTACCCTGGTCTACCCTATTATCAAAGGCGTCTTCAATATCAGTGAAGACACTAAGTGCCACCTCCTTTGCTTTAATTGTCTTTTCCAGTTTTTGTTCAATCTGAAAAAGTGCAGTCCCTGTTGACCTGCTTTCACGATAGGCATGTTGGTTCTTGTGCAAAGAAAAGGTATTCAAAGCACCGTCGCTTACATGTCTGTCTACAATTTCGCAAGAGTTTTGAGTATGAATGACATTAAACTGATAGGTCTTTCCTTGTAAATTAATGTTACAATATAAGTGTGTGTCGATGGAATTATGTTTGCGGTCGTACCAAACGTTAATTGTTGATGTATTATAAACTGCTGTAAGTGCATGTTGGTGATAAAAGAAGATAATAAATGAAAATGTAGCTGCAGTCTTTATCAATTTTTACGGTTATTATTAATGACAAAGTGACTGACAATTCTTCTAAATATTAAATATTGTATAAAGTACATTTTTATAGTCTTACTTGTTGTTGCACAGGATAGGGACCGATGGCGGGCTTATGTGAGGGCAGCAATGAACCTTCGGGTTCCATAAAAGCCATTTGTAAGTAAGTAAGCACTTGTTGTGTATCAGAATTCTGGCCAAATTGTTGGGTCTCGCCTGCTATATCAATAAAATTACGCCGTTGATTTTCAAGTTCATTGTAAACAGCTGTTTTGTGATCCCATAAAATGTAGCAGTTTTGTTAAAGATTCCGAATGCCTGCTATACGTCAGAATTACCTATAATTTGTAGATGCATACACTCACTTTGTTGGTTTTCAAGGTTTGTTTATTAATATTATTTCTTTTGTAATAAATTAGTTATAAACATGTTTATTTTCACTTCGTATTTACAGGATTTAAAGTTCACTGAGTTTACACTAATTGGCACATACTTAATAGATAATGATGTGTTTTGTTACGTATTATGTTGAAGGTATGTTTCTTCATTTTTTCACAGATCTTTATACTTAGCTTTGACCTATTTAAAATTATACTTACTTACTTACTTACTGGCTTTTAAGGAACCTAGAGGTTCATTGCCGCCCTCACATAAGCCCGCCATTGGTCCCTATCCTGAGCAAGATTAATCCAGTCTCTACCATCATATCCCACCTCCCTCAAATCCATTTTAATATTATCTTCCCACCTACGTCTCGGCCTCCCCAAAGGTCTTTTTCTCTCTGACCTCCCAACTAACACTCTATATGCATTTCTGGATTCGCCCATATGTGCTACATGTCCTGCCCATCTCAAACGTCTGGATTTTATGTTCCTAATTATGTTAGGTGAAGAATACAATACGTGCAGCTCTGCGTTGTGTAACTTTCTCCATTCTCCTGTAACTTCATCCCTCTTAGCCCCAAATATTTTCCTAAGAACCTTATTCTCAAACACCTTTAACCTAAGTTACTCTCTCAAAGTGAGAGTCCAAGTTTCACAACCATACAGAACAACCGGTAATATAACTGTTTTATACATTCTAAGGTAATATAACTGTTTTATACATTCTAACTTTCAGATTTTTTGACAGAAGACTAGATGACAAAAGCTTCTCAACCGAATAATAATTAAATAAATTATATTTTAAAAAATTTATAACAAATAATTTAGAATAACAGTATTGTTATGGTGACTGGCGAGGTTCAAATTAAAACTGCCTTCCTGGGCATCTGAAATATTTATAGAAAAGCACGACATATAATCACATGAAATTAAAATGTATATGATATCCTAGACCTTTCACGTCAGAGGTGAAACAACATAAAGCGGCAAAACATTGTCAATTTACTAGCCACATAATTGTTAATTGATTGGAATAGGGTATTTCGAAAGTACCGTCGTTATTTTATTTATTTTTGGTACAAGTAACATTTCTTTAAGTATTTATTTATTTTCCCTTGTACCATCAATAAAAAACACATATGCTTTTAATTTTTTTAAAGTTATAAATGGCTGTATGCTAGTTCCTACGCGGTATTCTGAAACTCACATAAAATACCATTTTGGATTCCGTAATAAATTACGTACATCAGTACACTGAGTCTTTATCACATGCACTTAGTGTTGTATCAATTAATGTCGAAAATGTATATGTGACAACGAAATCAAAGCACAAAAACGTCAAACCTCATGCTTTTATTTCACCTCCGCCTGCCTCCACTCAGCATTGCCAAACCTACCCATGCTCCGGCTTGTAACTGAAGCTGGCTCTGCTAGTTTTCTTTTAAAGCCCGGAAATTTGGGAATTCAAGTCCAAAACCGTCCCAGTCACCAGAAGGCTTCTGTATTATTTGTGAACCAGACAAGTGGACATGGAGGAGTTCCTCCAATGTTTCTTTCTCTTTTTTAGTAAATTCTCCAAAATTCACTTCTACTTTTACATAGGAGTCTCCATTACAATCTGGACACAATTGGCAATTCTTAAATAAACATTGGAGCACTTCGAAATTCAAGTGGTGCAATTGAGGGGTTTGCCAGAAAAAGGGCGTATAAGTCAATATGGTGAATTGAGTTACAGGCAATCTAAGATTTTAAAAAGCACCTGAATAAAATGTTATACAGATAGTGAACAAAATTATACATTAAATTAAAAATCTTAGCGAGTATAAATGTTTTGTAGCATTTAGGCAATTTATATTATTAAATTTCCTTATATTTGTACCATATATAAAACTTCGGTCTATACGCCCTTTATCCATATAATGATTTGCTTAGGGGATTTAATGTAGATTTCAGATTTAAATTTCACACGGAATTGAAACAAAGATACATTTTATGACATTTATTATCTACTTCTAAAGTAATTTACAATATTTCAGATATACTGAGTAGACATTAAGTACGCAAAGCAAAATCTCTGAATATAACAGAAAAGAAAGTCTCCATTTTGTATGAACATAAATAAATAAAATTTATTCTTTGTATAATCCTGATAACAATAAGCCCAAAAATCTGAATATTGTAACAAATCTCTTTATAGAATATAAAATATTTGCGTCTGAATCTATGAGTTTCATAAGTTTGTTTACTCTTAAAGCAAGGACAATAATCAACATAAAAAGCAGTCAAAGGAAACAACTGGACTGACTAAATTGAACTATAGGCCTATATATTTGCTTAGTCTCTACCAAGAGAAAACTCACACAGTACAGTATGCGGTAACGTGCAGCACTAGCTCTACTTGTAGACTGACTGACTAAATCGCGCACGCACGCACCCCTGTCCTGCAGGTATGTACAGTACAATCAAAAGAAAATTTTGCTACTATAATTAGAGAATTATTCACTACATTTTAAACCGTTTTCCCGAAGAAGGGCGTAGAGGTCTATCCGCCTTTCTTCCGGCAAACCCCTCAATTATAGTTATAGCATCCCAAATATTTATTTTTTATTAATTTATTGTACGCAGATTGCTTTCGTTCAATTTTCCTATCAAAGTTCCCTTCAAATAAAAATCGCACTGATTTAAGACAGCCGATCTCAGAAGCCACAATCCTTTGCTAATTATGTTTTCGCAGAGCAAGTTTCTTATTGCATTCAATTAACTCTCATTCATTTTAACTTTTCTTTTTACACTTCTTCGGAGAAATTTCTTCAGTCAAAGTTGACTTTAGTTTGAGACAAATTAATCTCAGATTAGACTTTATACAACACAAAATTCCAAGTTCAGTGAAAAAAGGATCAATTTAAGCTCTGATCTAAGATTAAATGGTTTATACAATCGGGCCTTAGCTTTTATATATACTGGTCCACCAGCGATGTCTTGAAGGTATGCATATACTCCAAATCTCAGAATACGCAAGATGTATAAATATATGCTTTCACATAATATAAAAGATTTCAAATAACAGTAAATAAATTTGCCTTTTTATATTGCTGCATTATCACTGTTGCGCAATGCAAAGAATATCTGTAGCCAATATTTGATAAATAATACTTTCAAAATTAATTTTATAACAGTCAAATGGGGTGAATTGAGACTGCGTGGTGACTTGAAACAAACGTGCCTTTCTCTGTTTAATGTTGCCTAATCTCCATACTGTTATTTAAATCAGCTCGCGACTTTTTTATCATTGGTTCATATGGTCAGAGGTAGGCATCACTTCAGTTACAAACAAGTTTCAGATTCGGCAAGTCTTCAAAACATATCGTGAATATTGACCTTCATTTATTCAAATTGTAAGTATTCGTTAAACTTCTGCATATTTCACTACCAATGATTATATTGAGCAACCATTTTTTAAAGTATTATATAATAGAAATGTATTTACTGGCGATCCATTAAATTCGCATTGTTTGGTTTGCATCGTATATTCGTATTTAAAGCAGATTTTGGTGTTAGGTGTTTCCGTGGGGTGAAATGAGACATGCTGAGGGTTTATAAGAAAAGGTTTGAATCAAAATCTTATCAAAACTATGACCCTTAGAATTTAATGAAAGCAGTGGAATTCATCTGTACCCATCTTGGTCAGTCCCTAAGGGCCATTGCTGAAAACTATGACGTGACCGAAGATTCTGTACAATGCCAAGTACGAGGCACACGCTAAGATGCCTGGAGGTCGAGTTTTAACTTCAGATGAAAAACAATTGGTTGACGGAATCATTGTCACAGATATATGGGGATTTCTGTTTACTACTAAAAACATCAAATTTATAGTAAAAGGTTACCCGGACAATAGAGGTAGAAACGAAAAGAGGTTCCGAAATAACATGCTGGTAGTATAGTGGACAGGGGCGGCTTTAGAGGCAGTGCCATCGTGCCATGGCACTACCAGAACAGAAGAGAAAAAAGGAGAATTCATATTTTCCGCGCAAAACCGGAGAGAAAAAAGTTACGCTTGTACTTGCAAACTCTACCGCCAATATTATCATTGCCGCCAACCACGTTGTAACCAGTGTTTGCGGCATGGATCTGAGCCAGGCACTACATCCCATAATGGGATGCGTGCGCAATTTTCATCTCCTCCCGTCCATTTCAGCTTCTAAAAGGTGCCAGGCACAGTTTAGCGCTTTCGTTTTTAAATGCTTGTGTTGCTGTGTACAACCTATTTACTATCTCACTCCCTTACCTCGCACTCTTGTCTGTTCTCCCGCTTTGTCGGAATAAATTTCTTAGACTTAGAGGAAAGGATGCAAAAATAAGGTAGTAAAATCCTTGCCGGTTTCTTAAAATACTTTGTTTAAGAATACTTTTATTTCAGTATATTTCTAACTGTAGTGCGAATGTATAAACCTGTGAAGTGTTATCGTGTTACCGTATGTAAGTTGTGAATAAATTAATTCAGTTATCACTTTATTAAAATCTCCACTTTCAATATTAATATATTATGAAAACTAAATTCCTGTTAAATAATTTACTTACACAGCGTTTAAATACTCACCAAAAACAGCAACTTGCTAAAGTTAACAGATCTGGCAAATTCAATTTGGATGTTTATTATAAAAAACAACTGGTTGTGTGGATGAGATATGGAGAAGTGTTCTTTTGTTTCCCGTGTGTTCTGTTCCGAGGTGAACGTAACTAGTCAAAAGGGGTCTTACAGATTTACTACACTTAGGGCGTCGTTAAATAACCAAGTAAATAAGTAAATTACGTTACATTCTTGATGGAATGCCTGTCTATTAACCAACGAGTGTGCATTTTTCTTCTAATTTGTCTGGACTTTGTGTACACTTGTATACATTTTGGTGAGTATAATAATAATAATAATAATAATAATAATAATAATAATAATATTGTTACTGCTTATTATTATCCTTATCTCTGGCACTAGGCATTAAATGTTTACGAGCCGCCACTGATAGTGGACAAATTCATTCCTCCATCGGCCCTCTAGTGTCCTAACGAAAAGACTTGGTGAAAATATTAATCATGCTAGGGCAGGAGTGAGCCATGAAACAATTAATGCTTACTTTGACAACTTAAAGCAGAGTGTCCAAGGATTTCTGCCATCTCACATTGTCAACTATGACGGAACTAACTTCGTGAATGGTCCTGGTCACACAAAAGTTGTAGTCAAGCGTCGTATAAATTAAAACATATAGAAAAGCGTAATTCACCCAAAGCAGCTATTTCAGTCATGTTTTCTGGCAGTGCTGATGGAACTTCACTGTCACTGTATGTGTGCTGCAATGCCGACCACCTCTGAAAATCGTGCTGCCAAAATGGCCCTCCAGGAACACGACACAACTGAACAAAATCTGGTTACTTTGATCAACATGTATTTGAGGATTGATTCATGTCTGCATTGCCATATTTCCAGCGACTTCACTCTGATGAAAAAAAATTTCTCTTAGGAGACAACCTGTCCAGCCATCTTTCACAATAGGGGGTCAGTATTTGTTAGACCGAGGACATAAACTTTGTGCTGTTAGTTGCAAACAGCACTCATTTGCATTTCTTGCTCCCTCAACAAAACATGGCACGTTGTTCTTTTGGCATGAAAGAAGAGAAACAGAGGTTGTTTGGCGAAAGAGCTGAAATGATAACTTTATTATGTCCTTAATTTTTTTATTTCTGACATTTTGTTTCACATTTCTATGTTTATATTTATCTTAAATTTGTTTCTAAATGTGGTTTTTATTCATAATGTTGCATATTAGGTAGTTCTTAAGTGATTTTTAAATTTGTGGATTTTTCTGTTGCGTTAAAATATTTTTAAAAACAATATCTTTGTCTCATTACACCTCAATGGCAGTGTTATTTGAGATTTCAATTGATTTCCGTGTGTGTCTCAAGTCACCCCCACTAACGAGGTGACATGAGACAACATATTTCTAAAAAAAGAAAGACACATTTGTAATCAAATGCTCAAATATATCCTGAGGTATGAATTGCACTATTGATAATAAAAAGAACTAGTGCAAAAATAACATAGAACAAAATATCTAAAATCTGTCTCAATTCACCCCGTTTGACAGAATATATAATACTCACTTAACCGAACCTTTTGTTAATACTTACATACTTCCATTTAATGAACTGTTATTCCTTTAACTTGAATTCATATTATCATTATACACCAAATCGAACTATGTTAGTAACTGCAACATACTTCATCTGAAAGAACTTATAAAAATTACGTACGGGTACCAGTACATTTGCTACCACAAGAGTAGGTTCTTTAATTAGAATTCGGATATGTAGTGCATTATGAAATATTAGTGAAATGCAAAGGTGTTGTAGTATTTAATTTAGACCTTAATTCATATGAAAATATCCAAATTTGAAATGGACGAATTAAAATTGTCTAGTGGAAAAGACAAAGTACTACATGATTATGTCTCGTGACAAGAATATTGTACGAAATGGAAATATAAAAAATAAAAAATTTATCCTTTGAAGAGGTGGAAAACTTCAAATATCTTGAACCAACAGTAACAAATATGAATGGCACTTGGGAGGAAATTAAACGCAGAATAAATATGGGGAATGCCTGTTATTATTCGGTTGAGAAGTTTTTGTCATCTAGTCTGCTCTCAAAAAAGCTGAAAGTTAGAATTTATAAAACAGTTATTTTACCAGTTGTTCTGTATGGTTGTAAAACTTAGACTCTCATTTTGAGAAAGGAACAGAAGTTAAGGGTATCTGAGAATAAGGTGCTTAAGGAAAATATTTGGGGCTAAGAGGGATGAAGTTTCAGGAGAATGGATAAAGTTACACAATGCAGAACTGCACGCATTGTATTCTTCACCTGACATAATTAGGAACATTAAATCCAGACATTTGAGATGGCCAGGGCATGTAGCACGTATGGGCGAATCCAGAAATGCATATAGAGTGTTAGTTGGGAGGCCAGAGAGTAAAAGACCTTTGGGGAGGCCGAGACGTAGAGGAGGATAATATTAAAATGGATTTGAGGGAGGTGGGATATGATGATAGAGACTGGATTAAACTTGCACAGGATGAGCCCGATAGCAGGCTTATGCTGGGGCGGCAATGAACCTCCGGGCTCCTTAAAAGCCATAAGTAATTAAGTAAGTAAGAAGTGGCAGTGCACTGGATTACAGCAATATACAGTTAGGCCTAAATATTGAATAAATTACAATGTGACAGTAAAATGTTCAGAAAAGTAATTATAAATTGTTTGATAACAAATAAAACAATAAAGCTAATTATTAAACTATTATAAGTATTTTATGAATAGTACATAGTATATATAGTACTTACACTCATTCCAGTAGTAGTAAGCGACGATAATATGGTAGCATAATTGAAGAAAAGAACCAGGTGAAGAAAACAGAACACATATATTTTGGGTTAAGTTGCGAAAATATTTATCCAGACAGCAGAAAACTTCGAATAATAATTGTACCGGTATATTGCAAAGTTATGTAACACCTGAAAAAATGAAATCAAGTGAAATTCAACAAGACATTGAAACAGATTCATTTCACAATAATATTGATATGATTTCTCTCGTCTTGAAATTAAGCTGTTATCACATGAATAGTCCACTGCAAGAATGATGGATGTCACTTTCTTGTCGTAAATGAACCAAGACTGTCAATGCATAGCTTAAGACATATAGAATGTACATAGAGAGATATATGACATTAACACTGATAGTCATTGTCCAGTAATGATCGGAAAATCACAGTTAAGCTTTGAGCGCTAAGCATTTCAAACTTTCAATTGCTTCTCCTGCAAAATGTATTCCAAATGACATTCATCATTCTTGCAGTGGACTCTTCACATGCGATTCTTCTTTGCAGCTGAATCTTAATAATTATTATTTGTTCAACAAAATTATCTTCTGCTAAATTTTTCTTTTCACACGTCATATGCACACATTTAATGAATTTATAGCGGAATTAGCAAAATGTAGATCACATTACCAAGCAACAGAAAACAGTATATTATTTTGATTGTTTCCATGTTATTATGTCATTGTCTACTAGATTTTTGAAGCTTTGCTGATCAGTCTAGGCTACTGTTATGTATAATGGTATAATGCGAGGGCTTAGTGTTAGAGAACAGTATTTAGAAATGTTAATATTTTAGAACAGTCAAAAAAGTTTTTTCTTTGCTAGCTACCGGTACTGTGTTTTATGCTGCCATAGCATGTTATATATATTTATTGTTTAACGTTGAATAAGGTTATTATTCCAGAATGACCAGGATGAAAAGGACAAATTTTCGCTTAACACTGACGTAACTCAGCTTTTTGATGTTAATAGTTTAATACTTATGGGATCTTTATAGGAATATGTTATATGTAAATCAAAGAATAAAAACTTGTCTATCCAATGATGGTCTTTACTTTAATCTGAAAATAAAATTGAGGACTGTTTTGATAAAACTCATTATTTACCAAAACTTAAATTTTTCACGAGAATGTTTTTTCAGTTTTACTAAAGAAATTAAAAACAGGAAAAAAAAAAATGTATTAAAGCTCTAAACTAGATACACATTCTCAAGTGCATTCATGAAAATTACAGTTATGCAATATTCAGAAAAATGTATTAAAATATTGCAGTTTTTTTTTTTTAATGAACATCTCCAAAAATTCACTGTCACTTTATTGGTTTTATGATATTTAAATACTTAATATAGGCCTAAACATATTTTGCTTATTCAAATTGGTAAAATATTGTGACAAAACTCAAATAATTGTTCCACATGTTGAAATTGCAATATTGGTTTACAAATATATTAAGATTGATCTTAGGAATTACTACTATTTAGTTAGATGTGCGAAATATTTCGTTAATTCTCCTAATATAAAGATTCTTCGTCGTACTCTTCCCTGTCTCCATCATATTTCCTACTTCTCTCTTTTGTAAAACACATTTCTATCTTCTGTAGTATTGTGAGAATATGTATGTAGTTTTTTTACATTTTCGCTCTTTTTGTGCTCACATGATTTGTGGACTGAAGTCCCTCTGATTTTTTAATTGCTTGTGCAATTGTAATCACTAGAGACAGGATTTCCATGCAAATGCATGTTTTTATATAAGCTTGCTACAGTTCTCAAACTTTGTAAATATCCGTTTCATGGCTTAGTGATTCGAAATATGTATACTTTTTTCGTGCATATTTGCATGTTTTGATCATTTTAGTGGTAAATTCATGCATAATGTATGTTTTTTAGATTTTAAGTTTAATAATGCATATTTTGAAGTTTATGTTGCATATTACGTCCATTTTTTATAGTTTCATTGCATATTTTATATTAAATCGCATGATACTGCATTTTATAAATGTTGCCTCGTAGAGTTTGGTATTTCTGAGCTTATTGAGTATATGTACTGAAAAATATAAGTGAAATGCTAACGGTTTGCAGGGTTTCTACCTGAGGACTTTGAATCTTACCAGCTAATCCTCTCATTGTGTTGTCACACTGGAATTCTACACTCCTGTTCTATACAAGTCTTACCCTGAGGTTAAAATTATTATTAAAAGGATGCCTCTTCTGCTCCCTCCCATACTTTGTAGTTTGGCGACAATAGCACTAACATGCTTCCCCTAACATGCCTTTAATTTGGAAAGGTAGATAGGTAGAAGGACTGTAGTAGGCTACATGTACAGGTGTTTTGTGAATTAGCTACTGTATTTGTGTTCTGTGGTGATCTGTGAAGTGTTGTAATGCCCCCAATTAAATGTTCGAGAAGAGATCTTTTGGCACAGTGGATCAAGGGAAAAGAATATCTTAGAAATTTGGAAAGACTGTTAGTAGTACATTGTGCCATTCGAAAATAAAATGTAAGTTTCAATTTTGATAGTGCATATTTTCAGTGTTTTTTCCTTCATTGTGCATATTTTGCCATTTGATAGTGCATGGATGCATGCATATTTTACGATTTGATAGTGCATGAAAATCCTGTCTCCAGTAATCACTCTTCTTAGTATTTCAACTTCGATAGGAAATGCATAATGTGTGACTTGAATTAGATATTTACGCCTGGGTAAAAAGTAAGGTAAAGGTTTCCCCTCACATACCATGAAGAGAGTTGGAGGCATAGAGGTAGAGCCTCATGCTTTCTTGACCTCAGCGCTAGAATGAAATGGTGTATTTGGCACCACCCACAACTGCCTTTTACTCCCGGAAGACCCAGTACTCAATTTGATAGGAGGCTGAGTGAACTCTGGTCCGTTCTGGAAGTTTGACATCAATAAAATCCTGTTACCACCCTGGATCGAACTCCAGACCTTCCAATCCGTAGCCAGCTGCTCTACTAACTGAGCTACCCAGCTGCCATTTACGTCTGTGACGTTGCTGTGATCTTAAATGTCAGTTTGCTTTTCAATACTTGTATAGTTTTGACTTGAAGTCATAAGGTTTCCAGTCCTGTCCCAAACGTTTACAACATACTTTCTGAAAATGTTGTTGTAGTTGGATGGCACGGTTATTGTAGCACATTTTCTCACATCTTTTTCTGTGTTGTCAAATATTCTATCAGGGGGCATATAGCTGCTCCTGATAGGAAAGTATTCAGGAACTTCATTAAATACTTGGAAATTTTTAATAAAGGAAAATATCAGTACCAGCATTATTGAATGTTTATTCATGAAACATAAATCTGAGAACAGTTTGTGTTTTATTCCTCACGCCTTTATGACTGAGCTCTTTCTCTAGCAACTTTAAGTAGCCCTTCAAGGTTGAAACTATTTCGTTATCTCCATGTCCAGCATCAGTTTCAAGCTGCATGTTAAGACATACATCTTTAACTTTCAAAAGTTGAAAAATCTGAGCAAGAAAATATCTTGCTGTACCACTGAGCTATCCAGGAACAATAGGTGACCATGGGCCAATTCTTTCCTTTATGTCCACATATTTCAAGTGGGTTGATAAACGTCAAAGACCCAAAATAGAATGTACACCAGTCATTACCAACTGGTCGAGTTGTGATGTCAGAGCACGCTTTTCCTCTCGGAGAAGAGGCTGGAGAAATAGTCAGAGCCGAGCTCGGAGTTGTGGTGGATCGTGGATTGTCAGAGCTATTAGCTCTGGTTCCTCTGATTAGGCCTATTATGAAGCCATGCTGGCAGCCGTGTTGAAACCAGTCCTGCTATACATACTAGTAATACAAAGAAATACAAAACTGAAAAATTATTAGGTACAGAACTAGGCTTATTATAATAATAGAAAAATACAGTAGTAGTGGTGGTAGTAGTAGTAGTAGTAGTAGTAGTAGTAATAATAGCATAATAATGATACTAATTATATTTACATGTATTATATTTATATGTACCAAAGCCAAAGATAAAAAATGGAGCATTTTAATAAAAAAAACAGAAATTATTCCAGAAATCCCACGTAAATCTGCAGTAGCAAAATTCAGACTGCTTACAGAACACGATTATTTGGCCAAACACTTGAATAAAATAGGAATTTATACAAATCCAAATTGCCCTCTATGCAACAAAGAAGAAAAAATGACTGAAGATCATCTCATAACCTGTGAAGTTCTACCTGATGGATCCACCACAGAAAAATATTGGAGAGCAAGAATGCTAATGGCTTCGTTGCCAAAGCCCAGCATTAGTTAACAACAACAACAACAACATATTTACATATTATCATATTATATACGTTATGCAAGAAATACCATACTTAAACAGGCAATGCCTTCTGTCTCATTTTTTTAAATTCTCATTCATTTATGAAGCAACTACAAATAGGGTACACTGTATAGTTATTGACACATTAAGCACTTTTCTTTACATTTGTCTCCTGCAATTCTTTTTTCAGTAACTAAGGTGTTTTACATTTTGTTGCTAGTTCTAAAGAACTCCTATGTTATCTTGGGTGAGTCAGATATTTTCAAATACACTTTAATGGTCATTAATTGATTAATAAATAAAAAAATACAAAAAAGTATAATTATTGATACTTATTAGACAGATATTGACACCTTTGATACAGTTGTTGATACAAAAGTATTTTATTTACATTCAGACCTAGCCTAGCTGTATTTAAGTCAACTTTTACACAAAATGAAATGAAGGATATTTAGACCTCATTACACTTACAGTACATAATAAATTATGTAAGTTAGTCTATCCACATAAAGGTCAACAACTGGTTAGAAATGAACATGGAATCCTACATACGATCATGTAGAATATCATCCATAAATGTTTTACAATGGTCAGAATAGTGAATAATACTGTCGGAATTTGATGTTGAAGGGAGATTTGAGAAACATTTGTCATGAAACAATTTTTCACAGAAGTCACACTCTCTTCCATAATTCTTTACATTTGCTGCACATTTAAAACATAGTCCATCTAAAGTGGGTCTTTGCTTTTTGTCCTGACTACCTTAGTTTTTTCTTCTACCTGATTCGCAGTTTCATTTTTTTCTGTAGAATTTCATTCTATTTCAGCTTATTATTTTTACTTTCTTCTACCTGATTTTCAGTTACAGTCTTCTTTACCGTTTGTTTCTGTAAACCTTTGTTCTCTTTTCGGACTGCTTTACTTATTTCTTTTTGTTTTTTCTTCTTTCTTTTCTTCTCTTTTTCTCTTCCTTTCCAATTTCTCTTTTACTAATGTAAGCTTCCTCTTTTCTTCCTCATTGTGTAACTCCTGCCATTTATCTGAAGTCAGTACAAAAGGCATTCTTTTAATATTTCTTTTCCCCTTCCTCTTAGGAGTATTTGGCCATACAAGAATATTTGATAGTGGTTATTTTGTGTTGGTAGACTATTATCAACCAAAGCCAGGTTATCATTTACACATCTTTGAATTGATTTTGATTCACCTATTGATTGATTTGCATCTGTGATGTACTTTTCCTCTTCGAGTACAGAAACATTATCTTCCTCTTGAGTCAAATCTCTTTCTTTGTTCCCATCATTCTCTGCTGGTAATTGTGTTTCCAACATTTCAGTCGGACTTTCATGGGACTATACTAGTTCCATCCACATTGTAAACAACGTTTTAGACTCTTCATTCTCCCAAGTACAGATCTTGTTGTTTCTGTCTGCAGACTCAAATTTTGAAAGAAAATGTTGACCAATAATTTCCTTGAATCTGTTGTATGTGAGAACAGAGTTGGATGCTCTCTGTTCATTCGTATCTCTACTAGGTAAATCATTTCATTTGGCTTTTATTTTATGGCTGTCACCCAAACATGTTGAATAATCTATAGCATTGCTATCCCAAGGATATTAGACCACAAGCTCTGAAACCTTTCTGCAATGTTTCAGCCTTTATTGTATCTTCACCACTTTTTCCAGGATTGCAGCAAAGAATTTCTTGGTCAATTCTTGTGATGGGTGTGCCCTTCGCCATTCTAACACAGCAGACTTCCATCCATACTTAAGGGGAAAGAAAGCAGATACATCTGCTGGCTGTATGATTCTCGTAGAATTTGGGTACAGAGCAATCAGAATTATTTTTAATTCAGAACAGAGTTCACTCAACTGATATGTGAGATGAGTTTTATGTACATCCACAGCGTCTATAGCAGTCTCCAATGCTTCAGAAGAGTAGGGCCTACCGATGTTTTTTTTATTTATATTAGGCCTAGGCGTGAACAAGAATAAGATAGTTGTTGACACACAACACACAGTTATTGACACCCAGTGACAATAACTGTAAGAAGTGAAATTAGCACTTCTAAAATCCGTATTATGGTTTCATTATGGCAATATCTATAAAATTCCGTTAAAACTCTAGCTGTAAATAAATTTCTCAAAAATACAGTTGTTGACATAGGGTGTCAGTGACTGAGTTTAATAGATATAAGGTTCTAGTTATTGCCACTGAGAATAAATCACCAGAATATAGTTAATAAAGTGGTAGAAATAGTTTTAATATATTAGGTAGTTTCATTATCATAATACTAATTGAAATTATATCTTACCTGATACTAATATGTACGCAGGCACACAAAGAATAAATGTAAATGCTTAAGAAAATATTTAAAATATGCACTCATTTTTACACGCCCTATGAAAGTTGAGAATTATTCGACAATGCAACCAACTATTTAAAACGAATTACCAATGTTGTTTTAGGATTGAAACGTACCATCAGATAATGAAAGTACCTTCTTTCTCTTTGCAGTAGGAACCTTATTATGTACACAAGAATGGAAAAGTGTCGATAACTGTAACAGTGTCAACAACTATACAGTCTACCCTATGTAGAATTTACATTGTAGACCTACCACTTCTTGCCAAACTTTGATTACACATTTCATTGCACAGTACGGTATTACCTAATCCTACTATTTCATCATTTGATATGAAGTAAAAATTACATTTAATCTGAAATTAAGACAATATTTCTCTATCTCAAATTACTCATTTTCAACTTTACATCAGGAAATATAAATTCATTTGGGGCAGGAGAGTACCGGTACTGCCATTTTTCTGTAATTTGTCTTAAGCACATTGTAGACAATAGTAGCCTACTGCATAAACTTATGAACATTAGGACTTGAAAACATCGTTAGAGCTACAATTTTCAGTTCCTTTCGGTACCACATTCCTTTCTTGCCACGATCCCATAAATCCACTTGAATTTTCACAATGTGTGCTAAATCTTTACTGTAGTTGAAAGCTTATCACATAAATTTTTAATTGGTCGCTATTTCCACCCGCAAGCTGAGAATCACGACTGTTTTCTTCTACAGGTGATAATGAGGATACTTTATTTTGTACATACCGTTTTTTTAAGTCCTTTTAATTTCCTCAACCTTTCTTTCCTAGGATTGTGAGCTGATGAGCTGATAAATCAACTTCACTTCCAACAGAAATAGTTATTTTGAAACACTTTGCAGAAATTTCAGGGTTGGTGCAATTACTTGCATTTTCATTTATATCTTCAACCTAGAAAATAAGATATAAAATTATTTAAAGACATGTAATTCTGATATCTAAGTTATATCAGGTGACTTTCTACATAAGTAAAATATGCCTACCTACTAAATAACTGCATTTAGCTTGGGTTATCACAAAGGGTTTTTAATAAGAGGCCAAGCCGCCCAGGATTATAGTTTAGTCTAAAAATAAGTCCACATGAACACATGAGTACATTAAATATATGAGAAACTACCAAAATTATTTAAGTATAGTAGTGTGTACCTATCTCGTTTCTAAGACATTAATATATTATTATTAGATACAGTAAATGCTAAGTTAAACTGGTTTGTCATACAGCACTGCTTCGATAGGGTCTGGCGTTGCGGTCTGCTCCGAGAGTCTACCTGGATTGCTATGGAGAACGCGAGACGCTCGCTATGACATCACAGAGCATTGAGTTGGAAGTGACTGGTGTACACTATATGTGTGACTTTAAATTGCGGTTTCATGTTAATGAACAGGGTCGTATATTATGCGAATCTGGCTTCCAAATTTAGCTTCCTTGTAAAGCTGTCCCTTCAGGACCTTCATAATTAGGCCCCGGATTTTCATGTAATATCAAAGTGCGAAATATGTACATAAAAATGTAGTAAATATTGGGGAAATATGTAATTAAATATGTAGTATTAATAAAATATGTAATTTAAAGTCACTATTTATCAATGCATTAAATTCACAAAAAATGTCGTCACAATTTAACTGGTCAGTTGAAGTGGGAGGATATAGCCTGGAAAGTGACTTGCCATTTCCACCTCATTGTATAGTTTGCAAATACAACTTGTCTCTGCCACAATTCATGCTTTTTTGTCTCGTGTCTTAAGATTTCCTAGAAAAATATTTTTTTTTGAAACACAAAATGGTATTTTGATTTACCTGATACCCGACCCAAACCCCTTGCTAATAGCTACTTTACGCTAGTGAACAGTGACACCCTTCTCGTAATTGCACATTTGTGTGCAATTCTCATATTATTATTAATAGCCTACTTTCAATTTGTAACATAGTTAAATGACCGGCGCACCTGACCATCCCAGATTCTGAGATGTATAGAGTTGAGGCACTCCGAACTATTATGTTTTACAGACAAAGAGTTAGAATCCCTAGTTTTATGTTTGTTTTTTTATTTATAAAAGAACTATTGTCTTAAGCCAGCTTTAGAAATTGAAGTATTTTCTATAGTTGTGAACAAAACATAACGACGTCAGTACCGGGCCCTCCCTCTTTACCAGCATCGTGTACTATAATGAGAACATAAAGCAGCCCTCCAATCGGAGTAATGGGACAAGGACTTTAAGACATATGTCCAAGTATATATGAAAAAAAAAAATCAAATAATTTACTCTGAAAAATGAAAAAGAATTTAATAAAAAATTTAAAAGTCAATAATTGCCTAGATATGTATAAAAATGTTACATTCTTTGCATAATACGTAAAATATGTAATATTACTAAGAATATGTAAAAATATATAAAATGAAACTCAACTATAACCATATCAGAACCACAAATCGCCGACATTTGTTATTTTCAGTAGTGTACAAGTAAAGGAATGCAATATGTAATTACATAAGAATCCGGTCTCTATTCATAATAGCCTCTCAAAAAGGATCAGCAATTCAAAGCATGCAAATTGATGTAATGGCAGCGAGTTTTGCATACTGAGGGCGGAAAAGAAAATCTTCCTCGGACCTTCGGCATTCACACTCTTTACCAGCTGGCCTTTGCTAACCACATGGTCTGACTGGTGAGGGGTTCATGTGAAATGCGCCAGCAGACATTAACTGCTGAGCGGATTATGCTGAGCAAGACAGACTAAAAAGTAGAGTTTGGTGAGGACTGCATTTTTATTTTAATATATTGATGAAATACAATTTATTAAAACAGGAAAAAAAGAAATAAAGGTTCTCCTCATCTACTTCACTTGAATAACCGCAGCTGGGCTACTCGCGCATGTGCAGTATGCTGCAGCCATCAGACCATCTGCTTGTGACGAAGTTCAAACAGCCATCCAATGTTATCTCTTCGTGTCTGTCCATTAGTTTAAGGAAATAATGTCACAACGGGCAACAATTCACAAGATTCTAAAGCTTTCCCTATACTTCCAGACTTATTTTGGCCCTATAGTACATACCTACATTAAAAACAACGAAGGTTCATTATCTCAGTACCTATCAGAAATAGTCAAGCGTTTTTTCTGGAAACTATCCATCAGATCTCACATTACAAAGTCCAGGGGAAATTTCACATGCTCGATAGCTCACAACAGTTATAGTCCTGTCGCTCTTATTTCCGTCACCCAATCACGTTGCAGGTCGGCTACATTTAAACGTGTGCATCTTGTGACTCGCTGATGATGACATTATGCATTTCCTAAGGCTCGATAAATATTTAATATAATCGCCCGCCATTTCGGCTCTTTTGTTGGCGTTTGCAGAAAGCACATGAGGACGTCATTTACTGCTCAGTTATTTGCTCAATTACAGTGCGTTTGATTTATTATCATAGGAGCTATGACATAATAATGTTTAACGGTGTGGCAAATAGATTCCTCGTCTGGTAGCTCGGAACGAAAGAACAAAAATGGCGAACGATTCTACCTACCTAGACTTTATAGAGCCTTCACTTCCTAAGACGTAAACAAAGAGGAGGAGTCACGCTGGGAATAACAGCGTCGCGACTATAGTCTCATATTCCGCATGTACAAAGACTCTGAGAACCAGTTTGACTGATTGACTGAGGCAAGTGAGGCCTCAGTCACTTGGCTTAATTGAAATCAAATTTTATGTTTTTATATAATATATTAGTTATTTGAATGAAGCATAATATATTGCTGTAGAAGTATGTGAAAACTTTGTGATCTATATAGACCTGTTTTGCAGTAAAATTTGTTCCTGAGGCCAGGATTGCTCGTGCCGGGTCTGGCTTGTGATGTTTAGGCCTATATAGACCTGTTTTGCAGTAAAATTCGTTCCTGAGGCCAGGATCGCTCGTGCTGGGTTTGGCTTCTGCATTTCATCTGTTTTCGCGGGCTTTGAGGTTGCGCTTGAAACGTTGTAGCTGAGGCACAATTAGTCTGGCCTCGTGGCCTGGTCAGCTTTCACTCCTCCCATTCTTGGGCTGGCCTCAAGGATGGAATGGGAGTGCAGTGGTGATTTGTCTTCCTAAATAGGCCATAAATAACATAAAAATTCCCACTCTTTGGCAGGCAGAAACCCACACTGTTCTCTCCCCTTATGTCTCAGTTTATGACTTAAGCGAGGGTGTTGTACAGTAGTACAGTAGTGAGTCTGGTCCAATGTTGTTATATTTTTCGGGAAAATATAAACAGAAATGGATGCGAGAAATAATGATGATGTAGTTAATTCATTGTTAGAGTGTCCTTTTTCGAGAAGGAATGATATTGAAAGAAAGGAAGTTTTAAATAAAGAGATAGCCTACCAAGATACCTGTGCCATTGCTGACAATTTTTTCTGACAGATAATCTTAAAACGCGAGTTTCTATTGCATTCTGATATGGGCTACATATATGGTTAAGTGGTAATGTGGTGCAAAATAAACTAAAAAATATAAACCTTGTTTGTTGCTGTCAAAGGAAAAAAAAATAAAGATGAAAGAAAGAAAGACAGAAAGAAAGAAAGAAAGAAAGAAAGAAAGAAAGAAAGAAAGAAAGAAAGAAAGAATGAAAGAACAGCGTGTATACTGAAAGCTTCAGCAATCTGAAAAATATTTCCAGGGGAATTTCAAGAAATACTTTTTCACCTAAGCATAATATGGATTGCTTCATCACAATCAAACAATCACTGAAACAAACTCACAGCATAACAACTTATTTGGTGAGTCACATTATTATTTTTCATTAATAATAATGATGATGATGATGATAATAATAATAATAATAATAATAATAATAATAATAATAATAATAATAATAAGCACAATAATACAGTAATAATGGAATTAATAATATAATAAATATACAATTAATATCATGAATAAACGTTTCCTATTGGAGACACTTAAACTAGTTGCATCTGGCCTCACAGAGGATTTTGGTCACTGGCCGCTACTGCTGAGAACTCATCATTTTCCACACTATTGGTCTTGGGTTCACATGAAATGCATACAGCGGTCAGGGATGTGATTATTATGATCACTAGAGACTGACAGAATATGAAGAAACTTTTTCCAAACTATGAAACTTATTTTTCCAAAATACGAAGAAAAAAAACAATAAAATGTAGTTCTGAAAAGGGCTGTTTTTGGGTATCCTTCCAATATAGGCTACACACCAATAACCTCTGTTGTCACCGACTTCTTGTAGTTTAGTGGGAAGGCATGCACTAATTTTTAACATAAGGTTGTCCACATCAGTGGAGTAACGGTCAGCGCATCTGGCCGCGAAACCAGGTGGCCCGGGTTCGAATCCCGGTCGGGGCAAGTTACCTGGTTGAGGTTTTTTCCGGGGTTTTCCCTCAACCCAATACGAGCAAATGCTGGGTAACTTTAGGTGCTGGATCCCGGACTCATTTCACCGGCATTATCGCCTTCATTTCATTCAGCCGCTAAATAACCTAGATGTTGATACAGCGTCGTAAAATAACCCAATGAAAACAGTTTCATAGACCAGAATAATAATTTATAATTGCCATCTATAACATGACTAGCAGTTGTCAATAAGCACTGGTAGTGAACGGACGCAAGTGAGCGCGGCTCTGACGTTGCTAGTAGAGAGGCATTGCCCTCAGGAAATGTTACGGAAGAAGATTATATCCAAGAAAGTGAAAATGCATAGGAGTGTACAACAGAAAATATTAGCAGGGGCGAAAGAATTAGCAGATCGAATATAGGAGATCTAAGTAATGAAGAAAGAGCAAATAACAATGAATCAAGTGACTACAGACAGGAGATTGAAAAGGTTAAATTAAACATAGAGGGTCACAGTGAGAAGATTGAATTGCTGAGACAAGAAATAGAACAAATGAAGAGGAAAATCAAGCAGTACGAAATAAGTCAAAGAAAAAGGACATTGTTATTCTTCGGAGTAGAGGAAAAGGGACGTGAATTCGCAACAGAGCATATTGACAATGGTGTAATATGTTTTAGAACAAGTATTATTAGAAACAGAGTGTCCTTGATATAGTCGAAGTGAACTGAAAATCAAGAATAGAGTGATAAAGTGTCAATTGTGAATGAACTAGAGTAGTGTAATAGGAATTAAGTAAAATGATAGAGATAATGAAAACAGGTGAGGAGTATAGCGGGGGAGGCTAGCTAGGATAGTGAAGTATGACATGTAGAAAACTAGTGGGATCTGAAAAGGGAATGTACACAAGAAACAGACATAATAACGAAGATACTGGACAATGGTATAGTACGTTTTAGTATCAAGTATTATTGAAACAGTGTGTGTACGATATAAGTGTACTGAAAATCAAGAACGGAGTCGTAAAAGTGTAAATTTTGAATGATCTAAATTAAGTAGTTAGGATTTAAAGGGAGAATACTGATCAATATAAATGGGGTCGAAAGTCAAGTATAAGAGCGTCTACATAAGATATACCTGTAACGAATGTAATTTTGGCACCGGATACAAAAATTGTGATGTCCACATTACATGGTTGTAAATGTTGATATCAACTATATCATATCACATCACATCACATCACATCACATCACATCACATCACATCACATCACATCACATCACATCACATCACATCACATCACATCACATCACATCACATCACATCACATCACATCACATCACATCACATCACATCACATCACATCACATCACATCACATCACATCACATCACATCACATCACATCACATCACATCACATCACATCACATCACATCACATCACATCACATCACATCACATCACATCACATCACATCACATCACATCACATCACATCACATCACATCACATCACATCACATCACATCACATCACATCACATCACATCACATCACATCACATCACATCACATCACATCACATCACATCACATCACATCACATCACATCACATCACATCACATCACATCACATCACATCACATCACATCACATCACATCACATCACATCACATCACATCACATCACATCACATCACATCACATCACATCACATCACATCACATCACATCACATCACATCACATCACATCACATCACATCACATCACATCACATCACATCACATCACATCACATCACATCACATCACATCACATCACATCACATCACATCACATCACATCACATCACATCACATCACATCACATCACATCACATCACATCACATCACATCACATCACATCACATCACATCACATCACATCACATCACATCACATCACATCACATCACATCACATCACATCACATCACATCACATCACATCACATCACATCACATCACATCACATCACATCACATCACATCACATCACATCACATCACATCACATCACATCACATCACATCACATCACATCACATCACATCACATCACATCACATCACATCACATCACATCACATCACATCACATCACATCACATCACATCACATCACATCACATCACATCACATCACATCACATCACATCACATCACATCACATCACATCACATCACATCACATCACATCACATCACATCACATCACATCACATCACATCACATCACATCACATCACATCACATCACATCACATCACATCACATCACATCACATCACATCACATCACATCACATCACATCACATCACATCACATCACATCACATCACATCACATCACATCACATCACATCACATCACATCACATCACATCACATCACATCACATCACATCACATCACATCACATCACATCACATCACATCACATCACATCACATCACATCACATCACATCACATCACATCACATCACATCACATCACATCACATCACATCACATCACATCACATCACATCACATCACATCACATCACATCACATCACATCACATCACATCACATCACATCACATCACATCACATCACATCACATCACATCACATCACATCACATCACATCACATCACATCACATCACATCACATCACATCACATCACATCACATCACATCACATCACATCACATCACATCACATCACATCACATCACATCACATCACATCACATCACATCACATCACATCACATCACATCACATCACATCACATCACATCACATCACATCACATCACATCACATCACATCACATCACATCACATCACATCACATCACATCACATCACATCACATCACATCACATCACATCACATCACATCACATCACATCACATCACATCACATCACATCACATCACATCACATCACATCACATCACATCACATCACATCACATCACATCACATCACATCACATCACATCACATCACATCACATCACATCACATCACATCACATCACATCACATCACATCACATCACATCACATCACATCACATCACATCACATCACATCACATCACATCACATCACATCACATCACATCACATCACATCACATCACATCACATCACATCACATCACATCACATCACATCACATCACATCACATCACATCACATCACATCACATCACATCACATCACATCACATCACATCACATCACATCACATCACATCACATCACATCACATCACATCACATCACATCACATCACATCACATCACATCACATCACATCACATCACATCACATCACATCACATCACATCACATCACATCACATCACATCACATCACATCACATCACATCACATCACATCACATCACATCACATCACATCACATCACATCACATCACATCACATCACATCACATCACATCACATCACATCACATCACATCACATCACATCACATCACATCACATCACATCACATCACATCACATCACATCACATCACATCACATCACATCACATCACATCACATCACATCACATCACATCACATCACATCACATCACATCACATCACATCACATCACATCACATCACATCACATCACATCACATCACATCACATCACATCACATCACATCACATCACATCACATCACATCACATCACATCACATCACATCACATCACATCACATCACATCACATCACATCACATCACATCACATCACATCACATCACATCACATCACATCACATCACATCACATCACATCACATCACATCACATCACATCACATCACATCACATCACATCACATCACATCACATCACATCACATCACATCACATCACATCACATCACATCACATCACATCACATCACATCACATCACATCACATCACATCACATCACATCACATCACATCACATCACATCACATCACATCACATCACATCACATCACATCACATCACATCACATCACATCACATCACATCACATCACATCACATCACATCACATCACATCACATCACATCACATCACATCACATCACATCACATCACATCACATCACATCACATCACATCACATCACATCACATCACATCACATCACATCACATCACATCACATCACATCACATCACATCACATCACATCACATCACATCACATCACATCACATCACATCACATCACATCACATCACATCACATCACATCACATCACATCACATCACATCACATCACATCACATCACATCACATCACATCACATCACATCACATCACATCACATCACATCACATCACATCACATCACATCACATCACATCACATCACATCACATCACATCACATCACATCACATCACATCACATCACATCACATCACATCACATCACATCACATCACATCACATCACATCACATCACATCACATCACATCACATCACATCACATCACATCACATCACATCACATCACATCACATCACATCACATCACATCACATCACATCACATCACATCACATCACATCACATCACATCACATCACATCACATCACATCACATCACATCACATCACATCACATCACATCACATCACATCACATCACATCACATCACATCACATCACATCACATCACATCACATCACATCACATCACATCACATCACATCACATCACATCACATCACATCACATCACATCACATCACATCACATCACATCACATCACATCACATCACATCACATCACATCACATCACATCACATCACATCACATCACATCACATCACATCACATCACATCACATCACATCACATCACATCACATCACATCACATCACATCACATCACATCACATCACATCACATCACATCACATCACATCACATCACATCACATCACATCACATCACATCACATCACATCACATCACATCACATCACATCACATCACATCACATCACATCACATCACATCACATCACATCACATCACATCACATCACATCACATCACATCACATCACATCACATCACATCACATCACATCACATCACATCACATCACATCACATCACATCACATCACATCACATCACATCACATCACATCACATCACATCACATCACATCACATCACATCACATCACATCACATCACATCACATCACATCACATCACATCACATCACATCACATCACATCACATCACATCACATCACATCACATCACATCACATCACATCACATCACATCACATCACATCACATCACATCACATCACATCACATCACATCACATCACATCACATCACATCACATCACATCACATCACATCACATCACATCACATCACATCACATCACATCACATCACATCACATCACATCACATCACATCACATCACATCACATCACATCACATCACATCACATCACATCACATCACATCACATCACATCACATCACATCACATCACATCACATCACATCACATCACATCACATCACATCACATCACATCACATCACATCACATCACATCACATCACATCACATCACATCACATCACATCACATCACATCACATCACATCACATCACATCACATCACATCACATCACATCACATCACATCACATCACATCACATCACATCACATCACATCACATCACATCACATCACATCACATCACATCACATCACATCACATCACATCACATCACATCACATCACATCACATCACATCACATCACATCACATCACATCACATCACATCACATCACATCACATCACATCACATCACATCACATCACATCACATCACATCACATCACATCACATCACATCACATCACATCACATCACATCACATCACATCACATCACATCACATCACATCACATCACATCACATCACATCACATCACATCACATCACATCACATCACATCACATCACATCACATCACATCACATCACATCACATCACATCACATCACATCACATCACATCACATCACATCACATCACATCACATCACATCACATCACATCACATCACATCACATCACATCACATCACATCACATCACATCACATCACATCACATCACATCACATCACATCACATCACATCACATCACATCACATCACATCACATCACATCACATCACATCACATCACATCACATCACATCACATCACATCACATCACATCACATCACATCACATCACATCACATCACATCACATCACATCACATCACATCACATCACATCACATCACATCACATCACATCACATCACATCACATCACATCACATCACATCACATCACATCACATCACATCACATCACATCACATCACATCACATCACATCACATCACATCACATCACATCACATCACATCACATCACATCACATCACATCACATCACATCACATCACATCACATCACATCACATCACATCACATCACATCACATCACATCACATCACATCACATCACATCACATCACATCACATCACATCACATCACATCACATCACATCACATCACATCACATCACATCACATCACATCACATCACATCACATCACATCACATCACATCACATCACATCACATCACATCACATCACATCACATCACATCACATCACATCACATCACATCACATCACATCACATCACATCACATCACATCACATCACATCACATCACATCACATCACATCACATCACATCACATCACATCACATCACATCACATCACATCACATCACATCACATCACATCACATCACATCACATCACATCACATCACATCACATCACATCACATCACATCACATCACATCACATCACATCACATCACATCACATCACATCACATCACATCACATCACATCACATCACATCACATCACATCACATCACATCACATCACATCACATCACATCACATCACATCACATCACATCACATCACATCACATCACATCACATCACATCACATCACATCACATCACATCACATCACATCACATCACATCACATCACATCACATCACATCACATCACATCACATCACATCACATCACATCACATCACATCACATCACATCACATCACATCACATCACATCACATCACATCACATCACATCACATCACATCACATCACATCACATCACATCACATCACATCACATCACATCACATCACATCACATCACATCACATCACATCACATCACATCACATCACATCACATCACATCACATCACATCACATCACATCACATCACATCACATCACATCACATCACATCACATCACATCACATCACATCACATCACATCACATCACATCACATCACATCACATCACATCACATCACATCACATCACATCACATCACATCACATCACATCACATCACATCACATCACATCACATCACATCACATCACATCACATCACATCACATCACATCACATCACATCACATCACATCACATCACATCACATCACATCACATCACATCACATCACATCACATCACATCACATCACATCACATCACATCACATCACATCACATCACATCACATCACATCACATCACATCACATCACATCACATCACATCACATCACATCACATCACATCACATCACATCACATCACATCACATCACATCACATCACATCACATCACATCACATCACATCACATCACATCACGACTAGCATTATCACTGTTGTCCACTTTATAAACAAGGAAGGACGGGAATATGGGCAAAATATTAAAAGCGTTCGAGTTCAATCAACTCATCGTAAATTCAATAATAATAATAATAATAATAATAATAATAATAATAATAATAATAATAATAATAATAATAATAATAATTTACAGTGTAGGCCTACTTAGAATTTGTCTTTCTTTAAACGAAACAACTGGAATTATTGCACAAAGTTGGTATTATAAAAAACATTAACGATGGAACATCAAATAAAGGAAATAAGAATAAAATGTGTATAAATGGTTACGTAAATGTAATTACTGAATTTTAAAATAATTTTTGTAACTTTATGAACGAAAGGCTAAATATAACTCATCATTTTTTTATCCTCATGGGGTTTTAATTACCACGTTTTCATGGAGTATCGGTACTCAAATCGATTTGAATACTGTTACCGTATTGAAACTTCCATGAAAATGGGATTCAAAACGAACTGACTCTCAAGGTCGATACACCTAAAAAGTGGGATCTGATCGTATTCAATACGGATTGAGTTGCATGAAAACACGTATCGTATTCAAAACGATCTCAATATGCTAAGCGCGTGAACGATCGTCATTTTTTTTTTGTGTCAGCTGTTATACCAACAGCGGTCGCAATTATTATGTATGTTGAAAAGGCATGTTGTACTGGTAACACACAATATTTTGTGTTTTCCTAAAAGTCAATATTACCATTCTTCATTAAGAACCAAAAGTTTTCATGCTCCTCATTAAGAAAACACAACATTGTTTACAGCTACGGCTTACAGAGTGACCAACATGCTAATATGTCAACTAACATAACTACTTTCGAAACTTCAGCTGCTGTATTCAATTCAGTTTCAATACGTATCGAAAATTGCATGAAAACAGTTATCGGGGGCATCGTATTCAGTACTGTAAATGTATTCAAATCGATTTGAATACTCCATGATAACGTAGGCCTAATAAATATCGAACATTTGTATCATAACCAGAGGTAAGAACTTCGTACCAAAATTGTTGTGTGAGCTTGGATTATATGTTGACCGAATGAACAGTAGTAACGCTGCTTTCACGGTCAACAAATCAGCAAAACAAACATGTATAGTCGGGTAGTAACCAAACTTGTATTTGTACCTTAGACTAAGGAACAAAATAGACAAATAATATTGTATAAAAAATATTTTACAATTAGAATCTTCGTAATTTTCAATATAAAATTATTTGCCCATACATAGGAATAACAAACAAAATACATAATTATATGTATCTATTCTTGTTAGAATAATAATAATGTACATTTTCAATTTATCAAAAGAGATACTCTTCTTTTTATTAGGATACTTTTCTATGTTGTGAAAAACAAAATTGTACTTGAAAATGTTCCTTCCACGTCACAAGACGTAACTGGAGAAATTCTGAACTAGGATACAGTAAGCTTATTCCTTACTTATCCTCTGATAGAGGTTCTGCAGATATGTACATCTATTTATCAGGCAGTACATCTCACTTGACGATATGTGTCAGAGGAAGAACAATTGTTTGTATGCATCTGAAGTCTGACTAGAGTAATATGTAGCTAACCGGCGATGCATGCATTGGAGGGGGAAAGGAACTCGCCACGCTAGCCCATTATTTCCTGGCCTAGTTGCTTCATAAGTGGTGCCTTATTGTTATCACTTGTGGGGTCCAGACCTGTCTTTTGACAGTTGACTAAACAATAAAAACATCCCTTACTGTATCAGCTTTGTTCATGTGTGAACAAACACAACTTTGTGAATCTTGAGTGCATTTCTTATATGACGCATCATATTAAAACCATAATTATTTTCAAGAACACTTTTAATTTTTGCTTCAATAACTATTGGGACTTCCGCGGATATTCGAACAGTAATTATTATTCTTCCACACATCTCGCGGCATTAGTCATTTCTATATTATTTTCTGGAATGAAGCAGTTGCTGCAGACAATTGTTAGAAGGCATTTTTTTACTTCGTTATTTAACGACGCTGTATCAACTGCGGGATTATTTAACATCGATGGAATTGGTAATAGTGAGAAAGTATTTGGCGAGATGGGGCCGAGGATTCGCCATAGATGAACTGACATTCGCCTTACGGTTGGGAAAATCTCAGGGAAAAACTCAACCAGGTAATCAGCCCAAGTGGGAATCGAACCCACCTACAGGCATGCGCCTTAGCGGACTGAGCTACGCCGGTGGCTAAAAGGGATGTTGAAACATACCAACATTATAGCCTACATATACATAAGTCGAGAAAGAATACGATATGTCTACTTGAGTTAGATTTTGAAGTAGAATGTTTCGCTTTATTGCTGTATTTTCCATGCAAATAAAGGTATATATAAGTATATATTTATATACAGTAATTTCGTAGCAGTGTCCCTGAACTAATATTCGTTTTGTAGATTCTATTTCCACATTACATAATTTCCAGTATAATTTTTCTCCATTTCTTGATATATGATTATCAGTAAATCTTAAAATATTGCGTTCAACTTCGTGTGATTGAAAGATTTAAATTCTGCCATGTTGAAAACCACTCACTAAAAATACACTACTTCATTGCGAACGTTCGCACGTGATGCAACTGTTTCTGTACTGTACACATTGCTGTAATGTATAATCAATTGTCAATGTATGTCAATTAGTTATTAATTTATCTACCTTTAGGAAGTGCAGTATATGTACGCTGGAATCTTTGAAGTGAAGTGACAATAATTTAATTGGTCTTGGAGCAGATTTGATTCTTGAATATTATATTATATACTATACTTTGTTGTATATTTACGTCTAGTAACCTATTAATGCTAATACTAATAATAATGTAAAGGAATAAAAGAATAGAACATAGCAATACACTTCTCATGTGATTCATTTCCTCCATTTCTCATATAGTTCGCCTACGAAAATATATTACAAATTATTATTCAAATTATTTAGAATAACCTTCCAACATAAAGGTAAAGTACGGTGAGTAAAGAAGTCATTCAGTACATAGGATCGTGATTTTACTACATGTGGTGATATCTGGTAACAGTTGGCAACACTGACAAGACGGAAATATTTGCTTTTGGGAACTGAACTTACGTGATCTTCACTATAGTTACGAAAGTCATCCATCCATGCTTGCGGATATACCTACTGTGAGTTGTTTATGTGAACAGATTGGCGTTTCTAAGAAATAGGCATTATTCTCTTTGCCCGGGTCTCCCCTACTTCGAAGTGACAATGCCAATTTTACGTAAGTAATAGCTTTGACAAGGCTTTCCCTATTGAATGATTCTGTCTGCACCTCGTGGTGTATTGGTTATGATTAGGGCTAGGAATTTTGTATCAAAACATAGTTTTCAGTTGACTGCAGCCACGCATATAGATTACGCCGCTCTATCCTCTAGCTGTCTTCTGTGTATGTCGCGACTCTGTTATTCCAGGCGTGACTCCTCCTCTTTGCTTACGTCTTAGGAAGTGAAGGCTCTATAAAGTCTAGGTAGGTAGTATCGTTCGCCATTTTTGTTCTTTCGTTGCCGAGCTACCAGACGAGGAATCTATTTGCCATACCGTTAAACATTATCATGTCGTAGCTCCTATGATAATAAATTAAACGCACTGTAATTAAGCAAATAATTGAGCGGCGAATAACGTCCTCGTGTGCTTTCTGCGAACTCCAACGAAAGAGCCAAAATGGCGGGCGATTATATTAAGTATTTATCCAGCCTTAGGAAATGCATAACGTCTTCAGCGAATCACAAGACGCACACGTTCTGCTATGTTGGGGAAGAATCACTACCAGATTTTGCTGCTGGAAATGACTTGTCGTCATTCTAGCTAATAAGAGAAGAAATCAGCGTGTGTTTGAAGAAAATTGACTGTTTTCTTAAAATATTTCAAGGTAAGAGAAATATATGTACAACATACAGAACTGCAGAAACTCTTTGTTATGTGATAGTAATATAAAGGCGATACGATTACTTCTTAAATGCCGTACGAAGAAGATTATTGACGTTTATGTTTGTATAACCTTAAATGAAAAGCGAAGTGGCGTCTGCGGGCAAAGTGAATAGAGCAAAGTGGATAACTTATCCGTTTCGCCCTGCCACCTTTATTTGACTATATAAGTGTCAGCTGTATTTTTGTATGTATTTGTCTATTGTAATAAAGCGTGTTAGATCATTTTACATAGTGGAAGCATTAAGTCACACTAATTAAAAATTATAAATCAGCAACACTGATCTTAATTTTTACTTAAAAAGGTCGTAATGTGTTTTCAGATGGTTTAATTTTTCAAGAGGAAGACGGAGCAAGCCAAATAGTCTGAAGAAGCCACGAAGAAAGCACTTGAAGAAATAAAATCTTCCAATCAGTGGTTCCGCTATCTGGCCATACAACCATAATGTGTTTGTTGATGAAGATTTTGCTCCAGATGAACTTACAGATCGCCCACTTGAGACAGAAATCAACGAAACGACAGCTGACTCAGATTTATCAAATTCTGCGGTGCCAGCTTCTTCAGCGGCTGAAGAAACAATTACTGCTCACTCAGAATCAACCACATCTGTGATGTCGGCATCTTCAGAGATTGATGAAATATTCAATACATCAATTACACTCAGATTTTCAGTTCCGGTTACACCAAAACCCTCAAAATCGTCAGCAGGAGAACCCAAGTCAGTTCTTTTGATTTAGACCAGTGCCAAAAGTGGATGCTCGAAAGATACGAGTTAAACGAAGAAAATGTCAGCGCTCTGAAGCTCTTACATCTATACCGATTAAAAACGTTGAAAGAGAAGTAGGTAGGAGGAAAAGCAGAAGAAATCCAAGTCTTCAGTGCCGGTTAAACGTCGACTTGTTCAAATTTGTATTTTGTACTAATCTAACGTGCTGTAAAGGGCTGTAATAACATTTCGTATAGTCTCATATGTCTCGTTAACATCGAGTTTATGTGTTGATTTAATTTTATTATTAGTGAATAGAAATTAAATAGAAAGTTGAAAATGTTATAGAGATATTCACTTTGCCCAGGTTAATTATTAACAGGGAACGGATTTATATGGACTAAAAATATATGAAATATGTAAATATATATGTAGTTATTTTTACCAAAATATGGAATTAAATATGGATTTTTACCAAAATATGGAATTAAATATGGACTTAAAATTATAAAAAAATGACTATGTACGTTAAATATTGGTACATTTTAATCAAACTAAACAAAAAATATAATGGACGTACCTTATCTTCCAATGTAGTTTCAACAAAACACAATTTTTATTGTCTGTTACCATAACAATAGGTTACAAACATTTCTTTCAAGTGCTGAAAAGTGAATCTTCTTCTATTGTCTCTGAGGATAGATTTATACTGACTAAAAGAGCGTTCGACGTCACAAGAAGTAACTGGTACATAATTCAATTTCACAATGTCTGCTGGGGATAAGTCCAAGTTAATCTTCACTGTTGATTCACCACTCATCACAGCAACAACCTTTTGTAGTTCTTCATATCCAGGGTTTTTTGAAAGTACAGTGTCCACCTTAGCTCTTACTGCATCTGCAACTTTACCTCTACCACGATTCAGTTGTTCCACAGTACTATTTATAATTTCAAAACTTTCAGATAGTGAAAGGTGCCTATTTTGGAGACTTTTGAGCGTTTTTATGATGCATGAAAATGTATGCTGAATGTGAGCTAAGTCATTCTTCACACTTATGTCACAGGTAACTGTTTTCGCAGTATCAATTGAGACTGCATCTTCAGAGTCCAATGCAAGGAGAACATTGTTAATAGAGTCTATATGTTCGGCATAATATTCAACTGCTTCTAGCCATGTACCCCATCTAGTTAAAATTGGCTTTGGTGGCAATGGAATTTCAGGGTACATTTCTTTCAACACGTTAACTCTACTGGGAGCTTTGAGAAATACTTTTTTCACTGATGAAATCAACAAATCTACTTTAGGGAAATTGTCTCTGACCACTTCTGCCACACGATGAAATGCATGCGCCACACAAGTAAAATGAGTCAATTTAGGATATACAACAGATAATGCTTGTCCAGCTTTGACCATATAAGGGGCAGCATCGCTAATAAAGAATAACACATTATCGTACATAATACCCTTTGGCCACAGGATACCCATAGCTTCGTTGAACAGTTTAACTATAGTTTTGTTATTGCACTTTTCTAGAACATCACAATGTAAAAGAATTCGTTCAGAATATTGTTCACTTAACAAACCGATAACTACATTACCAACAAGTCTACCTTCTTTGTCGGGAGTCTCATCAATGGAAACCCAAATTGAACTATCTTTAATTTCATCTCTTATCTTCTGTATTGTCTCATCGTAGATGGATGGAGCATACGTCTTCCTAAGTGTTGACTCATCCGGGATTGTATGTTGAGTATATTTTTCAAGGAATTCCCTGAAGACCTTATTCTTTAGTTTGTAGAGAGGAATATCAGCAGAGATGAGAGAACGGCACAGGTCGATGTTAAACTCAGATCTTACATTCGATGTTGTTGGTTGTGTTAAAAACAATTGTCTCTGCTTGGAATTTAGTTGTTTGTTGGCCTGATGTTTACTAGTTGTAATGTGTTGTTGCACCAGGAACTTTTGTGTAGATGATACTGCACACTGACACAAATTACAAAATAATATTTTATTGTCAGTTGATAAACCATCTTCTTTAAATTCTGAAATGTAACTTGTTAGTTTTGATTTTAAATTGACTGAATGACGTACTTTTGGCATATTTACCGTCTTTATAGTATGATTTACAAAACTGAACCTATGTGTACTCTGACTGGCATTTAACTGTTGAGCTGCACAACTGAAGTCTGTTAAAAATTTTAAATTAAATTAATACAGTTTTGTAACTTACTTTCCCATTGTTGATAGGACTGCTAATTTTCAAATAACTCTGATGTTAAAGGGATTACTGAACATGTGTTTAAATCTCTATTGTTGAAATGTATTTTTAAAAGTTAATGGAATTTTGTTTTGTTTTATTGTTAAACCTAATATAATATGGACTGTTTTATATGAAATATGGAAAATATATGGAAATTAACGAAAATATGTACTAAACTCTAAAATATGGAAAAATATGGAAAATAAAAGTAGGATTTTTCAACCCTACACATTGTGAAACATAAAGATAATGCAAAATATAAATTATATTAGCTTTATAAGTAAATATGTATTTACATATAAATTCTTTCCCTGATTATTAACTACATTTTCTTTCTCAAATCATATCACTCCCCGCAGGTACGAGAAACGAATTGCTGTGTTGTAGATATGTGGACAACATGTGTCACAACCAAAGTCATGAAGTTTTTATTTCGGGAACACCAAAATATAGCCTGTGGCATTGTTTATTCTTAGCTTATCCGCTTTGCCCGGGTTTCCCCTAAATTTACCGCCTTTATTTGATTATATAATTATAAAGTTTTAATTATTTGATTAGACTATCATTTAAATGTATAATTATTGATCTATAACGATAGACTTGAGCAAAATGTTACGAGCGATAGCAGATTAAAGTAATATCATAGTCTAGTATATACACTCGCGAAGCTCAATACGTAGTAAATATGCAAACAGATAGTTGCTCACCAATGGGATCGCTAATATCGCCTCATTACAGGCAATGCAAAATAGTACCGTCACAGTCTATTGTTTCTAGCACCCTCAAAACTCAAGCTTCGTGACTGTATATAGTAGACTGTGGTAATATCACGTGAAATTGCAAACATGAAAGAAATCAAGCCATAAGCGAACACCAAACACTTTTGTTTCTTAGAAAAGAGTAGTTTGTATTGCAGTAGGTAGTCAACCATTTTACCAATAGGTTACCGCACACTTCGGGAATAAGATTTTACCAGTGTGCTTTCCACATGTATGAGCAGTGAAAATCGAGGGCATCTGAAGATTTATATGCTGTTGAATTCTTGTATATGGAAGTTTCGTGAATTATACAGGGACATCATTTTATTTTTATTTCGATTTTTATTGTACCTGAGTTTTTGAATGTTCTTCACTCCCACCCCTCTACTAGTAAACTCCAAGCGTTCTCCACACAGAACCGAGGCCGCGTATGCAGTACTGAGTTAGTGAGTATAGTGCCTTCCAGAAAAATGTTCACGTTTTCCAGTGACTAAAGAGCTTTCAATATTGAATCATATTTTCGCACAGGTACTGTCGTCCGTTTGCTTACGTCGCATTCCGATTTCCCCCACCTGCTTCTGTTCGCCCCTCTGTAAAGTCTAGTAGCTGGGCTGTCTTAGCTCTTTTCTGAAAACATTAATTTCTGTTAGTTATACAACTATTTAAAATAACTTAAATAAAAGGGCCTCGTTAAGTAATTAACTATCACGTGATTTCCCCCCCCCTTGCTACGACCCTGCGACAAAACCACTTGAACGGACAGTAGATAGCATTTCTGAGTAATTTTATCTCTTCGGATCGGGCAGAAGTGAATATTGAATTTACAGTACGTAAGGTACTCTTTTATAGAGTAGGCCTAGGATTATTTCAACATGAGTTACTCGTACGAAGGACGAAACTGGTAATTGGAATTAGTCTATAGTGCGATAATATACACAAAAGAACTGAAGCCTGTATCGAAATGAACGGCCACCATTTAAAAAAAAATGTGTTTAAATATCCATATTATGATTATTTTTCAATTTAACTTCATTCTCTATATTGTACACTAATGTGTTGTAACAGTACAATATACACTGCATAATTAATACGTCCGAATGGATAACTCAATTCCTGAGTAAAAACTCTAGGTGTTAATACAGTACTGTATTTTGATTAAAGAAAAACCTAATGAAGATGATCAAACTCAAAATTGCGATATTTCCTAGTTTACATAAATGGATGAACTACTTTTCTTCCCTCCTATACCTAGTAAAGTGATTTGTATTTTACGCCAGTGTGATCGAACTCCAGTCTTGGAAGGGGGAGCAAGCGGTGTTTCCGGTTCTAGACCTTTAATCCGAAGATATAGCCAGGTTGATATTAAAAATGTTGGTAAAAATAAAATGATGTCCCTGTATTATTATCTAAATTAGAGACAGATAACGAATGGGATTAGGTTCGTTCTAAAGTCGTGGAAGGGAAAACAGTGATTGGAATCGTAAAGACAGTATGATGCAACATTTCTGTGCAGTTGTATAGCATGGTTGCTATGGAGACGTTTCTCAGCCGCCCAGTTATTCTTTCCATGAATGGACGTAGGTTAACTATCGGTAAGACTCCCACGCTGCTGCCTCTGTTTCCGCGAATGCTCGGCGATATTTCATCATGGGTACATAATATGAGTTGTGGGCTTATCCTATAGAAGTGCTGCGATGTGGGCGAGAATACACGAACTTAATGATTTAATTTTTTCCGTATAATGCATCCTACACGGTTCATACTATGCACATTAATTTGTGAAGGTATGATTATCAAGATAAATTGGAAATTTATCTTTTGAAGAGGTGGAGAAGTTCAAATATCTGGGAGCAACAGTAACAAATATAAATGATACTCGGGAGGACATTAAACACAGAATAAATATGGGAAATTCCTGTTATTATTCGGTTGAGAAACTTTTATCATCCAGTCTGCTGTCGAAAAATCTGAAAGTTAGATTTTATAAAACAGTTATATTACCGGTTGTTCTGTATGGTTGTGAAACTTGGACTCTCACTTTGAGAGAGGAATATAGGTTAAGGGTGTTTGAGAATAAGGTTCTTAGGAAAATATTTGTGGCTAAGAGGGATGAAGTTACAGGAGAATGGAGAAAGTTACGCAACGCAGAGCTGCACGCATTGTATTCTTCACCTGACATAATTAGGAACGTTAAATCCAGACGTTTGCGATGGGCAGGGCATGTAGCACGTATGGGCGAATCCAGAAATGCATATAGAGTGTTAGTTGGGAGGCCGGAGGGAAAAAGACCTTTAGGGAGGCCGAGACGTAGATGGGAGGATAATATTAAAATGGATTTGAGGGAGGTGAGATATGATGATAGAGACTGGATTAATCTTGCTCAGGATAGGGACCTATGGCGGGCTTATGTGAGGGCGGCAATGAACCTCCGGGTTCCTTAAAAGCCAGTAAGTAAGTAAGTATGATTATCAAGATATTACTTCAATATTGCAGTTAGGAAAAATATTGGTTTCCCAAATTTAAATTGTATTCTTAACTAGGAGTGTAGCCACTACGGTACTCTTTCCTGCAACATGGGAGTCCCTGATTCTTTACTTTTAATTTTTAAATTAATAACTGTCTTAAATGTGCCTTACTCAATTTTTTTTTTTTTCAAATATTATTTTATAAGTACCGTATGGATTAGGGCAGTCATGTCAATTGATGCCCATAGATACAAGCGCGCGCTTTAGAGCTCAGAAGACCCTGAGCGCTTTACAGCGGAAAGGAAAGAGACAGACGAGTGAGGTAGTATATGCCGCTTGGTCGAACTATGGTCTGTCCAAAACAACTTCCGACCTGACAAATGGCGCCTTTAGCATGTTATCATGGCAACCAAATCAACCAATTATGAGAGACGCGTAACCATGGTAACGGGACGGTGTTGCCATGTCTGTGTTTACAAGTTGCACATGAATACCACGGCCTAGTGGTGAATACATTGCCCGACATGACTTTGAGTTGGCTGGTTAGCGCGTGCTTTATGTGAATTAAAAATATTATTTAGTTGTATTATTGTTTTAGTGTATCGATAATTATTGTGTTTATACTATATTACACGTATTATCTTCGTTGTCATTGGTGGAGTGTGTGTTTTCTAGTTTCTGCGAGAGTTTCTAAACAGGTGATTTGTGCAATCTCGGAAGGAAGGAAAGGCAAGCGGAGAACAAAGAATATTGTACAAGGTATCCCGTTAGTCAAGCGTGAGAGATGGTGTGTTATGTAAGAGAGTATTTTGAGAGGGAAAAAGATATTGGCGGGCCTCTTTTACATTTGGCGCAAGTCGTAATGAGAACTGCTGCTTGTGTGAAAATTAATAAGAGCACTGTTATCGATATTGGAAAAGAAAAAGGCCGTGCAGATTCTTAATCATAAACATTTTTAAAGTTTACAATTTTTTCAACGTGTTTATAATATTACATTGAAGAATACAGACACTCATAAAAGTAGAGGTTTCGTATTAAATTTAAACCTATTTTTACAGTTTACAGTCCTTTCGACGCTTTTCTAACGGTATTACATTGAAGAATACCGGTACTACTGCTACTACTACTACTACTATTACAACTACTACTATTACTACTACTACTACTACTTCTAATAATAATAATAATAATAATAATAATAATAATAATAGTAATAATAATAGTAATAATTATAATAGACTAATAAAAATAATAATGTACACAAATTTTAATGCCTAGTGTTCAACAAATTGGCTAGAAATGTATGTGTTCATGTCAGCCGTTCATTACTGCACACTATCGGCAGCGCGCTCGCTTACACGAGAGATGGGCAACATGACAACACTGCTCCCCCTTCTCTGTAAGCTGTCAAGTCGGAAGTAGTTTCTGTCAAGGTATATATAAAGGGATGGCCAGCACTGATTGAATGGATAAAGAGAAGAGAACTTATTAAAACTGTATCCATGTTAATTTTTAGATTTGTCTGAGAAGTATAAGTGCATTATAAGAATGTAAGTTTTAATTTTATTCTAATTTTTCACAAGTTTGTTTTTTATTCAAAAGGAATATTTTCTCATCTTTTTTTGCACGAAAGTAAAATTTTCAGATATGTTTATTTAGTAGTCTTACAGGTACTGAAACAATGTTTTTCGTAAATCTAATAAAGTAGAACCTCTATTGTCCGTAGTAATGAAGGGGGTGGACTGGACGGTTAATCGAAAGAATATACCATTGAATATTTTTATAAGTGCATTCTACAGTCTCCAAATGGAAATGGGGTGGACACGTGGCCAGGCTACCAGGCGACAGATGGACATACCGAGCTACCGTGTGGGACCCCCGCATAGGAAGGAGAATTCAAGGCAGACCTAGGCTCAGATGGGCAAACTTCTTCAGAGAACAGGCAGGTCAACAATGGTCTAGAGAGGCAAGAGACAGAAGAAAGCGGAAACTACTCGAGGGACATTTGTGCGTAGACAGGAAGTTGTGAAAGGCAGTGAGAGAATCACTGTTAAAGAAATTAAAGTTCCTAGACTTAAATATCACTTCTAACGTGAACTAGCTCACCATGTTAGGCAAGTAGAGCTTTCCCTTATTTAAAGAGGCCTTTGCCCTTCATGGGCCACAATAGGCTATATTTATCTTTTATCTTATTCTACAGACTCATATTTCCTCCGTGGTGTTGTGTTTAACATGCTAGATAGTGAATCAGAAGTTCACTAATCTAATTCTGGTTGTCAGAGCCGGGTTTATAAGGGCCAAGGAAGTTCCTTGTGATAGTTATATGCGGAAGGATAGGTAGAGGTCTCCTGTTGTAGATCTACATAAGTTACGTTATACACTTCATCCTTATTTTTTCATTAAATCGCGCACAGTTGTAACTCCAATCACGTATTCTGATGCGAAATCGGCCCCGGTCTCTCTTTTTCCAAATCTCTCAATTATTTTCATTTTTATTTCGATACTTAGTAAACACTTTTGACACCCGTGGAAGATATTTTGCATAGAAGTTATAAAGTACGGGCATTCGAACAGTAGGACAAGGACTGAATGCTGCACAGGTTTGCTATATATTGTGCGGAAGTACTTGGGACTATTTCTTTGAACGCAGGTAGTGACTATTTTACAAGTTGGGAAAAACACCTTCAAGTAACTGTTCCTATTGCTGACAATAGTACTATGTAAGGACAAAGGCTTGTAATAAAAACACTAGAGAAAATAGGTACTAATATAAAGTATAGTACTAAGTTTCTTACATGTTTCTTTCGGCAGTAAAAAAGAAAGAAAGAAAAAAGTGATAGAAAGACAGTCGGATAATGCGTCAATCGGTTAATAGGGTGACGGATAATCGGGGTTCTACTGTATAATTATGTAAATACGCATTACTGAAGATAGTATATTGAACATTTTGAAAATATTCTCATGGAAAATGTTGTAAGGAAATGAATTAACAAAGCAACTACTGTTACATCATAAACAGAAGATATGTACCCATGTGTTGTAAAATCGTCAGCTCTATAGCTTCAGTAGATTTCGAGAAAATAATTTAATATTCTGATGATAGGAAGTAGCGCACCAATATCACTTTAAAAGCATAATGCGATAAGAGTTTTCTTATGTAATATTAGTTACAGTTAAAACATATACCGGTACCTAGGTAATTTGCTTTGTACTATAATATTGTTTTGATTAGTTTATTGATTATTTTTATAAGGCTAAAGATACCACCAATATCAATCCCAACTTATCATGTCATACTTAGTCTCTTTCTTTGGGATATCACTTTCTTTATAAACGATGTGTTTCATTCGATTAGTACAGTATAGATGTACTACTATGTAATTTATGTGTATTCCTTCTTAACTCTTTATTTTGTTATTAATGTTTAAAACACAACTGCAAAATTAAGAAATTGTCAGTACTTTTGTTTTACAGACAATATAATTACATAACATCGAACAGAAACAAGCCATATAAAAATAACGACATAAAATTTCACGTTCAGTTTGAAGTTTGTACACCACTGTTTTCTTAATTCATTAGGCTGCTTATTCATATACGTACATAATCCTTTCTCCTTCCATACCCGTGCACGACGTCAAGGTCAGAAAAATGCGCTTGTTTTGACATCACTGGATTAGGGCCTAGTGGTAGGTATGCATAATAGGAGTGCGGTTTTACTAATAATAATACCCCACCCTCTTATTCGATACTTTCCTTGCGCGCTTAAGCCTACATATTCTGACAAAATTTTGTACTCAGTCTGAGCCGTTGTTTTAAGAATTTTACACGAGCTTTTGTTTATAGACTAGGTTATAATGAAATTTTATCACTGTTTTAATATTATTCTTTTTTTTTTACTGACGGATCCCCGTAAAATGATTGTGTTGGCTGTGCTTTCGTTGCAAATGAACAGATATATAAATATAAACTGAGCCAGTATACCAGTGTTTTTACTGCGGAACTGTATGCTTTTTATAGAGCTTTATTGTTTTTAATTAGACAGCCCCAAGGTAGATTCCTTATCTGCCCCAACTCTTTAAGCGCCATTCAGTCTCTGCAGTCTTTGAATTCTGATGATCCGCTTGTGGTAAGAACCCAGGAGCTTTCTTACACACTCCTAAGCTATGATTCTGAGATTGGAGTAGTGTGGATTCCGACTCATGTTGGAATTCCCGGTAATGAGGCAGCGGATGCTGCAGCAAGGGACAGTGCTATGAATGGCTGTCAGGTGTATTGGCGCGAGAGATAAGACATATAAAATTACTTGAAATATACAATATGGTGGTAATGAGAAGGAGAATGATCTGCATAAGAGGAAAATAAATTGCGAAGTATAAAGAATACTGTTCGAGTTTGGAATTCGTCCACAAGAGCATGACGACACGAAGAAGTTTTACTTACCCGGTTGGGGATTGGCCACTGACATCTGACACATGGTCATTTCCTACGTGACAAGCCTCAACCGGAGTGTAAGATATGCCATGTACTAGTTACTGTCAAACATATTTTATTGTATTTCAGGAAATATGACCGTGTCCGTCAACAATACGCAGTTCGGCCGATTCTACGTGACGCTCTTCGAAATGATTTTAATTCTGCAAATGCAGAGATTATTATCCAGTACAGGACTTGACAGAGTGATCTAAGTTTTATTGACCAGTTGTTGCTTATTCTCCCGACCCTTTACATCCGGAGATTACATTTGTTGTTTTATATTTGGTTTTACGTATACTTGATATTTCGGACCTTCAACGTCCGAATGTTTTATTGTTTTGAAATCCGCCAGAAAATTTGTTTCTGGTGGTGTTTGTTTTGTCATCTTATTGTTTCTTTTTTAAACTCTGCCTAGACTCTAAGAACTGCTCATTTTTTATGACTTTTATTAATAATCTTGTTGATAATGGACCTGCTAGTTTTGTACTCAATACAAAAACAGACCTAATCTACTAAAAAACTAGGCATATTGAATTCTGTATTCATTTTAGGCAAAGAATTGGAATATATTCTTACGATGTACTGAAGTACATGTATGATATGTCCGTGCAGAAATTCTGCATCATCATATGATGAAGGATAAGTGGAACGGAGAAAAATTCTCTTCGGCACTGGGATTTTTCCCCGTTGCACTCATCCTTCATCATGTGATGACGCAGAATTTCTGCACGGAAATATCATAAATGTACTTCGGTACACCGTAATAATATATGATATACGAAAAATAATCATTTAGTGATTTAAGACGGAGCTTATTCCGTCGGATCCCGGCCATTTAGTCACTCATAACGAGTGCACCTCTGCACATGTGTGGACATTGTGCCACTGTCATACATCTAAGACGCAGTACATGAGAGTAGGCCACTAGAGGGAACGCAAGAGGTGGAACTTAAACTGAGAGGATTCGATCCGGCATGGGGATGGGAATCCGGAGTGGCTTAGTGGATAGAGCGTCAGCACGTAGAGCTGAAACCCGGGTTCAAATCCCGGTGCCGGAGAGGATTTTTCTCCGTTCCACTCATCCTTCATTAGAGTCCAGAGAATTGGAAGTTCAAAATTACAACATACAATATCAGCTTTTTTAAATTTTTCTCTTGCCTTCTGTTGAGCAAACTGGTCAATGGTCCATTTTCTCCAAAATTTTTCCTTCTGTGGAGATGACAGCTAGTGAGCTGAGATGACCCTCAATCAGTGAGCAGTTAATTTTTTTTAAATTTTATCTGCCTTGAGAAAGCTTCCGCTGAACATTTAGAATTTGGAGTACATAAGAATATCCGGAGACCAATGTCAACGTTTGGGTAAATCTACTGTAGTCATTATTGCTCGTATTATCTATAAGTAAAATTTTCCAAGAGTTACAGTTACCTTGAAATTACATGAAAATTCTCACTTTTGTCAATGTGAAGATAATTGAATACGTACCGGTACGGTACATGTTTTTATTTAGGCTAACTAGTCATGTAGTGCTGCAAATGAATAATTTTGTAGATATCTGCACTGAGAATATCATACACCACTATAAAATCTCAAGCAAAACATATACCAAAAACTAAAATTGCAAAAAGACGGCATCTACCAAATCAGTTTAAAAATTAGCAACTTCAAAGTTTCGAAATAATGTAGATGTTTCTCTAATCAACTATTATACCACTTTCTATAGTCCAAAATATCGTATTAATAGGATATATTAAGGCGAGAATAATAGTGACCTCCCATCTGAAGAGGCAGATTATTATTTAATTATTTTTTCTTTAAAATCTGCGTCATAACACATGCCTGTTTTTCCTGAGCATAAGATAAAGGCACCTAAAACTGAGCGGTCTCTAAGATTGCGCAGTGTCATATTTTTATAGTTGTCAGCATTGTTGATTCCCGCAGTTCCGTCGAGAGAAGTTGCTTGTGAGGTATAGCTCTATGGTGTAAAGCAGACGTCTCCAAAAGCGTATTCGCGAGTAAGCCCCTGAACGGAACCGAAGCCAGTACGTAATGAGCGCGCTCCGCCTCACCCATCTCCACCTGTACTGTACTCAATGTTTATGCGCAAACGAAGAGCAGTGGCAGACTGCCATTATCACTGTGTTGGTCGGAGTGTTCCACAGTTTCACAATGTCTTCTAATCATGGATGTAGTACAATCAAGGATAAATAGGAAGTGAAAGTTTTTTGTCTTAGTGGAGAGAATGTGAAATGCTTAATTTGTTCGAAAATTCTTAAGCGTATGTTAAAATTCAACATGCGACGACAATAATCGGCTCTTCACAAATAATATCATACAATTGCAGGCATATTGGACATGTGAAAATAATTTATTTTGGGGCTATCTGTATAACTGTTTGTTATACATAATAGTATATTACTCAGTTCCGCATGACAAAATATAGTTTTTCATTTAACTTTAGGTGAAATGCGTAGGCCTACAAATATTTTGATAAATATAAAACAAGAAAATACAAACACAAATCATACACGTGTTCTCAGTCTTAAACAAAAAAAGCTTCTTGCTAGCTATGTTCTAGCTTCGAATATTGGAAAATAAATGAAGCCCTTTACAGAATTTGTAAAATCGTGCATACAGGACGTTACTAAAATACTGTGTCCAGAACAAAGTCAAAGTTTAAGAAAATTAAATTGTTTCCAATTACAGTTCAGAGAAGGAATTTCAATATTGTAAACGTAATTGAATCTGAAGTCGAAACCACAATTAACCAGTTTCTAGCTTACTCACTTGCATTGGACGAAACAAAGATAGAAATGACAAAGCTCACCTATCCATTTTCATCCGAGGAGTTAATAGACATTTTACTGTGTCTGAATTCTTCTAGATGTAATTACAAAATACAACTGGAGAAGATCTTTTCCAGGCACTGAAAAACACCATAGAACAGAAGAGGTTGAATTTGCAATGACTTGTTTTAATAGCAACAGACGGGACTCCAGCTTCATAGTATGTCAAAATAATATACAAACGTGTGATATTTCTTATTCTTTTGATGTTGTTATTTGTAAACACAAGCAGACCGTTCCCACGATCCCCCACTGATCGCTTCCATTTGTTGAGGTACAAGTCTCTTCCCCTTCTCTAGCCTTACAGTACACTGTGTTCGGCGGGCAGCATCGAGAGCACGAATGACGATACGCTTTTTGGAGACCTCTGGTGTAAAGTGTTTGTGTGAAAGTGGATTTATAAAGGTTTATTAGGTAAAATTGATTTTACCCAGCATCTGTTATAAATTTGTATATGAAGAAGGTTAAGTTTATTTAACAATTCCAACGATGTAAACTTGCATGCATGTATTGCTGTTGTTAGATACATACATAAGCTACGTTATGCATTTTTTCCTGCTTGTCTAAGTAAATATTCCTGTCATGTATTGACTACAATGCAGAACTGTGTAGAATCCTCTAAGAATGCGCACTGAGCAATGTTAGAGGCACATCGTCTCATACAGCTAGTTTTTTAAAATGAAATATTATTTCTTGCATCTTTCTATTCACGTATGTCATGATTTCGTCGTATGTTAGGAAACCAGACAGAAAAATGAATATTTACTCAAGAAATGTTAGAGAAAAGTCGAACAATAATCGAAAATGAAAAGAGCATATGAAAATGGAGACAAATTTCCTTAGTAATTCAGCCTGAGATTATTGAACAGGCACAATTTCACCATCTGTGATCTCTTCGTTACCAGAGACAATGGAGTCAAAGAAAAGAAACGAATTTAAAAAAATCTGAGATTTTCTCTTTCTCTCCGTACAAGAACTCACTTCTAGATATAATGAAAACTTCTAGTAAGAAGAAACAATGCAAAAAGATCAATTATAGTGATTCTTTAGCTACAGCAAAAAAGTCGTGCAACATTAAACAATGCAGGAAGAGTTTCAATTACTACACTCCATCAGCGTCAACTTCATTACATCGGACAGTTTGAGAAGGAAAAAAATTTCTGTCTTGATTGTGACGAAGCCTATGAAGAACCAATTCCTGAGGACTAGGTGCAGTGTAGTGGGTACAAACAGTCGTGGCATGAAGATTGTTCAAGTTACGAAGGCGTTTGACTTTGTTGATGCGCTTTCTTCAAGGACAACGCGCGCAGTCTTATAGTACAGTGCCTGTAAGATTGCGCTTTCACAACTTTTCAAAGAATGATTTTTGCAAAGAACAAATATTTAATTTTTGTAACTTTTTTCATATTATTGTGATCTTAAGAGTTTCTTTTCATAAATATAGTTTTTTATATTCGTCTCAAAAATGAGTATCTAAGGACACAAATGCACAAAGTGGGCAATCTTAGGAGCATTTATCTCATATAAATTCGTTCCTGAAAATAACGAGTAATGCCATTTTTGTAATTATATCCTCTAACACGGCGTGTTGGAAGAGGTAGTTTAAAATATAACAATCACACTGCTGCCCTCGTGTCATTCCGTGCCTGAGGCTTCGGGAGGCAATCTACCTACCATTCATCATAAATAATCGGATGCAGCTTTGCGTGAAATCGTTTCCAGACTCCTCGTGAATTATTTTCACATATACGGTAATATTTTACGTGTGTGAACTTCTCGTTTTGCAAATACACATCAGACAGACTGCAAGAGAGAGAAGCTCAGCTACTGCACTTTAATTTAAAACTTAATTAAATGTATGTATGCCTGCAGTGTGTTTGGAAGGGAGGCCTTGTTCTCACATACAGACGTATATATAGCCAAGCGGTTCTTCAATAGAGGATACCACTCGTAGAATTCTGACGAAACGAAGAAAATTTGGTGTTCGACAAGGACAGCGTGGGAGGAATTTTTCTTCCGCTTCCCTCGTAATCATTCTACCACATTTGTGTAAAATCATTCTAAATCCATGACATTCATGACCAGTGGTTCCCAAACCAGGTTGTGTGACTTCATAATGGGGATTCGCGAAACTCCCAACATTGTTATCATCTATTGTGTAAGATTTTATTTCAATGGGAAAATAATTGACAACTCATTTTTTGCAAGGAGCTGGAAAGAACTTGCCGAGAGAAGATAAGATCAACTTGTTGCATTCTTATTGAGATTCCCAAAGATAATAATTGGATCGTTTTTTTTTTCAAGGAAAAAGTGCCAACTCGGATATTTGAACTTTGAGAAAAGCTTCTGATTCAGTGGTCAACAGTGATTTTGTTAAATGTACAATTTCTGCTGTTTCTTACGTAATTTCATCTGCTGATTCCAAAAATGAAGTTATAATTTTTCTATTACCCATCATTCTTTTTTTGTAATTTTAGAAAACGTGATTTATTTTTATTGCTATGTACAGACCTTAACATGCTAATGGAAAGAAAATATTTCAGATATTTAATTTTATTGCTTTAACAATATTATTGACGTAAGCCTAAAACATTAGATCATTGTTGCCTGTGAAGTCAGAATTCATGAAAATAAATTTTATTCCTCATAAGACTAGTATTAATTCTGTAGTGCTCGGGAAAAGTGACACAAATCAGTTTCCACAAACATCTTTTGATAATTTATTGACAACTTACGGAACATCTGTTCGCTTGGAAAAAAATACATAGGTATTCCTCCCATTACAACAATTCATACAGAAAAAAAATCAAATCGACATAAACCAGTGTAAGTTGTCAAGAATCGGTCGGAGCTAAAAGGAACTAAGTCAAAATATGCAGTTTTGGGTTATGCAACAATTTGAACAACAGATGTTATGCGCATCGAACGGTGGTAGAAGGAACTAAGACTTTTAAATATTCTTTTGTCTTCTATATTATAAAAACATAGTATTTGTGATATTAGTGGAATGTTTTTTGCTTCTCCCGAAAAGTTGTGAAAAGTGACTTAATTCCTTTTAGCTCCGACTGATTCAATTATCAAAAAAGGTTTGTGAAAACTGAGTTATATCACTTTTCCCAAGCACTGCAGAATTCTTGGTTGAGTTGGAACTGATAATCATGAAACAAATTTCATACCCTGTGTTTTCTTTGTTCTAATTTTAAGTGTGGTAAAAGTATCTTATAAAATGAAACATACCTCAAAATATTGTGTAAATAACATAAACAATTTTTGTTACGTTTGTGATTATTTAAATTTGAAAGCACACAGGTAAATTTTACTAAGTTACACTAGTTAAAAGAGCTTACGAGTGTTCTTTTGATTGTAAAATAGATGAGAACAGGAACTGGCTCCCTGAAATCTGTTGTGATCCATTTAATTCTATTAACTGGTTGGCTAAAAGGATACCGTCATACCTATGCCTTTTCCAGTTCCAATGATATGCCTGAAACCTAGGAATCATTCAACAGACTGTTACTTTCTAGGAACCACAGATCAGAAGATTACAGAGAACTTGTCCGCGAGCTGATTCAGAACTATAACGTGATGGGGTGTCATGTATCTCTCTAAATAACTTCTTGGATCCTCATATATTTTTTCTTTTCTCATAACCTTCGGGTAGTGAGCAACGAACGTAGGGAGCGTTTTCATTCTCAAATGGAAAGAAGCTACCAGGAAAAATGGAGCCCAAATATTCTGACAGACTACTGCTGGACACTAAAAAAAGACGTTGCTCAAGCGAAGTATAGCTTAAAATGTATTTCACACACATTTTAGGTAAGTAAATATGATTTTAGGTAAAATGTTACAAGGTATCAATACTAGAAGAGTTTGAATTACATTTCATATAATTACTCAAAAACCCTGGGTGATAGAAAAATTTTGAAAACAGATTTGAAATCAGCACGAAAAATGCTATAAGAGTCACCCATTCTTTATCGTTTGACAAAAAATATGTTTAATTTTGTTGACCAATTATCTTTAGAGTATGGAATAAAACTCTAAAACTCCTTTCTGCAATTTTCTTTAAGATTAATCGTGGATCATGAAACCTGCTTCCCTTGTAGATATTTATGGACATTTAAATGTGCTGAACACCAGCTACAAGGTCCCACGGAAGATATTTTGACTTTCATAGGTCAACTTGCAAGTTTTAAATTGAAGTTGATGTTTGGAAGAAAAAGAGAACATCATTTGAAAGATAATTCCTATGAAGAACGATTAACAAATTACAGAGATAAACAGACTATGTCCCAAAAACCACTCTTCCGCTTATAGGAATGCTGGAAACGTATAGTCTATATACAACACTATAAGTGAAAATTATATTATAATCGGCCTTTCTCATCATCGTAATACTTTCCCTTGATACTTCGTATAATGAAGAGATTTTGTTGTTCCGGACATGGTTAATGGGTAGATTACGCCACATAATGATACTCGTAAATGATGTTTAACGTAAATGTTTTGTTTGTCGTGTAACTAACTTTACCTGGTGTTAATGTTTGTCTATAGTGCTTTGAAGAGTTACTATTCCGTGGAATTATTATAATTAATTATCTTTTATCTTTCGCAGTCACTGCTAAAAGAAGCAAGTTTAATAATTCAGACAACCGTGATTTAATTTAGAAGACCATCAAAATAGTTTAATGTGTAGTTATAACACGCCAGTATATTTTTCTAAAATTGTATGTTGATAAGTGAGTGACAGCTATATGACCGGAGGTCAATGCTGTCATTCAACATTGTAATGCACTGCAGTTAAATAGATAGATAGATAGATAGATAGATAGATAGATAGATAGATAGATAGATAGATAGATAGATAGATAGATAGATAGATAGATAGATAGATGGATGGATGGATGGATGGATGGATGGATGGATGGATGGATGGATGGATGGATGGATGGATGGATGGATGGATGGATGGATGGATGAATGGATGGATGGATGAATGAATAAATTAGTAAGTAACCAAGTAAGTGAATAAGTGAACTAAGTAAGTAACTTAGTAAATAAGTAAGTACATATTTTTCTACCATTACACATTGGGACGACAGGAGTAGTGCGGGGATAGCGTTGGAGCTCGTGCACCGAAGTTGCATTCGGCAATTGATATGAATTTGACTTAAGCTGATTATCTGGTTGGGCTTATTCCGAGGTTTTCTGAAACGTGAAGGCGAATGTCAGGTAATCCATAGCCAACCATTTGAAGTAATCTTGTCAATATATAATCTCATGGATCATTTGCGGAGACTAAGAGGAAGGCAGAAAATAGGAAAGATTGGAGAATGCTGGATTTGCAGTGAAAGATCTGCCCTGGGGCAGAACACTTATGTATGTATGCATGCATGCATGCATGCATGTATGTATGTATGTATGTATGTATGTATGTATGTATGTATGTATGTATGTATGTATGTACGGGCTATTCCATCTCAAATCGACCGAAATATAGAGAAAATTGACCTTGGAATTTTTAAATACAATGAAACTTTTTCTGTCCGTAGACAACTATGATACAATGCTTTGTGCAAAGTTTGAGGCATCAGAACATCATAGTGTTTCAATTAAAAATATTTTAATTTATCGTATTTTCATAAAATTAGCAACTTTAAACTGTTGTGCCTCCGAAACCCTTTCACCCAATGATCAGAATCATGGTTTATTTTGATGCTGAAAAGTGAAAGTTTATATTGACATGCAAACAGTTTTTTTATGGAAATGTAGAAGTTTAGATTTTTCTTAATTAAGAAACCTTTGCCAACGAAAAAATATTTAAAAAATATATGGTTAGATTCCGCATTGAAAGTACAAATAAACACGTATTTTTTACTGATGCAACGTTAATAAGAAAGTATTGAAAAATCAAATAAAGAAAATATATAGTACGCGCGTGAGCTAACCAGCTGACTGTGAGGCGGGAGCTAGCCTAGGCAAGCAAGGCCAGGAGACATAAACACGTGATGTTTCATCTAGTAGCGCACAGCTGGGTTAGCTTTATCACAGGTTTTCATAAACACAGGAGTAAAATGACGCCCAAAGCTCGCTTATCTTCATCTCTCGGCCAGTGCTTACTGTGTTGCCCTTTTCAAGTCTAGGCGTGTGAATATAATTTATTTAATACCCCCGAAACTTATTGCCGTGACACTAAGCAAACAATGCCGAATCCCTCTTAATAATGCAAGGTTTTTTCTCAATATTTTTTTTACATTTTTACAAATGGGCAAAAAGCCTAAAAGTAAGTAAAATCAGATTATCTGTGTCTCTGTATACAACAAAAATAAGGATTACTTCTTATCATAACCTACCAAATGTCAGCTTCAAAATGAGCTCTCGTTCAATGTTCTGCAGTAAATGGTTCCAGAGTTCTGAGCGCTGAAAGAGGCTTGTTTTTCTAAAATATGCTAAATTTGTCGCTCAACAATACGAAAACCGTTTGACTTTCGATAATATATTTTCGCAAATGCATTCTCCTCAGCACCTTGTATAAACAGGAAAAAATTATAGTATAAAAAATACGAAGTTTTTTACTGATCGATTTCTTATGGAATAGCCCATATACACTAATAAAGGATAAATACTGTAGTTTCTTTCCGTCCACACCTGTGGAGTAACGGTTAGCGCGTCTGGCCGCGAAACCAGGTGGCCCGGGTTCGATTCCCGATCGGGTCAAGTTACCTAGTTGAGGTTTTATCCGGGGTTTTCCCTCAACCCAATATGAGCAAATGCTGGGTAACTATCGGTGCTGGACCCCGGACTCATTTCACCGGCATTATCACCTTCATGTCATTCAGACACTAAGGGTGCTAGCCCGAACTACGAGCGTGCTAAACTAGTCCCGGCTATCGACTGATTACTTGTACAGGATTCATATCATATCATATTGCTAACACTGGTTTATGAATACGAAAAATGTTAGTTCGCTGATCATCCACCGGAAGCCCGCGCTAAGAATGTCTATGAATATGGCCCTGCATGACCTAAGATGTTGATAAAGTGTCATAAAATAACCTACTAAAATAAAAAAAAAGTTTCTTTCCAACATTCTGCATAGTAACTTTTGTTTCCCAGGGTAGCCTATCTATCCTCTAGCTATTTCTCTATTGGTCTATCTATGATCATCTTATGAAATATTTTAGGAATGAAGAGAAGTGCGTCGACAGTCGGTTCAGTATTTAACCTCTCTTAGAGGGCTTCTATCTTGTCTAATCTGACAAAAACAGTGTTCAATGTTTAATATCCCATATCAATGTACGGGCAAAAACGTACAACATTAAGCGTCACTTTGAAGTTAAACATTCTGATACCCACACCCATATTATTTATTATCGGCCAATAGAGGAAGGCACTAATAACGAAACTAAAGGTCGAAATGCAGTCTTCTTACGACGAGGTAAATATCATTCAACTAATTAGGTACTCTAAGGGCAATATAATTAAATTAATGGTTAGGTTATAGTAAGTTTATTTTGAACAGTTGTCAACAATGTATGGGTATTATTATAAAACGTTTGTTAAACTGTTAAAGGATTTTCTGTCCGTTTAAGGGGAGGCAGAGTTGAAATTTTGAACAAAACTGAAGAAAATTTGGTTTCTTCCATTTTTATTTTCTTTATACACTATATTTTCATATTCCGATGTTAGTTTTTGATTTTGTGCCCTTTAAAGTATGATATTAAAACCAAGATAACTGTATTACTATATTATTCCCATAATAAACAAATACTTATCATTATTTATATACCTTCTCTGAACATATAAATAAAAAGAAATATTGAAAATTTCTTATAATATGGTGCATGGAACATTTTATATCAAACGATATAAAGTTTTATAAAATTATTAATATTTACAGAACTATTGTAGACCTACTTAGAAAGTTGAAACTTGGTATGTCAATTACTAATAACATACTTAGTATCCATGATTAATTTAAAATAAATCGGATGAATTTTGTGGATTTTGAAATATTCACCTCTGCCTCCCCTTATAACTATATGTATTTTTTGTATAGTGGCAATGTCGTTAAAAATTCTTTTTCCCTTTCTTTCGTAGCACATTCAGCCAAGTTCCGATAGAGCTGTCCATGCAAGCTATATTGTTGTCCTAAATATCTCCCAAAATAGCCGGCCTTTTACGGAAGGAATGTTTGTAAAGGAGTGCATGATTTCAACTTCAGAGATACCTATTGTGTCCTTTCCTGGTGACGTTATTTCAGTCAATTAGTCTCTCTCCACAAACAATTTTCCGCCGCGTGTAGGCACTTTTGAACATTTTTATGACGCCCTTTTCTGTATATGTTGAGCAGGCGCCAGTCAAATTCCAAAGAGAATTGATAAGGCTTCAGTGTCACACAATTTTGAAACATAGATATTACAATATTCCAGGCGGCCTCGTTGCGCTTTGTAAGAAGGTTATTTTATTTAAATAATTAATTTATATATAATATCTTATATTAATAAAAAATCGAATTACCAATAAATAAGATAATAAATCCATTACAAAATAAAACTACTTGGAACAAAAAGAATTTCCGCTTATCCACACATTGACATGCAAGTTAATTGTTGTGTTTGGCTGTACATACCTTTGCGAACACATATTCTCAGTCATGAACCTGAATAAGAGTAAAACTAGGTCATGTTTGTTCGATGTTGAGTTGGAAGCAGTGTTACGCATTCATTCTATTCAAACAGTATTCCCTGATATAGCTGAAAGGAAAAGAAATCAAAGAAATGTCATTTGTCTTCCTAACTACAGAAAAAGAGGACAATTTTATTTTGTTATATTATTTTGTAATTGCCAATTATTGTAATTCTTAAATTCTTCCTATGTGTCATAAAATGTGCCATCCATATGTACCTCACTGGCTCTCTCTACACCAGGCATGTCAAAACCCTGCACATTGTGCGATGTGCACTTTCTATTCCCCTACCTGGAGGGAGAAAGTCGCCTTGGAGGGGAACGCGACAGGACTATACAGACCTGCTACAGCATATCAGCTTTTCTTTCAGTAACGCAGTTTCAGTACGGGTGCTGATTTGGCTGTGTCTTTAAATGAGTTATGATAAATAAAGTGAGCAGTTCACAGATAAGGAAGAAGAGAAATTACGAATCATATAACATAATTGTTATAATGTTTTCCTCAGCCAACAGTAATTATTTTAAAATGAAATGCTTTCATCAGCCCATGTCGAGGTAATAATCTTGTGACAGTTTAGATCAGATCAGTAAAGTTCTCATAATATGATATTGTCAGCGCTTATTTCTTAATCAGTACTCTCAAGGCAAAACGAACGTGACAATGGCGTTGTTTTGGAGTTTGTACTAACACAGCATCAAAGATTAGACGACTTACGACTTTCCCTTCATAAGCTGGTAAGTGGTGAGAATATAGTGATGAATATATATGAGACTCTTGAGGTTGTAAGGTGTGAAGAAAGCAACTATTTGCAAGGCGGAAAAATGTTCTGGACAAATATATAATGGCAAATTTTCCATCTCACGTCCCTATATTATGCTAATATACTTACATTAACAAACCTTTAAACCTGACATAAATAGAATATCGTCGCTTCACAGCTTGTGAACTACACTTTTAATTTCTTTCAGTAACGCTTCCAACTTGTCGATATTTGCTCTCAACGTTTTCGAAATAAACTGTATGTGAATTTAAATTCTAAGCTTAATTTATATCATTTATTAATATTAATGTTAATTTATATTGACATACAGCAAGGAAATTATTTCAGTGTAAAAACTTCACAATGTCCTACTGCATGTAATTAATTGGGAGTATAATATTTCCTTCAACATTTGTGTACCAATGGTCCCAATAAATAATAATGATCGACGAACAATGAAAGAGTAGGGTCTATTACTTTAAAATAATTTGTACCTACTACGTAAAATAAAATACTTGTCCCTGTTTTGTTGTTTCGAAATTACTGCAATTTTTTTTTCTTCAAATACTATATAAAAGTCATATTAATAAATTATGCTTTACAAACCACTACTTTGTGAAGTATAACTAGTAAGCCTAAAGTTTCTTGTATTACAATTGTCAAGTATAGATACTGATAATAATCGCGTTTTTTTCCTTTTGCTAAGTGTGTTTATAATGTCCAAATGCCTATTTAATCCAACCCTAGAAACGCAGAATAGATTATTGTACACTCCTCCAGCTAAGAAAGGGTAAGAACAACGCTCGATTGATGCAGTCTGCACAGACCAGCGATCCGCGCACAAAACTGCACATTTAGAGTATAATTTTTGACATGCCTAGTCTACACCTTGCACGCGTGCAACCCTCTCAGCGATCGGTATTCCGTCTCTTGCTCTCTCTCTCTCTGGGGCTTGGCACAGCTTCTCCGAACCCAGGGCAGCCACGCGGCATCACTTGGAATGGATTGCTCTAACAGGTTATAAAAGCGTCGAGAAGGAAGTTAATAAGCTGTAAAATTATCTGTATTCTAGCAGCAAGGGAATTCGCTGATAGAGATATTAACTCGGCGCAAACACCACCAGATGTTGACATACCTTTTCCGCGGCACGTGTATGCGATTTGCATTCTTCGAACAAGTGTATTCGTTCACGCAGAATCGAAGACTGGCCACATATAGTCGTGTTATATTCTAATTGGTCATCGATGACGGAACTTCACTTGAACTATTTTCACGTGCGGAATTTCATTGTATTCACTTACAATGTTATTGTGTTGTGTATCTAATGCCTATTCACTTCACTTGCGTGATTCGGTTTTCGCATACTATATAATGTTATTGGTGTTAAATATAATCTGATGTTCTAATTTGTATTCTATGTTAATATTATGATAGCGCTTTGATTTCTCTTCAGGTATAAACGTCTTAAAGATAATTTGCCGACTGAAGATGAGATGCGGTTGTTGAAAATACAAAAACCCTTTGCTTCACGTTCGTATTATTATTATTAGGCCTACTATTATTATTGTTATTATTATTATTATTATTATTATTATTATTATTATTATTATTATTATTATTATACGAAATGGAAATATAAAAAATGGAAATTTATCTTTTGAAGAGGTGGAGAAGTTCAAATATCTTGGAGCAACAGTAACAAATATAAATGATAATCGGGAGGAAATTAAACGCAGAATAAATATGGGAAATGCCTGTTATTATTCGGTTGAGATACTTTTATCATTCAGTCTGCTGTAAAAAAATCTGAAAGTTAGAATTTATAAAACAGTTATATTACCGGTTGTTCTTTATGGTTGTGAAACTTGGACTCTCACTTTGAGGGAGGAACATAGGTTAAGGCTGTTTGAGAATAAAGCGCTTAGGAAAATATTTAGGACTAAGAGGGATGAAGTTACAGGAGAATAGAGAAAGTTACACAACGCAGAACTGCACGTATAGTATTCTTCACCTGACATAATTAGGAACATTAAATCCAGACGTTTGAGATGGGCAGGGCATGTAGCACGTATGAGCAAATCCAGAAATGCATATAGAGTGTCAGTTGGGAGGCCGGAGGGAAAAAGACCTTTAGGGAGGCCGAGACGTAGATGGGAAGATAATATAAAATGGATTTGAGGGAGGTGGGATATGATGATAGAGAATGGATTAATCTTGCTCAGGATAGGGACCAATGGTGAGTTTATGTGAGGGCGGCAATGAACCTCCGGTAAGCCAGTAAGTAAGTAAGTATTATTATTATTATTATTATTATTATTATTATTATTATTATTATCATCATCATCATCATCATTATTAGTAGGGCTAAGAATTGTATGCCGTTACATTGCGCTTCATGCGCCTCTGGCTTTAGGTACCAGTACGTAATTGCGTTGGGGTGCGGGATTTCAGTGTGTTTCGTTCAGCAGTGAACTTCAGTTGATCGGTTACATTACGACCGAATACTGCTATTCGTAACAGGCAACATTCAACGTCTTGTAAAGAAGAATAATAGCAAGATGCCGAGGACGAAATTGGTGATTTAATTTCAAATGAGGAAATTTGTAATAATTATACAGATTTTGAGATAAATAATGCTTGTGTAAAATATTTCAAATATTCTCCTACTGTATCTGCAGAAGTTGAACGAAGTTTGTCTAGATATAAGGCTGTGTTTTCTAGCAATAGGCAATCATTCTCCTTTGAAAATTTGAAAATGTGGTTTATTATTCACTGCAACAATATATGAAATGAAAAATTATTTAAAACAAAAACGTAATACACTGTCATATTAACATAGTGAAATAATAAGGCTGATACTTGTCAATGCTACATTAGGTATGTTTTCTACAGACATAAAATAGCATGTAGTCAATAATATTGTGACGAATCGAATAGTTGGAACACGAAATAGGAAAAAATGTAGCAAACAAGATTAAACAAATACTGGATATTTAACTCTATGTAAAATTTGTGACAATTTCAAATGAGGAAATTTATAATATGATACAGATTTTGAGATAGATAGTGCTTGTGTAAAAATTTCAAATATGTCATCATTGTTTTTGCAGAAGTGGAAAAAGTTTTTCTAGATGTAAGGCTGTGTTTTCTAGCAACAGGGAATCATTCTCCTTTGAAAATTTGAAAATGTGGTTTGTTATTCACAGCAACAATATATTACATGAAAAATTATGTAAAAAAAAACGTAATACACCATCATATTAACATAGTGAAATAATAAGGCTGATACTTGTCGATGTTAAATATTTTTTATTGAGTAATATTATATATACAGATTTTATATTATAATTTTCTCTAAAATCCAATGCACGGGTCTTCTGACCGTACGTGCTTTGTACCCAAAACAAGTTCTCCTTTGTAGGTCCCCCCACCTATGATTACATCCATCTGCTCTCTAAAAGAACACACATATTAAAATGGAAATGGCACAATAAAACACATTATATAATATATCATAACCTAAGTGTATTTTCTACACACAGAAAATAAAATGTCTTTAAAATAGTGCAATTTTTCTTTAACAAAGAAGTCGAAGGAGTGGCTTTCAACCACCCATACGTTGAGGACTAACTTACCGTGATGATAAGCATGAGTTCAAACGAACGAAAGACACTGCGTTAACTCACCCGAACTCTGAGACTTAGGCCTACTCAAAGTTAGAGGCGCACGAAACGCACTGGTAGTATAACGGCATATATTTCTCACGCCTAATTATTAGTATTGTCATTAGGGAGACCACTGTAGGGTGACCAGATTCTGATAAGCAAAAGCCAATAGATACAAGATAACAGTGTTATAGTCAACTCAACCCTAAATTTCTTCAGTAAAAAGACATAACGAATAACAGGTTTTAAAAAGTAATTAGGCTTATGAATCAATAGAATCTGACACATTTCCAGACTACAGAAACAGCAAAAACAACAATTGAAATAAAAATATTGTTAAAATTATCTCCTGGCCTAGTTGCCTCATAAGTGATGTTTTGTTGGTATTACTTGTGAGGTTCAGATCTGTCTTCGGACAGTTGACTAAACAACAACAAACTTTTAACATATTAGAAAAGTACAGTTTGAAGCAAATTTTATTTCCAACATCTCATACATTATTAATATTTCAATAATTACAAATCAGCAAACACGTCATATAATTCGATATCAAACTTCGTCATCTTCAACATGTCTGTACTTTTGGTCTGAGCGTAATAGCGTCTGCACCTGTGGAGTAACGGTTAGCGCGTCTGAACGCGAAACCAAGTGGCCCGAGTTCGATTCACGATCGGCTCAGGTTACCTGGTTGTGGTTTTTCCGGGGTTTTCCCTCAACCCAATATGAGCAAATGCTGGATAACTTTCGGTGTTTCACGCGGACTCATTTAGTCATTTCACGGGCATTATTACCTTCATCTCATTCAGATGCTAAATAACCAAGGCAGTTATGTCAACTGATGCCCATAGGCGCAAGCGCGCGCTTTAGAGCTCATGAGAGCCTGAGCGCTTTATAACGGAAAGAAAAGAGACGGACGAAATAGGTAGTATATGCCGCTTGTTCGAGCTATACATATACAGGGATGGCCAGCACTGATTCAATGGATAAAGAGAAGAGAACTTATTAAAACTGTATCCATGTTAATTTTTAGGTTTGACTGAGAAATATAAGTGCATTATAAGAATGTAAGTTTTAATTTTAATGCTCACTTTTCACAAGTTTTCTTTTTTATTAAAAAGGAATATTTTCTCAACTTTTTTGCAGAAAAGTTAAATTTTCAGATATGTTTATTTAGTAGCCCTAGAGATACTAAAACAATGTTTTCGTAAATCTAATATATCATAAATTCATAATATTGAAGATAGTATATTGAAACTTTTGAAAATATTCGCATGGAAAATGTTTGTAAGGAAATGAATTAACAAAGCAGCTGTTGTTACATCATAAACAAAAGATATGTGCCCATGTGTTGTAAAAACGTCAGCTCTATAGCTTCAGCAGATTTCGAGAAAATAATTTAATATTCTGATGATAGGAAGTTGCTCACAAATATCAACTTAAAAGCATAATGCGATAAGAGTTTTCTTATGTAATATTAGTTACAGTTAAAACATATACCTAGATAACTTTGCTTTGTACTATAATATTGTTCTGATTAATTTATTGATTAATTTTATAAGGCTGGAGATATCATCAATATCAATTTCAACTTACCATGTCATACTCAGTCTCTTTTTTTGGGATATCTCTTTCTTTATGAATGATGTGTTTAATTCACTTAGTACAATTGTAGTACTATGGAATTTATGTGAATATCCCTTCTTATCTCTTTATTATGTTATTATAACATTTGAAACACAAGTGCAACAATAAGAAATTGGTGTTAGTACTTTTGTTTCATAGGCAATATAGAAAATATCAAGCAGAAAGAAGCCATATAAAAATAACGACATAAAATTTCACGTTCCGTTTGAAGGTTATGCACCACTATTTTCTTAATCCAATAGGCTGCTTATTCATATACAAAATTCTTCCTCCTTCCATACCTAGCGCTTGATGCCCGCGCACGACGTCAAGATCAGAAAAATGCGCTTGCTTTGACATCACTAACCTAAGACGTTGATAAAGCGTCGTAAAATAACATCGTAAAAAAGTATAATAGCACGTAACATCGTTGTAGTTTCTATAACTAAATAATTGAATTCACTACACATACAACTGATTACAATTTGTGATTATTAGATGTTAGAGATTTTAAGTTGAGGTGTCTCAACAGTCCACATATTTTTATTGTTCGTTACTGAGAAAACTCTCTCAGTGGTGCATTTGTGGCTGATCAGCACTAAACAACGATTCACCTGCTCTCCAAAGTACGCGCTGATACAGTAAGGAAACGAACTCAGGTTTGTCTGCCGAGTGAACGACTCCCACTATATATATATAACGACCCCATCAGGTTAAAATATTGCAACTTCGTCGAATTTTAAAATGTTTACATTATCCTTACGTTTTACAATACATTTACTCGAAAACCGACCACTCTATTGAAATACTCCAAAAGAAAAAATACTTCTTTATTAGATTCTGTATGAACATAGACATAAATCACGTTTCCACTGGCAATAGTTATCGAAATAGAGAGTGTAAAAACTTTGGCGAAATTATTTTTTCTGTGAAAACTATTAACTTTACACCAATATGATTCTAGACTTTTGTTATATGCAACATGAACTATCCATCCTGATAATGTGCCTGGTTATTTTACTTTCACGCTGTATAACTAAAGTTAATGGTGACATGAATTCAATATCCATATGGTCGAAAACGCACGGACTTAATTTAAATGCAAGCAAATCACAGGCTATCGTAATAGAACATCAAAGATCGAAGTGTGACAAACAAAATTTGCCACCGATAATTGTAAATAATACTACTATCCCATACAGCTCGATTGTGAAGAACCTTGGCGTTTATATGGATTGTCACACACTTTTCTATTATTCACTCATATTCACTGAAGCACTTTCTTCCTGATAAATTAAAATTAATCCTTGTACAAACACTCGTGATGCCACACTTCGAATGCTGGGTAACTTTCGGTGTTGGACCCCGGACTCATTTCACCGGCATTATCACCTTAATCTCATTCAGACGCTAAATAACCTAAGCTGTTGATAAAGCGTCGTAAAATAATCTACTAAAATAAAATAAAAAAGCCACACTTCGACTATTGCGATGTTATATTAAGTAACCTAAATGCAAATTTGAGTAGCAGGCTACGTGTGCATAATGTGTGCGTCCGCTATATTTGCAATATTCGTAAGTATGATCATGTTTCCCTGTCTTTCCAAAATTTATTTATTTATTTTTTATTTATTTATTTTTTTTTATTTATTTAACCTGGTAGAGATAAGGCCATCAGGCCTTCTCTTCCCCTCTACCAGGGGATTACAACTACAATATTAAGAATACAGTTACAATTATAATTACAATTAATATTGAATTTACAAATACAATAAAAATCAAAGTACTAAAAGATTAACTGACTAATAAAAGCTAGACAGTTCATTGTAAAAATTAAGAAGAGAGAGAATTTTTTTATTAACTAAGTAACAATTAAACCTACTCTACGCAGTAAGAAAATGCTTAATGAGTTTGCTTTTGAATGCTACTAAATTCCGACAGTCTCTGATGTCACTGGGTAGGGTATTCCACAAGCGCGAAAGCGAGATTGTGTATGATGATGAATACGATGATGTCTTAAGTGTTGGTATGGCTAGTATGAGGCTATTTTGCGTGCGTGTGAAGAGATTATGATATGATGACAGGTAACTGAAACGGGAGGCAAGGTAGGTAGGTGTAGAGGTGTGAAGGACTTGGAAAAGGAAAACAAGAGAATGAAAATTTCTACGTTCGTTAAGCCGTAGTTAGTTTAGAGTTTGGAAGGAAGGGGTAATGTGGTCAGCGCGACGGACATCGCAGACGAAGCGAACACAAGAATTATGAACACGTTGTAATCTTTGCGACTGGTTGACATTGAGGTCGGAGAGTAGAGTATCACAATAATCGAAGTGGGGCATTACTAGTGTTTCCACTAGTATTTTCTTGAGTCATAGTGAGAGGAATTTTCGAATGCTGTTTAAGGAATGTAGTATGGAAAGCACTTTTTTGATAATATGGGTTACTTGATAATTCCAGTTTAAATGCGTGTCAAAGTAAACTCCAAGGTTTTTAACACAGGAAGCAAAAGGGATTATCTGTCTTGGCTAAGACTAAGTGACCGACGAGCCCTGCATTCTCTTATTCTCTTATTTCAAATTTTGCGCACCGCTACTTCAATCTATTTGGCTTCTCGTTTCCATAATTTATCCGCATATCATTTGCTAAGTACCAGTTCTCATCATAACAATTTACTCATTATACCCTACCACAAAACATATTTATATTCTTCATCTTATGCAGTTTCAGTTGCTAGAAATTGGAACTCACTTCCGAGTGATGCAAGGGGTTGTTGGACAATAACTTCATTTAAGTCAAAATTACATAAATTCTTACTTAACAGATTTATAAACTGATTAATATTTGTTACTTATAATGAAACTAACATCTGTCCATTCTCATTATTATCATTAATTTCTCTAAATAGAATACAAAACCTCTAATCTAATGGCAAAATTTCATTACATTAATATTCTCATTATATAAATATATTTTAGATTTATATTTTTTCTCCCTATAACATAGTTCTAGTAAACTTATATTAAATTAATTATCATCATTTTACTAGCTATCTCAAATTAATTATAACTGATTGAATTAAATTAGCTCATAAATTAAGTTACTACTTCATCTTATAGATATATATATATATAAATTTAAATAAACATATACTAGTCGTTAAAACTTAACTGAAGAAAATTGCTGGAGAATCTTTTAAATTTTGTAGTGTAAATATTCGTAATTTAAATATGTGTTGTATTGATTAAGGCTGGTTGAGTGGAAGAGAAGGCCTTATGGCCTTAACTCTGCCAGCGAAAATAAAACATTCTATTCTATTCTATTCTATTCTATTCTATTCTATTCTATTCTATTCTATTCTATCAAGTCAGCGCGTTACTGACTACTACACTGGGACGAACGGTACAGGGACGGCGAGAAGAGAGACTTACAGCCATCCGACTTGAACTCAAAGGTGACGGCATACATACAAATTCGCTTTCCAATACTTTAACTTCTTCACCACCAAGAGTCGCGCCATCAATTGTTTCTGAGACTGAACAGTCACGCAGAGTTCTCTATAGGTGACTAGAGCAATGTAGGCACCCTGGTGACCGGCTTTGCTTGCCGGGACAGATATATTGCTTCGAAGTGTTACCACTGACAAATGGGAGTCGCAATGTAATCAACCACAAATCTTTTGAATCTGGGCGTTTTCAGGATTTTTAGGGTTATGTATGGACCAACAGGGTGAGGAAACTTTGTAGTTTCTGGATTGTTTGGTGTATAGTGAGGAGCCACGGGTGGTTATTCCTATAGTAGGAGCATGAAATAATGGTTAGCCTTTGGTGTATTCCTCTTAGATGTGTAATGGCCAGTTTGAAGCGTAACTTAATGAGATGAGTTGTTTGGAATCGGATCGTGCGGGGATTCTCATGGCCACCACAGAGAGTGAAAAACATTCAGATATATTTTTCTTCCGACCCCTGGTGGCAGACTGATGTCGATGGTTCCTTAGAGTGAAGTAATTTCAACCATACCACAGTCTAATACATACAGTCACGCAACTCATACGTATAAAATATGCCAACATTTGACAGCTGGCGCGAAAGTAGTCCTCTAGCGGCAAGCAAATTAAAAGTGTGCACACGAATATGATAACACATCAGAAAACGGGTTTTGCATAATTTATTTTATATTTTTATGCTATACAGTAACGGTCTTACTAATAAAAACTCTATATACAGACGTTTAACTGTCTTATACTTATACAATGAGTAGCTCGTTTATAAGTCGTGTGTAATTCCTTACTAATAATCACTACATACGTCGTGTATAACAGCATAACTGTTACACAGCTACGTCATAGTTTCGTTATTACTTCGTTACGAAAGGTGATAGAATATCTGAGGTTCTCTACTGGATCCGGTAGAGCGCTCTAGTGTGGCGTGTTAAATATCGATAGTACAACTGGCTCTAATCGATTACCACACTACATTTTGGTCAAAGAATACAAGCTACAGCAATATTATTCTAATAATTCTATAATCTTTGGTTTGTTCTTCTGTGGTTACAAGGTAAACATTATCATAAAATGACACTCGATACGAACAGCTGTTAAAGGGGCGGCCATTTTTTCCCTATATACAACGCTTAAACAAGAGGTTTCGTGTATATAACTACTGCAAAGCAATTCCCATTGTATAGTTACAGCCTGTTTATACGTCCATAGCTTATTCACGGTTTATTAGTAACGTTTTCTGTCTCAACTCTGCATAAGTCTCATATAAAAACTATACACGGTTTATTAGTAAGTTTGTAAGTGTATATGGTTCTTATTAATTTTACTTCAGAATCCTAGAAGAATTTCACACGCAGTTAATCTACAAGCTTCAGAAGCTGGGAATAAACGTAATTATTTCTGCTCCTTACAACTGAATCATGGTCCTGATCACATATCATGGTTTGAAACAATATAATTTTTCGTACGTGGATAGTTAATTCAATTCATTCCTAAATACATTTATGAATTATTAGAACTCTATATTTCCTGTGAGAAGAGTCAAAATTAGTAGCTTCAAAATTGCAGGGCATATCTCGTAGGGTACATCGCATGGTGAACTCCTCTCCTTATTTCCTGAGAAATTAACTATTTTCCATACCGCAAATTGGGGTAAACTCGGCCGCTGAGGTAAACTTGAAAATAAAAAAGGGGAAGATTTAAACTTTAATATGACAGACATTGATTTATGATGTTCATTATTTTTCATTTCTTAAGAACCGGCATTTCCTTTATTATTTTGAGTCACAAATAGTGCTGATATTATGGTTTAAATTTTTATGGCAAGTTTACCGCATTTTACATTACATTTCCAGTTTTCACACATAAGCTTAATTATTTTAACTTATCCTACATATATAATACGTAATTTACATGCACTTACTGTTAATATGACGTAAGTGAGAACAAATAAAGGAACACACAATTTTGTTGAAAAAATTTTAACTTCAATTAACTCAGAAAATGTAGGCCTAATTTTATTTTCAGAGCAGAAGTGGTGTAAGTCAAAAATGGGTAATGAGGGTTAAAGTAAACATTCTGTAAAATACAGCGCAAAGTAGCAGTTAATATTGAATTTATTTAAACTATTAGTAGTCAGTGAATAGCACGAAGGATATATTAATTGCTACTTTGCGCTGTATTTTACAGAATTTTTACTTTAAATCTCATTACCAAATTTTGACTTACACCGCTTCTGCTCTGAACGGTTCAAATAATCACTGGGAATGTAAAATCAACACCAATAACAACCATGCAAATTATTACAGAAAAGATTGCTTTTTATATTAAATTTAAAAAGGCTCTTGAGAACTTAATACGTCTGCCACATGAATCTACACCAACACATCAGAAATTTATCGACACAGTCTGGATTTATTCAAGAAGTAAATATTTTGCAAAAGGATTACAATACTCTATGAATTCTTGAAAAATTAACACCATGATCCCTACTTGAATGCAATATAACATTCAACTTTTGAAAAATATAAAGAAGAAAACACGAATACAAAAATTATGGAATTACTTGCATTAAAAACTTAGATACATTATCCAAAATCGGAATGGTTACACATTTACACATATGATCTCTGCAAAAAAAAAAAAAAAAAAAAAAATATATATATATATATATATATATATATATATATATATATACTGTAACAGGTGTTTACTTTGTTTTTATTTAAACTCTCCTTCCTGACATACAAATAGGTAACATAACTAATAAATGTTTTATAGAACACAATACGTAGGCTACCTACAACGTGGATTATTGGTTATGACTGAGTTATGATTTTCTCTTGGTCTTTAGGGAATCTGAAGTACGACAAATTCGGAGATTTAAACTCGTTGTTACTGCAATTTTCGTCATTGCACACATTGCCTTTATTCCGACGCATGATTAAAACGTTATTATAACATCTCGCATCCCTTTAAAGCACGTGCTGGCTGAACGAGACTGTATCAACCTATACCATGGATAAATATATATTATATATTCATCCATTCTTATATTATATAACGTCTTTGAACCCTATGACCGGTGCCTTGCCTGCCGCTTGGGCGCTAGTGTCGCGAATGTTGGCAGAAAAGGTGTTGAAGTTACGTGACTGTATGTATTAGACTGTGACGATACCCTCCTCGCGCTCTTCCTCTCGCCGAGGGTGACCAGACGTCTTCTTTTGTCCGGCCATGTTCTCCATTTTATGTCTTTGTTCGGGGTTCAGGCTGATTTTAAAAATCAAGAAATGTCCTCCTTTTCGTAACTTGTATGTCTGACACTATGAAATCATCTGATTTGACGCCTTTTTCAATTAATTTGTCTGTAGGTGGCAGCAGCATCGACGAAATATACTCTTTGTCAACGATCATAACTCTCTTTGCTCCTCCTTGTTATGGTCACAGGTAGCTAGTAAATAGATGAAATTTTCTTGTGTGTCATTTTACAAATAACTTCTGAGCAAACCTAAGTTACTGCAACAAATTGGATCTTCAGAAAAGTATCTGCAATAGGATTAAATATGGAGGGATGGGGAAATATAACGGTAACCCTCTTTTCATGTCTTCTTTTATCCACTTCAAATTTGTACCGGTACATCTGAAACACATTACAAAGTAATATGAAATTCACATTTTGTGCCGCTTTTTTACGTATTTTGATAATAATTATAATTCTCTTGGCTTTCATATATTATAGCTAACTGTAAAACCATTTTATATTATTAAGTTCTATCATAAGTATGCTGTAATAAAATAGATACTGTAGTGACATAATTTTAAGTATAATACAAGCCTAAGCCTAAATCTAAATAGATATTTTCTGTCCTCTCTGTACTTACCTTGACTTTGATATATAGCTAACTGTAAAATCATTATTCTTATTTTTATCATAATTATTTTGTAATACAGTAGATATTAACATACTTTTAAGTATGATTATAAGCCTAAATCAGTACTGTAAATATTATGTAATAAAATAGATATTACGTAATTGAAAACATAATATAGGCCTAAGCCTAAATTCAAGTACACAATATTTGCTGTCCTCTTTTTTCGAACATATGTCCTCCTTTTTGAAGCTTTGTGTCCTCTTTTTTATCGATGTGAATCTGGTCACCCTACCCTCGCCATATCAAAAACAAAAACAACTAGAAAAATGTTCAGCGACTGGTGGTATTACGACGAGCAATGCAATATATCTGAACACTGAAAAGTTTAAAGTGAACATGCAGTCTCCACGATTTATTGACATATCTTTGGCTGACACTGAAAGAAGAGTGAAAAATATCAGCCCACATTACGTAAGACGCTCACTCGACGGTCTCGTTAGGGAAGGTATTGCAACGGTAGTCTCGTTAAAATCTTATCTCTTGAAAAAAGTTAGAAACTGCTCGTGAAAGTTCCTGGTATCATTCCCCATTGATGTTGGAAGCCACTCCTCGCTGAACGCCGCGCGGGGAGTAATACATGCGGTTGCACAATACGTTACATGTGATGAGGAGATACAGCTCGGGGGAGGGAAGGGAGGAACGTCCTCCTCACATTTTTCTTCTTTTGAAAGTAAATACCAAATAAAATATGTGCCTCGAAATTTCAGGAAGATTTGATAATTTTTAAGTTCACAGCTATCAGAAAACCTAGGTTGATGAGTTTTCAACGATGAGTGCTCATGTGCTGCGCGAAAACTGTTAGAAGGATGCGAGATTGTTTGTGAGGAGGAGAGTCAATCTTTTCCTCCTTCTACAGTTAACATACATAGACAATAGAGACCGGCAAATCAGACAAGACTCACGCCCGTACCTGCTTGCCGTCAGGCTTGGGTTCCGGTGTCGCTACAAAGCAAGATAACTTTAGGACTGAACCCATTTAGCCCGGGTTTCTTAAGTTCAGTCCAGGCGGGACCCAAGAAAGCCTGCCTGTTTGCTGGTATTGTAAGGTAGAGTGACTTGCATTCACGAAAGTCAGTCTGCGCTGGTTAAGATGAAACAGTACTAGTTTGAAATCTAAGTTCGTTGACTATTTAGTCACTTCAAAAAATCTTTATTTTATGGTCAAACACGGCAGAAAATTCGTGATTAAAGAAATATAGTTTTACAATTTATTGCACTACAGAATTTCATAAAATAATAAGATAAATATGATACATTTCATTTTTCTGCAAAGTGTATCTGACTCAAGAAATAACGGCAGATAATTCTTGATTAAAGAAACACAATTTACGATTTATTGCTCTCCAGAATTTCATAAAATAATAAGATAAATATTATACATTTCATTTTTCTGCAAAGTGTATGTAACTCAAGAAATAACGGAGGATAATTCTTGGTTAAAGAAATACAGTTTTACGATTTATTGCGCTACAGAATTCATAAAATAATAAGACAATATTATACAATTCATATTCCTGCAAAGTGTATCTGACTCAACAAAATAGTAACATATCGTAACTTGTGACTATTTGAGAAGGGAAGGGAAGGGAAGGGAAGGGAAGGGAAGGGAAGGGAAGGGAAGGGAAGGGAAGGGAAGGGAAGGGAAGGGAAGGGAAGGGAAGGGAAGGGAAGGGAAGGGAAGGGAAGGGAAGGGAAGGGAAGATTATTATATAAAAATATTTCATTTTAACTTTTTCCTTATTAACAATTAAAAGCATCATTAATATCTGTAAAATGTATAAAAGTGTTTCGTTCTTCAGAATATTGATTTGCTATTTAACTTCTGAGGGATAGCTTTCTTTTTATTTATGAAGCTGAAAGTTTGAATGGTTTGCATTAAATTTATATTACTACGATGAAAAGGAAAGTGCAAGTAATTTATAATAACTGTTTTCATTTAATGGATATTATGTTGACGAGAAATAGTTTTCTTTGTCTTTATTAACGGTACGTTTCAGAAGACAACAAATTAAGTTTTCAGTAGTTTGTCTATATCTATAGGCTTCTTGTCAGGTTTGAATGACTTGGTTGATATTTATCATGCATCTGAAAGCAGCACAGTCTGGCGTAGGTCGGCAGGACCCAACAGTCCTTTCGGGTCACTCTTAGGACTGTTTGGGAGTCACGTGCAACCACACTGCCTGCCTGCTTGCGAGGGAAGGTTGCAGGCGGGCGAACGATACTAAACGTAAGCCCGCTCACGGACGTAAACAGTCATGGGCAAGCCTGATAGAGACTTTGTCTGTCTCTGATAGACAACAGCGCACTAGCGGCCAGAGAAAGAAACAGAGTTTTAAAGCAAGTAAATGAACGGATAGGGAGGAGATTCTCCTCTGATTCTGAGAATGGCGGGAAATAGTGCAGCAAGCTCGCTACCGCTGCCATCTAGCGATGTTGCATTCAACTAGACTATAACATATAGGAGGCATAATAAAAACAGTTTTAAATTATAAATCAAATATTGTTCATTGCACTTTATATAGGCTACTATTCATGGTTTGAAACTTTCGAGGATATTTGTAACTTCAATACGGGTTTATGTAAAACAAAGAGGAAGTAGTTCTACGTTAGTGCTATCGCAGATGTTTTTTGGCCACTGAAATTCACTTCAATTCTTTATCTACTAGACAGGGTGACAGCCAAGTTGTCAGTTTTGTACAAATATATTTGAAATTGAAAGTACTGCAAACTACATTATTTTTAACATAAAATTAATCGGCCACTGGCAGTTCACTTAAACCTTAAATGCTCAAACTATATTTGAACAATAATGGTAGTGTAACTCTACAAGAACTGACATTCTTCAAAAGCATGTGATACTGAACTTGTAAAATGTACATGTGGCAACACAGACCACGTGGGTGAGTGCAGTGTTTTCGCTTTCCTAACAGATTATTTCCCATTTTCACGTCCGTAAAACGGTTCCGGTTACATGTTAGTAGCTAGTCTCTTCCAACACGTGTGATGCTGTAGTATGCTCGAAAAATGCTGCGAGGTTGTGAATTTTCTTGTAATTGTTAATTTGTGCAATTATTCAACAATGAATGGAAGTGAATATTTTGAACAATTTAGGAAACTCACTTTACAAGAACAGATTATTGCTATACGAAAGGGAAGACCAACCCCAACACTACCTGGTCTTACATGTATGCATGTAGGCTAATTTATAGAAAGTTTCACTCAACTGTTAACTTCTTTCCTCCTCTTAAGGAATATGCAGGAGCCGCCACTCAGCTAGAGCTGGCGAAAAAGCCCCTTCTCCATAGCTTGCCGTTAGTTAGGTAAGCGGGACGCACTGACTTTTCGCCTAATCACACTCTGCTTGATCTCCGAAAATTCTCTCTTACTAGAATACATGCTTGTAGGGTTACGAGAGTGTCTCTGTGTGTGCATATGTGCCGAATCAGAATGCCAAAGGTTCGGAATATACAGAAACGTTGCACGATCAACATAGTACATGCAAAATGCGGCAGTGGGAACCATGAGGTCGTCCCAAGTCCCAATGCTGAGCACTTTGTGAATTGTGCTGGAAATCACTCCTCAAATTCGAAAGATTTCCCGGGGTGTCAGAAAGAAAAGCCCATTCAAGAGCCCAACAAAATTTTATATTTTTATCTGACATAAATTTCGGAATGAAAATTGGTAGACTATCACGAAGTCTCCAATTATGCATAGCTGTACAATAAGGTTTAAAAAGAATGGGCCGGCAGCAAATGTATATATTAATTTATTTAAGTAGATATGTGTAAACAATTTTAAAACAAAAATATAAAATGTCACTCCCAAAAGCATGTTCCTTAAAATGTTTCTATCACAATTTTGTCCTTCGCTTTAAACATTTTAAGATGAACAAGTACATTCAAGGAATTAATTTAGAGGCATTTTAAAGAAATATTGAGGCATATTTTCCAATTTCAACAAAATAACAAATTTCTGTTCCACATATTTTTTTTCTAGTCTAAAGAAAGTGTACCGGTATATCAAATACCATGCACTTAACATTAATTGTTCCAAAGATATATGACTTCATGTACGAAATAAAACAACAATTTGACGTTACGGGGAGTTGCAGTCATAGTTTAGTGCCATTCAAAAACATGTGCACCAGAGCGTTAAAATGGAGTCTTAGCAGCTGACAAGGACATAAATACGCATTAAATTTTATGCGATGTATTTTTCGCCTACTAAAGGCTATCTTAAAGGAAAAATCTGGAAAAAATTAAAGTTAAGGGAAATTTCAATGGAAGTTCAGTGTCATTAAAAAATCTTGTCAACCAGAGCTTTAAAAATGGCGCCACAGAACCTGACATGGCCATAAAACAGGTCGACAGGTTGTGCATTTGTGACGTCGAAGCAAGGTCAGACTAGATGAGCACCTGAAGAGGAGCACAGCGGCAAGCTATTACAGTTGTATAGTAGTAAGTGGTTCAGGGAATTGGTGAAGTTATAATTTTATTTATACGTTGTATTGTATCTATACAGGATTACCCGTGCTTACTTACTTACTGGCTTTTAAGAAACCCGGAGGTTTTTGCCGCCCTCACATAAGCCCGCCATTGGTCCCTATCCTGAGCAAGATTAATCCAGTCTCTATTACCATATCCCACCTCCCTCAAATCCATTTTAATATTATCTTCCCACCTACGTCTCGGCCTCCCCAATGGCCTTTTTCCCCTCCGGCCTCCCAACTAACACTCTATATGCATTTCTGGATTCGCCCATACGTGCTACATGTCCTGCCCATCTCAAACGTCTGGATTTTATGTTCCTAATTATGTCAGGTGAAGAATACAATGCGTGCAGCTCTGCATTGTGTAACTTTCTCCATTCTCCTGAAACTTCATCCCTCTTAACCCCAAATATTTCCCTAAGCACCTTATTCTCAAACACCCTTAATCTCTGTTCCTCTCTCAAAGTGAGAGTCCAAGTTTCACAACCATACGAAACAACCGGTAATATACCTGTTTTATAAATTCTAACTTTCAGATTTTTTGACAGAAGACTAGATGACAAAAGCTTCTCAACCGAATAATAACACGCATTTCCCATATCTGTTAGGTTTCGTAACAAGCTATTTTTTAATTTTTTTTTTACGGATGACCCGTAAGTAATGTTATTAATTTCAGGAGCTTATTCTTTGAAATATTTCAAACAAACAAGTTAAATGCAATTTTGCTCGTTTTTACTTCCTTATCGGTATAAATATTATTCTATATGAAATATTTCATAGGATTTTTGTGAAAGCCATTGGTTTAATTCCCAATATGCTCAGTCAATTTAAGAGAGCGGTGTATTATGATTAATAATAGATTGAAAGAATTTTAGTTTTGTCCTTTAAATGTGCAGAAATTTGATCCGAACAAATGTAACATTGTAAATTTCCGTTTGCATAACGAAAAGTTACATTTCACCGGATCAAATTTATACACATGTAAAAGACAAAACTAAAATTATTTCAATCATTTGTTATCATAATACACTGCTCTCTTAAACCGACTGAGCATATTGGGAATTAAATCAATGACTTTTCCAAAATACGCTAAGGAATGTTTCATATAAAAACCATTTTTGTCTCGAAAAGGAAATAAAAACGGGCAAAACTTTATAAAATAATCATATGCACGAAATTAGATGTTAGCCTTTAGGTCGTCACTGTAGAATTCAGTATTGAAGCTTATCAGCTATTCTTCGTCCTCAGAGCTCTGGATGCCGATGTTCTTAAAGAGAGCAGGATGCTCTGAGGGATGTTGTCACAGAGCACTGATTCTGCCTATCACTGCAATAAAGGTTCCCTGAATTGTATGAAATCTATTTTTCACATATCAAAAAGTAGGCCTATTTTAAAATAAAATATATGTACTGTATATTTCTTTTATGTACTGGTTCTTCACCATATTTAACCAGCCTCTCTCCTTAAATAACTGCCTTAGATTATTTGACATTACACTTTTGCTGTTTCTTCTAAATAAGCTTTCCGCTTCCAAAGTTGTTTACGTTTATCTACATAGTTGTACAGCACAGCTACGGGAAGCTGTCAGATTTCTCTTTACGCGGTTGGATCTACGTGTTCAAAACGTAAGTTACGAGCAAAGAATGAGGAAATTAAAGTGTCGCGTTTGTTACTACTACAATACCAATGAGTACTTCGGCTATGGATGTCCGATGTCTGTTAATTCTTATCTGTCAACACATTGTTTTCCGCGTCCAGTTAATCTTATCTTTCCATAACTCTTGTAGGCCTATAATTTATGTAAGTTTGAAAGTAAAACTACTTCATAAGATGCTACGGAAACAGTAGGCCTATGAAAGTTTTTTTTTTGTATTGTGAACAGTGTTTTCTACAAAATAACATATACAGGGTGATTCACGAAAATTGTGCAATACTCTAGGAAAGACGTCTCCAAAAACGTACTCGCGAGTAAGCCCCTGAACGGAACCGAAGCCAGTACGCAATGAGCGCGCTCCGCCTCACCCATCCCCACCTGTACTGTACTCAATGTTTATGCGTAAACGAAGAGCAGTGGCGGACTGCCATTATCACTGTGTTGGTCGGCGTGTTCCACCGTTTCACAATGTCTCCTAATCATGGACGTAGTACATTCAAGGATGGAAGGGAAGAGAAATATTTTGTGTTAGTGGGGAGAATGTGAAACGCTTAATTTGTTCCAAAATTTTTAACGGTGTGTTAAAATTCAACATGCGACGACACTACTCGACTCTTCACAAAGAATATCATAAAATTACAGGCATGTTGGACATACGAAAATAATTTATTTTGGGGTTATATGTATAACTGTTGGTTATACATAATAATCAGTATATAACAATATGTTTGCACTTAGTTCCGCATTTACAGTTTTTTGCTTAATTTTAGGTGAAATGCTTAGGTCTACAAATATTTTTATAAATATAAAACAAGAAAATACAAACACAAATCATACACGTGTTCTCAGTCTTAAACAAAAAAAGCTTCTTGCTAGCCATGTTCTAGCTTGGGATATTGGAAAATCAATGAAGCCCTTTACAGAAGCATCATTTGTAAAATCGTGCATACAGAAGCTACTAAAATACTGTGTCTAGAACAAAGTCAAAGTTTAAGAAAATTAAATTGTTTCCAATTACAGTTCAGAGAAGGAATTTCAAGATTGTAAATATAATTGAATCTGAAGTCGAAACCACAATTAACCACTTTGTAGCTTACTCACTTGCATTGGACGAAAGCACAGATAGAAATGACGAAGCTCACCTAGCCATTTTCATCCGAGGAGTTAATGAACATTTTACAGTGTCTGAATGTCTTCTAGATGTAATTACAAAATATAACTGGAGAAGATCTTTTCCAGGCACTGAAAGGCACCATAGAACAGAAGAGGTAGAATTTGCAATGACTTGTGTCAATAGCAGCAGAAGGGGCTCCAGCTTCATAGTATGTCAAAATAATATACAAACGTATGATATTTCTTATTCTTTTGATGTTATTATTTGTAAACCTAACCAGACCGTTGCCGCGATCCCCCACTGACCGCTCCCATCTGTTGAGGTACGAGTCTTTTCCCCTTATCTAGTCCTACAGCACACTGTGTTCGGCGGGCAGCATCGAGAGCACGAATGACGATACGCTTTTTGGAGACCTCTGCTCTAGGATGTGATTTCTGACATAATTCTGATGAAAGAAGTTTATATATACATGTGTTCTACTTTGAACAATTTCGGATAAAATCGTGTTTCTTTCTTCCGTAACACGCATTCTTGTGAACTTATCTCTCTCTCTCTCTGGACGTCTGGAGCTGTATGTGTACAGTACTGGGTGTTCAGTTCAAAGTGTGTCATGGCTCTCTGTATGCCGTCACGTGGCTAGTCGATGAGCCTAGAGAATTCAATCTTCCTACACTTCCGCAGAGGTGTATTACTTATCTGCCAGAGAAGTTGCCTAGCAAGTAAGGCGTTCATTCAGAAGAGTACTTACCGACACGTACGATAACGCCGGTAGTGGCAGGAATGTGAACTGTCTCGAAACATGTACTGAAGTGAGTTTTTTCTTACTATCGGGATATGGGGAGAGGGTTAAGACGATTACTTACGTACTTGTTGACATTAACTTCGGCGGTCAACATGGACACGGAGCATTTGATTTGTATTGAGGAATGTTGCCGTACGCAACCGATGATAACAAATACCCTGCCTACGACTTGGCCGCGCAAAACACAGTTCGAAAGAGGTTATGGTCGCACACAGACCGTACAGACCGCCATCTGTTGCTACGACGTTCAAGTTATACCGTATACGTTCTCAAGTTCAGATTGAACGCCTTGATTAATAGGCAACTTCTCTGACACAAAAGCTGAAACTCGCTTCAAATCGCTGACTCATCAACAATGACGTCATGATACACTTTGAAATGAACACCCAGTATAGCTGATAGCAGCGACACAAAATCTCAACACCAGTACAATGTATCTATCTAGCATCCGAACAAGGGAAGTTAGGTAATGCGGCGCGCGCAGTTCACACTCGGGCGGCTACGTGTACTGCTGCAGAAGGTGGGGTCTTTGAAAACCGGCTTTAATACAGATTTTTCAGGTGGGTAATAACGTGAATGCTCTTTCATGAATTTATAATACACCCAGTACCATACCGTAAATAATTTAAATGCTTAAACCTTCATAATATCTACGTTTATGTTTAATATTCACGAGGGCGTAACTCTCTCAATTTAAAAAATATGGCATATGTTTATATTAACTATTTTAATCAGAATGATGACAGAAATCACATTGCAAGGTATTATACAATCTTCGTGAAACACTTTTTATACAAAAGAAATGAAATAAATATTGCCATGTGAATGACAAATTCTTTCAAAATGTTCTACGCCACGTAATCTCCTTTCTCCCAATGTTCATTGTTACCTAGCGTTCTTTTGATTTGCTTCTGATCCTCTTTATGATTTAATTTTGAATCAAATTGGAGAAGGGAAATCGATTATGGAAAAAAAATACTCAAATCTAAATGCCATTCTTTTTAACTTAAAGGAGGGAAGGGGGGTTCAAACCCGGTAATTCCTCTGTGTACGCCCCTGATACTACATACCTCTACAAAGAATTTTGAGCAGTATTTTAAGACATTCAACCAATTGATAAAGAAATGCTCCTATTTAAGAAAGAATGTAATCTCTTCCGTTAGCTGGTTTTATACAATATGGTATTCACATGTTAGAATTAATAAGTCAATTAGTAACATTCTGATACAATATTTCACTAATGAGTAAGTCTACATTTTTGTAATGTCAACCAGGAGCTACTGACCAAAGTATAACTCAGAAAGCGCGTTTTCTTTGTTGTACAATTTTCTCGCGTGTCAGTTAAAAGTGGGTGAGTATGACATTATTTCTCCTTTCATTCTCAGTTCGCCTGTTGTGGCTGGTAATGACATGGGTGTCAATATTGGACAGAAATATGAGAGATATATGGAAAATTTTACTTAAAAGTACACTGCAATTAAATAAACAATGACGGTAACGATTGTAAAATGGATGTGAACATTGGGCTGAAATAAGGGAGATATAGGCCTAAGAAAAATTTAACATAAAATTGCATAACGAAATCGGAGTACTGATATTGATAACTAGATTGATGTGGGTATTGAATTGGAATAAGGCTATGTAAGAAAAATACTGCATAGGTAATTCAAAATTACATTATAATACAATATTGTATACAGTATTGGGAGTGCTGATAAGACGCATTTGAACATTGTACCGCAATAAAAGAAGTATGAGTAACATTTGACAAGAATTACTCTAGAATTTTATGAAATAGATGTAAATATTAGATCGGGAGAAGAAAGACAGAAAAATACAACATAAAATTACACTAAATCTGTATAAATTAGTCTAATGTGAGTGCTGATAATAAGATGGTATATTCACTTGACTGAAATAAGAGGTGAAATAAGAAAAATCCCACCATCTCTGGTGAAATTTTTTAGATCTCTAACTGTATGTATTCTCTTATGTAAAACAGAGAGAAATATTGATAGGAACATAATTTTACAGTGTGGAAGAATCAAAGAGTACTACTACTACTCCTACTACTACTACTACTACTACTACTACTATTACTACTACTACTACTACTACTACTACTACTACTACTACTGCTAATAGTAGTAGTAGTAGTAATATTATTAGTAGTAGTAGTACTATTATCAATTTCATTTCTTGCATGGGATAATTTTATTCATGATCGCTGTGACCGAGCGTCCCTCCTCCCAAAGAATTATTTCAAGTTAATCTAAAACTCTTTCAATAGTAGTGCTTCTTTGATTTATTTTATTTAATTTGTTATTCATCTATATCGCTATCACATTTGTGGATATTATATGCGGAGTAATGTCTCTTAAGATTGCATTTCTTTAACTGATTTCAAGTCTTTGTACATATTAAATATTTTACACGTCCTTAAAGTTCAAAAAAGAACATTTCTTTCAAATCACACTTAAAGGTAGTCGTGGCAGATTTCCACTTATCGCTTGCACTTTTTCTAAGCATGTTCTTCCTATGTACACTTGTAGGTTACTGATGTACGGTTAACGTTGTAACTCCACTAGACTCACGACAGCAGTCGTCACACGAGGCAGCCCAACATCTAACTTTCCACACGAACGCTCTTGCTGCTCTTTCCCGTAGAACGCTACCGTGCACGGGTTTGCTCTATAGGAAGCCTTGTTTATATTCCTAAAGCTTTCTTCTGCAGTGAAATAATTTCATTCATGAAAGATTTATGACCATAAATAAAAATACCACAAAGAAAATTACAGAGGAATTTTTATCAACCAGACATCTCAGTAAAAATAACACTCTGGATAACATTCTGCTACTATAAGCAATATGATAAATCCATTTTAACTTGATATCTATATAAATTTCTAACAGCTTCATAGATTTTCAGTCTGGATTGTCATTAATATTGTTAAGCTTATAAATTGAATTAATCTACTTCATATTAATTGTACTGTTTTGCATAGCTTTACGAAAATAAGTTTGTAAATTGAACTAACTTGATTGTATATGTTTTTATAGTTTGGCTGATGAATTGTATATGCTTTTAAATTGAATGCTAGTCTCTATAGCTCCACTGATGAATTGTATATGCTGTAAATTGGACGGTAGTCTGTATAGCTCAATTCATGAATTGTATATGCTGTAAATTGTATAGTATTCTGTGTAGCTTAACTGATGAATTGTTTATGATTATAAATTGAATTAATCTACTTGATATTAATTGTTCAACTTTGTATAGCTTAATGAAGGTATGCTTGTAAATTGAATTAATCAGCTTACTTTGTATTGTATATGTTTGTATAGTTTTGGCCGATGAATTGCACATGCTTTAAATTGAATAGTAATCTGTATAGCTCTATTGATAAATTGTTTGTGTTTGTAATTTGAAGTAGTTTGCATGATATGTATTATCAATTTCTGTATAACACAACTGATTGAATTGTTTGTGCCTTAAATTTAATTAACTTACTTGTTTTGTATTATACATATAGCTCAACTGATGAATGATCGTTTGACTTTGTAAATTTAATAATCTGATTGGCTATGTATTGTATATTTTTAGTAGAACCATTGATGTAGCTCAGTCGGCAGACTCGCTGGCCTGCTGATCCGGAGCTGCGTTCGGGTTTGGGTTGGATGCCTCATTTAGTCTCATTGAATGGTTTCTTCCGAGGTTTTCCCCAGCCGTGGGACTGAAGCCGGATGGTCTATGGCGAGTCCTCAGCATTACTTCATTTCTCCCTTTGATTTGATTACCTGGTTGGGTTTTTCCGAGGTTTTCCCCAAACAAAAGGCAAATGCCGGGTAATCTTTTGGCGAATCCTCGGACCTCACCTCATCATTGTAGAAAATTACTACATTGTAAAACTGTAAAAATTGTAATTGATGGGGTCCGGACAAGAAAGTGCCAAGCCACATTTTTAAACTTTTGAGATAATGCAAGTTGAATGTTTGATCAAATCCTCAAATCACAGAAAAAGTTAAATTTTGATTCTATAGATATAATTAATTTCCCTGATACATTTTTAATGAAAATATGAAATATATTATACACATTTTTTATTATTTTATATTACAAATTTATATTTTAATGTATAATGTGTACTGTTCTGTGGCTTGACACGTCTTGGTCAAAAGAATGACTAATTATATAGTGTGAAGTTTTATTGACGTTAGAAATGTTATATTTTCAACTATTATTTACCATTTTTAAGACAAACAAACTTGATATTAATTTCGTTACTTCTCAAAAGACAAACAGTAACTTAAAATACAGGGTATTTCAAAAGTCAGTTCAAATATTAAACCCCTATAAATATTATAATATTTGAGATAGGGAAAAAACAAAAACATCACAGTGTGGGCAAACAACGGGGTTTACAAAACATTGGGAAGACGTCCGCTGTTCTCTTGTTCAACGTACAGCATTCTGACTGTGACACCATGCACAGCATTTTGCAGACAATGTCTTGGAATATTGGTAATTTCTTGCTAGATGACATCTTTAGTGTTGTTGGATGTGTTAGGAAAACTCGTTCTTTAAGGTAACCCCACAACCAAAAGTCGGACGGATTGAAATCTGGAGATCGCGGAGGCCACATTGTTGGAAAGTGCTTACTGATGACTTTGGTCGAAAAATGAACCTCAATTACGCGTGTCAACTCCACCATTAATTTTTTGTAGGTTATTTTACGACGCTTTATCAACATCTTAGGTTATTTAGCGTCTGAATGAGATGAATGTGATAATGCCGGTGAAATGGGTCCGGGGTCCAGCACCGAAAGTTACCCAGTATTTGCTCATATTGGTTTGAGGGAAAACCCCAGGTAACTTGCCCTGACCGGGAATTGAACCCGGGCCACCTGGTTTCCCGGCCAAATGCGTTAACCGTCACTCCACGGTGTGGACAATACTGCAATAAAACAGACTGTTACAGTAAACAGAGAACACTACTACAGTATGTTACAGAACTTCGTCATCCCTAGACAGAGGAATCACGATATGGAAAACATAATCATCATGCAAGATGGCGCTCCACCCCACATCTTTACCCCTGCAAAAAATTACGCAGATGTTTGGCGATTGTGTCATCAGTAGGCACTTTCCAACAATGTGGCCTCCACGATCTCCAGATTTAAATCCGGCCGACTTTTGGTTGTGGGGTTACCTTAAAGAACGAGTTTTTCTGACACATCCAACAACCCTACTGCAACTGAAAGATGCCATCTCGCAAGAAATTGCCAATATTCCAAGACATTATCTGCAAAATGCTGTGCGTGTTGTGGCCGACAGAATGTACTTTGAACAAGAGAACGACGGACATCTTCCCAATGTTTTGTAAACCTTGTTGTTTGCCCAGCACTGTGATGTTTTTGTTTTTTTCCTATCTCAAATATTATAATATTTATAGAGGTTTAATGTTTAAGCTGATTTTTCAAACAATATTTTAATAATGAATTTTTTCTTCCAGAAATAAAATACCATATTATAAAAGTCAAATTAGTTCATATATTTATACTACTCAAAAATCTACTTGATGGCAATTCAATAATATGGTAATGCACTCATATAAATATTAAATATTTAGGACAAGAGAGTGCCAAGCAACATATTGCAAAAATTTAGGGCAAGAAAATGCCAAGCAACAATTTTAAATTTAAGAATATCTTGACTCACGTAAGGTAATAAAAGGAACAAAACAGTAGACATTAATGGGCAGTATTATTACTTTAAATAAATAATGAAAAAGCAATTAGAAACATCTTTTATGAAATGAAATGCGTACTTTGTCCAAGCAACACATCTACATTTAACATTCTGAGGGCAATATAATGCCAAGCAACATTTAACTATATTTCAGTTTTTGATGTTAATTCTTCTTCAGAAAGTGGCAAATATTCAGAATCAGAGCTGGAATTACTTCCTTCATCATTTGATTCATTAGAAAACTTAAGCTTCCTCCTATTTACCATTCTCTCCAAACTACCTTTGTTGCTTGACATTGTCTTGCCGTTATAGAAGATGCATGAAGTATTAGGGTAAGAACATACAACGGATAATAGAGTCATCTGTTAGGTTTTCTGCAGAAACTCTTGACACCATAATTTTAAATGTATTATTTCCCATGAAATGGCATGATTAGTTCAATTTGGCCAAAAATGTGGCTTGGCACTCTGTTGCCGGGACCCCCTCAATTGTAATATTGTAAAATTTTGACTTTTTCCACATCTTAAAGCTTCATTGCTCATGTAAGATCTAGGGAAGATAATAAATGAATGAAAAACTAAAAATATTAGTAGCCTATCTGTGTTTTATCATTATTGACAAAGAAACTCTTACCTTTAAACCATGTTAAAACTACATCAATGGTTAGGGATTCTCCAAAGCAATTGGAATTATTAAACGTTTTATTGAGTTCGTAAAAAATTTGAATCGTCAGCATAAATAATTGATTGGACATCAATATTATCACATAAAAATTTAATCACAACGAGAAACTTAAAGGAACTCAAAATTGAGCCCTGAGGCACGCCGTAATTTACCAAAGTCAAATTATAAACAGTACCATTAAGTTCAACTTATTGACTTCGACCACTTAAATAATATTAAAAATACTATATATTCAATATTACAAATACCATATAATCTTAAGTTTATTTATAGTGTATCATGATGAACACAATTAAATGCTTTATTAAATAAAAAAAATGACCTCAGCGAAACTCTTTTCTTCAAACATCGTTAATATAGTAGGTACAAAATTATCAATTGGATTCAGAGTAGATCGACTTGGACAAAATCCATATTGTGAAATGCTGATCATATTATTTGTATCAAAATAATCTCTAAGTTGATTTAAAATAATACTTTCAAAAATTTGGTGAAAATCGGAATTACAGAAATAGGAGGAAAACTTTTCGTATTGTATCTATCGCTTTTTTTTATAAACAGGAGTTACTTTGGCTGTTTTTAAACAACTGGGAAAAAAACCAACAACTAAGCTTCTATTAATACAGTAAGTCAATGGATTAACTACAAAATGGACAACAGTTTTCATTATATTATTTCATAAAGTATAAATACTTTTAGCATTACAACATTACTTATTAACAATAATTAAAATATTATCAACAGTAACGTCTCTAAAATTACAATTCATACAATGAGGAATTACTTTTCTCTTTGAAAATCCTTCAGTAGAATGTAAAATATGATCCATATTATGATTTGTATAAAATTTATTAACAAAATAAAAAAAAAAACATTAAATTCTTGAGATGATATATCGATACTTTGTTTACGAAATTCTCTAGTTTCTGACTTCCACAGGGCATAGTATTTGTTTCCTGCAGCTACAATATTGTAGATCTATTATACACCATTTAACTTCCTTTAGCTTTTTTTTCTATATTCCAATCTACGTTTTTTTGTACAATGAAACAAAAATGATCTGAATTCGTTGATTTAAAAATAGTAAACAATACCATAACATTACTTTTCATATTCTGTAGCTCCTGATTGTACATTTGAGAGTTTCTTCGCCTGATACTTTGACAACTTACTACAAACTTTTTAATTGGAAGAGAAGAATCAAATATATTAAAAAATGACAGTAAGAAGGAATAAAATTGAACATCTTATTAACATCGGGAGCATTTAATATAGTCGCCCAATTAAATCTACCGGTACTACAATAACTAATGAAAGCATTCATTCCAACTACTGACATTGGCCTTCTAAATATAATTTAAATTTATGAAACATGGTGACATTTTTCCATCTCAAATACATTATAATGACAATATGATCAGATAAGAATGGATCCTCGACTTTGATTCTGTAATCATTGTTATTAAAATTTGTGATAATATATCAAGACGAGCTAAATGTCATGTTGGTTTAATATTAGTACAGTCAACAAAAAATGTGCAATAAAATTTCTAATATTTAATTGAAGGGTTAAGAACCATAGTGGGCCAAGCGCCATATATTAAAAACAGAAAAAAAAAAACAAGTGTTAAGATTAAGTAAATACCATAATTCAATGAAACATATAGCAAGTAATATAAAGTATGCACATTAAATGTAAATGATATGTCAATCTGTATTCACTTAATTTTAACCCTTGCTTTCTTCGTTGTTAATAAATGGCGGTTGGCCCACTATGGCTCTGAACCCTTCAATTTTATCCGCTACTAATACCACCACTACCATCTTTTTGTTACCTATATTATGCTTTTTTGTCACCTACATTATACATTTTTGTGACTGTCTTCTTAAAGAGGCTTAGATATTGTTATTTTACACCTGATCGGAAACTTTCGTTTGAGTATCTCTGGGCAGCTACTGTCATTGAAGTTATGCTGAGATCCGGTTAAGTGACTCGTCAAGCCTCGTTAGCTCTTTATTTTTGTTTTTGATACAAATTTGGCCTATCACTTACGGGTCTCTCCCTGCCATTTTTTGCCATCTTCTGCTTACGCTATAGCTCAGCGATTCTTCTTTTAAACATGATTGGAGACTTTCGTTTGAGAATCTGCCAAGAAAACTGCTGTCGTTGGAGAGAAGTCAGGAACCGTTTGAGTGATTCGTTAACTGTCGTTAGCTCTTTAGTTCTGTTTTCAATCTTAGCTTAAAAATGTTTTCCATCACTTACCTGTCTCCTCCTGTCTTGTTATTTGTAGAATTTGAATGTTTCCTGTCGATATTGTTCATGAGAACTTTTACACTTCATAATGTCACTAGTATTTTATTCCGCTAAACTGGAGAATTTGCTACGGTAGCTTTGAACCGTGTCGTTACGGTTACGACCAAATTTAACTAAATACACAATGTCGTCAACATAAAGACATGACATTGGTCTGTGGCGTCGTTAGAAGGAGAATTTTTTTCTCTCTACCTCCTTCGTTTTAAAATTACTAAGAGATAGCACCATTGTTAGTGACAAGATGTATTTGCATAAATATTCCGAGTAGATTACATGTCTTAGATGAGGGATTCGTGACAGGAACAGTTTTGCTGTGGCGCTTGCGCGGATCTCTTATGCAGTGGCAGCGTGATCCTTACTTGAATTTATTTTCGTGTGTACATTTCAGATCAAATCAAGAAGATTCTTTCTTGCTCCGGCTACACATCTTGCATATACGAAGGTTAGGTTTGGTTAGTTTAGGTTTTTATTAACCAAGTCCGCGCATACGTAGACAGCCAAAATGATCCTATCGATCACGGCCCTTATTATTGTTGCTGTTTAGTAATATTCATAAACAATAATAATTTTAGTTTTATATGTCTTTTTTCTTTTTGTTGTAATAAATGACTTTTTTCACTTATGTAAGGCTTAATTGAATGTTATTTCCAAGAACATTGAAATGTTTATCTGCATAATATATTAAAACACTAACTCATGGAAAATGAGGTTGCAAAGACAGAAACTCTATATGCTAGCACGCTGTGTAGGCCTATATGGCATGCAGTTGGAATGATAAACATTGCGGGAGAGTATTCAGGTTGCCATGGAAACATCTCATGAAAAGGATTAATTTTGCCACTTCAGGAGGGTTTATAGCCCATAAAGGATCAGTTATTCTTCTATGTATTGTGAACACTCTCCCTGCTTCTTGTCATAAAACAGGAAAGTTTCGCTTACGTTGAAGCGGATGTGAGTAGTCAAGACAATGCTGATATTGTACAGTTGAGTTCAAACAGACTAGTTATCTAGTTAACATAAATGCAAGTGCTTGCAATGTTTTATTTCTCGTCAGGTTGAATTCAAGTGTGTGATCTCTTATGACGTAGACCCTATTTACTAGAAATGAACAACGATCGAGAAAGCGAGACTAGTAGCGCCCGCAAAGCCGAAAATCCGCACGACAACGTTGTATTACGTCGCGTCCTTGACGTAAAGACTGGTTGTGAGTGTTCCGAGACTCGATATTGATGACTCCTGAAGTCCCGAAATCAATCAGCCTTGCATCGCCACAGTCATTTATACTTGATTGAACTTTTATCTTCTTTGGAAACTGTTATATATGTATAAACAATCAAGCAGCCTATTTGAAAAATCATCTCTACTTTTCAGTGTATAATAATCTGTTCCCCAGCCTTTATTTAATTACTAGGTCCTTATTAAAAGGCTAGGAATTTTCTCTTCATATCGTCGTTGTTCCTGCAGTAACTCCTATGTGCAAAATATAAAAGTTTTCAGTAGAAAGAAAAAACACATTCATTCATCCTACGGCAGCCGTACATAGGAGACTGTGAATTCTTACATTTTCGAAACAAAGAAATATAATTACATATAGGAGATTTTATTATTTGCTGTATCACTACTTAAGCTATTTAATAGAGCAAAAATTTGAAAATCGATAAATATGTCCCATAGGAGTTATTGCAGGAATAACGACGATATGTTTAAGATCAAGTGTGCAATCGCAAGTAAAAAAAAAATTAATGTTATGTTTTATGTTTCTTAGAAATGCAAATTTATTTGAGAATTGTTTTTTTTTTTCTATTTATATAACCATAGATAATATCTGTTCTGTTTTGTCTTTTTGTCTCATTTAAACATTTATAATGTTATTTATTTCAATGATGTATGTTATTCAAAATTATGAAATCTTTCCACGTCTACCAAATGCTATTTCGAGAATGATGAGCGAGACTCGAAGCGTACTAGAATGAAGAGTTGAGACTCGAAAGACAAATGCAACGAACACAGCTAGCGAGAGCGGCAGTTAGTTTTGTTCATCTCTACTATTTACTATGAGCAACAGGAGATACGAGCGGATCGATAACATAATGGTCATTCCTTGAAATTAATTTTAATTGTAATCCATTTTTCATATTTTAGTCGACTTATACAAGCGATTTACTAGATTTCATGTGTTTAAAGCAAATTAATAATTATAACATAAAATGTAGAGAATAAGAATTTTGTGTCACTTTCTTATGTACAGTCAGGGAAGAAAAATCTGGCCGATGAGCAGCAAAACTCGAAATGTTACTTACGCCGGTTTTGTTGTAATTACCACAGTACAGAGTATCTAAGAGGGATACTGTTTACTCCCCCTGACGTTGCTGGTCTCGGAAGGAGAGGCTTTCGGACTGTTTCTGTTCACATTCCATAAGGTTGAAACTCTTGTGTTCTTGTCGACATAGGTCTACAAAAATTTTCTTAGTAGCATTGTAGTAGTAATTTTCAGATAAGTCAATATACAAAACAATATAACATAAATATTTATTTGTTATTCAGTCTAAATGACTTATCAGTGTTTTAAAAAAAGATCAATAAAATTTATTAATATAAATATTCATTGAAGTTAAAGGTTAAAATAATGCTAACGTTTTCGCCTATTAGCATCTTTAGGCATTTGAGCAATATTTTATATTAGTTACTTACGATACGTATATATTATAGAACGAATTGCATCATGAACAGCTCAACTTCCTGTTGAAAGTCATACCTGCATTCTACGTTTCAACCATCTGAAATTATTTCGACGTCCGCTCAATATGAAGTTTAATATTGGAATCAATAAGATTCTATCATTGTAATACACATAATTACATCAATAACAACGGCACAAACCAGTAATTGGTAAAAATATACGACCAAATGTATACATTAATAAGACATTATAGAAGTAATCAATTTTTATTACAAGGTAATATTTTATTTTATTTGAATCCATTTTAAATCTACAATTTGATCTTTGTGTCCTATAGTTGTTTTAATTATTGTCGTAAATTTAAGTAGAGATGAGGATAATTAATTCAACTATCACACATATCAAAACAATAATTAACTCAACTATAGCTTATCATTTAATTTGCACAAATGATTTTAATATGTTAGTTTTAAGATCGATTAATGTATATATTCAACAGCCATGCCTTTTAATGTAAATTAATGTATCACATGATATTGTTGGCTCAAGTGCCTGAAGATGTCAATAGGCGCAAAACTTTAGCATTATTTTAACCTGAACTTCAATGAATATATATTTTATAAATTTTATTGATCTTCTTTAAAACACTGATAAGTCATTTAGACTGATTAACAAATAAATATTTATGTTATATTATATTCTACAGAAATTTGTTATTTCATTGTTTTTACTATTGCGGGTATGAGGAATGTTACTGATTTCATTATCACCTCCTCTGTTCGTCTCTCTTTAGTCTATAGACCAGGGGTGCTCAACCTTATGATTACTGCGGACCAATATTAAAAAAAATTATATATTATTGGAGGGCCACAGACATCGTCCAATAATAAATTATTTACATAAATGTCTTGCTAATTAGTGATTACTGTAATTTATATTAATTAATAATACAGGTCTGTTCAAATATTTTTTTTTAATTTTAAGTTTGAAACTTTAGTATCGGGCACAGCTGCTGTAGACATACATTTATTTATGGTTTATTCTAATTTTAATATCTTCCTGGCAAAACAGATTGCCAATATGACGAAGAGTAAACAAAATTGAGAAAGATACAATACATAGGAACTTCGTTCTAAGACGATATAGAAGTGAGCAGACAGATAAAGTAGAATAAATATAAATTGATTGAGGTAATCCAATACAAATGGTATAAGTGAACAAAAAAATAAATTGAAATAAATATATATAATTAGGTAAACAATTAATAATAGTGACGAAAGAGGAACATAAATAGATTTGTTAATTAGAAATAATTTTTGTGCGATTTAAGGAAACGTTTGATTATATAAGCTGTTTACTATAACTTATTTATTTATTCTATTTTTAAACCTACAGTATTTACTTTAGTTTTGAAAATAAGCGAAAATATACATTCCTGAAGTAAAATAATTAATATTGAATGTTTTTTTATCACAAATTAAAATGTTCTTCTTCCTATGTAGCTCTAGTGATATACAATAGTTTCCTCCTGGACTTAATAATCTGTCCAGAAACCATTGGCATTGTTCACTGTATCCATTCTTCTACTTACAGAATTAACAAGGTTGTGGATATATCTATCTGACAATGCAACATCATCCCAATCATCCGAAACGAGATCCCACAATTCGTCTGTATTCCTAGGACGCCGAGCCTGTAGTTGTTCATTAACACCGCGTTGCACTTCCGCCCCACATTTTCTATGGGATTTAAGTCAGGACTTTTTGGCACCCATGGAACCTCTACGACATCATCCCTGTGAATGTTGAACCACCGCTTCACGGCAACACATGTGTGTACGGAAAAAAAGTCGTGTTTGAATTTTATTTTGTTTTCGGGCTGAAACACATGCACACTAGGTAGCATCACATTTTCCAGTATATTGATGTACTGATGCCCATTCATATGGCCATGAATCCTCCATAGCGCGCCGCCACCATAACCAGAAATCCATCCCCACACCGACATGGACAAACGACCAATGCGTTGCCTCTGGGCCACATATTCAGGGTCAAATTTCTTGGATTGTTTCGGTCGATATACTTGCACTGGCCCTGTGATGTGGTTCATAAACACTTTCTCATTCGAAAAGATGACCTCTTGCCATGGATACTTGTAATGCATTTGGCAAAATGCGACACGATCAATTCGATGGTCTTCAGTCAGAACTTTACCGCCACTCTTCTCGGCACAATATTGGCACTATTGAGGCTTCTACGAACCGTTCTGTTGGGAGCAGGAAATCCCATGTCGGCAACAAGCATTTTAGAAGGGTGAAATGGAAAGTGCTTCGAACGTTCTATTAACATAAGATCTTGTTGTGGTGTTGATGCCTTGGATCTTCCGCTACAAGGTTTACGAGTTACGTATCTTTGCTCTTGATACTGCTCTCACCACCTGGACGCTGTTCTAGTCGCAACTCCATAGCGTTCTCCAGCTTGCGCAGCGCTAAATCCGCCTTCCTCGATCAGTACAATTACTTTGGCTTTGACGTCCATAGCTATCGAACTGAAATACTAATGATTTTCGAAGTGGTTGTGTCTATTTATAGACAAAATCTGTTGGTAAAGATGGACAGGGTCACGTGTCTAGGACTCTAGAAAAAACACGAAGTAGGCTATACAGTGGTCATAAATCATAAACGTAGTATGCCTGTAGAGTGAAGACAGACGAACATAGGGGATGAAAATTACATTAACAACATTCTTCATATCCGCAATGGCAAAACCAATGGCAAAACAACTTTCTATATGTCGACTAAAACACAACAAACGTTGCAATTATACAAATACAGTATATTGTAGACTATAAACAAAACCATTCCGAAAGCCAGTCTCTCGTAGCGTAGCAGCTACGAGGGGAAGTCAATAGTGTCCCTATTAGACACTCTGAACAGAAACAGTCCGAAAGCCTCTCCTTCCTAGCCCAGGAACTTGGAAGGGAGGTAAACACTATCCCTCTTAGACACTCTGTACTGTGATAATCACAACAAAACCGGCATAAGTAACATTATGAGTTTTGCTGCTCATCGGCCAGATTTATCTTCCGTGACTGTACATACAGTATTCTTAAAAAAAATGCGACTTTCGAGTGTTTGAGCTATCAACAAAATTTATGAAGAAAATCGGAAGAAATCGAAAAGAAATGGTTAAAATTAGTAAGTTCTATCTAACGATTATTCATGTTAGATTATATTTTCAGATAAAGACTAACTTTGAGGAGAGAGATATCTCGATATTTAAGTCGTTATCATCATTGTTATCGTTATCGTCATGAAAATCATCATTATATCTTGGTCTTCATCGTCATCACCTTTTTCTTCATCATTAGTAGCTATAGCCTTCAAGTATGTTTTTTTACTTGGTTATTTAACGACGCTGTATGAACTACGAGGTTATTTAGCGTCGATGAGATGGTGATAGTGAGATGATATTTGGCGAGATGAGGCCGAGGATTCGCCATAGATTACCTGATATTTGCCTTACGGTTGGGTAAAACCTCGGAAAAGACCCAACCAGGTAATCAGCCCAAGCGGGAATCGAACCCGCGCCCGAACGCAACTCCGGATCGCCAGGCAAGCGCCTTATCCGGCAGAGCTACACCGGTGGCCCTCAAGTATGTTAATTTCTGTGGAAAATGAATGATTATATTCGTCAAAATTGTGAGGACTCTTCCTCTTTCGAGACATGTGCAAGCACTTACTAAATTAATTAAGTAAGGCTTCCTATGGGTGCTATGCATAGACATTTCGCTAGCCCGCGCTACGAGCGTGCTAAACTAGCCCCGGCTATCGACTGATTACTTGTACAGGATTCATATCGTATCATATCGCTAACACTGATTTATAAATACGAAAAACATTAGGTCGCTGATCATCCACCGGAAGCTCGCACTAAGAATATTTATGAATATGGCCCTTTATGTTTATTTTGCCATAAGAGAAAATATTATGATACTACAACTATCAATAATTCCAGATTTTTGCGAAAATTAGTGTTTTCGATATCCCTGAATTTTTAACGTGCTTCTTTCTGTGTTCAACTATTTCTTCCTAACTCTCGGTTAATAATTTTTTCATCTTTATTATAAACTTGGTTCGGTCATTTTGAAAAGGTATCATCTCCATTTCCTGACAATTTTACAGGAGAAGCAAAAAACGTTTTTAAATCCTTCATAATTCCGAAAAAAAAAAAATAATTTTGTAACATTAAAGGACATCGGACGTGATATAAAAATTGAAGGGTTCAGAACCATAGTGGGCCAAGCGCCATTTACTAAAACCGTAGAAAATAAGGGTTAAAATTAAGTTATTACCATAATTCAATGGAAACATATTATAGCAAGTAATATAAAGTATACACATTAAAACTAAATGATATATCAATCTTCATTAAACTATGGTATTCACTTAACTTTAACCCTTGCCTTTTCCGTTTTTAATAAATGACGCTTGGCCCACTATGGCTCTGAACCCTTCAATTGTACATAATCATTGCTGGCCATACAGCACGATAAGGATTTCTTTTTTCTTTGGTGGAGATTTTAGATTTTTAACTGGGTTAGTCAGTGAGGCTTAGATTTATTTATTCAATTATTATTTATGTATTCATCTATTTCTTTAAGAATTCGTTTATGTATTTATTTATTTTAGTAATCTCACTAGACCCAAAAGATAAAACACCAGTGATTTTTCATAGAGTCTTCAGCAGCGACATTCCTTTCCTCGGGATACTTTTTGACTACGTACGCCAGTAAAAAATTCTATATCTAACTCTTCAAACTCGGTCAATTACGGTTACGGCAAATCACCGGACGTGTGCAGCGTTCAATAGACAAGAAGGCCGGAGTTGCGTATGCGGTACCGTTGCTGTGTCGTGGATAACTGCGGCACAAACTGCACGCAAGATGGACGTGCGTTGCCGCAACGTCGCCGGAGATATGTGTGCAGTACCCCATTTGACTTGTATTATCCCACACCAGAATTACGGTGTCGCAGCGGTACCGCACGTTTAAATAACGGATGTGTGTACCGAGCCTACGGGCTATACTACACGAACGTTAAAAATGTTGCGTTGACAGGCGTTGGTAACGTGTGAAAAATGTATAAACTACACGTTGCGTAGTTGCGTTGACAGGCGTTGGTAACGCATGAAACATGTATAAACTACACGTTGCGTTAGGGACGCTGTGTTTGGTTTCAGAACTGCAATGGATGTTATACAAGTTGCATATGTAGCTCTGCTATGTGTTCAATTTGTAAGTCTGTCTCAAAAAAAGAGCAAAAGGAGATGGTGAATTCATCCCGCAAACATTTAGAGACTTTCGGCAGGAAAGTTTTATACAGTGAAACCTCTCATTTACGGATATCGAAGGGACGTAACAATCTGTCTGCATCTGGGAGGTGTCCTTTATTGGGAGGGAGGCTCTCCAATCTAACAGTAAGTTTATAATATGCATTGTGTATCCCTTCACGCTTTAAATGAAATGTATTACTGTAGTTTAATTCTAAACACAGTACACTACGGTAAATTCTTTGCAACTTTGAACTACAGTAGATAAGACCGAAAAAGGAAAATACAGTACTGTGCCATGCAATTTTATTCTAGGTCTACAGCTATGCAGTACTGTAATTTACTGTTTTCAACTTAACCTTTATATTCACGTGCCATGTCTCTCGAAACAGAAGTAACTGAAGTGAAGAGAATAATCCTACTTACCCTATCGTGTATCGAATACAATTTCACGATTGCGGGCCTTATTGTGATCTTTCATGTTGAGGAATTTCTGCACTAAATTTTCCATTTTTGTAACACATTAGGTCTTGAAATCTAAGTTCTGTCCGCAGTCAGGAGGTAAAGCAAGCTTTAGGACTGTGAAACATCTTTCCGTGTTTGTGTCTGAGAGTGTCGTAAACGAGAGTTAAATTTATCATTATTTCTAGATTATTTCAGTTGGGACATAAAAATCTGTCCGTATATGAGGAGTGTCCGTATCTTAGGGAGTGTTCTTAAAGAAGGTTTCACTGTACTGCATTTGAAAATCACCGACAGTATCCCGACAAGTTTTTTCTCTATTACAGAATGTCAATAAAAAGTTTTGATGATCTTTTGAATTTAATTTCTCACAAAATTAGGAAAACTGATACTGTAATGAGGAAATCAGTTCATCCTGTCCATAAGCTGGTTGTATCATTAAGGTAAGTTATAAAATTTGCCTTAATTTGTATGATTATATTTTTATTTTATGCATAATATGTTGAAAATTAAGAACATTACAAGCTGCAGAAAATGATTATATTTTTATTTTATGCATCCTAATATGTTGAAAATTAAGAACATTACAAGGTGCAGAAAAGATTATATTTTTATTTTATGCATAATATGTTGAAAATGAAGAACATTACAAGCTGAAGAAATCAGTACTGACTGAAATTAACAATGAACTCAGAATCATTTGAACCATCGGCGACATATCTGACAATTGGGACATTCTTGATGTTGCCCGTTGCTCGACAAGCAGGTTTCTGAACACTTCAGAAACTTTGAATCGGGCTTCGATTGCAAGCTCTGGAGGTAAATTGTCCATGATTTTTTATAAATGATAATAGGAAAGCTTTGTTTCCATTCTTGCCATTCTCTCTGTCTTGTCTTCGTATGGCCACGCTCTCTGATAATATATTTGTAATATCCTTGTTGCAGTTACTAGAATATTTTCAGATTTTTCTTTTCTTCCTGTCCCTGTCGAGCGAAGAGATGGTCACGATTTTGTTTGGGTATCGTTTACATTACTCTCATGACCGGAAGTAGCCTGAGAAATAATACCATCCGGTATGTCTTCTTGTTTAGGTGGAGGTATATTCGAAATGGTTTCATTCTCACCAAGAATAGGTAGTAAAAACTTCATTTGCTTGACAAGGTCCAGTCTGTTGTTAACGTTGCGTTGGTGACGCACATGTAGTATGAATACGTGTGCAAAAGATGGCGTTGCCAACGCAGACCTCTGCGTTGAAACTTCTCAAAGTCGAAGGAACGCAACCAAACGCAGCATTTTTAACGCTTGTGTAGTATAGTCATGCAATTATACAAGCGATTATATTACCAACAATTAAGTTCCTATAAAAGAACGTTGTCAACGCAACGTTTTTAACGTTCGTGTAGTATAGCCCTACTTTGGTGGCTTTGGATATGCCGGGATAAGCAGTCTGGTCTACGCTGACGTTTGAGTGACGTTGATTCAGCGCGTGTATTTCCGACTATGTTGGTGCGGCGTGGTAGTTACAAGAGAAGACTTCAGCATTGGATTTGTGAGGAAAGTTACTCTACAGTATACTGTAGTTAGACTGAGGGTTCGGTCTTGTTGGTTTCTGTGAGACCACATCACTGGAAATTAACTCTGACTGAGAAGACATATACACCGTAGGCCTATTTCTAGGCTGTGTGTTCTGTTATTGGGGACTTTGCTTAGCTGGGTTCTGACGGGGCAGTGCCCACCATTCTCTACGTAAAGATTAATTCTTTTGGTCGTACAGAATACGTCTGTTGCGGTAACGATCAATATCATCATTCTCTAGTTTAAAGATATAGTTTATGTTATTCTCTTTTAGTACTAAGTTACAGGGTGTAAGGAGTATAAGTCCCATTATTTTAACTTTCAACTCCAGACCGGCAAGCATGCGCCTTAATCGACTGAGCCACGCCGGTGGCAAAACACCAATTTCTTAATATTGCAGTTGTGTTTTAAACATTAATAACATAATAAAGAGTTAAGAAGGAATATTCACATAAATTACATAGTAGTACAACTAACTGGATGAAACACATCATTCATAAAGAATGTGATATCTCAGAAAAAGAGATTGAGTATGACATGATAAGTTGGAATTGATATTGATGGTATCTTTAGCCTTATAAAAGTAATCAATGAACTAATCAAAACAATATTATAGTACAAAGCAAAGTTACCTAGGTATATGTTTTAACTGTAACTATTATTACATAACAAAACTCTTATCGCATTATGCTTTTAAGATTATATTGGTGAGCAACTTCCTATCATCAGAATATTAAATTATTTTCTCGAAATAAACTGAAGCTATAGTGCTGAAATTTTTACAGCACATGGGCACATATCTTTTGCTTGTGATGTAGCAGTAGTTGCTTTGTTAATTCATTTCCTTACGAACATTTTCCATGCGAATATTTTCAAAATTTGTGATACACTATCTTCAGTAGTACTTATTTACGGCATATTAGATTTACGAAAACATTGTTCCAGTACGTGTAAGGCTACTAAACAAACAGGTCTATATCTGAAAATTTCACTTTTCTGTAAAAGAAGTTGAGGAAATATTCCTTTTGAATAAAAAGAAACAAACTTGTGAAAAATGAGCATTAAAATTAAAAGTTACATTCTTATAATGCACTTATACTTCTCAGACAAATCTAAAAATTAACATGGATACAGTTTTAATAAGTTCTCTTCCCTTTATCCATTGAATCAGTGCTGGCCATCCCTGTATATATCCCGACCAAGCGGTATATACTATAGTCCCGTCACTCTAATTTCCGGCAGCCAATCGCGTTGCAGGTCGGCTACATTTAAACGTGTGCGTCTTGTGATTCGCTTATGAAGACGTCATGCATTTCTTAAGGCTCGATAAATACTTAATATAATCGCCTGCCATTTTGACTCTTTCGTTGGCGTTCGCAAGAAAGTACACGAAGACGTTATTTGCCGCTCAATTATTTGCTGAATTACAGTGCGTTTGATTTATTATCATAGGAGCTACGACATGATAATGTTTAACGGTGTGGCAAATAGATTCCTCGTCTGGTAGCTCGGCAACGAAAGAACAAAATTGGCGAACGATACTACCTACCTAGACTTTATAGAGCCTTCACTTCCTAAGACGTAAGGAAAGAGGAGGAGTCACGCCGGGAATAACAGCGTCGCGACTATACCTCTTTCGTCTGTCTCTTTCCTTTCCGCCGTAAAGCGCTCAGGCTCTCCTGAGCTCTTAAGCGCGCGCCAGTGCCTATGGGCATCAATTGACATGACTGCGCTATGGGATACCTGAGATTATTGTCTATCATTCTTCATTCTCAATATTGAAGTTTTAAATTTAATTTGTAATAGTCTCAATAATGTTTCCTGTATATTTTTGCAGTGAAGAGACTAAATAATCATAACATATAGGCCTATTACATTAAAAATAGACTCCATCAACACTGACGCTTCACCGAAAAAATATTGAACTCAGCTATTGTAGTTGATGTCGAGATTCGAACCACAAACCTACAGAGCGCGGGTGCTCTTCAGATAGATCTGCATATCACAGTGTGTGTCATAGAAACAGCATCGAGTAGCTAGGACTGGCACAGGTTTGTCGATTAACATAGACCTTGCTAGTTCCCATTAAGTTGCTTGTAAGCGGGGTGAAGACGCTCGCCGCGACGCCTATGCGCACGCGCGGGGATCACGACGCTTGTGAATGAACTCGGGAGACGATTCCCACAGTTTGTTTCAACCCGCTGCGTCGCGTGGATCGGAGCCTAGTAAACGGTGCTTATTAAAGTTACAGTTTATCGGTGCTCTTCCGTGTGGCGGCGCATCATCTGTGGATTCCCAAAGGTAGGGATTTCTTGTTGCCTTATTGAACGTCTCAAATTTGACTACTACTTTTCATTGTTTTCAGGTGTCCTACTTGGCCCAGTAGTAATTAAATAAAGAGATTTGGATTATAATTAATCTTCTAAATATACATTAAGATTTTAAATTTATTTAAATTTATTTATTTATAAATTTAAAAAATTGAATTTTCTATATGCTATACTTCTGTTATCGCTGCGATTTTTACATTATTTATCTTACTTTAGATTATCTATTTCTTTGGACTGTCAAAAGCGATGAAGATGAGATGGGAATGTGCTACACTAAGGGTCAAAGGGGCTTAGCCCCAGCAGATTTTCCGCATGAGAGTTTAGAGTTTTCACATTATTTATATTTTATATAATTGGACCATAGTTTGTAGAAAGGAACCACCCCACATTATACCTAAACTGAGAAAAATGCACTTTAAAGTTAAACGTGAGTGATAAATACACAAGTACATAGGCCTACATACTTATTACATTTACCAAAAGACTATTATACGAAGTATTTTTGTTCGAAATATGAATCCTTGGAATTATTTAATATTATTGAGACATTTTTATATGCTATATTTCTCTGATTGCTGCAATTTTTATATTATTATCTTATTTTAGATTACCTATATTTTAGGTTACCTATTTCTGTGGACTGTCAAAAGCGATGGAGATAAGAAGGGGAGGTGCTACATTAAGGGCTAAAGGGGCTTAGCCCCAGGAGATTTTTCGCATGAGAGTTCAGAATTTTCACATTATTTATGTTTTATATAATTGGACCATATTTTGCAGACAGGAACCAACGCACATTATATCTAAACAGAAAAAAAATGCACTTTAAAATTAACCATGAGTGATAAATTCACAAGTACATATAACTACATAGGCCTACATACTTATTACTTTTACCAAAAGCGTGTTATACGAAGTATCTTGGTTCAGAATAGGAATCCTTGGAATTATTTAATATTATTGAGACATTTTTATATGCTATAGTTCTGCTATTGCTGGGATTTTTACATTATTTATCCCATTTTAGATTATCTATTTCTGTGGACTGTCAATAAGAATGGGAGGTGCTACATTAAGGGCTAAAGGGGATTAGCCCCAGCAGATTATTCGCATGAGAGTTCAGAATTTTCACATTATTTATGTTTTATATAATTGGACCATATTTTGCAGAAAGGAACCAACGCACATTATATCTAAACAGAAAAAAATGCACTTTAAAGTTAAACGTGAGTGTTAAATTCACAAGTACATATACACTACATAGGCCTACATACTTATTACTTTTACCAAAAGCGTGTTATACGAAGTATCTTGGTTCAGAATAAGAATCCTTGGAATTATTTAATATTATTGAGACATTTTTATATGCTATAGTTCTGTTATTGCTGCGATTTTTATATTATTTATCTTATTTTAGATTATCTATTTATGTGGACTGTGAAAAGCGATGAAGATAAGAAGGGGAGGTGCTACACTAAGAGCTGAAGGGGCTTAGCCCCAGCAGATTTTTCGACATGAGAGTTTAGAAGTTTCACATTGTTTATATTTTATATAATTGGACCATATTTTGCAGAAAGGAATAACGACAATTATACCTAAACTGAAAAAAATGCACTTCAAGGTTAAACGTGGTGACAAATTCACAAGTACATAGTATAACTACATATTAAGCCTACTTACTGCTTTTACCAAAAGCGTATTACACGAATTATCTTTGTTCAAAATAAGAATCCTTGGAAGTAATTAATATTATTGAGACATTTTTATATGCTATAGTTCTGTTATTGCTGCGATTTTTACATTATTTATCCTATTTTAAATTATCTATTTCTGTGGACTGTAAAAAGCGATGAAGATAAGAAGGGGAGGTGCTACACTAAGAGCTGAAGGGGCTTAGCCCCAGCAGATTTTTCGGCATGAGAGTATAGAATTTTCACATTATTTATATTTTATATAATTGGACCATATTTTCAGAAAGGAACCAACCAAGATTATACGTAAACTGAGAAAAATGTACTTTCAAGTTAAACGTGAGTGATAAATTCACAAGCGTATTATACGAAGTATCTTTGTTAAAAATAAGAATCATTGGCATCATTTAATATCATTGAGATATTTTTATATGGTATAGTTCTGTTATTGCTGCGATTTTTACTTTAGTTATCTTATTTTGCATTATCTATTTCTGTGACTATCAAAAGCGATGAAGATAAGATGGGGAGATGCTATATTAAGGGCTAAAGGGGCTTAGCTCCAGGAGATTTTTCCGCATGAAAGTTTAAAATTTTCACATTATTTATATTTTATGTAATTGGACCATATTTTGCAGAAAGGGACCAACCCACATTGTACCTAACTGGGAAAAATGCACTTTAAAGTTAAACGTGAGTGACAAATTCACAAGTACATATAATTACATAGACCTACATACTTATTACTTTTACCAAAAGCGTATCTTTGTTCAAAATAAGAATTCTTGGAATTATTTAATATTATTGAGACATTTTTATATGATATACAGTAGTTCTGTTATTACTGCGATTTCTACATTATTTATCTTATTTTAGATTATCTGTTTTTGTGGACTGTAAAAAGCGATGAAGGTAAGAAGGGGAGGTGCTACATTAAGGGCTAAAGGGCTTAGCCCCAGCTGATTTTTCCGCATGAGAGTTTAGAAATTTCACATTATTTATATTTTATATAATTGGACCATATTTTGCAGAAAGAAACTAACCCACACTATACCTAAACTGAGAAAAATGCACTTTACATTTAAACGTGAGTGATAAATTCAGAAGTACATATAACTACAAAGGCCAATATACTTATTACTTTTACCGAAAGCGTGTTATACGAAGTATCTTTGTTCAAAATATGAATCCTTGGAATTATTCAATATTATTGAGACATTTTTATATGCTATATTTATGTTATTGCTGAGATTTTTACATTATTTATCTTATTTTAAATTATCTATTTTTGTGAACTGTGTCATAAGCGATGAAGATAGGAAGGGGGGGGGTGTTACATTAAGGGCTAAAAGGGCTTAGCCGCAGCAGAGTTTTCGGCATGAGAGTTTAGAATTTTCACATTATTTATATTTTATATAATTGGAACATATTTTGCAGAAAGGAACCCACCCACATTATACCTAATCTAATAAAATGCACTTCAAAGTTAAACTGAATGATAAATTCACAAGTACATATAACTACATAGACATACTTATTGCTTTTATACGAAGTATCATTGTTCAAAATGTGAATCCTTGGAATTATTTAATTATTGAGACATTAAATTTCTTTGTATTTTTCAATTAATTAATCAAGTAATTAATGATATGCGAAAATTCGTGTATGATGGTGTTACAGGTTTTGTATGTACGTTTATTCTCGCATAGGGATAATTTGCTCGCAGTTTCACCGCGATTATGGGTAAATGCTTTGATTGTCGGCAAACCATTCTGTGAAATGGGCTTGAAAACGTTAAGCTAGGCGCTAGTTTTGACATGCCAGCAATAAAACTGAACTATCTATACGAAGCAGTAGAAGCAAGTGGCAAGGCGATGTTATTGTAAATTCATTTATATTCTTCTACTTCATGTGACGTGTCCTGCTTAACATTTACATAGTGAAGCCTTCGGCACCTTTCAAATTATAGTGTTCACTTCACTTTTGGCAGTTGTGTAAAGCATAAATTCCAGCTAGCGCTTATTTAATTAGTGATCAGTACGTAATGTGTGAAATCGTAATAATATTGGTACATAGTGAAGTTATGAATATATTTTGAATAGGAAATATACTTTATTGAAATCTTCTTTGTTTTCATCAAGTTTGGAAGAAAAATTGGAAGTAAAAAAACTTGGCGCGCATCTACCTAGAGATTTTAAGCTTCGCCAGAATTTGAAGATTAAGACAGTGCATTATTTTGTGTCACCTTGATTCCTTTATAAATGCCGTAACATTTAAACTATTTTATTACTGTCATGAATGAATAAAATCAAGCACGCCTAATTTTATTTCTTTACTTTATTGCTAGTAAGTTTGAAATTCATACAAGTTAATGCAATGTAAGATAAACTAGCCCATTCCTGAATGAGTAAGACTCGTGCTCAGGAAGGGATTCTAATACAGACAAAAATAAAATTAAAATTGAGAGTGAATACAGATTAAAAAGTGTTTAACATGTTTAAACCCAAACTATAAATCCAACACAATTATTATTATTTTTTCATTAATTTGGAGAGGATTCGTGGTTAAAATAATATTAGAATAACATTTGGTTAATAATCTGAGACTATGATTCATGCTATGATAAAAAGCTGTATTGGTTTTACATTTAGGTTCAGAAAAACGCAGAGAATTCGTATTTTTAGTTCTATATTTATGTGTATACCTTTCAAAGTTACTAAGATTTCTGTGAAAATATTTTAATAAAATAAAATAGTAAATTTGTTTAATGTTGAAAACTTTGAAATGTTTAAACAACAATTAAATTGAGTAATCTTTCTGCTTTTTAAAACAAATTTTAATCCTTTTTTCTGTAGTAAAATTAACGGATAAAGGCTGGATTTATAAGTTCCACCCCAACCTATAATACCATATATAAATATAGATTGAAATAATGCTAAATAAATTATACGTAAACAGTTAATCGACAAAATATTTCTTAGAACAACAAAGTAATGTTTTACGTAATTTATTACAAATACAGTATAATGAATATGATTATTCCATTTTAAATGATTATCAATAATTATACCTAAGTATTTAACCTCCTTAACTTCATTAATAACTGAACAATTGCAATTTATATCGGAAAAATCAAAATTATGCATTTTAATTTTTAGTATAGGTGAAATTGGTTTATTACCTTTATTATTTAAAGAAAATGGGATAGCTATTGTTTTATCTTTATTAATTACAAGTGAATTTAAATCGAACCATTTTTTGATTAATTTTAAGACGCAATTTGCATTATAATAAGCATCAGTTCAAGTTTTTCCACTAAAAAGTAAAACAGTATCATCAGCATACGAATATAAATTACCTTCATATTCTTTAAGGTCTATCATTAAAAGGTCATTAATACCCCAGAATATACTACAGCAGCAGTATCAACGTTAATAATTTATTTTATACATTTGCTCTTAGACTCAGAAGACTAAAACAAATTCATACAATGGTAATATAAGCTTGAAATCTATTTTCTCAATATCAACTGTGACTCTGGTGATGGTGATGATGTCCAACTGTCTCTCCAGCGTTTCTGTGGCCTGCTTGTAGATCATCTTGCTATGGTTTTTCATCTCTTACAATTGTAGCTACTCTGCTGTCCGTTGTCACGTTAATTAAGTAATCGTTTGGCATAGATTGTTCCTTAAGATGGCGAGAGACCCCTTCAGGGCGGCTAACACCAACTGTTCAATAAAGTCATTAAACTAAAATGCATGGAAAAAGTTCGTATATAAAATGAACTACTTGTAGGCCTAATAAAAAATACCATCATCTATAAAGGTCATACCTCGGGCCTGTTCTAGTTACACTCTTATGATTAGAGCCCGGATGTTTAGGCATTTATAACAGTTAAAATAGGCAGGCAAAAGAGGCAATAAACACGTAAAAAAGGCACAATAAACTTTGAAAAAGGCATTATACCAGGGATGTTGAACAGCGCTCTCAAACTGTGAAACGATTAATACTGTTTCCTACCATAGCTGAGCTGAAACGACAGTCAGTACGGTCAACCTGAGCTCGCTGTAGCAATCTTCTGTACGCAGTGTGTTTATCAACTATAGCGGCTGTTACGGATATGGAACGACGATTCAATAGTAAGTGGATAGATAAATATTTCTTTATCTTAAAGGACGGAAAGGCACATTGCTTAATACGGAGAAAGAAACTTGGATACCTAAGTCATCATTATATTAAAAGGCATTTTAATTCAACACATGCTGAAGCTTATGGACCAGAAAAATTATCAGTTTCCGCTCGTGAAAAGGCTGTAGAGGAACTAAAATCAAGATTAAATTCAGGAAATCTTCCACCACCACCACCACCACCACCACCACCACCACCACCACCACCACCACCACCACCACCAGCAGCAGGAGGAACGTTCATCTTCATGTGGGCCTACATTCTTTGTTATCACAGTTTATCAAGTGTCAATCTAAATTGAGCTCCTAATCAATTAGTAAGATGTATAAAAGTTATCGAAGTACCAGCCGCCGCATTAGTAGTTTCGCTTTTGTTTACGATCATTCGCCCGGTCTGCCCGCTATCTGTGTTCAACCGTTGCACGGTAAGGGAAGAATGAAGGCTCTTCATTTCACAGCTCGAGAGCGCTGTTCGACATCCCTGCATTATACATTTTAAAAAGGCGTAATATATTTTAACAATAAATTTAAATCATATCAACATAACTTACATAGCGATTTACTTCGTAGATGAAGCATGTTAACTTATAAATCACTTTTTTTTTTTTTTCGTGATTAACTGTCTTTTCACAAACCTTACATAACAAAACTGTTTCATCGGTTGAAAACACATGGGCATCAAATTCACTAACGTAGGCATGAAGTTTACTTTGCAATGGTTTACTGAATTTAGGCATTCTAGCCAACCGATCTTATACCTTCTGTCACCCGATAATAACTGACTGTTCCTCACTCAAATTTCTTTATCCTACAATAATAAACACGTGTAGCACAAAATATTGTAACAGTAAGATTTGAAAATATGAAAGGAAACGATTGGAAATGCTACGTGACAACTTCTATGAGAACGAGCTTAATATTTAAAATTATAAAGCTGATTGTTGGTACCGTGAAGACATAACAATATTATATTTGTAACTATGGATAGTCGATCATTTTTTATATTATACCAATAGTATTGAAATACGATTATTAGCAGATTAAGCACCGAAATAAATTACTTTTATTTACTATTGTTAGTAAAGTTAGTCATTGTTTCAAATATTTAAATTTCATACAATTACATTGCAATTAATTAGAAAATTGCAAGTAAACAAGAAATGTTGCTTTAAAATGGCAAAAAAAGCATTTATTAGTAAAAAACACCTTAAGAAGGCAAAATAGGCAAAATAAAAATTGGCGCTATCACTTTGATTTACTCCAAATCACACTTAAACCTATGCAAATAATGATTTGCTTCCACCCAGTAAAAAAAAGAATTTTGCCAAACATCCGGGCTCTACTTATGATTATAGACATTCACACAAAGCTCTACTTCGTTGTCGTGTGTCTGTGTGATGAGAGACTACCTTCCGAGACAACACAGAACACCACAGTGAGAGTACGCACCCAATCTTTAGAGAAGTAAATCCACACTCTCACCATGGGAAATCGAACTCGGGTCCGATGGATATATAACCGTGTACAATTCTTCTTGAGACACGACAATAGAAATTCATATAATAAAAAAGAAACGGTTGTAAATTTTCGTACAATATCAAACAATATTTAGTGGTAATAAACAGAGTAATTTTGTAGACTCGAGAGGGGGAATTTTCATACATAATTTCACGAGAACGTTGTATTGATATCATTGCAATTTAACCAGTTTCTAATTCTACGCGAATAGAAGTATTTATTTGTAAAACTAAAAAATGGAACTAATTTTAACCCTTGAATTGCTAAACAGATGGTTTTCTTTCGTGCTACTTTATCTAAAGCGCATATAATAACGAATTCGTATAAGCTTCAAAGAACTAAAAGCATGTGGGCTGAGTCTGAAAGCAGCGTAGTAGTAAAAATACATTACATGTATTCCAGCTCTAAATAATTTTCCGAGAACTGTCATGGCGTGATAGCAGGATAAGAAGTCAATACCATAGTTACTTTTGATGCAGTTTGAAAATGTGTTTGAATTAACCTCGAATTGTCATTTAAGTTCCTGAAGTTAATTTTGTTATTTATTAGTTTATGTGGCGATGTTTTAAACACTCATTTCAACTAAAAATTTCTTCGGAATAAGTATTACATGTCTTCCTTGTGTTAAATTTTATTGTACCTGGGTTAACATGTTTCGGCCTGCTATTGGCCTTCTTCAGAACTGGTTGTTGCTGGTCTTGGCGCCTTTTGTTTTGTTTCCCGTGGGGGTGTGTTTGTGTTGCGTAATGTGGAGTCAAAGTGTGTGTGTGTTCTGAAATTGAATTGTGTGTTGAGAATTTCATTTGGATGTGTTTTTGTGTGTCACAGCACTATTGTGCTTTTAAGTAAGCAGTTTCCGAGGAAGGAATATTGTTGGAATTTTAGTACGAGTTTGTATTAACAAAGTAATAATCAGGGAACGGATTTATATGGACTAAAAATATATGAAATATGTAAATATATATGTAGTTATTTTTACCAAAATATGGAATTAAATATGGATTTTTACCAAAATATGGAATTAAATATGGACTTAAAATTATAAAAAAATGACTATGTACGTTAAATATTGGTACATTTTAATCAAACTAAACAAAAAATATAATGGACGTACCTTATCTTCCAATGTAGTTTCAACAAAACACAATTTTTATTGTCTGTTACCATAACAATAGGTTACAAACATTTCTTTCAAGTGCTGAAAAGTGAATCTTCTTCTATTGTCTCTGAGGATAGATTTATACTGACTAAAAGAGCGTTCGACGTCACAAGAAGTAACTGGTACATAATTCAATTTCACAATGTCTGCTGGGGATAAGTCCAAGTTAATCTTCACTGTTGATTCACCACTCATCACAGCAACAACCTTTTGTAGTTCTTCATATCCAGGGTTTTTTGAAAGTACAGTGTCCACCTTAGCTCTTACTGCATCTGCAACTTTACCTCTACCACGATTCAGTTGTTCCACAGTACTATTTATAATTTCAAAACTTTCAGATAGTGAAAGGTGCCTATTTTGGAGACTTTTGAGCGTTTTTATGATGCATGAAAATGTATGCTGAATGTGAGCTAAGTCATTCTTCACACTTATGTCACAGGTAACTGTTTTCGCAGTATCAATTGAGACTGCATCTTCAGAGTCCAATGCAAGGAGAACATTGTTAATAGAGTCTATATGTTCGGCATAATATTCAACTGCTTCTAGCCATGTACCCCATCTAGTTAAAATTGGCTTTGGTGGCAATGGAATTTCAGGGTACATTTCTTTCAACACGTTAACTCTACTGGGAGCTTTGAGAAATACTTTTTTCACTGATGAAATCAACAAATCTACTTTAGGGAAATTGTCTCTGACCACTTCTGCCACACGATGAAATGCATGCGCCACACAAGTAAAATGAGTCAATTTAGGATATACAACAGATAATGCTTGTCCAGCTTTGACCATATAAGGGGCAGCATCGCTAATAAAGAATAACACATTATCGTACATAATACCCTTTGGCCACAGGATACCCATAGCTTCGTTGAACAGTTTAACTATAGTTTTGTTATTGCACTTTTCTAGAACATCACAATGTAAAAGAATTCGTTCAGAATATTGTTCACTTAACAAACCGATAACTACATTACCAACAAGTCTACCTTCTTTGTCGGGAGTCTCATCAATGGAAACCCAAATTGAACTATCTTTAATTTCATCTCTTATCTTCTGTATTGTCTCATCGTAGATGGATGGAGCATACGTCTTCCTAAGTGTTGACTCATCCGGGATTGTATGTTGAGTATATTTTTCAAGGAATTCCCTGAAGACCTTATTCTTTAGTTTGTAGAGAGGAATATCAGCAGAGATGAGAGAACGGCACAGGTCGATGTTAAACTCAGATCTTACATTCGATGTTGTTGGTTGTGTTAAAAACAATTGTCTCTGCTTGGAATTTAGTTGTTTGTTGGCCTGATGTTTACTAGTTGTAATGTGTTGTTGCACCAGGAACTTTTGTGTAGATGATACTGCACACTGACACAAATTACAAAATAATATTTTATTGTCAGTTGATAAACCATCTTCTTTAAATTCTGAAATGTAACTTGTTAGTTTTGATTTTAAATTGACTGAATGACGTACTTTTGGCATATTTACCGTCTTTATAGTATGATTTACAAAACTGAACCTATGTGTACTCTGACTGGCATTTAACTGTTGAGCTGCACAACTGAAGTCTGTTAAAAATTTTAAATTAAATTAATACAGTTTTGTAACTTACTTTCCCATTGTTGATAGGACTGCTAATTTTCAAATAACTCTGATGTTAAAGGGATTACTGAACATGTGTTTAAATCTCTATTGTTGAAATGTATTTTTAAAAGTTAATGGAATTTTGTTTTGTTTTATTGTTAAACCTAATATAATATGGACTGTTTTATATGAAATATGGAAAATATATGGAAATTAACGAAAATATGTACTAAACTCTAAAATATGGAAAAATATGGAAAATGAAAGTAGGATTTTTCAACCCTACACATTGTGAAACATAAAGATAATGCAAAATATAAATTAAATTAGCTTTATAAGTAAATATGTATTTACATATAAATCCTTTCCCTGGTAATAATTAATATCAACTACAACAGATTAAGTTTAATCGACTCGATTATTCGATTAAATATTATGTTACAGTCGTCTCGGGGAAAAAATGGCCGGACCCTTGTTCGGTCAAAATCAAAGTTTTAACTTGCAGTTCTCTCGCCATTTCAGTTGAAGACGGATACGTGGCCTCCTAATCGATAATCTATAGTTGGATATTTGTCACTCGCAGGGTTTTCGCAACACCGGCTGTGGTCTATTGGATAGCACAATGATCTCCTATACAAAGTGATTCTCGAGAATTAGAGAGTTTATTTCCGACGATATTCTGAGCAAAAATTGTCATACAAGCATTTGTCCTAATCTCAATATTTTCAGAGTTACACTAATTTGAAGTTGTTTGTAAAGTACCATTATTTTTTAGTTTTAAGGGTAAATGAATATTACAGATAAAGAATGAACTATTCAGGGGATCGTTTCTTAAATTAGCTAAGTTAGCGCGTCTAGCCGAGAAACCAGGTGGTCCGGGTTCGATTCCCGGTCGGGGCAAGTTACCTGGTTGAGGTTTATTCCGGAGTTTTCTCCTCAACCCAATATGAGAAAATGCTGTGTAACTTTCGGTGTTGGACCCCGGACTCGTTTCACCGGCATTACCACCTTCATCTCATTCAGACGCTAAATAACCTAAGATGTTGATAAAGCGTCGTAAAATAATTTACTAAAATAAAAAATGTGTTGTGAAGTCCATAGTTGCTTCGTACAGAAAATTTTTTTCGATTTTTCCACTACAAAATTACATTTTCTTATGCATTTATCACAACAATTGTTACAAATGACGTCACTCTTGTAAATTCTTTAAGACTGTACATTGGGATGCATAATTAAACTGTAAAAAGTCAAGTTCCTAAATTCGTATGATTTGTAACAATTTTTGTGATAAGTGCGTAAGAATGGTGTCGTTTTTAGTTAAATATAAATGATACTCGGGAGGAAATTAAACACAGAATAAATATGGGAAATGCCTGTTATTATTCGGTTGAGAAGCTTTTATCATCCAGTCTGCTGCCAAAAAATCTTAAAGTTAGAATTTATAAAACAGTTATATTACCGGTTGTTCTTTATGGTTGTGAAACTTGGACTCTTACTTTGAGAGAGGAACATAGGTTAAGGGTTTTTGAGAATAAGTTGCTTAGAAAAATATTTGGGGCTAAGAGGGATGAAGTTACAGGAGAATGGAGAAACTTACATAACACAGAACTGCAAGCATTGTATTCTTCACCTGACATAATTAGGAACATTAAATCCAGACGTTTGAGATGGGCAGGGCATGTAGCACGTATGGGCGAATCCAGAAATGCATATAGAGTGTTAGCTGGGAGGCCGGAGGGAAAAAGACCTTTGGGGAGGCCGAGACGTATATGGGAAGATAATATTAAAATTGATTTGAGGGAGGTGGGATATGATGATAGAGACTGGATTAATCTTGCTCAGGATAGTGACCACTGGCGGGCTTATGTGAGGGCGGCAATGAACCTCCGGGTTCCTTAAAAGCCAGTAAGTAAGTATTGAAAAACAAAATTTGTACACAGCAACTTACAACACATTTTAAGCTTCAGAAACTAGCCAATTAAAGGAATAATACTTCTGAATAGTCCATTCTCTATGTGTAATATTCTTTTACCCTTAAAACTAAAGTATTTATAAACAATTTCAAATTAGTGCAACTTTGAAAATACTGAGATTAGGACAAATGTTTATAAGACATTTTTTACTCAGAATGTGTTCGGAAATAAGCTCCGTAAGTAACGGTAAACTCTCATGAAGCACTCTATATAAGAGAATGGGATTCAATCTCGTCTGTAAAAGTTCTTTAGTTGTAAAATTGTTATTCCGTCTAACTTATCCTTTTTAAGTTCATATCATTCCTTGTTATATGGCACATCTTGAACTCAGAAGTCAGCTATTTAAGAAAAACTGTAGAACCTAGCAGGGGCGGCTCTACAATAAGACTGCACAGCTGCAGAACCGCCATTTACATGGGCCTGTAGAATTAACAATGTAAAACGTGCTTTTATGTAATCTAATTCATTGTTTCATTTATTTTTGCAATTCATTCTCCTTCGATTCGAGATTTTACTGTCTGTAGGAGCCTTGAACTGCTCGAGAATATTAGCTGTAGTATACTTTTCGGATCTGTGATCGGCAGTTCCTGGAGCTCAACGTAGGGCAGTTGGCAGCAGAAAACTGGTTTTCTTCACCGTCCCATAAGACTACATCACAGCTGCAACCGAAGCAGATCTCTCCGTATATACATAAGAATCGCCAACACACTCATCTCTTTATGCTCGACCATGCCGAAATGTAGTAATTATACACCTGTAGTAGCCCTTTAATGCACCTCATTAAAGTACACTATTTATTATAGTTGTTGTTCAGCCAATCAGAAATCACCATTGTAGCATTATAAAAGCGCAAGTATCGATTAATCTCGTATATGCAATCGACAGACAACTGGCGAAACGTCATGGAGGCTGGAAATCCAATACTATCGCAGAAGGTTATGTTCTGTGACTATAATAATTAGCGTCAATTGTAAATAATATTCAGATAAATTCAATTTGTCATCTCGTTTTTCAATTCTAAATCAATTTCCAGGTTATATCAAGATTAATGTTCATGTTATTCTCTAGATTATATCAAGGTCAATGTCATTCGTTCCTCGGAAAAAATCAATACTTTCGCGTCTGCGCACATCTCACAATTTAGAAGGTCAGTTCCACTCCTCACTTAGATATCCATAACAGGAATACTTATGTATAATTTCTAGTTAGAAATATGGTCGAGCATAAAAAGTCGTATGAAACTTGCCTATAATAGTAATTAAGACGCTCGTATGAAAATTATGAAACGAGAGCAAGCGAGTTTCATAAACAAACATACTCGCGTCTTAATTACTACCATTATAGCTCGTTGCATAATGTACTGTTATGACCTGCGTTAGGAGCTTCTGGACATATCATTACAGTTCCAGTGTTACAGTACTGTGGATGGTGGTGGTGTGATGTGATTAGTCAGTGTGTCTAAGGAAATATTTTATATTAAAAATGAATGAAATGAAAACCTAATCGACCAACCCTTTTCGAAATTAAAACAGAAATTACACGTTAACTTAAGGAATTAGGACGTCTTGCACCAAATTTAAATATTGAAATTGTCTGGAAAAGTCGAGGAAATTGTGTAGCCCACTAGTCATTGTTATACCGAAATGTGTAATGGAAACGATTGGTTTTTTGCTGCGCTCATGAAAACGCTTTCTACCTCACCCGTGTATTCTGTTTAGAGGAGAGAATACATGGACAAAGATCGGAGTGACGGATTTAGTTAATTTGACTTAAAAAATAGAAAAACATGAAAATTCGAAAACTCATTTCAAGTCGAACAGATTTTTCATTGCTAGAGATAGTAAAATATTCTAACACAGCTTGATTCTGCGTATTGGATTAACATTCAGAAACAAGATGAAAATGTTTCTAAACATAGATACTATCTATCTAAAATAATTAACTGTGTGAAATTCTGTGCCGCATTTGAATTAGCGATGCGAGGACTTGCCGAATCAAAAGATTCAACAAAACCGCGGTATATTTCGGGGTTTGACTGATTTTACACCACATTTAGATTAAACTTTCAAAGATCATTTATAGGGCTCGTCACAATTCAAAGGAAGTAAAAAAACAATTCAAAATTAATTGCTGGAGAGCAATAACATTATTGGAAATTTCTCTTCACTGCCATCAAAACATGACGCTGAAAGTTTGGTGTAAACTATCTTAATGGAATACAGGCTTAACGGAAATTCAGCCATTATTGAAGCACATAAATTAATTGTGCTGGTTAATGGCGGGGCTAACGTAATGAGTGGGAAACATGGAGAATTTGTATTGTGTGTCCCACAGCTAATTTCTTGCGCTGTTATGCCAAAGAATTAAATTTAGTAATGCAACAAACCAAAGAGTTAGATACTATAGAAAGGCAGTATACCTCTGATAAGCGCTCCCTGCGGAGGCTGGCAGTACTATGGATCGTACCAAACAAAACATAGTTTCAATAATAATATTTCACAACATATCTATTATTATTACTATTACTATTATTATGCATTTATATTAATTGCAGACTTGGGTCAGTGGAAGAGCAGGCCTTACTCTGCCAGGTAAAATAAAATAAATTATTATTATATTTTTCGGACACATCAATATTTAATTTAAACCTTTCGCTATTGTTTTTGTAAAAAGCTGATTTATAAATAAAAAATTAATAATTAAGACTTTAAAATCCCCAAAAATGGCTCATTCCCTCGAATTTAAATGAAATGTACCGTAAATCGTAATATTCGTTTCTGGATAATTAAACCTTCTCAATACAGGTACCATTGCCCTGGAGAATTATAAGATAAGACGGACTGAGCATAAGAGAAATATCTATATTAATACGTTTGTACCATCAAGAGTTTAGTATTCATTGTGTTTATAGGGCCTACTCCAATTTTCTTTTTATTAATGCGTAGGGCTCTTTTTGTTAACAAAGAGGAAAGTCGGCACTTGCATCACACAATTTGTCGTTATTGCGTCAAATGTAAGAACAGTTTTATTCAGCAAAAGTCTCTGCCTAGTTGCGAGACACGTACGAGATCAATATTTGTTTCAAATTATATTAGACTACACGATGTGTCCATCACGCGAAAAGAAGTGTAGCTAGCTGTGGCTCCTGTTGTTTCTGATAACAATGTTAACCGTAAGTATCTTATCGTTTCAATAAATGTGGTGAGTTATGATCATGAGCAACTTTCTATTAGTGCCAGTCTTTAATTATTACGTTGCATGCTAAGAGGTTATTTGTAGTTTTAATAATTGCAGTTTTCAAAAAGTCTCTGTGTTAATTCCAATTTCAAATTAATTTTTCTAAGTAAATATTGGATTTTTTTTTTAAATTTTCCCCACTTACTTTCCTATATTTTACTCCCATTAGTTACATACGTCGTCTCTCTTGAAATCACCTGGTGAACACTGAATTACATGATTTCATATTAGGTTATATTAGCTGTAAGGTAATTAAATTTGCGACGAAGCCAAAAAATTATTTATTTTTCTTCTGCCGATTAAATTCATCTGTCTTTAGGTGCTTTGCTTTGGTTGCATTGAGTATAGCTTGCCGTTTAATATCTGGGCTATATTTAGTGAAACTAATAAAACATAGGCCTACAGCTGTTATAAAACGTGAAGTTCTGTGTGTATTTTACTTTTTACTTATTAACATAGGCTTAATATGTAACTCAATTTACAATAATACTAACTTCATCACAGTCATTTCCTACAACATTCGAGCCACGCTCCTTTTGTTTTGACTAAACAAAACATGGCGGACTAATGTTCAATTTTCTTCAACTGGAAGGCGTTGTGGCCCCTCTATAGTATCTAACTCGTTGCAACAAACATGTTCACAACCTGGTAAAGTTACGATACTTTATTGCAAATCTGTAGGAACTCCCAGCTCTCTGTTTTATAATTCCGTCAGCCGGTACGGGTGTAGGCTAGAAAAGTTGGCGTAACAAAATTCGGTAGGAGTTAAAAGCGTTCGAACGATAGAAAGTTCCTGATGGTTGTTCATTCAGGTATCAACATCTGGGGCACATCTCCACTACGTGACTAGTTGTGCCAGGTGGGAGAGGTGTAGAGCACGGGGTGGGTAGGGCGCACGGATGGTTGGAGTCAGAGGTCTGCATCGGACGTTTTCGCTCTAGCGCCAAGTAGTTCATAGCATAATCCGATAGCTAGCGCACATGCATGATGGGTAAAATTGTCACGAGCGATAAATCCTCGAACGGTATAAGCCGAGCGTTATACATTCGTTCTTGTTACAGTGATGAACTGTGTAGTAACATCATAGATGTTTATCATTTCAAAAGTTTGCAGTGTTTATCTAACCTCTCCATAGTACAACTACAAAACTTACTTTAAAATGTAATATAAATGTTGTAGGTAATTTTTTTTTTCCCCACACAGGAGCGATTTTGTTTTTGCCACATCTGATAGATGTTATTGGCTGTAAATGTAATTATTATAAACGGAGAACACAATCGCGATAATGCAAGAACTGTTTCAAGTTTTCTAGTAATTTTATATTTATTTATTTATTTATTTATTTATTTATTTATTTATTTAATGTGCTGCACAACAGCCAGTGGCCAATTACAGTTCAGCACAAATATAACAAAAACATAAAACAAAAATAATTATTACACATAAATATAATTACAATTAATTACAATAATGACGATGAATGGATAACTAAGAATACTATGAGACAATGTTAATTGAGTATAATACCTAAAATAATACATAAATGATAAATCGTTGCCAAGAGCAAACTAAGTCTATACATTGAAGGGATCGAATTCGCAGCCATGCATGCTGGCATTTTTAATGCATCTGGAGACTGGTGAAAGAAATTTCGAATTTCTAATATAGAAAAGTTTGTGGGCTCTCATATCTTTTGTTGGAATACGTAAGGTAATATTGTTTAAGAAAGAGTCACAGGATATATCACCTTTGAGGACTTTACAAAAGAACAGATAATCTAGCTCATGGCGTCTAGCATATAGATTTTGACAATTAAAATATTCACATTTTCTCTCATAACTATACCCGGAATTAATGGGCAGAAATCTGAATGAACATAAGGATATAAATTTTCTTTGTATATTTTCTAATTTAGCCGAGTCCGTAGTTGTAATCGAGTTCCAAACTACAGATGCATATTCGAGTTTCGATCGCACCAATGTATAGTATAGCATTAAAAGAGAATCGGGCGTGGAAAAAGAATAAGTTATTGACCGTATTATTCCTAGCATTCTGATTGCGTGATTGTAAATGTAATCAACGTGACTATGAAAATACAATTTACTGTCAAAGAATATTCCCAAATCTTTTACGCAATCTGTTCTGTTAATTAGTACATTATTTAGATAATAATTAAATTTCAGTGAAGAAGTTTTTCTAGAAAAGGTTATTACATTAGTTTTGGATACGTTAATTTTCATACCATTGTCTTCCGACCATTTAGCGACTGAATTAATGTCACATTGAAGTGATTGACAGTCAGTACTACTTTTGATTGTGCGAAAAATTTTTAAATCGTCTGCAAATAATAAACAGTCAGAACTTATTCTTTTACATATATCATCTATGAATATAATAAATAGGAGAGGTCCTAAAGTAGATCCCTGCGGGACTCCGCAATTTATATTATAAGAATAAGAGTGTATATTAAACATTCTAACACATGAAACTCTATTACTTAAATAATTTTCGAACCACTTTACGTAGCTTACAGAAAGGCCAATATTTCCTAACTTATGAAGAAGGATATAGTGCGGAACTACATCAAAAGCTTTGCTGAAATCAAAATATATTGAATCAGTTTGTCCCTGCGTTTCAATTATTGGTACAATTTGATTTAGATATGTGACCAGGTTAGTGACAGTGGATTTAGTTTTAGTAAATCCATGTTGTGAAGAATTGAGCTTGTTTTTCACATAAAACGATATATGTCTGTGAATAATTGTTTCAAAAATTTTTGAAAAGTTATTTAGGATCGAGATAGGTCTGTAGTTTCTGACATCATTTCTTTTTCCGTTTTTAAATATAGGAATAATTGCAGCTTGTTTCCATAGTGAGGGAAATTCACCATTTTTCAAATTAATACTAAATATGTGGGCTAAAAGAGGAATAAATATATTAGAGCATCCTTTAATTATAAAATTTGGAATACCGTCAGTGCCAGTTGTTTTTGTTGGTTTAAGTTTTTTAATTGCTTTACGAACGTCATCATGTGTTACTTTAGGTATAGGTAATGAGTCTGTTATATTCGTAATAATGTTTTCATATGTATGGCTGTGTTTAGTCTGAACAGATTTGAAGTGATCAGCAAAAGCATTGACAATGTCTAACTGATCTGTGATGTGTTTATCGTTAAGAATTAATTCAGAGGGATAATTATCTGTCTTCCGAAATGATTCAACATATTTCCAAAACTTTTTTGGTTCCGTTTTAAGATTTTCATTAATATTTTGAAGCCATGATAATTTATCCGATTTAATTTTAGATTTCACAAGTTTTCTATAATAATAATAATAATAATAATAATAATAATAATAATAATAATAATAATAATAATAGTAATAATAATAATCTCTAATAATTAGTGTATCAATCTTTGCGTCTGTAACAGTTGTGCAGCATGATTATTCGTTTTATATATTTTCTGTGACGTTATCTGTGTACTAATATTGTTATTAATCGACTGCTATATCAATAATATTTTGTAAAACGTTTCTACATTGTCGCAGTATATAGGCGGAACACTATTTATGGACCTATCATATTATATATGTGGTAAATCAAATATTGAATAATTATTCATTAGCAATAATAAATGTTTATCGAAGTTTTCATACTATTTTATTTATAAATTCATGTTCCTGTTTTGGTACGTTCCATTGACTGTCCATTAAACGTTTGTCATAAACGCAGAAAATAAAGCCTAATTTTTACCGTGTGAGCAAAACATATGTGTACAGTATCTTATCTGTCGCCTTCCATACAAGATAAGACATGTCGGTGAGATGACCTTGTACTGTGCTTCTATTTATTACGAGCGTATCACGACCGATCGTATCTCACTCGAGGGTGCGACACTCGACCGAGTTCAAGCGAGCGATTTAACTCCAATGCAGCACTCTGGTTGGAGTATAATTTCGGATGCACAGTCAACTTTGGGAAGGGGCTGTAATTATACGCGTTATCCGATTTAGATGCAATAAACAGAATGCGTTTGCTAAATGCACTATTTTTCATGCAGAACTGTCAACCTTTGTAACCGCGGGCCACTACTGGCTACCAAGCTACACAAGTAAAGTCTTTTCAAGGACAGGGTCATCACTTGAAACGTTTGTGTATATTAAAGCGCGTTCTGCTGACCGCCTTGGAAGAACTGGCCGTATGCACACCTTGCGATCGCTGATAAATAATATGAGAACCGTCTCAGAATGTCTGTGATGCCCTAGCAGGAAAGTCAGAATTAATTTCAAATATCCCTGTACCAGGGATTGCGAGAAGTCATCCACTGGCATTATAGATAAACTTCTTATTAAATTTTACTTTTCAAATTTACTTCAAATGGTTTTATTTCAATTATACATGATGTTTTTATTTTGTCAAAATTTCTTTCTTGTTAAATAATATAGTGTCTTTTAATAAGAAAATAAGTGATTTATTTAACGACGTTCGCAACTACAGATTAAATCTACTGACATGAACCTGTTGCATTTAGGCACACTTAAATGCCGTCGACCTGCGCTACCGAGGGTGACTTTTTTAATAACAGTATCACATTTTTTTTAAATGTAATAGTATAAGAGAAAGAGGTTTATTTATTTAATTACTATTATTTTGAAGCACACTTCATACCATTATGTATGAAAGAGACAGTCAGTTAAATGGTCACCGCGGCTTCCTTGGGTTGCGTGTATACGAGTATTCCAATTTTCAGTAACAAACAAATATAAACCAGGCTCATTTTCACTCTTTTTGGTTTGTTGGCATAAACTCGTTATATAACATAAACCCATAAGAAGTAATCACATGATCTCTGGTGCCAGTTAACATCACCACCACGCGAAATGTTGAAGCCTCTGAATCTCCCTCAAAAGGTCGACTTTTTCGTGAGCAAGATGACACGTGGCGTCATCTTGCTGAAACGAGACGTTTCTGAGATCCATACCTTCCAATTGAGGCCAAAGATAATTCCTTATCATGCCTGGTATCTTACACACACTGTACAATTCACGTAATAGAAGGAATGCTTGGCGAAAGGATGACTTTATTTTTCAATAATACATTTTAGTGATTTCTACGCGTTGCGGAATGGTATAACGTTCCACGATTGTCAACAACTGTAACCATGGGAAAAATATGACTGCTAAACCTTCATAAACACTGCATCTGTTATATGTTAAAAGTAAGACACTCTTATTGATAGTGTCTATACTTTGCTTCTTGGGTTTATATGTCAGTCTAGAACAGCGTTTTCCAATTTTTTTTTTGAACACTAAAGGTATAATTTAAAATCCTGTGGCACACTCATACAATGTAAACCAGTGGTTCCCAATCAGAGGAGAAATTTTGAGGGTTTTAAGAGGCAATATGTGTACTGAATATTGACTTTCGCTGCATTCGTTGAATGTTGACTCTTGTGGATTCGATTTTTTATTACTCTTCCATTTGTATTTTTATAATTATTGCTACAACCTTTATATTTTTATTTTCTCGCTGTATACCAGCGGATCTTTCGACGCGGCACACCGGTTGAAAAAACATTACCTAACTTGCCTTTAAGGAAATTCATAGGTGCAAGTGACTCGAACTTGAGAACTCAGTGCAACCCTGTAGATTTTCTGACACTTGTCAAATTAAATAGTGTATATCTATCGCAGAGGACATTTCGAACGTACTATAACGGACAGTTTATTCGTATTTTATGTCACTATTCAGATTTCTTACAATACATAATGTTGGAAAGAACCCCTTATTAGAGACTATCTAGATTAAAACTATTGAGATAAAACCATTTAAGACGTATTCTTTCGGGAACTCAGCTCAGACCTATCTTCGCACGTGCAAATCCGCTTTTCTGTGACTTACAAAATTCCATCCGGCCATCTTTTGGTGAACCATTGTACACTCATGGAAAGAAAAAAATGGCCGGCTTACAAACGTCTTCAAAGCAGCCATGCAATAGGCTACAGTTGTACCGAAATTTTGCATCGTACTATCTGTATGACTCCACTTATATTTTCCCTACCTTACCTCTAAAACGAACCTGACCCTATTCTGCCGTTGCCTGTTTCTAATTTAGATAATGATGTAGTTCACGAAACTTCCAAATAGACCTACACGAATTTAACAACGAAACATTTTCCAGGTGCCCGCGGTTTTACCGCGCATACATGTGAAAAGAACATTGATAAAGACTTGTTCTTGAAGTATGCTGTAGCTTATTGGTATAATGTTTGACCAGCAACGAAACATAAGTTACTGGTTCGGTCCCTGCTTATACATTGATTTTTTTGTTTTATTTTCACGTTATATTTTAATTTTATTGAACTATCGCTGTCGTAACATTTTACTTATATTGCGTCTTATTACGCTATTACTACATCACACTACTTTTGACCAATAAAACGGTACGAAAGGACATCTTTCAACCGATCATGGTTGCTTATCGCAAAATTTTATCGCGTCCCTAGCATTTGTTTAATTTTATCGCTTCCCTAGCATTTGTTTATTTTTATCACTACCCTAGCATTTGTTTCTTTGTTTGCCAACATTTCAAACTGCACTGGAAAGGAAATTACAAACCACCAGTCTATGCAAAGCAGTTTCAAAATATGACTCATTGGCATTCAAGAACAAGAGTTAATAAAGATCACTGGTCATAGCTATGCATCTTCCCTGAATCCCTATTTACAAATAAATGAAAAACACCATTCGGAAATCCTGAATAAGTTGAGTAATACACCATGTACATCAACGAGTTCACTTCTTTTACGCACACGTCCAATATAACATCAACTAAACCACCAACCACTAAAACATTCAAATTTGAAAATTCTACTTTCAATAATAAATTATTCATTTTAAAGTTATTCATGTTTATTTTTATGTCATGATCGTTAATTAAAACTTATCTTGTTTTATTTCATCTTCCCTAATCAAAACTTTTCTAACACTTGTTTATATTACTTAGGTTACGTTATAGCTTCTGCTATATGATACTATGGATAGTCACGTATCAGAGATTGTTTAATACTAAGATTTATTGAAAATCATCTGTCAAGTGACGTTGATTACTGGGATCAGGATGATTGAAGTGGAATGCAAAAGTTTTAATAAAAATAAAACTGAATCAACAAAGCCTTCTTGACTAGTAACCGTCCACAGAGTTGAATGAAGATTCCATAGTTGACACAACTGATAACAAGAAAACAGCTAATAATAACACACTACTGCCATCTAGCCTAATGTTGAGATGGTACAATAATACATTTGAAGACAGTTGTATTTTCGTAAGTCAATAATTAATATTTTATTGTATTGGAGTACTTTATTACTTCTAATCTTTATATACTTTCTTCTAATCGTGTAATAGTCAATTAAATCCCACTCAAGTTTTGATTTTCTCTAGATAAATCAAAACCTCTAGTGAGATTACTGTTGATAAACAATGAAATAGCCTACTCCTTTAAATACAACTAAGTGATTTGTATGTATTGAGATATGCTGATAACGAATATGACATCCGTTTTGCTGTATCATCTGAATCTTTTGCAAAAAAGCCTCATTTTATAGTTTTACGGTTTCCCGTCTCCGCATCCGACTTAACGTTTGGTTCCAAACAAATGGATAAGAAGCTTTTACAGATCTTGTATATTTATGAATGGCACTTAGTATTTAGTGAAGGGAACATCTGGCAGTAGAAGTTTTGTTTCTCTGTTAAAATTGTTCTTTTGTGAACTGCCTTCTTAATAATGCGCTGACTTTCTTTCTGATCCCTTCGCGAGTAGCCGTGTTTTATGTTTGTGTATGTTCGTGAAATTGTGAATCAAAGTGTGTATTGTGAAGTGAAGTTTAAGGTGTATTTTGACAAAACGATAACAGCATTCGTCATAGTTGTTTTTTTTTAATTATAATATAACTCAATTATTGAGTTCGCCATGTCACGCAAATGTGTGAATAACCGGAATTTGTTATGTTATGTTTGCGGTGAATTTATTCCGAAGTCACAGAGAAATTCCTGGAGAGAAGAGTGTTAAGAATCACCCTTTAGTTGAGAAAGAAAATTCTGTTACCACCGTTGCATATAGAAATAGGTTGATGGAACAATTTTGTCAAGACTTTGGATAAACGTGGTCAAGGTTTTGGGTACTTGAGGGAAAAATTTCCTAAACTCAGTGATAGTAAGTTAAAAGAAGGTATATTTATTGGGCCACAAATCCGTGAGATCATTCATGATGACAACTTTGTGGAATTGCTAACAGAAAAAAGAGGAATGTGCATAGTTAGCTTTCAGACAAGAGTATGCTCTAATTTTCTTGGAAATGTGAAAGCTGACAACTACAAGGAACTATTAGGAACTTGTTGAAGTCTTAGCAGCGTATGGGGTGCAATATGTCCTTTTTACTTTTTACACTCGCATTTAGACTCCCCCCCCCCAACATGGGCGCGTTTAGTGACGAATGCGGTGAGAGATTTCACCAGGATATTTCTGTCGTGGAGAGAAGGTATGCAGGAAAATCGGTACAGAACATATTAGCAGACTATTGTTGGAACCTCAAAAATGACGTTTCTGGTGGCAGTTACAAACGGAAGAGTTCAAGAAAAGAAAATTTGAAAATGTGAGTAAAAATGTTTTTTCCCCCCTTCTTTTTTCTTTTTTTTTACATGAAATTTCTTCCTAGAGCGGTCTTATATATATATATATATATATATATATATATATATATATATATACTGTATATCTATCATACTTATTCACTTCAATATTTAAATTTCATTTCATGAGCAAAGAAAGAAAAATGATTTCAAATTTCGATGTAGTATTACGAAGGAAATGAAATTTATATTAAAAATGAAAATGAAAATCTCGGGAAAACGAGAGGTGATAAAGCATTTCCAATTCCAGATTTGGAATCAGCGGGGTCGAATTATAAATAATCACCTATTTTCATTGAAAGGAGCAAAAGAAGTTTAAATTTGTCTATCAGTGTTACTATGGACGTGCCTTATTATTATTATTATTATTATTATTATTACTATTATTATTATTATTATTATTATTATTATTATTATTAGGTACATTTACTGACCTACCCGAAACAAAAACATTCACGATATACTGTATATGTATCACATTTGTACGATTGTATCGGTGTATTTTTGAGCGACCCAATTTTGATGGTGCATTTGTTTTTCTTAGCAATGGGCAGTTTGTTTTCACTCTCAGCGAGATTTTAACTTTAATAAAAGAATTTCTGCTATTAAAGTTCACAGCTGTGGAACAATAATATATACTTAAATCATAATATAATCAAATTTAGACGATACATTACATTGAAGTGACAATCTCAGGTTTACTTTAACTGATAGCTTTGACAGAGCTTTCCTTATCGAATGATTCTGTCTGTACTCGTGGTGTATTGACTGTGATATGAGTTTTAGAGATAATTTCCTCTTGCATTTTCGATGCTAAAACCCCATGACGATAAAAAAATGAGTTATATTTGGTCTTTCGTTCACATTTTTATAAAAATTATTTCAGACTTGATCATAATTTCCAATTCAGAGGATAATTTACAAAGAGGATTGTATACATTAAATAAAATATTAAAAGATTTTGGGATGGAAATTTCAGCACAAAAATCAAAAGTAATGGCATTTTAGGACAAGACCCAGTCAGAAGTAAGATAATACACAATAACCAATGCCTCGAACAAGTGCAAAATTTCAATTATCTGGGTTGTGAAATATCTTATCAAAATGAAAAAGATGTGAACAAGAAAATTACCAAATCTACACAAATTCTAGGAATAATAAACAATGCATTAAAAGCTAAATTAGTACAAAATCTACAAGAATAAAAATATATAATACACTAGCATTACCCACCCTTTTATACGGAAGCGAGATTTGGTCATTAAAGAAAAAAGACATGAACAGAATCAAAGCAACGGAAATGAAATTTTGAGGAGGACAGCAGGATATACTCTTTTAGACCGAAAAAGGAATGAAGAAATTTTAGAACAATTAGAAGTAGAGTCAGTAGAAGAAAAAATCAGCAGATACAAATTCAATTGGCTAGATCATGTAAGAAGAATGGAAAATTCAAGAATCCCAAAAATTATGATGCAATATAAACCCAGAGGACATCGTCGACCAGGAAGACCTTTAAGAAGACTGCTAGATGGGGCCGAAACAGGTCTACAGAGGCCTAATTCGTGAAGGATGATGATTATTATTATTTAAGAATTCAGCAATTAAAATTACGTAAAAATTTGATACACATTTCATTATTGTTATTTCTTTTATATAATATTTCATAGTTAACGTTTTTATAATATTAACGTTATGCAATAATTCCAGTTGTGAAAAATACAAAATATATATTACGAGTTTCATTCAGAGAAACCGATAAATACACAGTTTGGCACTCATATTATAAAAAATATTGGCCACTTTTTTTTTTCCGTGAGCGTGCATGAGTAGATATATAAAAAACGATTTTTCGTAAGGTCGAGGTTCAGTGATAGGATAGGATAGGTTAGGTTTGTTTAGGCCAGGGCTTCACAAATGCTCAACATTGTACGCGCACAAATAGCCGTGCAACTGTGCAACGAGGTAAAGACTCTTTACTAAAGAGTACTGCTGTGAAGTGTCCAAATACATCTTCGGCGATTATTGCAGCAAGTCTAGACGGCGGAGCTTGAGTCGAAAGTTTACGCAGTTTAGTGATCGATCTTTTTTTTGTTCTAATCTTCAGAATAGTGTTGTTTAGATAAATAAAAAATACGTTAGTTATGTTTGTTTAGGCTACATTAGGTAGATAAAATCTTAGGTGGGCACAACATGTAAAGATAATTGTGTGGTATCGAACACAGAACGGAGTTTAACTTTGTTTACTTTAAGTTTTACTCAACTTGTGTATGCGAACGATTTTTTTCTGTCCTCAAGTGTACAAAAGAAAATTGCGGTCGAGTATTTCAGATGCTAATTTAAACCATATTCTCAAGGTTTCTGTCAGTCGTACTATTGCTCCTGATATAGGCCTAACTGGTACCATCGCAAAAAACAACGAAAGAAACATCAATAGGCTACGTTTTATGTTAAGTGTTATGTTTCTGTCAATAAAAAAACATAACACACTTCCTGTCAGATATTACTTAATAAAAACAAAAATTGTAAATAAATATGTAATGTATTTATTTATTTATTTCGCCGTCACGTATACAATTTGCACTGACACCCCCTCAGTATTATATTGTTAATGCAAGTGCAAAGTGCATTCTGTGAAGCACTGGTTTAGGCCTTCGATATGCCTTGCATATACTCTTTTAATAGACAATTCCTAAGTTTACGATCAGTTACGTATAGAGTTTGGTTTGTTCAGGCTTTTATCAGTTCCGACATATTATTTTCATGTGTTAAAAACCATGGAAACATATTTCTTTTTTAATTAAACGACCATAGAGGAAGTTAAGACTTGTGCCAGTGTTGCTCTCTCCACCTTCACGAAAAGTAGAAAAACGTAGAAATAAAATTCTGAAACATACTTTTAAAGTATGTACACACAATTTGCACTTATTATTCCTGTATTTTTCTACCTTTCGTGAAAGCGGTAAGAGCAAGAGTGTCATAAATGATAACACGTTCTACGGCCGTTTGCTCCAAAAATAAAATGTTTCCATCATGTAAGTTCAGGAGTGGCTCAGAGTAGCGTTCTGGAGCAATTACTCTTTATAATATATGAAGACTACAGGAAGAAAAGGGGGAATGTCAAGATTTTCAGGAGAGCTAATTTAAAGGTCAAAACTAATTTATTCAAGAAGTGTGTTACAAAATGATAAATACCACCATGCATTTTGAAAGGTGATTAATCTAGTAATCAATGTGTTCAATATGTTTTATTGTCGTCTAATCATAAACTTCCAATTTTTACCATTATCTCAATTTTCACAAAAAAGTGACATTTCTCCTTTTCTTTCTGTGGTCTTCATATATAAATGATTTGTGCTAAAATATTACATCCAATGTGAGGCTATTTGCAGACGACTGCATTGTCTATAGCAGGCGTCGTCAACCGACTGCACAGTCGTGCTAGCAGGAGCTGCACAGTGCACAAGTCTACACGTGAATCACTCGCTGTGCAGGATCAGGGAAGGGATGGTAGCTGAAACCGGGTCAGTGGCGGTCTTCCAGTACAGTCATTAAAGAGTTGTCCGCATCCCTTGCTACTCTTATAGCCTATTGGTTATGCACCATTCCATGTGTTCCTACTTGACACATACGTAATAAAATTTATCCTAGAATTTAAAACATGGAAACATTAATTTTTTCTGGCAAATTAGTAAACAAACCGAGCACATTAAATATGCCGAAATCAGCCAAATAATACACTCAGTTTAAGGACCCATTTTGTTCCTGAAGCTGGAAACAGTTTCTTCAATTATTAACATAAATTATTCATTCTTTCAACAACCGTAAACTAAATTATTACATGAAAAAAGGCCACATATATAAACTAGTAAAAATTAATAAACCGTGTTCAATGCTTATTCTCCATCAAACTGCAGTCTATATAAGAATATTGTTTTCCTGTACAGTATACCTAACAAACATTTTTTCTAACTAGAAACATAGTAAATGCCAAATGAGATTATTAAACCTCTTTAAGATAACGAATTGCAAAAATTAGTTACTTTTGTACCGATAGAGTTAGGGAAAGAATGTTTAATATTTAGTTGATGATGATGATGATTATTATTATTATTATTATTATTATTATTAATATAATACACATTAGTTATTACTAATTTTTGGCTAAGAGTGGTTCGTTTTTCACCATTATATTTTTCATAATCATTTGAGTGATAGGACGAATAATATCGCTGTGAGTTGAAATTCCTTCTGTTATTAGAACTTTACCACAAACCAAACACGTGGGCACTCCCGACTTTTCAGTAAATAGAAATGACTCTTCCCATAATAACAAATTCAATGGCGTGGATGATTTACCGGACATCGCTTCTTCTGACATTTCTGGTCCGCCACTGTGAGAACGAACTGTGTCCGTGCGCCTGCACAGACATCGCTACACAGCAGGCGAGACGCTGCACGTAACTAGCGACACGGTCAGTTGAGGACACCTGGTCTATAGAAAGACTGGAAATAGTTCAGATGTAGATGCTATTCAAACCGACTTGAAAAAAAATTTATAACTGGGCCTTAATGCATAGGATGAAAATAAATGGTTATGAAAGTAAATCTATAACATTTTGTAAAACCCGAGAGGAAACTAGTCTAAACTATGAATTCAATCTAGTGTTGTAATTCCGCAAGAACAATGTTGTAAATACCTAGGAATATATTTAAACTTCAAACTTTCTTGGAGAGATCATGTTCATAATGTTAAGAGTAAAGCAAGATGGGCATTTCACTTTATTTTGAAAATCTTGAAAAAGGCTAGCCCCAAATCGAGAGAAATAGCATATCAAAGGTTAGTGGGACCATTAATGGACATGTTGTGATCCCTATAGAACAGTGTGGGCCTATATCAGATAAATTCCTTAGAAATAATCCAGTTATAGGGCAGCTAAATTAATTAAAGGCAAAAAAAGGAGACTGGAATGATTAGAGACAGTCAAAATTCGTGACTCGCGAAATTTCGAAAAACCTAAAAACCAAATAAACATAGTTTAAAACATGGTTCACATTAAGGAAATCATATAATTAAACGTTTCAATTCACGAAACACTCGCGAAAAATCGTAAAATTCCTATGACTCGCGAATTTAGCATATTTTCTGTCGTTATTCGCGGAAAGACGCAGTTTTTCAGCAATTAATAAATATATTATCTAAATTTGGAAATTTTAAAAGTTGTGTTTGAAAAATGCACAACGTTAAAATAGTCCTGGACTTTCAGTGCGAGAAGGTTTGCTGTCGTTACGTGAAGGTCACAGTGATTTTGTGGACGGAGCACTCCAAGCTATATGGGTTCCAGTTCCTAATCTTGACTGTGAACGTTTTTTTCACAGTTCTCGTGTGTGCGAACAAATAGAAGAACAAACATTACAATGACAAACTTAAAACTGTTGTCTGCATACAACTTTGAATGTTAAATAATGTTAAGTATCTTACAATTGAGGCGGTAGCCGGAAAAAGGGCCCATTGGTCTATAGGCCCTTTTTCGGGAGAATGTTTAATTTGATTCTCCGTATTAAAATCTACTTGCTTATGTAGTTTCGTTTCAATATCTTGTAAGCAGAGGGCAGGGTAGCTAATTGAATTAACCCATGCACTCTTGCATAGTTGTGGAATGCAACAAACATCAACACAGCCAGCTTGAGGCAGGCACTGCAAGCAGTATAATTGTATTGTGTGTAGGAGTTGTGATTTGTGTGCGATCTGAATTGTTTCAAAATGGAATGAAATTGACATAAACGAAAAAAGAGGAGAGAGGACATGTAAATGAACTTAAAACAAGAAGACAGAAAAATGAATAAACAACATAATATTACGTATGCAACTTCGAAAGGTGTTAATGTTGAAGGTAAGTTTGTGCACCTGTTACCTCCTGCTGCCAGAAGGAATGTTTCTCCAAGTTCATTGCTGATGAATGGGAAGAGCTCTTCCAAATATTTTACAGTGAGCAAACAAAGTTACTACAGGATGCTACAGTGGCAAGCTTGTTATAAAAAAATCTACTAGTCGTAAATATAACTTAAAATCCAAAAGTAAGTCATGAAAATACATGGACATATTCTCTGCATCGAAGTGGTGTTCAGCAAGAGGTGTGTCGTCAAATGATTTTGGGAATTATCAAAATTTCTGCCAAAAGACTGAGAGTAATACAAGGGAAAATATTAAAAGGTGAAGCATTTGAGAAAAAAGGGGTTTTCATGAAAACAAACCGTGTAAAATGAACAACAATATAATAGGATTTACTGCAGTCACATCATCGAAGAGAGCAAAGTTGGATTGGGAGAAAACATCGATGAAGATAATTCTTAAAGTGAGTGTATGTCCATCCAGGATATGCACTAAAGTGTAAACTGCACTGACAATGAGTGTGAATCGATTCTAGATTAATATTAAATAACGTGTAGGCCTAATGTGTACTCTGTACGCAATAGATATTCTTGATTCTTACGTATTCGATACAATTTATGACGTAACTATGAGATATATGTAAGAAATATAATTTTACTAAAATGATTATGAAATTGTAAACCTCTGTAATGTGCGCCGTTCAATGCTAATATTAAATTTCTGCTAAAATATAATCATATTGAAATATTTTGATAAAATAAACTTGTTCTTTGGAAAAAGGATCTATAAAATGCTTCAATAAAATATATTCTTTTATTAACACTATTAAAGTCGGAATGTATTATTTAACAAAAACTTGTAGATAAATATTATTGTAACAATATGAAAATTGTTACCTTGATAAAAGTGCATCCAAATCGCAAATGACATACAAATAAATCTTCCAATCATTGTTTTCTCGAAACATGACTTTTGCTTATGGGCCCTTTTTCCGGCTACCGCCTCAATTGTTGCTAACGTAAAACTTTGAATGTATAATTATAATTGTCAATTATCTTAAGCGACATAAAAATTTCATAAAAAAGGGTGAAAATTTCAGGTTTACTCAAGAAATTTTCGTTTTCACTCAAGAATTTTTATCCTTTTAAACAAAGAATTTTAGCCCCTTTTATTCAAGAATTTTGACTGTCTCTAGGAATGATACGATAAAAGAACTTAAATGGGAAACATTGGAAAACAGACGTTTGAAAACTAGAATAACATTATTGTATAGAGCACACCTAGGTCAAAAAGCATGGATAAACATAACGGCTTGGTTAGAGAAGCCAACGTACTATGGTAGGAAAGATCATGATTTTAAAATCAAATGTGGAAACAGAAAATGGATGTAGGTAAATTCTTATTTTTAAATCGAACTATAAATGATTGGAATGACCTACCTGCACCGGTCTTTGAGATCTGATTACAGCCTTTGTCATATTATGACAGTGATGTCAACTGATGCCCAAAAGGGCAAGCGCGCGCTTTAGAGCCCAGGAGAGCATGAGCGCTTTACAGCGGAAACGAAAGAGACAGAAGAAGAAGGTAGTATATGCCGCTTGGTCGAGCTATATACAGAGATGGCCAGCATTGATTCAATGGATAAAGGGAAGAGAACTTATTAAAACTGTATCCATGTTAATTTTTAGATTTGTCTGAGAAGTATAAGTACATTATGAGAATGTAAGTTTTAATTTTAATGTTAATTTTTCACAAGTTTGCTTTTTTATTCAAAAGGAATATTTTCTCAACTTTTTACAGAAAAGTGAAATTTTCAGATATGTTCGTTTAGTAGCCTTACAGGTACTAAAACAATGTTTTCGCAAATCTAATATATCTTAAATACGTATTACTGGAGATAGTGTATTAAATTGTTTGAAAATATTCGCATGGAAAATGTTTGTAAGGAAATGAATTAACAAAGCAAATACTGTTACATCACAAACAAAAGATATGTCTATGTGTTGGTAAAACGTCAGCTGTATAGCTTCAGCAGATTTCGAGATAATTTAATTTTCTGATAACAGAAAGTTGCGCAACAATATCACCTAAAAGCATAATGCGATAAGAGTTTTATTATATAATATTAGTTACTGTTAAAACATATACCTAAGCAACTTTGCTTTGTACTATAATAGTGTTTTGATTATTTTTATAAGGCTAAATATACCATCAGTATCAATTTCAACTGATCATGTCATATTCAATGTCTTTCTTTGGAATAACACTTTCTTTATGAATGATGTGTTTAATTCACTTAGTACAGTATAGTTGTAGTTATTATGGAATTTGTGTGAATATTCCTTCTTTACTCTTTATTATGTTATTAACATTAGAACACAACTGCAATATTAGGCTAAGAAATAGGTGTTAGTAATTTTGTTTTACAGACAATATAGAAAATAACAAATAGAAAGAAGCCATATCAAAATAACGACACAAAATTTCACGTTCCGTTTCAAGTTTGTGCACCACTGTTTTCTTAATCCAAGAGGCTACTTATTCCTCGTAGCATACCTAGGGCTTGATGCTCGCGCACGAAATCAAGGTCAGAAAAATGCGCTTGCTTTGACATCACTGTATTATGACAAACGTGCTTCCGATTAGAGTGCAAAACTAAGCTGTATCGCAATATTTAGCGGAGAAACATAACGTAATACTAACAAGGGAAGTACCCCAGCTCGAACGGCTAAAACCGACTGGAAATACGTTTAAAATATGTTGTACCTGTTCGAATAGCTATCAATGCCATTCATCTGTAAAACTACGTGTGCGGCTGCTATCGCCATCTGAAAGTTAGCGTACTAGCCTCTCTACGTCGTAGCTGTACAGAGAGTACGAGCGAGGCCATTGTGGTGTTCAATAGTGAAGTGCACGTATTAACGGCAGACATGAGTAGGCTGAAGTCAATTAATCCTGTTAACATTGTTTACCTGCTGCGCGAAAAGGTACGTCGAACCGGATAATGAGGATGTAATTGGAGTGAGGATGAGCCGTTTGCATGCATGTTACGTGATATTATAATGCAAACATACTACCGAGAATTATCAGAAGTAGATACCGACATATTGGATAGGAATAGTGATTGTGAGTCTGATGGCGGAGAAGAAACAGCACATGGGTATGAGAGTTCCAACAGTTCTGGAACGTCCTCTCCAGCAAATAAAGGAACTGCAAGTCAAAGTGAATACTTACCTTCACTCCAACAATGTGACCTCCGCGATCTCCAGGTTTCAATCCGGCCGACTTTTGGTTGTGGGGTTACCTTAAAGAACGAGTTTTCCTGACATATTCAACAACCCTACTGAGACTGAAAGACGCCATCTCGCAAGAAATTGCCAATATTCCAAGACATTATCTCTAAAATGCTGTACATGGTGTCGCAGAAAGAAAGCTGTACGTTGAATAAGAGAACGGCGAACATCTTTCCAATGTTTTGTAAACCCATTATTTCTCCAACACTGTGATGTTTTTGCTTTTCCCTATCTCATATTATAATATTTATAGCGGTTTAATGTTTGAATTGACTTTTGAAATACCCTATACTCGTATATTATTTAAAGCAAATGTATTGTAGCTTCTTGCCACATAATACCTCATTTATGTATTTTGTGGATCTACTTGTCATAACTGTCTGTTACACGGTGTTGTTTCTTCAGCGATTTGTGCTTCTCTTGTCATTAGATTCGTTATTCTTCAATCACTGATTGTACACGACTGCGGAGTTTTACAGATAAATAACCTTGATGAGTGGTAGAACAAGCACAGCTCTGTATTTTAAACGCATTTACACTCTGTTTTGTGCCGTTCGAGCTGGGGTACTTCCCTTGTAAGAAGCAAATCGTGAAATCTAGTAAGTGAATGTTTGATTTAATTATTTAATGAACTGCTAATGTTTCTCTTTCTCCACGTTGAACTCTGGCCATTAGAATAACACAGTACCTGTTTGATTTTTCATTCCGAGCCTTTATTGCAACACTTACAGTTCAAGCTGTTTATCTTCTGTTGAGAAAACTAACAAAGAAAGTAGACGTTCCTATTTTGATATGTTTCTGCAACAGCCAGGAAATGTTGCCGAGTGAAACGCGTCAGATTTGTTATTGCAGTTTAACAGAGTACACGCTCGACCTTCTTTCTCTTCCTGACGCAATAAATGTTTCGATGAAAGAATACTGGATAATGCGAATTATTAAATTGCACTAGACTGTAATTTTTAGACAACTTGTAGCGAGGTACCCAGGCATATTATTCGTGACTGAAGATATATTCGGTGCTACTGAGAAAAACAATGATAGAAGGCGGAAGTAACATTTGTTCTCTCTTCTGAAAACACAAGTGACGCGGGTAGAAATGTTTGAGTTTAAAAATAAGCTCTCTGGAAGAAGAGAGAAATATGGGAACGGTTAACAATAAAAGTCTAGACAGACTTATGCATTCTATTTACCGGATAACTCACTCCATTGCCAGACATTTAAAATCATATTAGCGAAGGTGAGTATGGAGTGGAATGTAATGGAATTTCAAGAGGGAGGCACTACGACCCAATACTGCAATCTTTTTAAATGTAGTAGTAGTAGTATTAGTAGTATTTATTTATTTATTTAACCTGGTAGAGATTATGCCGTCAGGCCTTCTCTGCCCCTCTACCAGGGGATTACAACTATAACATGAACAATAAGATTACAATTAATATTAAATTTACAATTACAATTACAATAAAAATTAAATTACGACAAGAATACCTGATTAATGAAAGCTAGATATTTTATCATAGAAGTTAAGAACAAAGAATATTTTTGTATTTACTGAATTACAAATTAAACCTACAATAACAAAATTCTATAGTGATGAAATTACCGGATATTGAAATATTTTGTGATAGATCAAGAGAGCTATTTGCAAGAAACCATGTCTGAACGAGTCTCAATTACTGACCAAGTGCCTAGTAAGTTTGCGTTTGAATTGAATTTTATTTCGACAGTCCCTGATGCTAGCAGGTAACGAATTCCAGAGTCTTGGCAGGGCTATTGTGAAAGAGGACGAGTATGAGGAGGTGCGATGGGATGGTATTGTCAGTATTGTTTCATGGCGAAAGCGTGTGTTCAGATTGTGGTGGGAAGAAAGGTAAGTGAAGCGAGACGACAGGTACGAAGGAATAGAAGAGTTCAAGATTTCGAAGAGAAAGAGAAGTGAATGTAAATTTCTTTTCTTATCTAGTTTAAGCCAACCTATTGCTTCCAGGGATGGGGTAATGTGATCATATTTACGAACATTGCTTACAAAACGTACACACAAATTATGAGCACGTTGAAGTTTCGTTTTGTTGTCGCTGGAAAGGTCAGTCAGTAAAATGTCAGCATGGTCAAAATAGGGAAATACAAGGGTCTGCACAAGGGACTTTTTTAAGCAAGAGGAAAGATGAACATTTATCCTATTTAGCACATGGATAATAGAATATACTTTTCTGCAGGTTTCTGTGATTTGCATGTCCCAGTTGAGATTATTATCCATGTGAATGCCAAGATTTTTTACCGAAGAACTGAAAGGGATATGCACTGTACTTACTTTAACGGGGGAAATGTCGAGGTGCTTTACAGCGTCGGTTTGCCGTTTGTGTCCTAATATGATTGCTTGTGTCTTTCCAGGATTGATATTAAGATGGAATTTCTTTGTCCTTGTCACAATCGAGTCAATGTCTTCGTTCAATTTATCTATAGCATCATTTATTCGATCTAAGCGGGAAAAGATGTAGCATTGAAGGTCGTCAGCATACAAGTGATAGTTACAATGCCTTAGATGAGATATAATATCATTGACATATATTGTGAACAACAATGGTCCAATGTACTTCGGTACATCATAGTAATTTTTAAATCTATTGCGCAGACCCTCAATGTATGCGAATTCTCAAACCCATATCAGCTGACTAAAATATCATCAGGTAGAAGAAGAAGAAAGTTAGCTTCCCTTATGAAAAGGTTGCCAGGTTTGACAAAGCGTATTACATATAATTTGGAAACACACCTAAAAGGTAAAATGATATGCATTTGAAACGATAAGGGAATCGAATATACAAAAAGTCAGAAAAATTGACACCTAAGTAGTGTTTGTGCTCATTTACAGTTAAGAAAGGGGGAAAAAAATATCATAAGACAGGTTAGAATGCGGTTATTCCCTCCCTAAAGCTTGCAGAAACTAAAGCCAGACCCTTGGCTACCCATCCCAAACACAACCACATTGTCATCGACTCAACAAGAACGTTAGGGAAAGCTGACTTACAGATATTCACCGATGGATCCAAAACAGACCATCACGTAGGTTCCGGGATGGTGGTGATGAAAAACTCTAAAGAAATTCATTCGGAAATAAGAAGACTCGGCCTTGATTGCTTCGTTTTCCAAGCTGAACTTATTGGGATAAATCTAGCTGTCGAATGGATAAGCCACCAGCAGCGGTATGGTAATACATCATATGCAATACATGCGGACTCCAAAGCAGCTCTTCTTGCAGTAGCAAATAAAAGGACAACTCATCCACTAGCCGTCGATGCTAGGAACAAACTTAACAGTTCCACTCTCATCAACCTCCACTGGGTGAAAGGCCACGCCGTACTTCAGAGTAACAAAAGAGCGGACTACCTCGCGAAGATTGATGCCAGCCAAAGAACCACCATCGACTACAAGAGAAACCCACTTACCCGTGCAAGCAGCTGTTGACAAACCACTACAGAAGAATTTGGAACTCAATGTACATCAGTCTTGCAATGGATAATAATAATTGCGGGCGAGAGCTAATTTATGACCTCTGCGCGCGCGCGGAGCTCCTTTACCTGTAAACATTGCTAAAAGATGTACAGATCTCAGAACACAGCGCATCATGACGGAACGGAAGCGCTTGAAGATTTCAAGGAAGAGTGGAAGATACAATATTTATGCTTCGAACATGGTGATGAAGTCCAGTGTTTGTTGTGGAAATTATATATCATTTGCAAAAACAAAAGCAACATAAAACGGTATTATGAGACGCAACATGAAAAATATATAAGCATTATTCAGGAGAAGAGAGAAATAAATTCATTTCGGAATTGACATCGAAGGTGAATTAATTTACATTTGGGTCAGTAGATAGTATCTAGATTCTTTTTATTTCTTTATTTTATATGTATTGTTGAGTTTTATTTTAGTAGGTTATTTTACGACGCTGTATCAACATCTAGGTTATTTAGAGTCTGAATGAAATGAAGGTGATAATGCCAGTGAAATGAGTCCGGGGTCCAGCACCGAAAGTTACCCAGCATTTGACCGTATTGGGTTGAGGGAAAACCCCGGAAATAAACCTCAACCAGGCAACTTGCCCCGACCGGGATTCGAACCTGGGCCACCTGGTTTCGCGGCCAGACGCGCTGACCATTACTCCACATGTGTGGACTGAAAGTTTTAAAAGTCATACATTTCCCCTTAAATGATTGACCTCAAAAATTACGATAGCTCTCAATATCTTAATTTAATAAATTTCTTTTTTTTCGTGTTACGTGCATCTCATAAATCACTCTAAGAAAACTCATTACATAATCACGACTGGATAGTAAGGACTACGTTTTCACAATCACATAATCAATATACTCTATTTCAATCAATATTGTCATTATTATTTCTTCAACAAATACTCAAAAGTACTTAGAGATCACACACGTCGAGCAGGTAGACCCTATTAGTTTCTCCTAACCAATGAAGTGAAGTATTTACATAATAAATAATAGCTTTAACAATAAAATGGTTTACATACAATTAACTTTTCCTATTTCTCTTTTTGTTCCTAAAAACCCTTCCCTTTGCGATTTGTTTATATATGTACATGTATATTAAATAACTTAGTAATTAGCTCTATTACATAGCCAGAAATTTAGTAACGCAAGTTACTGTAATAATTGCTGCCTTTATTCGCTGCATGTGCATGTACTGTACATCCCTGTTGTCTACGTTACGACGCCAATAAGTGGATGCGCTATGCGCTCGTGATCAAGATCGAGCTCTTCTACCGTGATTGGGAGCTAATATCGTCTCATCCCTGATGTACATCAATTCCTAGCAAGGACTCCACACTAAGACCTTCATACCCAATATACCCCATAGGCTTTCCTTGTCCCTAGGTCCAAGCTACATAACCGCTCAATTCTTGACCAATCATGGCCGCTTCAGATCATACCTGTACAAAATGAACAAATGCCCTTCATCACTCTGCACCTGTCCCGAAAAACCTCCACAAACAGCCCTTCACCTGATAATGGAATGCTCACAATTCGCAGGATTTCGACCTAAAGCATTACGGCTACTTCTCCGCATATGGTACTCAAATTCCACTTCAGCACCGTTGAGATCGCTGCCTTCCTCAAGCATATCTTCCGCACTCTGCAAGACTAATCTTATTATTAATACTGTATACTACACTGTAAATCCCCCGTGATATGCCTCTGGCGAAACACGGATTGTAACCAATTTCTTGAAAAAAAAAAGCCTTAGTTTTTCTGAACCGACGCATGCGACGTGCGAGGTGCGAGTCCCGCCTCGCACAAATCCGGACTATACCTTATTTTATTTCAAGGAGTGCAGTTCGGTGGCTTATTTGAACACCGAACTGCACTCCTTGAAATAAAATAAGGTATACATGAGAGAGAGTGAGTGATTTCTTTAACTGCGAGGTGCACAGACCTCGCAACTCACAGCAATAGAAACCACTCACTATGCTGACCTCGCATCTAGCACGTCGCTTGCGTCGATTCAGAAAAACCAAGGCTTTAGATTCGCTGCGTACTCAGGTTTCGAGCAGGCAACCCCCCCCCTCATCCCTATGGCAGTCACATCCGTGCATCGCCAGGTGACGTTCGGGGAATGCTGTAGAATGATGAAGAAATGGCGAAATGTCGACTGAATTATGTAGATGCGGGAGAATAGCGAGAAAACCCGCAACTGCTACCTTGTCCAACACACGTGTCACCATGGATTTTCAATGAAAAATCCCAGGCCTGATCGGGACTCGAACTAGGACCGCATGCGTGACTAGACGAAGGTCAGACCACTCAGGGGTGAAGGTGAATAGGCCTACTGTCCGCATTTCACGAGAAGATCCGAGCAAGGAATGCGAGTTTTCCCCCCACTCTTATAATCTACACCCAGCACGGAACCGACCGACCATTGACTGAGCCTTGCTTGTCCCAGCCGGCCAGTGACATCACCCCCATCCACCTGCTCCTTCAAGAACGCCGAGTTATACTGGCTTACTCTCTCCCCTTACCCCGCAAGGACCATACTCCCCTCGCAGGGATCCTCTCGTGAAATTTGGGCAGTATGTTTATCAAGTAAGTCCTAGTGGTGGTAAAAATACCTAGAAACTTGATCAGAATAGACAAATTTATTTAAAGCAATAAACTTTTATACGGAAATCATTACATATTGGGTTGAAAATATAGGAAATAAAAGCAAAGAATAACTGAAGGAAACAAATGAGATTATTTATTTATTTATTCGTATTATGTATGTATGTATGTATGTATGTATGTATGTATGTATGTATGTATTCACACTACAATGGGTATATACCCAGTGGCAGTGGTAACTAATTACACTCAATAATGACAATAACAAACTTATTAATTAAAAATACAGTTAATAATACCAATAATTAATACAAATAATTAATACTAACAATGATTTATAATATAATAATAATAATAATAATAATAATAAGGAATATCCTAAATTAAATGAAGTACGATCACTTAAAAAAAACATTTAAAATAAATCTAATTTGTATCTTAACCCTAAGTTCGAACTAAAGCCCACGAGTATGATAATATGTTTATACATGCACAAGTACCTTTCAGCACTACACTCATTTTGCTGTCAACTCACTCACTGCACTGGAACTACGACACATTTCACTGATTCTATCCTGATTTCACTAACACTTCAAAAACATTTCACTGTTCAAATACTTTGCAATGCCACTATAAACCATAAAGCTTCCCTGACAGGAACACGTTTCACTGACACAACACACTTCACTGACACAACATAATTCTTCACTGATACAACACTTCAATAACAAAATATCATTTACATCCTTTACATATTGTGTATAATTACCGTCTATTAGTAAAGTCCTTAAGCCTATTTTTAAATACGTTTTTGATTGTTGGTAAAACCTTTAGTAAGTCTGCAGGTAAAGCATTCCAGTCCCTGATAGTACGATTGAGAAAAGAAAACTTTCCAATGTCCGTCCTCTGTCTTCTTTCCCTCAATTTATATGAGTGGTCGTTCCTTGAAGAGTAATTTGGCGGTTGCAACCTATTTTTTATTTCTCTCCAGGCAGGCTCACCTCTGTATGTTTTGAACAGTGCGCATAATCGAATTCGCGTTCTCCTGTCCTTGAGTGTGTCCCAATTTAATGGTGAATCTTTCCGACAACACTTGAGAGCCCGTTTTTGAATCTTTTCCAGTGTCTTAATATGTTCTAATCTGTAGGGATCCCAACATGCAGCACCATATTCCATTACTGGACGTACTAGTACACGATCCAATCGATAAGGGTCGCACAATCTTTGAATCCACTTATGTTTGCGAATATTTTTTTTTTCTAAAATGAACCTGATGGAAAATACTTATCGTACACGTATAAAAGCCTATCATCTCATAACTGCTTTACATTTATGTAGTTTTGTGCCAGGATACTAGAACAGCTTATTGTTCCTTAGTTAATGACAATGATGCTGAGTGTCACTGTTATTTTGTTTCTGCGTTTGTTGTATGTTTCCACTTTTTTGTTCTTTTTTGTATCATTTAATATGTTAGACTTATTTTTATTATTTTCAATTATTTATATTTGTATGTCAGTTGTTTTTTATGTCATATTCATTCTGTCACTCATTACTGTAGATTAATTGCATTGATGTATAAATTTTTCTTGTAGTTGTACTGCATTTCTGGTTGTGTGGAAGAGAAGGTCTGATGGCCTTAACTCCACTAGAATTAATAAGTTAATAAATATAAAATAAATATAAAATAAATAAATATATAAATGAATGAATGAATCACTATCAAAGAATCAACCGGAACAAACATCATAGCATTGTTTTCGAACGTAGAGTTTACTCGTGTGAACATGACTTAAAAACTTTACATTTGAACTACGAAGTGTCGGCCCATTCTTTTTGATCCCAATTGCACATCGAACACTTTGATCAGCTTGTCGATAACAGAGTTCGAACTTACAAGACTCGAGAAGGAGAAAACAGCGCTGAACATTCGTGTTCAGAGAATTAACGAACAAGGAGAGCGTATTGATTCAGTAGCAGTAATAGTACGTTAACTTAGCATTCCATTATGATCCGAATATTGATTATGCTCATTTGAATTATGTTCAAATAGGTAAAGTGAATAAACTATGCAATAAATGCAGTGCAAAAAAAAAAAAAAAAAAAGGGATAATGATCCAAACGGATTATGTTGCGCTGTTGGAAAGGTTGTTCCTCCTGAGATTCAAGAGCTCCCACAACAAATTAAAAATTTACTTATAGGAGTACATTCGTTATGAACACACTTTTTAAACATACATATGAAAAAGAATGTTGCATCACCTCTATAAGTATCTTTAGCATTCACCTATATGACTGTTTATGTTACGTGTACACAATAGTTCCCTCAACTGTCTCTAAGCATAAACAAACTTGCACTATACCTTACATTTCTAAAACAAAACATCATCAAAGCATAAGGAGAACATCACTTAAGTCGTAACATTGGGAAGGAAGCATTACAGACTTGTTCTTATTATTGTGTGAACGTTACTCACTGCTATGGCAAGAAGAAAAATCCCGACATTTGACCAAAACACAATAAATCAATATGGAACTGCATATCACACCTTCTTTATTTTATGACAAAATATGTTGGAATAATGGTGTGAGGGAATTGTCCATGGTTAATATGGATTCTGGGCAATGTGACTTTGAGCAGAATGTCTGAGCCCGAAGTGTCTGTGATAGATATTTATAGTAGAGCGTCTCGTTTAGGCACAGTGAAAACGTAAACAAAGTGCAGTAATGTGTGAGGGGAGGACAAGCCGAGCGATAAACACGAGGGATGCACAAGGTTTTAGTTACAACATTTATGGAGGAGCATTAATTGAAATATATTTTCACAAAAACACACAAAACAAAAGAACACAAATTGCATAACGTTATCATATACACATTTTAACAAACAAGCAATAAAATTGCAACGTTAAAATAATTCAATATAACAAATCAAATTTCTACTTATATGATGTTGCTTTCAAGCAGCATTTTAACAGTCATGAATTTCATTTTCTGTATGTCTAACATAATATCTTCTTTGCCCGAATTAACAAAACTACAGTGTATTGGTCTGAAATGACAACACTATTTCCTAAACATAATTATACCATCTCAAAGTTCAATTTATTCAGATACAGTTTAGACCAATATACTGTAGTTTTGTTAATTCGGCCACAGAAGACAATGATACAGAAAATGAAATTCATGACCGTAAAAAATGCTGCTTGAAAGCAACATCATGTAAGTAGCAAAATTTGATTTGTTATATTGAGTTATTTCAACATTACAATTGCTTGCTTGTTAAAATGCAACGTTATGCAATTTGTGCGTTTTTGGAAAATACAGGGACATCATTTTATTTTCACTTCAATTTTTATTGTACCAGAGTTTTTGAATGAACTTCACTCCCACCCCTCCTACTAGTAAACTTCCAATCGTCCTCCACACAGAACCAAGGCCGAGTATGCAGTCAAAATGCCTTACGGTGATACTAAACAGTACTGAGTTAGTGAGTATAGTACGTTCCATAAATATATTCGCGTTTTTCAGTGACGAAAGAGTTTTCAATATTGAGTTATATTTTCGTATAGGTACTGCCGTCCGTTTGCCTACGCGCATCCCGATTTTCTCCACCTACGTCTGCTCGTCCCTCTGTAAAGGCTAATGGCTGGGCTGTCTTAGTTCTTTTCTGAAAACGTTAATTTCTGTTATGAATTGGGTGTCTACGTAATATTATACAACCGTTTAAAATAACTTAAATAAAAGGAACTCCTTCCTTTCTACGACCCTGCAACGTAACTACTTGGATGGACAGTAGACAGCATGTCTGAGTAACTTTATCTTTTCGGATCGGGCAGAAGTGACGATTGAATTTACAGTACGTCAGGTAATCTTTTATAGAGTGGGTACAGAATTATTTCCACATGAGTTACTAGTACGAAGGACGAAACTGGTAATTGGAATTAGGTACAATGTCTATGGTGCGGTAATATGCAGAAAAGAACTGAAGTCTGTGTCGAAATGAACGGCCACCATTTAAAACAAATGTGTTTAAATATCAATATTATGATTAATTTTCAATTTAACTTCATTCTCTAATTGTACGCTAATGTGCTGTAGACAGTATAATATACACTGCATAATGAATATGTCCGAATGGATAGTTCATTTCATGAGTAAAAACACTTATTGTTAATACAGTACTGTATTTTGATTAAACGTAAATCTAATGAAAATTATCAAAATCAAAATCGCGATATTTCCAAGTTTACGTAAATAGATGAACTACTTTTATTCCCTCCTATATCTAGTAAAGTGATTTGTTTGTATTTTACGCCAGTATCATCGAAATCCAGTAGTGGAAGGGGGTAGTAAAGGTATAGCCATGTTAATATTAGAAATGTTAGTAAAAATAAAATGATGTCTCTGTATAATTTCAATTAATGTTCCGCCATAAATGTTGTAACTAAAACCTTGTGCATCCCTCGTGTTTATCGTACGGCTTATCCTCCCCCATACGTTACCTGCACTTTGTTTACGTTTTCACTGTGCCTAAACGAGACGTTCTACTGTATGTGAGAAAAGTGTCGGTGTGTGAATTTTCTTGGGTAATATGTCCTGAAAGACATAGAAATGTTCTTGGGGCATAGTTTTGTAACATTTTTCTTGTTTTTAAGAAGAAATTTAATGTTTAGTACCTTCTTCACTTCATAATATTTTGTAAGATTTTCTCTAAACAATTAAAGGAAGAATTATTGAAATTTGAAAATAAATCAGAACACAGAAAAATTAAGATAATCCTCTTGTTCAGTATGGTACACAACTCACAATCCGTACCTGCATTTATGATTTGCAAAGCAATCTGCTTTAGGTCTTGCATTCCACTCTATTATAATTTATTCTGGTTTTGGTAGTGTTTTATTTACTTTCAATACAGTCTAACAGGAATTCAATAACCCAATGTATCGATATACGTATGGTTATATTTGCTGTGATCTTCAAATATGTTGCTGCAGTTTTCAACATATTCAAAAGAAGATTTAAAAAAGATCTATAAAGCGTGGAAAACAGACTACTGGGATAATCGTTGAAGCTTTCAGTTATCTATTCGGACGCAGTGAACCGGTACTACAGATATCTGTGCCGGGATTGAATGTGACGTTGTGTGGTATTCGAAATATTCTATACACTAGTGGTATAAGTGGACTCCTCGACCTGTTCCGTGGAATTAAATAGTGAAATTTCCAAAACATTCATGACGATATACTTTTATTAAGTTAAATCAAATAGCTTTATTAAAATGAGACAGGTGATAGAGAAACTACGGAATTTAAAATTATGCTAATGTAACATTCAATGAATTCCGTTCAGCAACGCAATATTTAGGATGGTTGTAATTCTGTTCTCATATTAATTTTAATTTTTGTATAGTTCTTTCCTTTTAATTTTTTATCATAATTTTCCACAGTACAAAAACAATAAGACAGTTTTTGCGAGTGTGATTAATTTGTTTTTAATTACATTGAACATCAAATTTTCATTAAAAGTATGTAAACTGCATCAAATTAGGGTTTTCAGTCTCGTTTGAATATAAGATGATAAAATACCACAATCCACAAAAATACTTAGCTAGCTTCTGATCTATTTCTAACATTAATTGTAGTAGTAAAAATTACAAATATTTCAAAAGGACCCTCTAGTTCCTTAAGTAAGTCATCCGCATCTTATTATTAGTGTTAAAATGTTTCCCTTTTTAAATTTCTATTACTATTGGCTAATATTGTGTCTGTGATCACAACTTCTGTTTCTTGGAGTAGTTGGTTCTGTAACAACCTGAATCAGTGATACAGTATATAGCTTGTTGTACAGAATTTCGTTAATTTCTTCTATTTTGTTTGACTCGTATGTTTATCTAACACAGGGTATCATTTGTTTTAACTCAACCGGAAGATGTCAACAATAAGAAGAATCAAATTTATGGTCCAACTGTTCCTTATTATTTACATAATATGTACATAACATATTATGTATAAGTTACAAACCATTGAAATTATTGTGTTATTAGTGGGTGCTAGAGGCACTATTACAAAAAATATTAATTTCTGCAAAGAGTTCAATCTTGAATCCTCTTTGGCCAAGACTGTTTCTTTGATAGCTCTAAAATATTCAATATATGTTCTGAGAAATCACATATATATAGTAAATTAATAACACAATAATAATATTTATATTTCTCACGAGAACATTTTCATAAAATTGTACCTATTTACTAATACGAGTACTTGTATATTTGGTATAATTTGTCCTTCAGGGCAACCCCTTTTTTTAGGGGAAGTTTGTTTACATACATAGAAATATCTTGTTCCCCTGCTTTGGTTGAGTTATCAGACCTTCAGCCTGTCACGTAGGCGGTCCGGGGTCGTCTCCCGGTCAGGCCTGCGATTTTTCATTGAAAAATCCATAGTGACACTTGTGGCGGACAAAATCGCAGTTGGATTTTTCTCGGGGTTCTCCCGTTTTCCCATATTAGACTTATACATAATTTCGTCAACATTTCTCCATTTTGTCAACATTCTATAGCATTCCCCGAACGCCGGCTAGTGACACACGGAGGGGCTGACCTATGGACTAGGAGAGTTGTCTGCTCGAAACCTGGTAAGCAGCAAACCTTAGTGTAATCAGCCGATGTGGGTTTGGGAATGCGCCTAGCTTGAGGGTTAGCGCAATAGATCGTGAAAAGTCGCAGTGCTGGATCATAATGCCCTTCTCCCTAAATTCCATCCAGTTCCTAGAGGTCTTATTCTTAGGTTCAGTTGTGTGTACCTGTTATCTCAGTGAAGTGAGAAACGTCTAGGGATACCGCCTGTTTATAAAATTGGCAATGCTCCGTAACACTCTCGATATCTCATCCATCAACGTCGTCAAGTACAGCTGATATGCTTAATAAAATATACAGGTTGTTAAAAAAAACATCCAATATTTTAGGAGACGATAGTATGTATCAAAACAAGAAAACACTGTCTAATAAACATGGGTCCTACGACACACACTTTCTGAGATCTCAACACTTGTTCAGAAGAGGTACTCAATGTGACGTCCATTCATGGCAATGCATTCCTCTGCCCTACAATACAACAAACTACCAGATAATCATACCGTAGTTGACACCCCTGGCATGGAATAATGATACGTCGCAAGGAATATTGAAAACAAAAAGTCTGGTTGCGGATATGAGCGGGGTTCAGCAGAGATGGTGTTGTGAATTTTCGTAATCAGCATGTATGGGCTGATGAAAATCCCCATGCAGTTGAAGAAACAAGGCATCAACACCGATTCTCAATCAACGTATGGGCAGGCGTTCTTGGCGATAGATTAATAGGGTCATACGTGCTACCACAGAGATTAACTGGGGCTCGTTATCAGGACTTTCTTATTAACGTACTGGCTACCTTCTGGAGTAAGTGCAATGTTAGCAAAGACTACATATGTGGTTCATGCACGATGGCACACCAGCACATTTTCTCCGCTATGTGCGTGAACACCCGAAGCTGGCTTTTCAGGACTGTGGATTGATCGGGGAGGCCCCCCACCTTGGCCTGCTCGTTGCCCAAACCTAATTTCCCTAGACTTTTGGTTATGGTAAATTTCAAAGAGTGAGCGATTTCTTATGCCGAAGGGCAAAGGAATGAATTGCCATGAATGGACGTCACATTGAGCACCTTCTATGAACAATTGTTCAGATCTCAGAAAGTATGTGTTTTAGTACCCATGTTTATTAGAAATTATTTTCTTGTTTTGATGCATACTAGCACATCCTAAAGTACTGGATACTTTTTTTAATACCCTGTATAGACGAAAACAGCATTGCACTTCATAAAACGACTCCATCATCAAACTCGTTCATTTTATTAGAAATAAATGTTCTAAGCTAATATATATATATATATATATATATATATATATAATAAATCCGTTAGCTCTGGAACATAGACATAAAGTATTGCGGCTGTCTCCATACCGTACTTGCTTACACCCAATGGAACAAGCCTAGTCCGAATTAAAAGAAATTGAAATCGGAAAATGCCCTTTTGAAAATGGTATAAATGACGTTCGTCTGTTAATGAACGGGAATCGAAGATACGAGTATAAACAGAAATTCACACTCTGTTCGAACTACATACGACATATAAAAATATCTAATTACGTATAGAGTGAAACCTTACGGACACTCCCAAGATACAGACATTCCTCAAATACGGACAGATTTTTATATCCCAACTGAAATAATATAGAACACTCTCAGACACGGACAGCTTTTTCACATTCCTAAAGCTTGCTTTACCTCCTGACTGCTGACAGAACTTGGTTTTCAAGACCTAATGTGTTACAAAAATGGAAAATTTAGTTTTGTGAACTGTACAGAAATTGTTTAACATGAAAGAAGACAATAAGAGTCTCGCAGGATTCCACTAGCCCAGCCGGCTACCCCTTGTTAGCTGGAAGCGGGTGGATAAACAGAGACATAAAATTTAACCTGTCTGATGGGTTCAAGGTTTCCGCGTTCGTGAAATTGTATTCGACACATGATAGGGTTAGTAGGATTATTCTTTTCACTTCAATCAGTTGTTCTGTTTGGAGTGACATGGCACCTGAAGGTAAAGGTTCAGTTGAAAACTGTAAATTATAGTACTGCATAACTGTAGACCTAGAATAAAATTGTATTTTCCTTTTTCGGTCTTACCTACTGTAGTTCAAAGTTACAAAGAATTTACTGTAGCATACTGTATTTCGAATTAAACTACAGTAATACATTTCATTTAAAGCGTGAAGGGATACATAATGCATATTGTAAATTTACTGTTAGATTGGTGAGCCTCCCTCCCAATAAAGGACACCTCCCAGATGCGGACAGATTTTTATGTCCATTCATTGTTCGTAAATGAGAGGTTTCACTGTAATACCGAAATGAGGAGAGTATGATATTTGTTATAAATAGACCTATGCAGTTTAATAGTAATGAAACTTCGGCCTCAGGATATCTAAGGTATCAGAAACCTTACTATTTTATTGTTGTTTAAATGTACCATTGTGCTGATGGATAGTAATTTTGCATTATCTTCTTCCAGGTACCTATATTTATTTATGCTCGACCATGCCGAAATGTAGTAATTATACACCTGGTAGCAGTCCTTTAATGCATGTCATTAAAGTACACCTACTCATTAAAGTACAGGTGTTCAGCCAATGACGTCAGCTTTGTACCGTTATAAAACCGCAAGTATCGATTATTCTCGGATATGCAATCGAAAGAGAATTAGCGAAAAGTCACGGAGGCTGGAAATCCAATACTGTCGCAGAAGGTTATGTTCTGTTACTATAATAATTAGAGTTAATTGTAAATAATATTCAAATAAATTCAATTTGTCATCTCGTTTTTCAATTCTAAATCAATTTTCAGGTTATACCAGAGTAATGTTCATCTTATGTTTTGCCAAGTTCAATGAAATTCAGCCTCGGAAAAAATCAATACTTTCGCGTCTGCGCACATCTCACAATTCAGGTCAGTTCGCACATAGCCATAATTTTGAATACTTTCAAGTTAGAAATATGGTTGAGCATAAAAAGTCGTATGAAACTTGCCTATAAGTGTAATTAAGACGCTCCTATGAAAATTATGAAACTCGCTTGCGCTCGTTTCATAAACAATCATACTTGCGTCTTAATTACTACCATTATAGGCTCGTTGCATAATGTACAGGGACATCATTTTATTTTTACCAACAATTTTTAATATTAACCTGGCTATACCTTTGGATCAACGCCGTTGTCTACCTCCTTCCAAGACTGGAGTTCGATGATATTGGCGCAATATACAAACAAATCAATTTACTAGGTATAGGAGGGAAGAATAGTAGTTCATCCATTTACGTAAACTAGGAAATATCGCGCTTTTGAGTTTGATCATTTTCATTAGGTTTTTGTTTAATCAAAATACAGTATAGTATTAACAATGAGTGTTTTTACTCACGAACTGAGCTGTCCATGTGGACGTATTCATTATGCACTGTATATTATACTGTCTACAGCACATTAGCGTACAATATAGAGAATGAAGTTAAATTGAAAAATAACCATAATATGGATATTTAAACACATTTTTGAAAATGGTGGCCGTTCATTTCGATACAGGCTTCAGTTGTAAGCTAATGTGCATATTATCGTACTATAGACTATTGTACCTAATCGCAATTACCAAATTTCGTCCTTCGTAACTAGTAACTCATGTTAAAATAATTCTGTACCTACTCTATAAAAGAATACCTTACGTACTGTAAATTCAGTCTTCACTTCTGCTCGATCCGAAAAGATAAAATTACTCAGACATACTATCTACTGTCCGTCCAAGTGGTTATGTCGTAGTGTCGTAGAAAGCGAGGAAATCACGTGACAGTTAATTACTTAACGAGACCCTTCTATTTAAGTTATTTTAAACAGTTGTATAATATTACGTAGACGTCCAATTCCTAACAGAAATTAATATTCTCAGAAAAGAGCTAAGACAGCCCAGCCACTAGCTGGCAAATAAAAGCTGGTGGGGAAAATCGTGATACGACGTAGGCAAATGGACGACAGTACCTGTGCGAAAATGATTTAATATTGAAAGCTCTTTCGTTACTGGAAAACGCGAACATACTTTTGGAACGTACTGTTTACTATGACCGTAAGGCTACTATGACTTATATGCGGTCTTGGATCTGTGTGGAGAACGGTTTAACTTCATTAGTAGAAGGGGTGGGAGTGAAGTACATTCAAAAGCTAAGGTACAATAAAAATTGAAGTAAAAATAAAATGATGTCCCTGTACTATTTAAATATGGCAACACAACCTGCTTTGCTCCATTTCTATCTAATGTTAAAGTAGTATCTCTTATTCTGCTAATACCTTTCTACCCCATCTACTGTCTGAAACATTTTCGTGGGTATTAAAAAAAAAGTAGCCGCACTCGTGAACAGCGAATATTTCCTAAGTTCATTTCTGATCACGGTGATGTTACACGATGCAATGCACTTGTAGAAGCAGTATCGGGACTATGGAGTTATCCGATATCTGGGTCTCGTAAAGTAGTGGTAGAAAACTCTCTTAATGATTCGAAGGTTGTGGGTTCGAGTCTTGTTAAAGGTATCATTTTATTTTATCGTCGTTCGTCAGCGTTATAAATAATATTCAAGTTATCAATTATTGTATTCTGTTATAGTTTTTTAGCAATATAAACAATATTCAATTTATTATTTATATTTTGTTATAGTTTTTAGTAATATAAATAATATTCAAGGTATAATTTATATTCTGTTATCGTTCTTAGCGTTATAAATAATGTATAAATTATATTTTTATTTCTGTTATCGTTCTTTAGCGATATAAATAATATTCAAGTTATCATTTGCATTCTGTTATCGTTCTTTAGCGATATAAGTAAAATAAATTTCATGTTAGATTTGAAACAATACAGTTACATAATAGTGGTGTTAGTTTTTTCTTCTTATATTATTACATTATACTATCTTGTAACACAATAAAATGGAAAGAAGTGACGTGGATTTGAACCTCAGACATCGACATCTAAATTCCAACGTTCTTCCGACTGAGCTATGGGACACAAGTAAAGAAGCGTATGTGGAAAAATTGACCCACTCCCTCTCCAAGACGTCCTGATGATTTGTGGAAGCTCATCCAGGATGCCTGGGATGCCGTGGTTGAGAACTGAAAAGACTAGTCGATTCCATGCACATTCGACTTTTTTTTTCGTTTCTCTTTTTCTGTTTTTCTGTTCCGCTTTCTTAAACTAGTACGTACACAACACCCATGCCCAAGGCGGGACTCGAACCCAGAACCCTTCGGACCAAGCGATAGAGACATGCCGTGCCCCTACCGCTTGAGCCATCCAGGCCGGCTTCTGGAAGATGTGGTCGAGATAGGAGGAAGATGGACTAAATATTGAATCGTGGCTTTTTGTTTTTTTGTTTTGTGTTTTTTTTTTATAACTTTTAATTGTTTGAAGTTTCTAAGGCAGACGCCAGTAAGTTTGTTTCGTTATGCTGCGAAAGATATTTTTGTTGAGTTTATAATCTTTCCTACTTTTCATTTGCAGTCATATCATTATAAATAATGATAAAGTCATGGCATAATACAGAACGTTCTCCTACGGGTGGGGCCAGGAAAGCGGCCTGTCTGCGCTGTCGCTTCCCGGAATCATTTATCCGTAAGCTTCCGCTATCTATACTAATAGCATGCACACGAGAATTTTTCTACGTAGTACTAACCTTGTTATAGGCGATGTTGGAAGTGATGTCCATCTGAATCCACACATTTCTGGAATATTTTAATAAAATTATCATTCACACGATGAAGTTGATCTTCGGTCATTTTCCTAATCTCTCTTGTTATATTCGAATCAGTTCATCTATGCTGTGAGGATTATTTATTCCTATAGACATTATTTTTTAAAGTTCCCCACAAATGAAAAGCGCACACTGTAAGTCGGGGGAACGTAGCGGCCATAAATCCTGAGAAATAATTCTTTCTCCAAAAAGTCACTTACATCGTTCATGGATTCATGGGCTGTATGGGCTTTTGCTGAATCTTGTTGGAAATACCCATTGAGTTTCTCGTCATCTGAAAACATTTGGAAAAATGCGCGGGTATTAGAGTGCGATATCTTTGTGCATTTACTGTATCCTGAAAGAAAATGGGCCCAATAATTCGCTTCACTGTAACAGCACACCAAACGCCAATCTTTTCGTCATGCAATGGGACCTCATGAATTAAATAGGGATTCTCTGTACTCCAATACCTATTGTTCTGTAAGGCAACATGACCTCGTAAATGAAACCACCCCTCATCAGAAGAAAAATATTAAATGAGGATCCACAATACCGTCCACAATACTTTGTAAAATCCAATTACAAAACTGAACTCGTTTTTTTATCGTCTTTGATTGTAAAAAAAAAATTACACACACGCTGAATATTTAAGCACCTGTGTCAAGAAACTGCACTCTACGTAAAAACACTGCAATAGCTGGCTCACAACTGATAACTTGTCGACATTGATTGTCGAGAGTGTCTCAACAACTGCGCGCACAAAGCGGCGTATCAGCACATGCCGCTTTCCTGACCCCACCCGTAGGCGAACGCTCATACATTCATGAACCTGATGTTCATTACTGAAATAGTCATAAAAGAGACAGGAAAACATAAAAGCACTAGGTTGTATTGACTGAACGACCTTACAAATAACAGCCCGAAACGCTACCAATACGCTATAACAGTAACATGGAGAACATTTTAATTATAACTGTAGATATGCAACTATATTGTTTCAAATGTAACACAACCTATAAGTATACGTCATTAGCTTGGGGATACTGTAATATAGGGACAAAATCTCTGTATTAAACTCATTGATTCTCTTTCTTTGAAGTGCGTTATGATCTATAGAAGTTCATTTACGAACAGAACTCAAAAGAGATATATTCTTAACGTTTTTAACGACAGTATTCGTTCATCTCTCGTGAAAGTGTACCAGGGGATTAGAAAAAGTTAGTCCCATTTTATGAACGGTACTTGAAATAATTACAAGAACAGTGTTATAGCACTGAGTCCTGGAATAAGGACGAAATTTATTAATACAATTAAAATGAAGAATGTGGATCTGTAATTCATAGGTAATAATATGTAACAGGAGATTTTACCAAGTGCCATGTATTTGGCCACTAAACCCAACTGAATACGATTCAACTAGACAATGGAACACTTAATGTTAAGTGTAAATTTATTTCATTTCTGATAAATACACAACAGAAACTCTTGTATGGATTCTTAACCAGATTCTCTATATAGAATGTTTGATAATTCCTATCACAAACATCTAATGGTAGTAGAGGGGACCCAGTGGATAGTTTTGATTAGGAACCGATGTCCGGAAATGTATCGTTTCGATGCAAAATAAGTTTGAAGATCGAATCAATTTCACATCTCCCACTTCACTAGAGACAATGAGCTCTTGCCAGTGTGCACTATAAGAGTGGCTCCACGTATCTTCTAACGGGTCTCAAGTACTTGACTTTCCTGCAAGGGGCAGTGGTAGAGTTATGTGAAGATTTTCCACTGCCACTACATCAGCAAATGTGGTTCCAACATGATGGTGCACCCACGCATTTTTCACTTGCCATCCGCGAAAATCTCCACCGAGAATTCGGGAAAAGGTGGGTAGGTCGAGGTGGTTCAACTCCTTGGCCACCACGGTCGCCAGATTTAACTCTCGACTTTTTACTTGGGGTCAGATGAAGAACCTCATTTATGAGAGTCCTGTAGAGTCGGAGGAACATCTTCATTGTCTCTAGTGAAGTCGGAGATGTGAAATCGATTCCATCTTCAAACTTATTTTGCATCGAAACGATACATTTTCGGACATGGGTTCCTAATCAAAACTTTATCTACTTAGTCTCCTCTAGAACCTCGAGAAGTATGTGATAGGAATTATGAAACACTCTGTATAGTTTATTATAAAACAACCACCTGAATTTACAGGTTGCCTACCGAAAAAACAAGGTATACAAAAATACAATAATAACAGGAATAAAAACTTGTGATTTAAGTGTACATATGATAAATGTTGGAAAAGAATATACTAAATTAATATGAAATCAGAAATCAAAATAACGTGTAAGTGTTAACTCCAAAAATTATTACATAAATTATATTGGCACCTAATTACAATGATAATGATTTTGATTTCGGTAATTGGTAGTCCGACTTTTCCAAATTTTTCAAATAGTGCAGCTTGCTCCCAGCATCAATCGAACACCTGTATCTCTCTTAGCTTATATTTTTCTGTATATTGGTCCAACGTAGACTCATAAACGCTTCTCTTCTCGTTGTTCACTTCCTCAGGCTGACGTTTGTGATACCCAAATCTAACGGTAGGGTCGAGGATACATCCTTTAAAGCTAGTTTCTGTAAAATCGATTATGTCGATCCATATGACAACTACCATTAACGGCAAGGTCATGGATTTCTTCATAAACGGAAAAATCAATTTTCTTAAGTTCTTCGGCTATGAAGGAGCGAATACGATGGTGACGTGAGTTTCTGAGGAGTTCGCCGTGCGGACAGGACCCTAAGACATAGGCAAGTGTTTCTTTCGCACTGCGGCAATGTCGACAGAGGTTAGAGTCTAAGGACCTGCCCGGCACGGAGCGAACGGCGGAAACATTGACTAACATTTGAAGGACATCGCGTCATTTATTGCGGGCGAAACCTTCATTATTTCTCACCCAAGAGTTGGTAGGTGTGTGTTTCTCTTAGAGTTCCACTCAAATTCCTTTTTGGAGGAAATAACGCCAAGAGGGAAATTCACGCTGTCGAGGTTCGTGGCGAATTTTTCGAGAGTCGTACAGGTTACTGCGTGGATTAATAATTTTAGAAGCGATTTAAACATAGTGAACTTTCATTTGGAGGATTTCCAGTGACCAGTACATAAATATTAAAAGATTTTATAATTACGTTACAAGCGGTGATATATTGAATAAAGGCCTCCCAAGTTAAATTAAATAGGCCAAGTTCTTTACATTTTTTTCTCGGAATATACAGAATGTTTCCGAGGCGGTGTTACAAACTTTCAGGGAAGATGGCGAAGGGCACATGTAAGGCTTATCAATTTCAGATAAGGAACCATGTCCGAAAATGACTAAGTCGAAAGTTATAAGCAAAAATAGTTGTGTGGAAATGGAACTGTAATTTGGCACCACGTGCCCTCCTTCCCTTAACTTTTGGAACAGTCGTGGAAAAATGGTGTGGGCCGGATGTCTCCTACATGAGTACTTGGCCCGATACAATCTGTGAGCTTGTCTACTGTTCCCATTGGCTCATCCGTATTCGAAAATCAGGTGTGCTTATTCCGCTCTCGTGTACTCCTCCATTTCACTGGGACTGATCGACTGGACACTGCAACTTGTACACATATACTGCTGTCTACAGATGTGCATATGAGGACCGACCATGTCCGTTACACATTACGCCATCTGCATTGCTTTAGTGTAGTTTCCTGTCCCCATCCCTCAGACAGCGCACTGAATGGAATACTGAAAGTAAACAACTTAAACAACGTCAGATGAATACAGTATGTGTAAGATGTACAGATAAATACACATAAATAAGGTGTACAGAGGAATAAAATTATTTCATTTCCACACAATTGTTTTGCTTGTAACTTTCGACTCTGTCATTTCCGGACCAGGGTACCTTATCTCAAATTGATACATGTACCCTTCACCATCATCCCTGAAAATTTGTAAAACCACCTCGGAAACACCCTATATTGTGTTATCCGGTACATCTGTTGGTAACTGAAATATTTTCTTAAGGAAACTTTATCTTTTTGTCAGCGTATGTAAGGATTTAGTTAGTATTTTTGTTAAAATCAGAAGTAATAAACTAATATACTAAAGGAGGACAGATGGAAGTATTTAGAACTGTGAATTTTTTTATCCGCTTTTAATAGAGAGGAAGAGGTCAGTGTGTCTAGTTGTGTATGAAGTATTTTCTTAGTTCAATCAAATATCGAGGAATCTGGATATGTGACTCCCAAGTAGCGAATTTGTTCCCCTTCCATAACGGTGGTTATCTTACAGTCGTCTTCTGTGGTTAGCGATGATTGATTTACATTTTCTTTGACCCTGGGTTTCCACTGCATTTAGCCGACTTGACACTTAGTCCGATTTCATGAAATCTTCGAATGGCTAGACTAGTAAGCTCGATCCTTGACTCTTCAGAGTTCCCTATGATGACAGTGTCGTCTGCGAAGCTCATAACACTGAATGGAGATGCTCCTCAACTGAGGGATATTCCGTAGTCCTGTGAGATACTGTCTTCGTTTAATTCCTCTAAAACGTGGCTAATGGCCAGATTATATAGCGTTGGAGAAAGTTGGGGAAACTTCCATAACTCCTCTTCGTAGATGTATAGGTTTTGTCTTTCCTTTCAATTTGAGCGGTGTTTCGTGACTGCAAGCTAACTATAATCTGTGTTAATTTTGTTGATATTCCTTCGGCTTCAAGATTCAGCTGGTTACGCCCAATGTTATCAAAAGTCTTCTGTATATGTTAGAATATTATTGTAGTATCTTGTTTTTTTTTTAATTTACCAGTGTTTAGTATACCGTTTTATATATGATATTCCTATTGAATTTGGTATTCCCAAGAAACTAGTTCGATTAATTAAAATGTGTCTCAGTAAAACGTATAGCAGAGTCCGTATAGGTCAATTTCTGTCAGATGCATTTCCAATTCAGTGTGGGCTAAAGCAAGGAGATGCACTGTCTATGCGGATGACGTGAATATTTTAGGAGAAAATCCACAAACGACTAGGGAAAATACGGGAATTTTACTTGGAAGTAAATCCCGAAAAGACAAAGTATATGATTATGTCTCGTGACGAGAATATTGTACGAAATGGAAATATAAAAATTGTAAATTTATCCTTTGAACAGGTGGAAAAATTCAAATACCTGGAAGCAACAGTAATAAATATAAATGATACGTGGGAGGAAATTAAACGTAGAATAAATATGGGATATGCCTGTTTTTATTCGGCTGAGAAGCTTTTATCATCCGGTCTGCCGTCAAAAGTCTGAAAGTTAGAATTTATAAAACAGTTATATTACCGGTTGTTCTTTATGGTTGTGAAACTTAAATTCCGCTGTGGATAGAGACATTAATTATTGTCCGCAGGTAGAAGAGAACCCTCGCTGATGTTCGTTAAAATCTTTAATCGCTCTAACAAGTACACGGTCAGTGCCGGGCGCAGTGTCTGCGGTAATGTCATGAGCTGTTTGTACAATCTTGTCTTTTGAAACTATTATGTCAAAAGTTCCGTCAAGTTTTGTTCTGTCTGTTTCGTTTATTTTAGGAGTGTAAAATCTCGTTTACAATCATTTTATTTTGAAAAATAGTTATGTATAATTTTTGTTATCTATTTTACACGTTCGGGATTTTGTTTAAAGTACACGACGGATTGCTTTCCTGTGCTTATACTATTGCTATTATGTTACCGTAATTCGTAATTATATTTATTACGGCTTCTTTCCTGTTCAAGTTTGCCTGCTCTATGAGGATTCGATAATTTATTACAACTCTTTATAGTATTATTTAATCGACTTTTCTTCCTTGCTTCAAAGAATTTTGTTGTAGGATGTTTAGGGCCAGAATGTAGATTTAGGGATTTAAATAAGAACTTAGTGAACTCTTCTATAAGCTCATCGTAATTAATGTTATTATTTACTTGTTCGAATTTTGTTTGATACTCGATCACCTCTTGTTTGTATTTTGAGACCAGATAATAATTAGAATTGGGAATATCTTTTAGATTATTCTGTGATGAAGTTTGTTACAATAACTTCTATTGGAGTGCGTTGTAGGTAGGTTAGTAAAAGATCTAAGTCCTTTAAACAACCAAGGGCTGCCAATACTTAAGTTTATTAATCAATCTTGGAATACAAGGCGTAGTACAAGTGATGAAATGAAGATGATGATGATGATTAGTCATTGCCACGTGGGCCACTCGTCGCCCTCCCCAACACTTCTGCTGACTGCAGAGCTACATTATAATAATGATTCTCCAACGATCGCCACGCCGTTTTATCGGCTCGCGCCAGTGATGCTACGGTGACCTTTGAAGTCCGCGTGATTCGAGTCTACTCGATGGCGTACCCACGCCGTGGCCAGTGCAATGACCTGCTTTTGGACTTTGACAGATAATCCTTTAGTCACTAATGACTGTATATACATGACTCAAACTATAAATTATATGTCAAGTCTGCACGAGATATGATGGAATACATTTTAGATTTACAGTATTTGGCTAGCTAATAATGGTCACTCTAAACATTAATTACAGTCATACCAATTATAATCATTCCAATTATGTCCCTACAGTAAGTGGCCGCTTATTATAATTCGAATCAGATGTCGAAATGTATTTATTAAATTCTTTTGAGTGATGTATGTCGAGATGGAAATGGTTAATATGGATTTTGATTCCTTTTCTTCCTTGAAAGAATTTTCCATAATGCTTGAATGAAATTGAGCATGTGTAAGCGACCTAGTAATATTATGTAGCTATAGAAGAACGTCTTCCTCTATGGCAGTCATGTCAATTGATGCCCATATGGGCAAGCGCGCGCTTTAGAGCTCAGAAGAGCCTGAGCGCTTTACAGTGGAAAGGAAAGAGACAGACGAGTGAGGTAGTATATGCCGCTTGGTCGAGCTATATACAGGGTAGGCCAGCACTGATTCAATGTATCAAGGGAAGAGAACTTATTAAAACTATATCCATGTTAATTTTTAGATCTGTCTGAGAAGTATAAATGCATTATAAGAATTTAAGTTTCAATTTTAATGCTCGTTTTTCACGATTTTCCTTTTTATTCAAAAACAGTATTTTCTCAAGTTTTTACAGAAAATTGAAATTTTGAGATATGTTTATTTAGTAGTCTTACTGAAACAATGTTTTCGTAAATGTAATATATCGTAAATATGTATTACTGAAGATACGTATTGAAAATTTTGAAAATATTTGCATGGAAAATGTTTGTAAGAAAATTAATTAACAAAGGAACTACTGTTACATGATAAACAAAGATATGTGCCCATGTGTTGTAAAAATGTCAGCTCTATAGCTTCAGCTGATTTCGAGAAAATAATTTAATATTCTGACGATAGGAAGTTGCGCACCAATATCACTTTAAAAGCATAATGCGATAAGGGTTTTGTTACGTTATATTAGTTACAGTTGAAACATATACCTAGGTAACTTTGCTTTGTACTGTAATATTGTTTTGATTAGTTCATTGATTACTTTTATAAGGCTGAAGATACCATCAATATCAATTCCAACTTATCATGTCATACTCAATCTCTTTTTTCTGTGATATCACTTTCTTTGTGAATGATGTGTTTCATTCACTTAATATAATATAGTTTTACTACTATGAAATTTATGTGAATATTACTTCTTAACTCTTTATTGTGTTATTAACTGCAATATTAAGAAACTGGTGTTAGTACTTTCTTTCACGGATAATATAGATAATATTAAACAACAAATAGCCATATAAAATAACGACATAAAATTTCACGTGCTGTTTGAAGTTTGTACACCACTGTTTTCTTAATCCAAAAGGCTCCTTATTCTTATACATAATCCTTGCTCCTTCCATACCTAGCGCTTGATGCCCGCGCACGACGTCAAGGTCAGAAAAATGCGTTTGCTTTGACATCACTGCTCTATGGAATGACTTTTCCATTGACACACAAAGAACATTATCTCCCGATGTGTGGCAGGGCTAACATCCTCGTACAATGTTGCGACTTGAGTCCGAAGTCATATGAGGTAAAATAATATCTTTACTCCTTGATATTCTAACGGCGTGATCTAATGTTGCCTTAATCTAAAAGCCAGAGCCGTGCTCCAAGGCTATGCTCGGGCTTCGGTTTAATCCCCCTTGGACTGGTTACTTACAAGGAGAGGACACGCTCTGTATATCACAGAATTAAATAAGATTGTGTGAGATGAAAGTACAAGACGTACTGTTTAAAATCATACCTGGTATGGGTGGCCAATGACCCCTCGTTTTGGAAATATTGGCTATTGTTTGTGACATACTTCCGTTAGGTGCCTAATAGGGAAGCATTAGACTGTGTAACAGCGTAGCTCATATGGCTGGATGCTGAGTTGTCATCCAGGCAACCCCAGTTCGAATCCTAATGCATTCTCATTTTTAAAAACTTGATGATATTATTATTATTATTATTATTATTATTATTATTATTATTAGAATCAAAAGGACAATTTGGCCCAACAGTGCAACGTCAAGTAGATGAACTCACTTCTAAATTCGGAAATATATGTGTAACAACTTCTTCATCAGGAAAGCTGACAAATGTGAAAGAGCAGCCATTTCTTCTAATTCTAGACACATGGGAAGGGCAGGTAAATCCTTCTTTGTATGATGAAATATTTACAAATGAAGAAAATGAAGTAACGTGCAACCTTAAAGTGACTTCACCCAAATGTGCTGAATTATGCCAGTCCTGTGATGTTGATCTTTTTAGACAGGTGAAGATTTTTATCAAATATTTGCAAAATAGCTCTTTCCTTTTACAAACTGGACGACAAATTGGTTCAAGGGAGGATGCCCTCAAAATTCACTCCTTAATTCACTTTCAGTTGTCAGCTCCTATATTCAAAGCCATATTGAAATATGCGTGGTATGCATCAAAATTAATAAACGAACGAGAATTGTTTGTGAATGTAAAAGATGTCTGTTTCGCAGCAGAAGTGCGGAAAAATGTGTGTGACTGTGGACAACCTTCTTTCATTTGCTGTGCATGGTGCAGTAAATATATATATTTGGTGTGTTTTTATGATATTTATCATAATGAAACGTGTACAAAATGAAGTGGAGTAGAAACAGAACAGACACCAGTGACCTGCCTACGTGAGAAATATTTCCTTGTTTATCCTTTACAATACAATGTTAGTTAATTAGTAATTTGTTTAAAACATGACGAAGCGTTCAATACATTGAGAAATATGATATATGTAAATAGATTACTGTGATCACACTATTAATCATTATTAAAAGAAAAAAAAATATAGAGGACCAATTAAGATTTGAACTCAGGTTCCCTGAATAACAACTCAGCACCCAACCATATGAGCTACGCTTTTACACAGTCACAATGCTTCCCTATTAGGCACCTAACGGAAGTATGTCACAAACAATAGCCAATATTTCCAAAACGAGGGTTCATTGGCCACCCATACCAGGTATGACTTTAAACAGTACTTCTTGTACTTTCATCTTACACAATCTTATTTCATTCGGTGATATACAGAGCGTGTCCTCTCATTTGTTAGTTAAAATTTATCGAAGATTTATTCCAGCCTTAAGGGGAATTTCATATAATCTTGTAGTAAGCGAATTTGAGATAATTCCATAGTGAACTCTAGGATTCATCTCGCCAAGATGCAATCTTCTTATAATCAGTTCCATTGGTGATACACAACTACGCAGTTGAAAAATTGTTAATTAAATTAAGATTACCATTTCTAAGTGCAATTTCTAAGATCTTTTGGAATTAACTCATTCTCAGCATCTTATCCCTCGAGACCGAGAAGAACGGCGTGTTCAGTTTAATCTGATATGCTCTCCTTATCCAGTTGTTTGACTTTTCTTGTTTGGTCTAGCTAAGCACAAAATGAAAAGCAGATTAAACTTTCTCTCCTCGGGAGACACTCTCTGAGATTGAAATCCTTTAACAGTTCTGATAATCTGAGAAATAAACTCTCAACACAGAGGGAACCACAAAGTCAGTACTCACTACAGTGAAAGAATGCAATTCTATGACTAAGATTTTTAGAACATGTAATGTCGGTCATACGTACAGGGACATCATTTTATTTTTACTTCAATTTTTATTATACCTGAGTTTTTTTAATGTACTTCACTTCCACTCCTTCTACTAATGAAGTTCCAACTGTCCACACAGAACCAAGGCCGCATATAGTAAACAGTACTGAGTTAGTGAGTATAGAACGTTTCAGAAATATGTTCGAGTTTTCCAATGACGAAAGAGCTTTCAATTTTGGATCATACTTTCGCACAGGTACTGTCGTCCGTTTGCCTACGTCTCATCCCGATTTCTCCCACCTGCTTCTGTTCGCCCCTCTGTAAAGGCTAGTGGCTAGACTCTCTTAGCTCTTATCTGAAAACATTAATTTCTGTTAGGAATTGGACGCCTACGTAATATTATACAACTGTTTAAAATAACTTAAATAAAAGGGCCTCGTTAAGTAATTAACTATCACGTGATTTCCCCACTTTCTACGACCCTGCGACATAACCACTTAGACGGACAGTAGATAGCATGTCTGGGTAATTTTATCTTTTCAGATCGAGCAGAAGTGAGGATTGAATTTACAGTACAGAAGGTACAGATATATTTCAATACGAGTTATTAGTACGAAGGACGAAACTGGTAATTGGAATTAGATGCAATAGTCTATAGTGCGATAATATGCACAAAAGAACTGAAGCCTGTATCGAAATGAACGGCCACACATTTTCAAAAATGTGTTTAAAAATCCATATTATGGTTATTTTTCAATTTAACTTCATTCTCTATAGTGTACGCTAATGTGCTGTAGACAGTATAATGTACACTGCATAATGAATACGTTCGCATGGATAACTCAGTTCGTGAGTAAAAACACTTATTGTTAATACAGTACTTTATTTTGATTAAACAAAAACCTATTGAAAATTACCAAACTCAAAATTGCGATATTTCCTACTTTACGTAAACGGATGAACTACTTTTCTTCCCTCATATACCTAATAAACTGATTAGTTTGTATTTTACGCTAGTATCATTGAACTCCAGTCGTGGAAAGGGGTAGCAAACGGTGGTTCCGATTCTCAACCGTTAATCCAAAGGTATAGCCAGGTTAATATAAAAAATGTTAGTAAAAATAAAATGATGTCCCTGTACAAGATGTTAGGCCCAACTTACTGTATAATACGTAACTGACTATAATGTATTCGATGTTTAGGCCTATTTCGGGTTGTCAGTTGCAGCAGCGAATAATGACCGAAAATATGGGAAAAAAGAAGCTTGTGAACAAAACTAAGTGAAAAACTGAATAAAGGAAATGAATAGAAACAGTGGCAAGTTATACACAACTTGTACAGACAAGGAAATGGAAAATAAGTTATTTGCACCTGTAAGAAGACGTACGAAGAAGTTGATGTATGAAAATGTGTACACATGAAATTTCAAAGGACGATCAACTCTCTATTTTTAAACGATATTGGGATATGGGTTCGAAATTAGAATAATATCATTTTATTACTTCTTGCCTTGAAAGAGTGAATCTAAGCTGAGAATCAAGAATAGGGATAATTTGTGGAAATATAGTGTTTTCTATAATGGGAGTAAAAAATAAAATGTGATGTTATCAATACTTTCTATTGAGTCTATTGCAAATTTCAGAGAAACGATTAACAACAGTTCAGAATAAACTGGTTTCAGGTGACATCCTCAATGATAAAAAGGGTACACACTTAAATCGTCGTCATGAAATCATGATGCGAAAGTATAAACAAGTGCAATACAGTACATGAGGGGTATTTTCAGCTTGAACCTCATAATCTGCATCATTTGTTTCCTTCAACATTTGAAAGACGAGAATGGAAGTGTCGCAGCTGAAACTTTTGACTCCAACATAGGCTAAATGAACCCAGTGCCTTTGAAACCCACCAAGGCGAAGGACTTAAGAGACCTCTTACAGTTTTCAGATGAAGATGTCCAAAGTTGGCTGAACTCAATGCTGAATAAAGCCAGGACATCATCACACAATGGTGAAGATGACTCTAGCAACAATAGTGATGATGCATAAAGAAGAAAAATACATAAGAACAAGAAAACTATAAACTAAAAATATAATGTTATTTTGTAGGCCTACTTATGTAATTACTAAACAAATTTATTTGATATGTTATGGTAAATGTATATTTTATGTTTTTAATTTGTTTTATTTCACTTTTTGAGACAAAATTATTAATAATGTACGAGATATTCCCATATATAATTAATTTTCATGTGAAGTTAGACACCTAGAACATCAGAATAATTAAAAACAGTACTAAAACATATTGTCGCCGGAAAAAGGGCGTATACAGAGTTCCATATTATATTTATTTACTAATAGCAGAATATACTATTTGCTGTTATGTTTCAATAATTTTGTTTTAAATATCCTCGAAAGTATTTAACAGTATTGAACAACTTTTTCGACGCGACTATGATGAACCTGATAGCTTACAAACATTGAAATTAGTTTATATCGGAACTACATTTTGCTGTATACGCCCTTATTCGGGTGATGTCCTCAACTACAATAACCATCTACATTCTTCAAAGAATATGTTGGTAATTATGTTCTCGTCCCGCCACACATCTCACACTTTTAAGAAAATTTGCATGGACGCGCATTAGTTGTTCTTCTGAAGTTGCTGCAACTTTCTTTCTTATATAGGCTTTAAATTCTTCCTTCGTATTCGGATTATTCAGACAGACTTCAATTTACTTATTTTCAAGTTCCACCACAAAATAGAAGTAGCATATGGTAAGATCTGAGGATCGCGCTGGCCATAATCCTTCAAACATATCCGCAGTTAATGTTAACGACAGGTCAGCTGTATAGGCTACTCTGCTAGCGAAATCTTGTTTCAAAAATTACCTGTGTTGTCAGGTAGTTTAGTTTCATGAGGGTCTAAAGGCCCAGTCAAACAGAACGCGGACTGTCCGCGCGGACGGGAGGATCGCAGTCCGCCACGGACTGAGAAAGTCAAACAACGCGGACAGTGCAGGACGAACCAGTGTGAAAACAATTGTCGCCAAGTGCAGTACTCATCGTATTTTCTCGATTTGTTTCTAAATTTGTTGAAATTGTACTTTTACTTTCGCTTTTTCTCCTGGATTAATTAACATGTCCAGCAGCTCCTCAGATGAAGAAGAATTGCTTCTTCTGTTCGCGGAAAAGAAAAAGGAAGTGGGTGCATGAAATAATTGAAAAAAAAAGAGAGGAACTACGCGAATTTCACAGACTGTGTAATGAACTGAATTCGTTTGAAGACCGTTTTTTACGACTATTTTTGAATGTCTAAACAAAGTTTGAGGAATTACATAGCCTTATAGAACCAAAAATATTGAAAGTGACAACAAACTGGAGGAGACCGATTGGAACGAAGGGAAGACTAGCGATCTGCTTGAGGTAAATAAAAGATTTTAGTTTGTATTTTAAACTGTACTTATTACTAATCAACTGAAAAATAAGTATGAATATAGAAAAGAAAACACGACTCAGAAAACAGTATTATTTCGTAGACAAAATTACTACGGAGAAGAACTGTTATTTCCCTCTTGCGGTTTATGTACGAGCTGCAGTACGTTTTCGTACAAATCTTTTTGCAGAAGAAACAATAGTGGCAAAGAACCTAATGTCATCGGAGGTGTGGTAGCTACTTCCAAGTCAGTATAATTAATTTCATTGGAATGATTAGGTATATATAATTAGGATTATCTGACGACGATGAGTTGATTGAAAAAAAAAGAAGACGATGGAGGTGGAGCCTGGATACCGCGTATCATATAAATGAGCATATTCCCGCACAAATTCAATTAATTTTTCCGTTTCATCGGCCATTTTCTACGAGATGTCGGCCGCGAACTCTGTGGAAAAACACAACTGCCTATCAGTTCGCCGCGAACCAGACTAGACCGCGGCGTTGGGCCGCGCGCTGTTTGACTAGGATGGTGCGTTCTAACGTAATACAGTGTTCGCGGCGGACGGTCCGCCAAGTCCGTGTTCTGTTTGACCGGGCCTTAAGTGAATAGTAGTAGGTTTGTGGAAAACAAAAACCTTTGAAATGCAAATTTATACATGTGTATAGGCATTTTGTGCATCATATTACTTCTGTTAGGTGGCAAACAGATCTGAAGGTGCTTCATACCATATTCATTACAAAATTAACATTTACTAATTTATTAGTATTTTGTAAAAAGAGAGTAGCAGAAGGGTTTGTTTCAACTCAGAAAAACCCAACAAGACATGACATTAGAACATATTTTAAGCTTGAAGAATAGAGGAAAAAATAACATTTTAAAGGCATTTAACAATGAGAACACAAACATTTACATTTAATGACATGTTAAATAAACAATAAAGAAAATATAATGAAAGTAAATGAACTTAGTGTCATTTTTGTTGTTTAGGAAAAACTGTAGATTACTTTAACAAGTCTTTAGCTGGAGCGTGCGCTTTAATAATGTCCAAGTAAAATTTTTATTTCTTCTGGAAAGTAAGGGACCATACTTGTAACCTGTTAATTCAGGAGGTTGTTTTATAATAAACTACACAGGATGTTTCATAATTTCTATTACAAACTTCTGGGGTTGTAGAGGGGACTAAGTAGATAAAGTTTTGTTTAGGAACCCATGTCCGGAAATGTATCGTTTCGATGCAAAATGACTTTGAAGATCGAACTGATTTCACATCTCCCACTTCACTAGAGACAACGAAGATCTTCCTCCACTCTACAGGAGTCTCATAAACAAGGTTCTTCATGTGGCCCCAAAGGAAAAAGTCGAGAGGAGTTAAATCTGACGACCGTGGTGGCCAAGGAGTTGGACCACCTCAACCTATCTACCTTCCACCAATGTTTGGTGGAGATGTTCGCGGATGGCAAGTGAAAAGTGCGAGGATGCGCCATCATGTTGGAACCACATTTGCTGACGTAGTGCCAGTGGTAAATCTTCACATAATTCTACCAGTACCTCTTGCAGGGAGGTTAAGTACATGTGACCCGTTAGGTGATACGTGGAACCACTCTTGTAATGCACACTGGTAAGAGCTCATTGTCTCTAGTGAAGTGGGAGATGTGAAATCGATTCGATCTTCAAACTTATTTTGCATCGAAACGATACATTTCCGGACATGGGTTCCTAATCAAATCTTTATCTACTTACTCCCCTCTACAACCACTAGATGTTTGTAATAGGAATTATGAAACACTCTGTGCATAGAATTTGATTAAGAATGTATAAAAGAGCTTCTGTTGTACATTTATGAGAAACAAATAAGTCTTCATTTAGCATTAAGTGTCCCATTTACTAGTTGAATCGTATTCAGTTGGGTTTGGTGGCCAAATACGTGGCACTTGGTAAATTCTCCTGTACATATTATTACTAAGAGTGTGACATCGGTATGTTTGTATTAGTTTGAAGGTGAACATACGACGTCCCGGACAGAATGTAGTCGATGTGTTTCAAGTACAGGCAGCGTAAGCGAATTTGACACACGCCTAAGCAAGGAGTTCCGTGCCTTGTATACGATTATTGTGTATTATAAAATCAAGACAATACAATTATTGTGTATAAGGATTACATCTGAAAGATCTAAAATGTTGGTGAAGTTGAGAATAATTCTGTGGTGTTCGGGTAAAGGAATATGTAATTTTTTTTGTCCAGGTGGAATTTTGTTCCCCAGATGAACACACAGGTGTGCAAAAATCAAAGAATACTAGCAGTTGATGTGTTTTATTTGTGTAGAAAATTATTTGTAATAGGGGTTCCAAGTTTAATTTTCATTTATCTCCGAACTCATTTTTATGACTTATCTCCCTTTACCCAAACACCACAGAATTGTTGGAAATCATACTTAAGTTGTTACAAATGTGGTGAAACATAAGTCTGAAAAGATTTTTTTTTAAGAGTTTTGCATTACAGTTTTTGAATGCCGAAAAAGTATATGGCGTATGATGATATAAGCAAAAAGGTGTTTGCGAAAATGAACACAGTAATACAGTACAAAAAAAAACTGTGGTTTCAATACATTATGCAAAATTGCAAGAGTTTTTCCAGATGACAAGTGCGATTGTTATAAAGTTGATGTAGAAATGAAATTGATGATGTGAAATATTTTACATATGCGCCTTTGGTTTCAGCCGATATTGAAGGGAGTTTTTCCGCATACAAGGTTACACTATGCTACACTCGGCGGTCATTTTCAATTGAAACGTTGAAAATGAATGTTGTTTATTGCAGCAGGAACCGAAACCGGCGAACAAGATACAAGAAAAGTAAGGTACGAAATAGGTGTGGTAAATAAATTAATGTAACAGTTAAATATAGGGAAGGCAAAATTGTACGCCATATACGTTTTCGACATTCTAAAACTGTAATGCAAAACTGTAAGTATTAAAAAAAAAAACATCATTTCAGGCTTATGTTTTACCACATTTGTGACAATTTGAGTATGATATCTCAACCTCATCAGCATTTTAGACCTTTTCGATATTAACCCTTATATACAATGATTGTATTGTCTTGATTTTATAATACGCAATAATCGTATACAAAACACGGAACGTGCTTTCTTAGCCGTGTGTCAAATTCGCTTCCGCTGCCTGTACTTGAAACACGTCGACTACATTCTGTCCGGCGTCATATGTTCACCTGAAACTAATACGAATATACCAATGTCTCGGCCCTAATTATTACCTGTGAATTTCAGATCCACATTCTTCATTTTAATTGCATTAATAAATTTCATCCGTATTGCAGGACTCAGTGCTATAACACTATTCTTGAAATTATTTCAAGTATCGCTCATAAAATGGAACTAACTTTTTCTAATCCCCTGGTACACTTTCACGAAAGATGAATGAATACTGTCGTTAATAACGTTAAGAATATATCTCTTTTGGGTTCTGTTCGTAAATGAACTTCTATAGATCATAACGCACTTCAAAGAGAGAGAATCAAAGAGTTTAATACAGAGATTTTGTCCCTATGTTAAATCTCCCCAAGCTATATTTATTCGTGGTTTAATAGGCTGTACTTGAAATCTTTAGTAAAGGAGTCGAACGAGTTTGAATCTTATTTGTCATCTTCTTATTTTATCTGCTCTCTCAATTTGCATCAGTCGGATAATTAATTTCAAAATAAATGCAGTAGAGTAGGTACTAATAGACGTATAAATGCAGTATAAAAGAGTGAAAGATAATAGTAAGTTTGAATTTATACTGTATTATGTAAATATCCTTCTACATGTTACGAAAGAGAGCATAAGTGTCTTTGGATATTTATTGGTTTATAATAAAATGTTTTATTAGTTGCATGCGTATAAGAATTTTACGAAAGTTATTCAATTCCATAAGGTGTCGCAGTGTGTAAAACCGAGATTATGCAAATTAAGATAGTGAGATGCGAGTTCTTGCTTAATTGCCACAAAACAAATTTTTTAATATTGTGAGTTATGATTCCAGAAGAATCAATTATTTCCTCATAAGAAATTTAAAAAATCGTTCAAATAGAACACGGTGGAGATAGTTTAGATAAGACTATTTCGTTTATATGACGTCATTCCAGTTTCGACCAATGAAGTGCAATGAAATTTTGAATTCCAACCAATCACAGTCACACTTTGCGATAATTTTTGCAGCTAGATTTTTCGCTATCAATTTATCGCTATCAGTTTAGTAGTTGTTGCCAATTGTTTCCCCGTAAATTGATGATCATAAATGCATTAAGATGCAACTACACGGTTAAACTTTTCTTTCAACTTTAAAGCAATGAATGCAAGATTGATATTTAATATTAATTAATATATTTACGCAGTGAAGGCAACGTTCAAAACGGCGCACAATATAGACAACAAAATCTTCATGCATCTTAATTTAACGTACGTTTTAAACTTGATTCTGTCAATATTCTTCCCAGATTGCATGTATACGCGATTGGAATATTGAACTGTGTAAATGCAGCTTTAGTTCCGTTACACAGTACAGCGAGAATGCGTTTGTCGAGCTATAAAAAATGCTTTCCTGTAGCACGTAGTAACGGTCGAAATAAGGCACAGCTGACACTGGTCCTGCTCACACGGGTAACCTTACCTATTGTAGCCTATAAAATACATCTTCATCTTCTAATTCCATGTCCATTGTAGGCTATTTGAAAAAATTACATTCCTTCACTCAGATTAGATAAATGCGTTTTCAACAATTCTTCATTTAATTAATGTATTAATCAGGTTACTATAATTATATTATAAAATTTTAAATTAAATCATGATTTCAGCAAATAATGAAAATGTATTTATGTTATAATAATAAGAGAAAAGTGCAAAACATGTAATTAACATTGTTAAACCTGTATTTCGCTTTTCGCAATTGGCATTACTGAATAATAACATCGAATTCCTTTATTGCAGTAATCAATATTCATCTATTTCAACTTCACAATGTCTGAATAGGTTAGGTATTCGTAAATATACAATTATTAACATTTTGTGACCGAATTTTAGGGATATATTATTTACATTTTTATTTTATTCACGAAATAATCCTAATAAATGTCACTCGAGGTCTGAGATTTCCCAGATAAATCCACTCGCTTCGCTCGTGGATTTATCGGCAGATTTCAGACCTCTCGTGACATTACTACAGATAATCCGAATAGGCCTAGTTTTATGTGTAGCGTACGATCTTCCAATGAAAAGTACGATAATTTGGAACCAATTATGCAATCCAGGCAAGCCGCAGGGTTGGCAACGCTGGTCCATGATGCCATTTGCATTGCCTGTGCTTACCCTGGAATGCCGCTATAGATATGTGAAAAGTATAAACGAAGAGGCTCTGATCCAAAATGTCTTAAGAATACATCGGCATTTGATACGGATTTTAAGGTCGGTAGATGAGAAAACTGAAGTGTTATAATAATCTGCAACCGACAAGCAAAAATAAAGACAAAGAGAATAAGCAGATCTGCAGCACCCTGGGTGACCAACGTAATGACTGAGCGAGATCTCGCTTATCGTAAATATTTACGCAACAAATGTGGCACAAATTAACGCGAATGTAAATGACTGCATAACCTGACACACCAAACAATCAGACACGCAAATTAGAGGTATAAACATAGACTAATAGATTGCAGTGTTAAAGAAGTATGGAATATTGCTCATAACTTCTTAAATTTTAATTTCACAAAAAGAAGTTTTATACAAAGCTGTTAGAGATAAACCATACAATATGATACTAGTGTTCGGATAAAAGTTAGTTATTCAGGCATACAGGCTGTGACATTAAACTTTATTTTTAAATGTATGTATGTATGCATGTATGTATGTATTCACACTACAAATGGGTATATACCCGGTGGCAGTGGTAACCAATAACTCAATAATGACAATTAATAATAAACACAGATAATAATAATAATAATAATAATAATAATAATAACAAAATAATAAGGAGCATCCCAAATTAAATGAAGCATGGTCACTTAAATAACATTTAAATTAAATCTAATTTGTATCTTAACCCTAAGTTCGAACTAAGACCCACGAGTGTGACTGGTTCATACCTGCACAAGTACCTTTCGGCACTACACTTATTTCGCTGTCAACTCACTCACTGCGCTGATTCTACCTGATTTCACTAACACTTCTAACCATTTCAGTGTTCAAATACTTTGTACAGCCACTTCACTGACACCAACACACTTCACTTACACAATAGACTTCACTGAAACTACACACTTCACTGACACAACACACTTCCTCACTGATAGAACACTTCAAATAACAAGATATCAATTACACCCTTTAAATAGTGTGTATAATATACTACCGTCTATTAGTAAAGTCCTTAAGCCTATTTTTAAATATATTTTTGGTGATTGGTAAAGCCTTTAGTAAAGCATTCCAGTCCTTGATAGTACGATTGAGAAAAGAAAACTTTCCAGTGTCCGTCCTCTGTCTTCTTTCCCTCAGTTTATATGAGTGGTCGTTCCTTGAAGAGTAATTTGACGGCTGCAACCTATTTTTCATTTCTCTCCAGACAGGTTATTTTTCTCCAGGCACCCTATATTAAAATTTACATATTCCGAATCTCCATTAAATGTAGACTCTTTCGTACACTACTTTTAACACTTGAATATAAATAATTGATTAAATGGCTATCTTACTCGTGTTAATTATGTAAGCATGTGTGGCTTACAGCTGTTTCGGTGTTACTTGACACCATCCCCAGAGATAACACAAACACAAAAAAACAAGAAATACATCACACTAACATACGAAAACAAAAACGCATACAAGATAGCATCCTCATTCAGAAAACACAAATACAACATAGCATATAGAATAGAAAACACACTACAAAGACATCTCAAAACACAAACAACACAAACAAATAAATACAACCACACAGGAGTATACAAACTCACATGCAATAGTTGCAACAGTTTCTACATTGGACAGACAGGCAGATCATTCCAAACTCGATACAAAGAACACATTAAAGCAATAACCAGAGGACACAATACATCTACATATGCCGAACACATAACTAATTCAAACCACACATACAATAACATAAATACAGACATGGAAATCCTACATATACAACCCAAAAACAAAAAACTCAACACACTAGAACAATATGAAATATACAGACACACTAAAACACACCCCAATCAAATTCTCAACACACAGATCAATTTAGGAACACACACACTATTTGACGCAATTCTTCATCACACGAACGCACCCACACAACAGGCAGCGAAGTTGAGATAGCGCCGAGATCTAGTAGGCTCTGAGGATGGTGACAAGTAACACCGAAACAGCTATAAGCCACACATGCTTACATAATTAACACGAGTAAGATCGCCATTTAATCGATTATTTATCTCCATTAAATGTTACACATGAATGTGTAGATATTTTACCCATTCACCCGTTTCATGTCGTCTAATTATTTATTAAACTTGTTTCCTGGACTTGAAACTTGAGACAAGTATGTAAAATCATGTTCAGTAGGCAGAAAACTAAACAAAACATTATTAATTACCAACCAAACTTTACAACAGAGGTTCAAAATGAGAACCATTTACAGCTAAACAATGTCCCAGTCTATTACGAAAACAGTCAATTGTATTTCTTAGTTACCTAACGGATCTGTTCCATTTCTCAATGGTGTGCACGTTGAAGTCTAATTTTGATTAAAAAGTTCCATTCTTCTATAATGCGTGTAAAAATTATTTAACAATAAATAGCAACATTTTTCATTTTATCACGTTCTTATTTTATGTCTTCTCAAACGGATCACCATCTAGTTTAATGCACAAGGAGGAGTCTTTCAACCCGCATGTCTTATAACTAGAGGGTGAACCGGGATACTTTAGCAATCAATGTACGCAAGCATTGACTATAGCATTGAATTAGTACTGGGTACACACTGCGGACATAAACAAAGGTAGTACAGTCTGGTTATGACTGAAAATAAAGTGGGATAAATACATACAGGGACATCATTTTATTTTACTAACATTTTTAATAGTAACTTGCCTATACCTCTGGATCAACGCCGTTTGCTACCCCCTTCCTCGACTGGAGTTCGATGATACTGGCGTAATATACAAACGAATCACTTTACTAGGTATAGGAGGGAAAAAAAGTAATTCATCCATTTACGTGAACTAGGAAATATTGCGCTTTTGAGTTTAATCATTTTCATTAGGTTTTTGTTTAATCAAAATACAGTACAGTATTAACATTGAGTCTTTTACTCACGAACTGAGCTGTCCATGTGGACGTATTCATTATGCAGTGTATATTATATTGTCTACAGCACATTAGCGTACAATATAGAGAATGAAGTTAAATTGAAAAATAATCATAATATGGATATTTAAACATACTTTTTTAAAATGGTGGCCGTTCATTTCGATACAGGCTTCAGTTCTAATGTGCATATTATCGCACTTCAGACTATTGTACCTAATTCCAATTACCAGTTTCGTCCTTCGCACTTGTAACTCATGTTAAATGTTATGTTTTATTTAACGACGCTCGCAACTGTAGAGGTTATATCAGCGTCGCCGGATGTGTCGGAATTTTGTCCCGCAGGAGTTCTTTTACATTCCAATAAATCTACTGACATGAGCCTGTCGCATTTAAGCACACTTAAATGCCACCGACCTGGCCCGGGATCGAACCCGCAACCTTGGGCATAGAAGGCCAGCGCTATACCAACTTGCCAACCAGGTCGACGTAACTCATGTTGAAATAATTCTGTATCTACTCTATAAAGAGTACCTTACGTACTGTAAATTCAATCTTCACTTCTGCCCGATCCGAAAAGATAAAATTACTCAGACATTCTACCTGCTGTCCGTCCAAGTGGTTATGTCGTAGGGTCGTAGAAAGGGAGGAAATCACGTGACAGTTAATTACTTAACGAGGCCCTTTTATTTAAGTTATTTTAAACAGTCGTTTAATATTACGTAGACGTCCAATTCCTAACAGAAATTTATGTTCTCAGAAAAGAGCTAAGACAGCCCAGCCACTAGCTGGCGAATAAGAGCTGGTGGGGGAAACCGGGATATGACATAGGCAAATGGACGACAGTAACTGTGCGAAAATGATTCAATATTGAAAGCTCTTTCGTCACTTGAAAACGCGAACATACTTTTGGAACGTACTGTTTATTATGACCGTCGTGGCGAAAATGTAACTCACGAGGACATTGTGGCTCGCAATGATAGCTGTGCATGTCTGTTGCTCCCCCAACCCCAACCCTCTCACTCACTGGAGTCAAAATCCGTTCCATTTGTATTTGTCTCTGACCTGCGAGTGGCGTATCGTCTCAATGTCTCTTTCGAAACCATGTACCTCTACAAAAACGAAAGTTTCAAGTAGGATGGGAGGACGCATTTTTTTGCTACCAATATGTTGAGAATATTAAATGTATGATTTGTTCACAAGTATTACGAGGAAAACGGTTGTATAACATAAAACAGCATTATACTACATGTTAGGCCTACTCATAAAACATTAAAAGGTTAAGTGTTATTATTATTATTATTATTATTATTATTATTATTATTATTATTATTATTATTATTATATCGATCCTTTTTCAGCAGATGTAGGAATAATGCGGTTAGGTCTTCAATTTAAATTCACAGATTTACAATATAATGTTACAATGAAAGCTAGATGTAAGGACTTGAGAAAACTTCAAATACAGTATTTGCCAAAAAATAAATATCCGAATCTTCGTTCTTTCGCTTGCTCTGCTGAAGCCATGTTCGCTACAACTTACGTTTGTGAAAAATTATTTTCAACTATGAAAATAGTAAAAACCTAATTTAGATTACGACTGATAGACAAATACCTTCGTGATCAACTACGACTGGCAGTAAGTGACATAATTACTGATTTCGAAACTCTGTCGCAGAGACATTCTGAAGACAGTTAATTTTATGTGATAATGTGTCCTATGTTTTATCGTTCATTTTTTTCTTCGTTACAACGTACTAAACATTGGTTTGTAACCTTCTACTCTATAAAATTATATTTATTTTATAGTGCTTACGTAAGGAAAATTAAAATCCGTTAATAAGTCAGACAGTTGCTTCACTTCCACTTCGGGTGTCCGCCTCCCTCCATAGGTGCTATGCAAGTTGCAGGTTACACAGTGGCTCGGCGCACGATTTCATTTTCGCCACGGCTGCCGTAAGGCTACTAGGACTGTATATGCGGTCTTGAATCTGTGTGGAGGACGGTTGAACTTCATTAGTAGAAGGGGTGGGAGTGAAGTACATTAAAAAATTCAAGTACAATAAAAATTGGAGTAAAAATAAAATGATGTCCCTGTACCTTATCCATGCAAGGTTCAGTCTTCTTCGGTTTCTTTGCTGGCATTGCAATGAACAACAAAATACATCCGAAGATTTGCGAATTGAAACGTCCTGCGGCGATCACTCAAACTTCTTATATTTTGGGAACGACCGTTCAACATCACAGGATGTCAATGTTGAATGCAAATAATACGAGTGGTGTATCGACATTGCACTTGTACACGTTACCAAATACAGTAGAGTGTCTCGTTTAGGCACAGTTAAAAACGTAAAGAAATTGCAGGTAACATGTGGGAGAGGACGAGCCGTACGAGAATGTTGCTGTTGGCGGAGTTAATTCTGAATTTTCAGACGAAGCTTGTTTCGAATTGTATGTCTGCGTAATCTCACAAAACAACTTGACATTGGAGTTCAAAAAACTCAATATTATGTACGAAGTTTCACTCCATCCCGAAAAATTTGCTGTGTGTTGTGGTGTGGTTTGAAGTCGCACATAATAAGACCTATTTTATGAAGGCATTATCAATGGCGAAAAATATCGAAGAGATATATTAGCCTACAATCTTTTTTTGAACTATTAAGAGATATTAAATGGCAGTAGTCATTCTTTGAGCAGAACTCTGCTACTGCACACATTGCTGACGAGTCATGTAATTGTACCGTGGTGATTTATGGAGACAGAACTATCAGTACTGGGTTGTGGCCTGCTCGTAACCCTGATCTGACTACTTGTGATTTTTATTTATGGGGGAAATAAAAAAAAAACAAGCCTATCAAAATTACTCACATACAATTGAGAAACTAAAGAAAATATCAGATAAGAAATTGCTAAAATTATACCTGAGGGAGTTATGAAATTTAGCAAAATTTTCTATGCACATACGGCGAATATATTACAGCTGAGGTTTATCATTTTAAACATATCTTACAAGCAGGTTTCGGCCAAGGGACACAGAGTAACCAGTATGAGGTTTAGAGTACACGGAGTATAAATGACGTCATGACCCGTGTGGGGTGACTGCAACAGCACAGGTGGGTCCGTAAAGTGCATTACCGTTGTGTGTATTGCTGCTTGACTGCGGTACGTGTAACAGGCTTCGGCGTAGGGATACCTGAATAAAGGTTACAACTCGCGTTAATACTTTAATGGTAGACATTTATTGTCTACACTACACTGTATATACTGCATCTGTGCAGGTTGAAATATATTTTGTGCCCTATTATGACGGACTGTTTACATGTTGAAACACGAAGTAACGGCGCGCTCCATCTCCCAGTACACTCGACCAACACAACACTATCGCCCGTGAGTTCTGAACTTCATGCGTTTCTGTGCCCAGAACCGAAGGCTGCTTATAAGTCATTTAGTGCTTATTGTTATCAGTTTTAAATAATAAGAATTGTAGTAAAATTGTAATAGTAGTAATGATGATGATGATGATGATGATGATGATGATGATGATGATGATGATGATGATGATGATGATGATGATGATGATGATGATGATGATGATGATGATGATGATAATAATAATAATAATACTTACTTACAAATAAGGAATCCGCATGTTCATTGCCGCCCTCGCATAAGCCCGCCATCGGTCCCTATCCTGTGCAATATTAATCCAGTCTCCATCTTCATATCCCAACTCCCTCAAATCCGTCTTAATATTATCCTCCCATCTACGTCTCGGCCTCTCCAAAGCTCTTTTTCCCTCCGGTCTCCCAACTAATACTCTATATGCATTTCTGGATTCGCCCATACGTGCTACATGCACTGCCCATCTCAAACGTCTGGATTCCTTTGCTGTGGTCGTGCCAGAGAATCAGTCCCATTCCGAGGCTTACTGTATGGATTCGTAACAAGCCTTTTTTTAAGGTAATGGGTTGTTAGCCCTTCGCCCAATCCCCAAGCTGGAGGACTACCCCTTATCGGCTGTCCACGACTGCTTATTCAATATATTCGCAGCTATCTTCCATATCCTCCATTATTATTATTATTATTATTATTATTATTATTATTATTATTATTATTATTATTATTCTTATTATTATTATTATTATTATTATTATAACTATTTCTTACCAATGTTTATTATTGTCACACTAACATTACTTATCCAACTTTCATTATTTACTTTCATGTTATTTTATGGTCTAGATATTAATGTAATAACTATGTAAGCAATTATATTCAATTAGAATTAGTGTCTGGCTGGGCTGAAGAGAAGGCCTACTGGCCTTAGCTCTGCCAGATTAAATAAATAAATAAATAAATAAATTATTATTATTATTATTATTATTATTATTATTATTATTATTATTATTATTATCTCTGGAGGCCGTCTCCTCTGTCCGCAACCTGAGGACGCGCCATGCCGTGGTGATAGGGACCCAAAATGAATAATAATAATAATAATAATAATAATAATGATAATAATAATAATGATAATAATAATAATTTATTTATTTTGGCAGAGTGAAGACAGTAAGAAGGCCTTCTCTTTCACTCAACCAGAGGTTGAAAAGGAAGCAAACAACAATAATGATATCAATAATTTTAATAAAAAAGAGAATTGTATACCTATGAAAAAATCGAAGCATGAAAATATGGATAAGCCAGAAGTATATCGACTTTAAGTAGCGTATTTACTTAAATTCGGTGACAAGTTAAATGATACGATTGCTTGTTAAACTAGTTACAGTTATGAATTGTAATATACTCTGTGACATTGTGCGATGTAAAATTAGATTTATCACTTTGGACCTGAAAGCGTTTACCTAAATGTAGTAGTATCATTTTATGCGTTCAGTAAAAACATTAATTCTATAACAAAAATACTGACTTTACACACGACGACTCTATTTTCCTTTTTTTGTTTGTGGCGGATACACTTCACCGGTAGCAGCCGCGCTCTGGCGGCCAGTAACTCAATCTCACTGTAGTTAAGAGCTAAAATAAACAAGGAAATTTTACACTTAAATAAATATTCACAGCAATCCGTGTAACGTTACTGGATCTTGGAGATCTAATAAAGTAGTATAGAACTTAACATCGCAATAATTGTACTCGCAGAGATGTTGCCTTTTGACATATATTGTAGTTGTTGAAGTAATAATGAAAAATAATTAAATGAACACTTCAAAATAAATTAATAATATCCAGCCAACTTGGGTCTGCAGACTGACTCTTAGAGTTAATATCGCCAATGGTTATTGTCTGTCATTAAAATAGGAGGTAGATTGGGAATTTAATTTCAGCAACATCAAAATGTTTAGCTCAAGCACGAAGGACCCATAGGCTACATTTGCAACTCAGGACTCATAAACTAAACTAAAAGAAGCATGAGAAAAAATCATAGCATACACAAACTACTGATAATTTTAATAAAATAAAAAGCATACTACAATATAAAATTCCATAGTTTAGCTTGCTTCTCATGTGAATTTTATTCTTAAATAAATAGTTCATTGTGAGAAACTGATTTAGTAATTTATTTTACAACTGATACCTAATTATATTGCTTGGCAATATTTTTTTATATTATAGTACATATTTCTGGAATTTTTAGGTCATAAGTGCATATTTTATAGTCATTATTTTGGAGATGTTTAGGTCATAAAAACAAGCCCCAGTGATCAATAAGGCCCGGGGGTTTAGCCAAAAATTCGTCAAGTTAGTGGTGCACAAGGTATAGAACGCTGTCTGAGTTAGTACACAACTTGCACTGCCTGTTGTAGGTCACACGGCATTGGGTACGGTAAGCAGGCAAGGAATACGCTGTGAGTGAAATCAAATCATGCATAAGCGAGGACATCCGAAAACGGTTACAACAGATAAAATTATGGCAGAATATTGCTGTGAGTATTTTTCCTCTGATTGTCGGAATATTGCTTGTAAGTTGTGTGGAACAAAAATAAGAGGTGACTACCATAAATTTTATATAGAACAACATATCGCAAGTAAGATGCATAAAAAACATGTTGCGTTACATAAACAGAGAGAGGGAGGAAAATATGCCTTCAACGTTTAACTTCAGTTCAGACAGACACAATACCTTTCATCTAGAAAAATGTAGGATTTTCTACTCTTTGTATCATTAGAGATGAACAAGAAGGTTCTAGAAGTGACCAAAATGTTAAGTTACATAAAGGAAACACTAATACCTCCTCTTGGCTTAAATTTGCCTCCATCACGTCATGCAACGTAGAGAGAAGTTTTTTCCCAATACAGATCATGTTTGAAGGACAATAGAAGATCTTTTTCATTTGAAAACTTCAACATGTGTACTGCAATTCATTGTAATAAAGCATATGCACATAATTTATAATATGGTCACAATCAGTTTATTACCTTTTCATTTACTGTGTTAATATTAATGCATATGATGTGTATATTTATGTTCATATTACTGGAGAATATATTTGGTTTGTATGATTTACGATTAAATATGTAATTTATGCTATGACGCTGTGTCCGTCATTTCACTAGGGCCCAATTGTATAAAACTCCCTGACTAAAGATCAATTTTGATCGAAGATCGAAAAGTAAACAGAGTTCAGACACTTTTCCTATTGTATAAAACTTTTCTGCGATCAAATTACCTTGGTTCAAATGCATTCTAAGTTCACGTGAAAAGGATTTGGCAACATCGCATAAACAAGTGAAATACGTGATGCGCGGACCATGTTATACAGGTTTGTTCAGTGTTGCCAATCTAGCGATTTTAACTCTTTTTCAACAACAATTTCTTTTAACTTTTATATTGCTTAAATAGGGCTTTAGTGACCTTTTTAGCACCCCATAGTGACCAAATTTAATCTTTCTTTGTTGATAATGAGAAATCTAGCGACTTTACAACTACTTTTTTGGCGACTTTCCGTATTACACTCTGTTGGAGACACTGGTTTTTTTTTTTCAATGTAAATAATGGCGGACAATAAGAAGAAGGGTTGACTGTTCTCCAAGTTGTTATCATGTTATGGTGCTTGATACTGCTAAACATAATAAAGCTTTATAAAACGACAATTTTCGTTTAGTAATACAGTTAATTGAACATTTATGAATGTACCTATCATATCCATTAATAATTAATGGTTGTTATAAACATAATATAATTATAGGTTATGTTATTTGATACTGCTGAACACGATAGAGCCTTATAAAATATAAGAATATTTGTGTATTAAGGCAAGAAATTGAAAGAAATATATATAAATGTACGTAACATATCTATTAATATTAATAATAATGACTATTTTATTTGCACAATCTGTCACTCGTATATTTCAAACAGAAAAGAAATAACTGAACTTGGATCATCTAACTTAATGGGAGAAATTTCTTCAGTCAAAGTTGACTTTAGTTTGAGACAAATTAATCTCAGATTAGACTTTATACAACACAAAATTCCAAGTTCAGCTGAAACAAGGATCAATTTAACCTCTGATCTAAGATTAAATGGTTTATACAATCGGGCCTAGGTTAGCTAGGCTGCCCTTGACCTTGGTTGTAAATACGTATTACGTGAGCGACTGAAAACGAGTCAACCCCCTCCCTCATGTTTACGAGATACACGTAGCGTATAACCCCGTCACCACTAACCAGCTGTAATGTTTTTGTGGCTAAACCCCCGGGTCTTAGTGATCAAACATATTTGCATATTATACACTATTTACAAAATAAGTAAACTGTAGTATTATTAAATGAAATACCTTGCATTACAATGAACATTGTACATAATAGTGTAAATAATGTTTCATCAACGTAGACCTACATTATTTATGACGGTGTAAATAGTAAAAATAGCATATTCTAGTTTAATAGCGCAAATAATTTAAATTGTAAATATTATTGTAGTTGTTAAGTGATCTGTTTTCTTTTGCCCAACTTGACTAAACAGGAGTCGCATAAGCAATGAGTCTAGTATTTTGCTTGCTAGGTGCACGCACATCGTTGACTAAGAAACTCCAGAAATGCGTAATATTGTAGCCTTGTGAAATAAAGTACGGTCCCCAATAATTATGTTTTATCTTCATGATACCGATTCCGTTTACTACCATTTAATTTTTTTAAAATGTACAACTGAAATAATGTTTCATTTTCATGGTACAGAATTCTTTCACTCTCATAATTTGTGAAACGTATACATAAATTATGTTCCACATTCATCTTATAGTGTAAATAGTATAAATAATTTAAATTGTAAATATTATTGTAATTATTAACTGGTCTATGTTTTCTTCTGCCCAACTTGACCAAACAGGAGTAAAGTAGCAAGGGACAGTTTTTAGAACATGGGAGGAGTGATAGTAGGAGGAAGAAGAATAAAGTGATAAAATAAGATGGGATGAAGTTAAATGCAAATAAGACGAAAAGCATGGCCATTGGCAGAAAAATACAGAAGATAAACTTACGAATTCTAAATGAGGCAGTAGAATAAGTGGACAGTTTCAAATACTTGGGGTGTACTATAAGCAGTAAAATGACCTGAAGAACTAAGGAAGAGACTAGTTAAGTGCTATGTATGGAGTGTGGAATTTTATGGGGCAGAAACATGGACATTAGGACGAAGTGAAGAGAAGCGAATAGAAGCATTTGAAATATGGCTATGGAGAAGAATGGATCGTGTGAAGTAGACAGACAGAATAAGAATGTGGAAAGAGTGGGCTAAGAAAGAATGATGCTGAAACTGATCAGGAAAAGGGAAAGGAATTAATTGGGTCATTGCCTGAGAAGAAACTGCTTACTGAAGGATGCACTGGAAGGAATGGTGAACGGGAGAAGAATTCGGGCAGAAGAAGATATCAGACGATAGGAAACATTGAGATATATGGATCATATGAGGAAACAAAGAGGAAGGCAGAAAATAGGAAAGGTTAGAGAAATACCTGCCCTTGGGCAGAACACTAAATGAATGAAATTCATTTATAGGCTAGATTTCTTATACACCCATGAAATTTTTATGTATCAAAATTAATTATGTTTCATTATCATGAGGACATCTTATATCCACTTAATTTATAGAGTGCATATAGCAAAATATTTAGCTTTTCATGATATCAATTCATTAGTCTCACTTAATTTGTGAAACGCATACTAGAAAATTGTGTTCTATCTACTGGCTACCGATTTCTTATAATGCAATTTAATTTGTGAAACGTATAATAGAAAACATGCTTCATCTTCGTGATACAGATTTATTGCATTCTGATTATATTTTTAAACGCATATAAGAAATAAATTGTTTTATCTTCATGATACGGATTTCTTATCACTAGGCTAATCTCATTGAATATATAAAATTAATAATATCAGAAATTATATTTCATATTTATTACGAATTTCTTATACCATTTAATTTGTTGAAGCACATCGAAAAGTATGTTTCATCTTCATGGCATCGAATTCTTATAATCCCATTGAATATGTAGAATTAGTAATATCAGAAATTGTATCTCGTATTTATAATGCGAGTTTCTTACACCCATTTAATTTGTAGAACGCATATAGAAAAGTGTTTTATCTTCATCATACCAATTTCTTAAACTCTCATTGATTTCTTTTAGGGGTTAAGTAAGATACAGCTCACAGCAGTAAAATTTTGGAAATATTCAACATTTTTTTCCTGCATTGCTGTATCTTGTACAATAATGAAAATTAGTACTGTATGTGTAAAACATTGTTCTCCTGCTATATTAAAGAAAAAAAAATTACGATTTTTTTTTATTTTATCTTATATAAGATGCAAGATCACTTCTCTACTTTTGATAGATTGTCTGATACAAAATAAATTCATTTAAAAATGATCAAATATCAGTATTTTCTTGTAACACAAAATAAAAAGAGTATTATTTATTAAGGACTGTAGTTGAAAGAGCATCATATTGTAAATATGAGTTTCAGCAATAAATAAAGGAGAGAGAACTTGAAAAAGTTAACAATTTTATGAGTTATGAGGGAAAAATTCATCACTGCACAGTGAACTGCCACTATTTTGAATTAGAAAAATAAATATGAATAACTTTTTAAAATCGTAAAAATATTTTTTTCATGTAGCAGAAGAACATTGTTTTACACGTACCAATTTTCATTATTGTACAAGATACTATAATGGAGGAAAAAAAGTTGAATATTTAAAAAATTGTACTGCTATAAGCTATACCTAACTTCTTAAGGGGGAAGGTACGCCATTGGCCTGCAAAAATTGAGTGAAATTCATTTTTTTTATATCTCAGCTACTATAAAAGCTTAATGAATTAAAATTTTCATGCTTAATATACATTTACACTTTATAAAACACTATTGAGATTATAAAAATGACTAATAGTTACGTCTGAAAATAATATCAAATTTGCATAAATATTTTTAGAACCGTAAAGCATTTACATAATAAAATACTATACAATTAATTAAATATCTGCATAATTCTTTCACTGGAATGTTTGAAAGACATACATCAACAACACAGTCTAGAATATTTAGCAATTCCTTCAAGAATTTTTTTTCTTAATCGATTCTTTCAATATTAAATTTTCTACATTTTTTATAAAACAAAATATTTCCCGAAGGAATAGGCGAAAGACCTTAGAGTAGTGGTGACCAACTCCGGTATTCATACAAAGTGCGCCCTCGAGCAAGCAAGTCAGCCGTGAGCAGGAATTCAAGGATATTGGAAGGCTAGAAGGAAACACTTGCCTGCGATAACTTGAAGGAGGGGCGTAGCAATGTTATGGATTTACAATGAACATATTGTCAAGCAGGCTGCAGAAATGGGAGTCTTTGGGAGTCTGAATGGTCATTCGCTTGATTTCGACCAATTTCAATTCAATTACTTCAAGGGAAAAATTGTTCAGGGGCCGGGTATCGATCCCGGGACCCTCCGCTTAGCGTACGAATGCTCTACCGACTGAGCTACCCCAGGAATTATATAAGTATATAAATATATATATTATATAAGTAAAAAAAATTGTTCCCCGCGTAAAAATAGCCAATCAGAGTAGTGATTTCAGCTTCGCACATGCGCATTGATTTGTCTACATTCTCATGTAGAGTTCTGAGTAGCACAACGAATCCCCTGAGGCACCAAAGAGCGAATAGCGAAGGCTAAATACCCTATAACGCGTCATGAACATAACCACGGGAAATTGTCAAATGACAGATCAAATACTATGGTACTACAATTACATTATTTGAGCACATAAGGACTGGCCGCCTCTGGTTTAAATGCGACAGGCTCATGTTAGTAGATTTTCTGGCATGAAAAAGAACTCCTGCGGGACAAAATTCCGGCACACCGGCGACGCTGATATAACCTCTGCAGTTGTGAGCGTCGTTAAATAAATCATAGTTTAAATTTCTATATTATTCCTGTTCCATATATTCTCACTAAATTTGAAATAGTACATATAAAATCATATTTATCACAACCGGATTAATGTACAGATATATAGCAAATATAGTCTATATTCATTCTAAAACATAACATTTTTACTATCTCGTTCTGCGTCACAAGACATATGATACAGTATTTGTTACTATTATCAGGTGAACTACTACTATGTGAATCTAATAGTGTATCTCATTTGTGGCACATAATAATATTAAACCCATAAATTGTTATCAAGAAAATTTTTCATTTCTGTTGTAATGCTCTAAGTTCAAATCGTAACTGCGATGTTGAATTAACTTGGACTGTAATGCAACCGAATGCAAAGTAGTGCAGAACCACGAGACGTCAACAGACCAGCAAAACAAACCACTATTGGAGGCTGTAAATAAATTTGTCCTTCAACCAACATTTAACGAAGAATAATCCGGGAAAAAAATAACAACCGTGTTTGCATAATTATTTAATAGCAGATGAGTTTACTTTTTTTTTTTTTTTTTTTTTTTTTTTTTTTGGAATCATGCATAATCTTAATGTTACGTAAATAATACAATAATAACAAAATAGTTCACATTGTTCAGAACCTAAAATATTAATAGGCCTATAACTTAATATTCTTCAAACTATTCACGACTATACACAGCTCCAGACAATGTATTACTCGACTGAGGCGAGTGGAGCCGAGGGCGTAATGTGAACTATCGCGATGCGGTATTACGAACGCAGGAGCAGTAGCGCCACGGCTCCTGGCTGCAGGACTCCACTGGCCTTGGTCGAGTAATGCCACAGTCTAGCATATAGTCACGAAGCTCAATACGTAGGGAATATGCATCATAGATATTTGCTAACCACTAGGATCGTTACCATCGCCTCAGCACATAAAATGTGAAACAGTACCCGCACAGTCTATTGTTTCTAGTACCCTCATCAACTCAAGCTTCGTGACTGTATATTATACTAGTCTGTGGTAATACTATGAGTTGTTTATGTGAACTGCATATCATCTGTAGCGAGCGGGAGCAGGCGAGGTATGAGTGACATCTATAGTCGTCGCTGTATTTAAATGAAATCTACTGTTTTGATACGAACTTCCTATATATGCTCAAAATAATGAAGTAAAAATCAACGAATTTTTCACAAATTTATGTGTTGTACACGAGAACAAAACGGTCATAGACTGCTAATTTATGAAAGTAACGATATTCATTTGATTAGGCCTAATTACGTTTGCATGTAGAGTGCTAGTTGGGAGGGAAAAAGACCTTTGGGAGGCCGAAACGTAGATGGGAGGATAATATTAAATGGATTTGAGGGAGGTGGGATATGATGATAGAGAGTGGATTAATCTTGCACAGTCCACACCTATGGAGTAACGGTCAGCGCGTCTGGCTGCGAAACCAAGTGGCCCGGGTTCGAATCCCGGTCGGGGCAAGTTACCTGGTTGAGGATTTTTCCGGGGTTTTCCCTCAACCCAATACGAGCAAATGCTGGATAACTTTCGGTGCTGGACCCCGGACTCATTTCACCGGCATTATCACCTTCATATCATTCAGACGCTAAATAACCTAGATGTTGATACAGCGTCGTAAAATAACCCAATAAAATAAAATAAAAAATAATCTTGCACAGGATAGGGATGGTGGACTTATGTGAGGGCGGCAATGAACCTCCGGCTTAAAAGCCATTTGTAAGTAAGTAAGAAACTAATTATTAGGAGGCGGATGTTGATGACCTAAAACTCCACTTAAAATGATCATTAAATTACCCTTAAACTGATGGATAAATAACATTTAAATATTCACCGTACTCGCACCACAACTTCTTCAAAATTAGTCACCTTGTTTCAATGACTGCCCTGCAAATCTCGGAGAGAGGAGGCAACTTCCTGGAATTTAACTAAGGTAAAGGAAAAGAAAATACAACAAAATGAAGGTTTTAAGGAAAAACTATAGATTTAATGAGGATTTACAATGTGTTTTATTCGCAGTGATCCATGTCAGTGCCTTCATTCTCTGTCTCCTCCTCCTTCCGCGCTTCACTTTTGTTACGAGACCTTCCAGGTGAGGGAGTGTGAATGACAAAACAAATTGTGGATGCAGTGTGCATTCTTGCAATAATTGTATTAAAAACATTGTCTACTACTGTAGACATCCCTTCCGAACCACGTCCTGTCCAGGACATGGTGAAAGTTTCCCCCCCTTCCAAACATAAATTCTAAAGAACCCCTGTACCGACAAAAGAACAGTAGCGGTCAAAGTCCTCACTTAAACTAAGCTGTTGTCAAGCATTTTATATTACTTCCGTTGTGTGAAGTGAAGCCTTCAGTGGAATGAGGGATGGACTTTAGAGTCTGTTCCAAACTATAAAACTCAAACTTCATTGTTATTCACTTATTCGGTAGGTAATTACTACTGACCCATTCGCTTAGAAAATGATTTAACAGACCTATGGTAAAGAAGAAAGTAGAATGCATTCCAAATGATTTAAAAGTTCTTACAATTATTAAAAATTACCAAAAAATGCCGAAAAAATATGAAAATGATGTATTACTTCAAAAAAAGCAAAAAATGCAATATAAGAAATTGTTTTTTTTTTTGTGATATTAACATAGAAAGGATTTCTATATTAATAGGCATCGTCCTAATGTGAAAAATAAGAAGATGAGCTTTCATAAACATCCGCCCCCTACTAATTACGTTTGAATTATGTCCGACAACAGTAGACGTGAAAAAATATGAATCATGTTCATATTGTATACAAGGGATTAAACGATCCGATACCTCCGTCTGAAATAGCGTATTTCACTTCTATTTAACACAATTTTTAATACACTTGAAAATACGATTGCTATTCCATTATACAGTTTGAAGTCTAAACGTACTGCAGATAATGTTGAGTAGAGATATACATTAGAAATACATCTCCAAGACGATGTTAGAAGTTTGTACTATGTTGTAGTGAAAGTTACAAGACTTTCCTACACGAAAGCTTTAACTTATATGCACAGCTAAATGGCTTTGAAAGCATCTAAACCTGCTATCCAGGTCTATATACGCGTCCAATTTGACCCTATTCCGGATGTGAGTCTGTAGAGGGAGAAGTTTTGTGATTTCAGAGAAGTCTGTGACCTTTGCGATTCCTCTCCGATGAATACATTGGAGATGATCTTTGTGAAATTAAAGGCGAAATCCTTCTCCTACAATTCTTTACACTAGCTTTGTGCGCTGTCGCATATTCACAGAAATACAGCGTTTATATACCTGGAGTAGTTTCCGTAATTTCCGTTTATAGTTATGTTAAAGTTATGTTTTTTATTTAACGACGCTCGCAACTGCAGTGGTTATAGCAGCGTCGCCGGATGTGCCGGAATTTTGTCCCGCAGGAGTTCTTTTACATGCCAGTAAATCTAGTGACACGAGCCTGTCGCATTTAAGCACACTTAAATGCCATCGACCTGACCCGGGATCGAACCCGCAACCTTGGGCATAGAAGGCCAGCGCTATACCAAATTGTCAACCAAGTAGACTGTTTATAAGTATCGAGACTTTTGAAAGATCATTCTATCGCCTTTGATATGTTGTAAATATTTTTGCACTAGTACAAGTATTGTAAAAAATAAAATATATTATAGTAGTCTTTAAGGCACTCGCTGTATTTCAACAACTTCGACCATAACAGCTATGGATTCTTTATATCACAAAATTCGAAAGAGGTCTTCCTTCATAATCTAACAACAGTTTTATTGCACCTCCATTGTTCGGCGTTACACATAGGCCTAAGTGTTTAAGAAATTTTTTCTGTGTATTCGTGGAAGTTGTGAAATGTAAATACACAAATTTTACATATACCTTAAAAATATTTCTGGTAGCTAATAACTGGTGACTGCTAAGCGAATGTCTTGTCAATATGTCACCGAAAACTTTCGCTTCGGAGCATGTGCAATGAGGCATTCTTTGACTTAGAAAGAACTCGAGTCGCTCTACTATTATGTCTCTCATTTTACAATATATTACAAGTAGAATAATTCAATTTAGAAACATAAACAATTCATTACTTGAATAGGTTATATAAGTACGGAAAGGTCTTGTTATTCCTCTTGGCTCTTCAAAGCTTCAAGAATATTAGGCTATGTATTGATGTCCGTAATATAAAAATAGTGAATTTCCTTTTTGTAATAGCTGTGATGAACAAAGTGTAGGTAGAGGTCTGATTTGTATTTTGTATTAAAATTATGCAATTTTTATAAGCAGGCTTAGGATCCGGGACATTTTAGCAATCAATGTACGCATAACTTGACTGTAGAGTTCCTTAAACAAAGTAGACAAACATACTGTGAATGTAAACAACACGTCAATGTGCTGCGTTATATTCTACTGTTAATAGTACAATCTAGTGACGATGGAAAATGAAGTAGGATACATACCTCACAAATTTTCATGTCCTCGGCGACGTTGAAGGCGTTAGCGTTACAATGAACAACCAAGTATTATACATACTAGCATCTAGTTCGATAAAACTGTTCACTATGAATTGAAAATGCACTGTGGTGGCCTGAGTTCGTTTCGTAGGGAGAGACGGAAGAATACTGCACCTCTGATCACGAACCGGATTGTACACTAATGCACAGGTAAACAAAACTCAACGCTCTACCTCACTCCACCTGTACTCTGTTGCACTGTAACTTCACTTCATTCTGAAGTTGTCTCGGATCCTAAGCCTGTTTATAAATAATACATATATCTTCATTTTTAACATACACTCTGTCAGGGAAAGATTTACTCACAAGGTAGGGTTAATAGTTCTTAATTTTGGAAAATCTTTTTATATGGTGTTTTTTATCCTCATGAGTCCTGAATATAGTATACTATATTCGGTTAATTACAGTGATTCGGTTCAGATCCCTTTTGTGCAGGAGACTGTAGTTCGATGGGTAAGGTTTCCAATAACTCCGATCCCCCGTCTTTTCCAGTGGTTCAAAAGCATTGGGATGAAAGTCTAATCTCTCTTATTAAGGAGTCCCTTCAATCATCTTTTTATTCAGATACAGATCGTGCTCATTTTTTGGCTCTCCAACAAAATGTTTCAGGGTCTTGGTTCCATGCAACTTCTTCCCCATCATCGGTACCCTTATGGATTCCAAATCCTTTAAAGTTTCTGTGGTTTTACGCCTCGGTTGCAAGATCTGTCACATTCATAAATGTATCTGTGGCAATATTGTACAGGGACATCATTTTATTTTTGCTTCAATTTTTATTGTACCTGAGTTTTTGAATGTACTTTACTCTATTAATGAAGTTCAACCGTCCTCCACACAGATCCAAGACCGCATATACAGTCATAGTAGCCTTACGGTATAGTGAACAGTACGTTCCAAAAATATGTTCACGTTTTCCAGTGACGAAAGAGCTATCATTATTGAATCATTTTCGCACAGGTACTGTCGTCCATTTGCCTACGTCGCAACCCGGTTTCCCCCACCTGCTTCTATTCGCCTCACTGTAAAGGCTATTTAGTGGCTGGGCTGTTTTAGCTCTTTTCTGAGAACATTAATTTCTGTTAGGAATTGGACGTCTACGTAATATTATACCCATACAACTGTTTAAAATAACTTAAATAAAAGGGCCTCGTTAAGTAATAACTGTCACGTGATTTTCCTCCTTTCTATACCCTGCGACATAACCACTTGGACGGATAGTAGATAGCATGTCTGAGTAATTTTATCTTTTCGGATAGGGCAGAAGTGAAGATTTAATTTACAGTACGTAAGGTACTCTTTTATGGAGTAGGTACAGAATTATTTCAACATGAGTTACTGGTACGAAGGACGAAACTGGTAATTGGAATTACACACATTAGAACTAAAGCCTGTACCGAAATGAACGGCCACCATTTAAAAAAATGTGTTCAGATATCCATATTATGATTATTTTTCAATTTAACTTCATTCTCTATAGTGTACGCTAATGTGCTGTAGAGAGTATAATATACACTGCATAATGAATACGTCAGCTGGACATCTCAGTTCGTGACTATAAACACTCATTGTAATACTGTACTGTATTTTGATTAAACAAAAACCTAATGAAAATTATCAAACTTAAAAGCGTGATATTTCCTAGTTTACGTAAATGGATAAACTAATTTTCTTTCCTCCTATACCTAGTAAAGTGATTTGTTTGTACATATATTGCGCCATTATCATCGAACTCCAGTCGTGGAAGTTGGATAGCAAACGGAGTTTGCGGTTCTTAACCGTTGATCCAAAGGTATAGCCAGGTTAATATTAGAAATGTTAGTAAAAATAGAATGATGCCCCTGTAGATTCTTATGGCCTCCATTCCTTACGTTGTGTCGTGAGTAAGGGGCGTCTCTCTCGTCATTCATCGCTTAATGATATCATTAAATGAGCATAACATCCTCAGGGGTTCCATTCATCTTAGAACCTTCCGCGATCAGCCGTTCAGACGGCAAAAGACCCGATGGTCTGACTCTAGTTCCGTGGCGTGTAGGCAAATCCTTAATTTGGGATCCCACATGTTGGATACACTGCCCTCTTCTCATCTGTCTTCAACCTCTAAGACACCAGGATCTGCAGCTGAAAGTGCCGCTGTCAGTAAACATCATAAATATAAACATCTTGCAGATAATTATATTTTTATCCCTTTTGCAGTTGAAACGTTTGGATCATGATGTAGTGAAGCCAAAGGTCTTATCTCCACCATAGGCAGAAGTTTAGTGTAACTTTCTGGGGACCCTCGAAGGAGTCAATATCTACGTCAGCACATTAGTATCGCCATTCAGCACGGTAATGCAAATATTCTTGCATCCTTCCCTGAGTCCTCTTATTTAGATGACAATTTCTTTCTTTAATTAATCACTTTATATCAATACACCATATTGTATTTTATTATACTTTGATTCTGTATACAGAAAATATTTAAACATTAAAACAAAATTATGAATACTATACCATATTTCATACATAATATGATGTAATTCCCGGAGTTTTTGTCACAGGTAAAAAGTACCACGGACTTCTTGTCACAAATTTTTTGTCACAGGGACATTATGTCACATCGGAATTAATGTCATAAGGAGAAGAATGTCACATGGGTGCTTTGTCATGGGAGTTTCACGTCACAGCAGAATTTATGTCCTATGTGCTGCAGCATCGTTATATGGCGTACATCGCTTTATTGAAATTTGTAAAGAAACGGGTAAATCTATTGCGAGTATTAGATATTTTACAAAATATTACAAAATATACTGCTTTATTGAAATTTGTAAATAAATAGTTAAATCTATTGCGAGTATTACAAAATGTTATAAAATATATCACTTTATTGAAATTTGTAAAGAAACGGGTATTATTGCGAGTATTAGATATTTTACAAAATGTTACAAAATATATCCCTTTATTGAAATTTATAAAGAAACGGGTAAATCTATTGGGAGTATTAGATATTTTACAAAATATTACAAAACATGTCGCTTTATTGAAATTTGTAAAGAAATAGGTAAATATATTGCGAGTATTACAAAATCTTACAAAATATATCACTTTATTGAAATTTGTAAAGAAACGAATATATCTATTGCGAATACTAGATATTTTACAAAATGTTACAAAATATATCGCTTTATTGAAATTTGTAAAGAAACAGGTAAATCTATTGTATTAGATATCTTACAAAATATTACAAAACATATGACTTTATTGAAATTTGTAAAGAAACAGGTAAATCTATTGTATTAGATATTTTACAAAATATTACAAAACAAATCAGTTTATTTGTATATAAATGGCAAATCTATGCATCGAATGAAGCAACCAAGGTTCAACATCCTTAGTCATTGTATATTTTTGAGGCAAATTTCGGGAGTTTAACATTTGTGTCGCTGGACGCTGAAGCAATCGCATTTCGAACAATCGATGAAGTAGATTCCGCAGACGTGGCAGCTGTATCTTAATTCCTTCTTCAAGTCGAGCAACATTGCAGGTTTTCCAATCAGGCGCATGGCTATGTTCTGTTTCTGATAGCACAGATGCTCCATTCTCATCATTTAACGTAGTAATCATTGTACCACATCCATGTCTATCAACACATCTCCTTCGCACACCTTTTTTCACAGGCCTATGTTTGAGGTATATGTACCCCTTATAAATTAATTTCTTACCCTCTTTCGCTGTACGTATGAATTTTGTTTTAAGCGCCATGCCGAAATTTAGCAGCACGAATTTTTAATTTTGTTAACTTTAATTTTGCTTATGTTACCATAAAAGCCATTTACTTTGTTGCGTACTATATTGACAATATACATTATATACTGGCAATATAAGTATAGTGACATAATGTCCATGTGAATAAATTTTTAGTGTGACGTACTGTACCTGTGATAATATTAATATTATGACATAATGTCCGCGTGATATTTTAATACACTGTGACGAAAAGTCCGTGGTACGTTCTGGTTGTTACAAAGAGTACGGACACAATAAGATGTATGTGCAGAGATCCGAAATATAGTATAATATACCTACATTTGTACCCTAAATGTAACCTGTTGAATTATTTCAGCATATTTACTCACATCAGTGACTTTTTTAATTGAACTTTAAAAATAAAACAACTATCTCAGGACTCAGTAGGAGTTATGCATCCTTGTCATTATTCTTGGGGAATTATTTTGTAAAACAGAAATACTTCTAACTTCAGACAGGTTTCATCAGAATATTAATCAATATTTCATTATAGTATGAAAGTATGTAAAGTATTTATATAGCCAATACAAGAAAAGAAAAATTCTTAATGCATAACAGGCAAGATTTAATTTAGAAATAATGTAGCTTACTTTAATTGTGTGTTTCAGTTGAAATGATTACGTAATTCCGAACCAAGGAATTCTGTGGTTTTATATCCATAGATTTCAGTTCCATATTAATATAATATCGTAGGAAAAATTGTAGGAAAACCTAGTATTATTATGTTGTTTATGTATTAAATTTTATTACATTCCTTTGGTCAAAATTGAGTGCCAGTTTATTAGCGCTAAACCATTTACTGATTACTTTAACACTGTATTACAAGTGTTTATAAAGTGATTATATTTCTTACTTGAGATAATCACACTTGTACCATTTGAAAATAATATTTAGGCCTGTTAGGAATAAGTATAGCTCGCGCAAGGAACGATTACCGAAAAACAGTGGTGGCATTACTGTCTGTTTTGACGTGTGTATGTAGGCACGCCGAGGGAGCGAGAGATGCGGGCCGATGTAAGTACTGCCTCTTCCAAAGAGATGAACAGATGGGGACATCGCCTGTGAAAATGAAGAGCTTAGCAAGAGAAAAGTTCGAAGCGAATTAAACGCACAACATTATGTTTACGAATAAAATAATGATACTCTGCGAGGGGAACGCTCCATCACTACATAATAAAATAAACGTACTTGGAACAAGACACGTATTCACATGCAGTGGAACTAAAACTAAAACCGTAATGTAACTATCACAACGCAAGACTGGTTCTATCGATGTCGTTTCTCTTCAGACTGTACTCTTGAATATCATTCAAGTTATCTCGTGACTTCTCCTGTCGCCCGCTCTTCCTTATCGAATTGTTTCGTTCGCGTTTCTGTAGTCGGTAATCCCTGCTTGCAAGACCTATATTTGTGCTTCAGTCTAAATCATTAATATAAACTAGAAACAATACTGGGCCAGAAATGATCTCTTCGGAATTGCATCCTTAGTATTTTTAAAACTTACCTGAGTAACTTTGTGGCAATTCATTTCCAACTTTTGTATCCTATTTGATAAGTAAAAAGCAAACTAAACTAAGATTTTATCTTTAATACCGTAGAACTTTAATTTACCAATATATTGTGATCTACACAGTCAAATGCTTTAGCTAAATAACAAAATATCTCCTGACCATGTAACCTCAAATTTAAAGTTTTCAGTACCTCACGAACGAAATTAAATGTGCATACTGTGTCCATTTTTAATTTTTAAAATTCAAACCTACTCTTAATTTATTCGCGAAAGCTATAAAATACAGTTTCTCGTGTATGTACATTCATATATATTTCTTCAAACATGCAAGAAAAAAATATAAATGTATACAGGTATCGATCAAATTCCAGCAGAATTAAGAGAAGAGGGTGGAAACGCATTATTTAGTGAAAATTATAAGCTTGTACTTGCTATTTGGAAAAAGGAAATTTTACCAGAAAATTGGAAGGAGTCCATAATTGTACCTAACTTTAAGAAGGGATTGTTTCGCTGCGTTGTGAGTGGATTCATATCCCGCTGTACACAATAATTCGGCTAGGTGGCGGGACTGCAGGAATATAATTATTTATGTAATCTGCGTGACTCTTCGGAAAACATCCGACGCTTAGTGATTGTTCAAAATTATTGTGACTCATTCCGAATGATATTTTTCACTCTTCCATGTCTAATGCGATTCGAAATTTCACGAACTCTTATTCGTGGGCTTCGTTCAGAAAATTTAAAACTTTGCTCAATATTCTCGTTTTTGGTTAACTCTCATGAATCAAATGCAACTACTTTACGGCCTTCACAAAACGAATTACGCTCTTTACGTACTTGGGATTTCAGAAGTAATCATTCAGTCATTGCTTTCTCCTGGAGAGTCGGTATTTCACTAGAAACCCAGCATTTTCCAATCTTTTCTATTTTCCGCCTTCCTATTAGACTCCACTTACGACACATTGATCTTAATGTCTATGTTTTGATAACTTCTTCTGCCCCGAATTTTTCTTCCTTACACCATTCCTTCCATTGCATCTTTCAGTAGGCAGTTTCTTCTTAGCCAGTGACCCAGCCAATTCCTTTTTCTCTTCCTGATAAGTTTCAGCAATGTTATTCCTTCATTCACTATTTTCAGCACAGCTTAGTTTCTTATTCTGTCTATTTCACTCGCTCCATTCTTCTCCATATCCACATTGCAAGTGCTTCTAGTCGTTTTTCTTCACTTCGTCGTAATGTCTTCAGAAGTATATCATTATTAGACTGTAGGTATAATCTGAGCCTCACTTTGAGAGAGGAACAAAGGTTAAGGGTGTTTGAGAATAAGGTTCTTAGGAAAATATTTGGGGCTAAAAGGGATAAAGTTACAGGAGAATGGAGAAAGTTACACAATGCAGAACTGCACGCATTGTATTCTTCACCTGCCATAATTAAGAACATTAAATCGAGACGTTTAAGATGGGCAGGGCATGTAGCACGTAAGGGCGACTCCAGAAATGCTTATAGAGTGTTAATTGGGAGACCGGAGGGAAGAAGACCTTTGGGGAGGCCGAGACGTAAATGGGAGGATGATATTAAAGTGGATTTGAGGGAGGTCGGATATGATGATAGAGACTGGATTAATCTTGCACGTGATAGGGACCTATGGCGGGCTTATGTGAGGATGGCAATGAATCTCCAGGTTCCTTAAAAGCCATTTGTAAGTATCTAAGTAAGCAAGCGAGGTGCACAGACCTCGCATCTTGCAGTTATAGAAACCACCCACTATCTCTCGTGTAGTCCGGATTTGTGCGAGACGGATGCGTCGGTTCAGAAAAACCAAAGCTTCAGGCTACTAGGTAACGTCTCTCGCACTATGAATATGGAACATGAGTTGATGTTGATGCACCACATGCAGACACGCTTGAAGGCACCGTTTCTATTTTAAAGCATCAATGGGAACCTTATAACAGCATTTCTCTATCCTCCTAATTCAGGTTTCGCTATAAGAATAGCAGTAAGAGAGACCTTAACCCTCTTTACCTGTAAATCTGTTTTAACAAGGCTCATCTGACTAAACTCAGCATTAGACCATAGCAGTGCATGGAAGCCAGAATGCTAGAATTGAAAATTCATTAAAGGGATTTAATCCACAAATCTGACTTTTTACAAATAGCTTCCTGTAAAGATGACTTGAGCAACTTTAAGAAAAAAAAAATTCCGGAATCGGGTATCGAACCCGGAATCTTTGGCTAATGTTGTGCCGACTGAGCTACTCAGGAACTCTACCAGACCCCCGGCTCAATTATTTCCTTTTGCATCCACATACCTCAAGTGAGTTGACAAAATGTCAAAGACCCAGTTGAGTGAATACTTTTTCTCTGGGACTCAAATTGTGGTTTTCTATTTAAGTCGTACAGAAAAAGTGTGCACTCATTGCTGTGTCTTTGACATCTTGTCAACTTACTTGAGTTATGTTAATATAAAATGGAATAATTGAAGCAAAGTCTGGTAGAGTACCTGGATAGTTCAGTCGGTAGAGCATTGGTGCATTCAGCAAAAGTTCGCGGGTTAGATACTCGGCCCCGGAAAACTTTCCTCTTGAAATCATTCGGATTTAATCTAGTTTGCTCTCTGTATTTTGAAACCACTCCATGAAGAAGTATTATTTATTTCTATCCAGTCCACTTAAGTCATTTTCTTCCAATGAAAATGTATTTTATTGATAATACAAAAGGAACCTATATTGATTCTGCTTTGGAATTATGCATTCCTTTACTGCTTTCAACTAATTCTCCGTTGAATATAGAGATACATTTAGCAATATTTATTCAATGATGGGTAGAAGAATATGAATCTTATGAGTTACAAGTTTGTGTAAATGAGGTACCTTCAATCAAAACTCATCAAGTCAATTAAAAGAAAAAAGTGAAGTGAAGTTGTTTACCTGTGCAACTTTGCATGATAAATTCAATGCTGATATGGTTGTGCTAAATCCATTTGAAAATTCTGGACGATAATGTGCTTATTTTCAATATGCTATATCCAACTAGATTTTCACCATCGTTAGTTTCAAAACCTGCTAAGTCCACCTCAGCCAATCAGTTGCAGGATTGCGTTACCCAGCATTCCTTAACATAGCAGTCAGCTGTTGATTCGTTTTCATGTTTGAGTAGCTGATGATAAAACATTAATAATTTTTTGTTAGTTATCCATAATAATAATAATAAAAATAATAATAAAAATTACTTACTTACTTACTCACTGGCTTTTAAGGAACCCGGAGATTCATTGCCGCCCTCACATCAGCCCGCCATCGGTCCCTATCCTGAGCAAGATTAATCCAGTCTCTATCATCATATCCCACCTCCCTCAAATCCATTTTAATATTATCTTCCCATCTACGTCTCGGCCTTCCCTAAGGTCTTTTTCCCTCCGGCCTCCCAACTAACACACTATATGCATTTCTGGATTCGCCCATACGTGCTACATTCCCTGCCCATCTCAAACGTCTGGATTTAATGTTCCTAATTATGTCAGGTGAAGAATACAATGCGTGCAGTTCTGTGTTGTGTAACTTTCTCCATTCTCCTGTAACTTCATCCCTCTTAACCTCAAATATTTTCCTAAGCACCTTATTCTCAAACACCCTTAACCTATGTTCCTCTCTCAAAGTGAGAGTCTAAGTTTCACAACCATAAAGGACAACCGGTAATATAACTGTTTTATAAATTCTAACTTTCAGATTTTTTGACAACAGACTGGATGATAAAATCTTCTCAACCGAATAATAACAGGCATTTCCCATATTTATTCTGTGTTTAATTTCCTCCCGAGTATCATTTATACTTGTTACTGTTGCTTCAAGATATTTGAACTTGTCCCCCTCTTCAAAAGATAAATTTCCAATGTTTATATTTCCATTTCGTACAATATTCTCGTCACGAGACATAATCATATACCTTGTCTTTTCGGGATTTACTTCCAAACCTATCTCTTTACTTGCTTCCAGTAAAATTCCCGTGTTTTCCCTAATCGTTTGAGGATTTTCTCCTAACATATTCACGTCATCAGCATAGAAATAATAATAATAATAATAATAATAATAATAATAATAATAATAATCATCATCATCATCATCATCATCATCATGGACACAGCAAGGAGCACGAAATAAAGACATAATGCTGATTGCAGTATGCTGTAAGTTGTTGCTCACTGAAGCACCTGTAAATATTGATAAAGCTGAATTTATATTTGCTGTAGTCGTGCACTCGTTTCTTCCTCCCGATCGCGTTTTCGGAGTCATTGAAAAACAAACAAAAAAGAAGGAATTGATTGTAGATCCTCAAGAATATAAGAACATAAATGACAAACTTAGAACAGTCTTTAATCTTAGAAGCGAAGAGTACCTCTTCGAGACTGGAAGAAAGAGACAGACAACATCTTAAAAACTCTTGGAAAATTTCACATGATGTTTAGTGCTTGTAAAAGATTCATTTTAATGAGATTGTATAAAAACTGTACGAAATTAAGAAGTCTGGCTTTTCTTATATGCATATTCTAAACATATAATACTTTATAAATGTCATTCCTTATAAAATAAAGAAAATATTTTTATATTTATTAGGTAGGCGTATCTACTTTCTCATTTTCGTTCGTTACATAATTTCTAAATATTCTCCTCTTTTTTTAAATTGTTATGTTCGGAAATACTTTCATTACTTTCACAAACCTCTAAATCGACTTTTAAATTTCAAACATGGCGCGGCGCGGTTGTTCAGATCGATGTACTGCTGGATTCACTCCATGATAAATCCATATATTTTTTTTATAATATTTGTCTTTTTATAGCGCTCTGAATGTAAGTTAAAAATAAGATTTAACTATATTTTATTTAGGCAGTGCTATGGCACAAATCGCCCCTGCATACACTGTAATATTGTATTTATAGAAATGTGTCTTTAACAAATTCACCATCACTAGACTTTTGCATTTCTTTGCAAGAAGGTGGCTTACTTCAAATGATGCAATAGTTGCTGCTTTCAATCGTAAAGCTGGCTTTACGAAGAAGATCTGTTGTGTCGATAACTTGGATTTAAGTTCTTGAAACTTGTGTTTTCTAACCTCACTATTGGGTGGAAAGTTCAATTGGTATTTGCCCTTTTTTAGGTATTACCATCGAGGAGTTACAAATAAGGTACTAACATAATGTCTTTTGTCATAGGAAAGAATTAATAATGATCCCACTCTTCGTGAAAATGATGTCTTAGTCTTTTTATAAAAACTCATTTCTTATATCACTAAATAGAACAATAACTCTTATTAATGGTACAAGGCATAGTAGGAGTGTAAGGGATACCTTTAAGACAGAAATAATCTTCATAGGAGACAGCGGCTGGAGTAATGAAGCTGAAACATACCGTCGTTATTCCTGCAATAACTCTTATGTGCAAAATATAAATTTTTTCAGTAGAAAGAAAAAACACATTTATTCATCCTATGGTAGCCGTACATAGGAGATTGTGAATTCTTACATTTTCCAAAGGAAGAAATATAATTACATATAGGAGATTTTGTTATTTGCTGTATCACTATTTAAGTTATTTAATAGAGGAAAAATCTGAATATCGATAAATATGTCACATTGGAGTTACTGCAGGAACAACGACGATACACAGCACACTTGCGATACATCAAGCGATTGCTGCAGTCCGTGTCTCACTTTACTTACAACGTCTCCAACTTATCAGGAATAAGTCCTCCATAGTTGATTTTATGAAACCTCCTATATGATTGAATTGTCACCAGAAATGGAATGAACAAGACAGTGAATCACATTTCTTAAAAACTATTTTCTATCATTCACTCACTGAAGCGATTGATAAATTAAAATTAATCCTTGTACAAACACTCGTGATGCCACACTTGGACTACTGCGATATTATATTAAGTAACCTAAATGCAAATTTGAGCAGCAGGCTACAACGTGTGCATAATGCGTGCGTCCGTTATATTTGCAATATTTGTTAGTATGATCATGTTTCCCCGTCTTTCCAAAATCTGCCTTGGCTAAGGCTAAGCGATCGACGAGCCCTGCATTCTCTTATTCTCTCTCGTTTCAAATTCTGCGCACGGCTACCCCAATCTATTTGGCTTCTCGTTTTCAACATTTATCCGCATATCATCAGCTAAGTACCAGGTCTCATCATAACAATTTACTCATTATACCTTACCACAAGATATCTTTATATTCTTCCTCCTATACTGTTTCAGTTTCTAGAAATTGGAACTCGCTTCCGAGTGATGTAAGTGGTTATTGGACAATAACTTCATTTAAGTCAAAATTACATAAATTCCTACTTAACAGATTAATTATTGTTTAATATTTGTTACTTATAATGAAACTAACATCTGTCTATTCTTATTATTACCATTAATTTCTCTAAATAGAATACAAAACCTGTAATCTAATAGCAAAATTTCATTACATTAATATTTTCATTATATAAATGTATTTTAGATTTACATTTTTTCTCCCTATAACATAGTTCTAGTAAACTTATATTAAATTAATTCTCATAATTTTAACCAACTAGCTATCTCAAATTAATTATAATTCTTTACGTATTGCATATAGACTGGATTGAATTAAATTTGCTCACAAATTAAGTTATTACTTTTTCTTATAGGTTTATCTCAATTTAAATAAACATGTATTAGTCGTTAAAACTTAACTGAAGAATAATGCTGGAGAATCTTTTAAGTGCAGGCTTATTGTAAATATTCATAATTTAAATATGTATGTAACTATTGTATTGATTAAGGCTGGTTGAGTGGAAGAGAAGGCCTTATGGCCTTAACTCTGCCAGCGAAAATAAAACATTCTATTCTATTCTATTCTTACTTAGGCCTACTTACTTATGGCTTTTGAGGAACCCGGAGGTTCATTGCCGCCCTCACATAAGCCCGCCATTCGTCCCTATCCTGAAAAGATTAATCCATTCTCTATCATCATATCCCACCTCCCTCAAATCCATTTTAATATTATCTTCCCATATACGTCTCGGTCTCCCCAAAGTTATTTTTCCTTCCGGCCTCCCAACTAACACTCTATATGCATTTTTGGATTCGCCCATACGTGCTACATGCCGTGCCCATCTCAAACGTCTGGATTTAATGTTCCTAATTATGTCGGGTGAAGAATACAATGCGTGCAGTTCTGTGTTGTGTAACTTTCTCCATTCTCCTGTAACTTCATTCCTCTTAGCCCCAAATATTTACCTAAGAACTTTATTCTCAAACATCCAGAGAATCAGTCCCATTCCGAGGGTTATTTTGAGGTTTCGTAACAAACTGTTTTTTTTACGGTGATGGGTTGTTAGCCCTTCGCCCAACCCCCAAGCTGGAGGACCACCCCTCATCGGCTGTACGCGACTGCTTATTCAATATATTCGCAGCTACCCTCCATATCTGGAGGCCGTCTCCTCGATCAGCAACCTGAGGACGCGCCATGCCGATTCTATTCTATGGGAGGTTTCGTAATAGACATATCAAAGACGAATGTTGTTTTTCTGCGGTGCTCTGCCATCTATCGTTCGCGTGACGCAGGAACTCAGTTTAATGTCTACTTGAACGACAAAGGCTCGTTGAAAAATAAATTATTCCATTTTCGGAGATTAGAATATTTATGGCTCACAAAGCGTTAGCGATTAACTGATAATAACACCGCGATCGACATGTTGGCCAGGCGTGCTTTATACAATAATTGTGTTATAGTGTTATTTTGAATTATGCAGTATTTTTCTTACATAACCTTATTTCAATCCAATGTCCATATCAATCTAGTTATCACTGTTATCACTCCCATTTTTATGTAATTTTATTCTAGCGAGTTTTGTGTTCAATTTTTGTTATAACTCCCTTATTTCTATCCGATGTTCACATCCATTTTGTAATCGTCAACCTCTTTGCTTATTCAATTCTAGTCTACTTTTGTGTAAAATTTTCCATATGCTTCTCATGTACAATGTGTCCCAATAAAATGTATACACTCTTTGAATGACTACATAGCTCGCGCAAGGAACGATTACCGAAAAGCAATGTCTGTTTTGACGTGTGTATGTAGGCACCCCGAGGGAGCGAGAGATGTGGGCCGATGGAAGTACTGTCTCTTCCAAGAAGATGAACAACTGAGGACATCGCTGTGGAAATGAAGAACGTAGCAAGAGAAAAATTCGAAGCTAATTAAACGCGCAACATATGTTTACGAACGAAATAATAATACCCTGCAATACAAGACACGTATTCACATGCAATGGAACAAACTAAAGTCGTAATGTAACTATCACAACGCAAGATTGATTCTATCGATGTCATTTCTCTTCGGACTGTACTCTTGAATATCATTCAAGTTATCTCGTGACCTTTCCTGTCGCCCGCTCTTCCTTATCGCAGTGTTTTATTCGCATTCCTTCCGTCGGTATTCCTTGCTTGCGAGACCTATAACGTTAATTATTATTATGATACAGGAAAGTTTCAAAATCAAAGATAATGTGAACTAATGTAGAAACCAGCCATTTATTGAAAGTGTTCAAATTGTTTACCATTGTGGTTCAAGCACAGCTGATAACCCTGACCGATGGAATCCAAAACTTTTCTAATCATTTCGATTGATATTTGAGACCATTCTCTTTCAATGGCTGATCTCAGCTCATCGATTGTAGCTGGTTTTGTGCTATAAACGTTGTGTTTGACATGTCCCCACAGAAAAAAGTCTATCGGAGTCAAATCCGGTGAACGAGGAGGACACTCGATACTAACTCATCGTCGTATGAATCTGTCCTGCAGGTGGCCGTTAAGGCAGGTAGTGAGGAGATGCTCTATCCTGCTGGAAGTAGGCCTACCGTTCTTCATTTCTAAACATCTCTTGTATGCGTGACATGGGGGATTCATGTATAGCAAGTTGAGTTGAATTGCACCAGTCACGGTACTATCAAAAAAGAAAGGTCCAATTAAACCAAATGCTGACAAATCACACCACTCCTGGCAAGTTCACATGAGGATTGTTAACTGCCCAGTAGGTGCAATTGTGACGATTAATTGAGCCATTTAACGTAAACGTGACCTCATCACTCCAAACAATATTGCATGGAAAGCGATTGTCCTCTGCACATTTTGCTTGCTACCACTCAAAAAATTCAATTTTCCGGTCATGATCATCTTCATTGAGAGCGTGGACTAATCTAGGAATAAAACTTTTCCATTGAGCACTCTTCGAAACGCAATGAACACTCGATTTTGAAAGTTCTGTCGCATAAGCCGCTTGGCGAACAGATTTTTCTGGGAGATTGCTGAAACCTTTCGATGACTTCTCTTTCTGTTGTGGTGCTGGTGGATGTTCGAGGTCTTCCGGAAATGTTTTTATGGACATTGTGAACACTTCCTTCATCCTCAAACTTACATCGCAAACGAGTAATTGTGAGTCGCATTGGTGCATCTCTTTGAAACTCCATTCTAAACCGTCTTTGCACTTCACTTACGTTCTCAGTCTTCCAGTAGCACTTTAGAAGAATTTTCTTTCCTCAAAGTTTAGTCTGACTTCAACTAATATTTTAAGCGGTCACACCTGAAAAAATATTAAAAACTCAGTCAGTTATGAGCTATTAAAGAGTGTATACATTTTTTGGGACTATCTATATATATATCCATTCTATATTCACGTCCATGTCATTATCGGGCAGAGCAGGGGGACTGAGAACGAAGGTGGAAATAATATAACGTCATACCCACCCACTTTTAACTGACATGCGAGAAATTTGTACAACAAAGGAAACGCGCTTTCTGGGTAATGCTTTAGTTAGTAACTGCAGGTGAACAATAAAAAATGTACACTTACTTATTAACGAATAACTGTAGGGAAAATTGTATTAGAATGGCAAGCTAGGAAAAAATGACGTACCTTATGTTTCTCGATTCTTCTGCATGATACAGCAATTCTCTGCAGTGGGTTATGTTCGTATGTTGGTAACAGAGAAACTCCATGAATGGCGTTGATTTTCCGTGAAAGAGTTTGTTTGTATGCTTTAATTAGTAAAAATCTTGTTGCCGAACTTTGGAATGATATTTCTTTGGTGACGTTTCACATAGACATTCCTCTTTTCTATTTCTTTATGTTAAAATACTTAAATAAATATGTTCATTATACAGGGTGTTTAAAAATACGGGGCATAATTTCAGGTATATATTTCCCACATGTAGACAATCAAAACAGTTCATTACAACATGTGTCCGGAAATGTTTCAAATTCCGAGTTATGGCCTTCACAACATTGAAATTCACCGGAACGTTTTTCTTTCCGCAGGTCGTTGTCATTACAGAAGATGATCAAAATGTCCACCTCCTGCTTGAATACAGACCTCACATCGATGTCTCATTGACCTGCGAACACGATCCCAAACTCCAGGAGTATTGCGTATGTCCTCAGAACATGCCACAATTCGATTCCAAAGGGATTCCAAATCAGGCACCGGAGACAATAAACCAATGATTTTAAATGGCCCCACAAGTAGAAATCAGATCAGGTGAGCGTGGAGGCCAAGCAATTGGGGCACCTCTACCTATCCATCGATAAGGAAACCTTCGATCCAAGTACCGGCGAGCCGTACGACTGAAGTGTGCAGGAGCGCCATCATGCAAGAAGTGAATGTGTTGACGATTAATCAGTGGAGTGTCTTCTAAAACATAAGGTATGATGTTTTCCAGGAAGTTTGTGTACGCCTGCCCCGTAAATCTGTTTACAAGTACATAGGGTCCAACTAATCGATCACCAACGATACCGGCCCACATGTTGAGGGAGAACCGCACCTGGTGATGAGATGGAACAGTTGCACGTGGGTTTTCATACGCCCATACATGCTGATTGTGGAAATTTGTTATGACATCTCGTGTGAACTGTGCTTCATCTGTAAATAATATGTACTAAGGCAGGAAAGTTCGGATTTACACCACACTGCTGCAAGAACCACTGACAGAACCTAACTCGTGCAGGGTAATCTGCTGGTGACAGGGCCTGTACACGTTGCAAATGATAAGAATACAATTGATACTCTTTCAACAGTCTCCAGACAGTCGTATGAGGAACATTGACTTGCAACGCTACTCTTCGTGTGCTGATAGGAGTCATGTTCACAGCCTCCAGAATCTCCTCCTGTACTGATGGCGTTGTAGATCTTGGTCGTCCCCTTCCCAAACCAGGAGAGTTAAATTTTCCATACTCGCACAGACGGTAATGGAGACGTACAAATTAATGTCTTCCGATCTGGACATTGTCGCTGTGGGTACCTCTCCTGGTACAAACAACGAGCCAGCGCAGCATTGCCGTCCGCCTTACCGTACGTGAAGTGTATCTCTGCCAGCTCTTGATTTGAATGCATGTCGCACAGTCTAACGCCTACACAACACTGAATGTAACCTTATCCTCGGAATGAACTGTCAGAGTGCCCTCTTAATGTCTCCTTTGACGGCAACGATGTGCGGAAAGAGAAACGTTCCGGTGAATTTCAATGTTGTGAAGGCTATAAAGCATTTCCAGACACATGTTGTAATGAACTATTTTGATTGTCTACATGTGGGAAATACATATCTGAAATTATGCCCAGTAATTTTGAAACACCCCGTATATTACATACGCCTGTGTAGTTCGATTTAGATATTATTTACAATATACAATATTTTTTTCCTTTTTAGGGAAAGCTTCTCTCTCTTTGATGCAATGGACATTATACATAATGTCAATACTGATGGGGATATCATATATTTATTGAGCCTCCAGAACCAAATGTAGATAGGCCTACAGACCAGGATTCAGGAGACGAAGAAGGGGGAGGGTAAGTTACAATTTGAATGGAGTATAATTTATGTCATAAAATTTAGTCTTATGAGGATTTTTCCAAGGCTACAATGTTGAATTCTATTTCTTTCTGCAGACTAGTCGACAATCTATCATCCAGACAGTTACGGACTAATGCAGAAATAAAATTTCTGAATAATGAGAGAATAGGTATCGATTATGATGTGAACTAAGACTCATTGGTAGACCAACCAATAACAATCGTCTGTTGCGGGTCAACACTGTGTGCAGCTATCACTTGCAGTAAATTGGATGACAGAGAGAGAACAGGAGAAATTAAATAATTGTAATTTTCGATGGGTAAAAGGAGCAGATTTTGGCATTGAGAAACCAACTGCATTTCCAAATTCAGATTATTCTATGTACGAACGTATGTCAATAATTGATATTTTTTAGAAATTTATTAACAGTGAATTGATTGAATATTTAGGTGAGGCAAGTAGACGGTACTCATAGTTTCTAAATTTTGCAGATCTGAAGATAATTGCAGATGAAATGCGGTGTTACAATACCTTGCCATCTAAGCGAAATTATTTGGGCACTAATGATGACATGAAAAATGGGGCTATAGGTCTATCTCAGTCCATGCGAAGAAACAGGTTTCTTAAAAAATGACAAAGCTTGGAAAATACGTTCTCTGATGGAAATGTTGAGAAAGGTGCATTGATAATTTTGTACCCGAAGAACACCTACGATAAAAGTATGGTGAAATTTTACAGGCGTCACAGCTGTAACCAGTTCATCAGCGGTAAGCCCATTCGATTCGGCTACAAAATATAGAGCCTAAATACTAAAGACAATTATTTGGTCAATTTTGAACTTTATCAGGGAAAAGGACCTAAATCAGGGATACAGAACTGGCGAGAGAAGGGTGGAAAGCATGGGGAAAGTGTTGGTTCTCCGTCCACAGTCCACCGGCGTTGAATGACGTATCTGTGCCCCGTACGCAGTCACATGAGACAGACACTGAATACAAATTCCCTCCCCTTCCAAGTCGATGACTCGGGGGTAGAAGGAAGGAATGAGTGTCGTTTCCGCCACAGTTGTCGCCCAGTTCTGCAAGCCTGACCTAAATCAAACCTGGACTATGAGGAGATATTCGGCAAGGCTGCTAGTCCGTTATTTGTACTACATGATCAACTTCCCGATAAGTTCAATTTGTTCTCTGGACTAAATCTATTTTCATTTCTAACATTCCTTGAAAACATTGAAAACATTCGTGAAAATGGTTTCCACAACAAGTTCTATGTAGTTGTCTCGCCTAGAATTTTCAAGGAAACTTGAGCAAACATCTTTGAAAGCGCGCCATGCCATTTTTTTTCTGTAAAAGAAAGTTTTTCCTCAAACAAAGAGTTAGCTCTGTGGTAGCGTGTCTGCCTCCAGACTAGCCGGCCCGGGTTCGATTCCCGGCGGGGTCAGAAATTTTCATGAGAGATAGCGGTGCACAACTTCTAATTACTAGATTGTGCACCAATATGCCTGAGTTAAATCCCAAATCTCTCCGTAGTGCATATGAAGAGAAGACATATGTCACTGTTGTCGTCCGTCGGATGGGGACGTTAAGCCTGGAGGTCCTCCTATTGCTATTCGACAGGAGTAGGCTAGGTGTCGGCACCCGGTTCCCCATCTCTCTTCCTCATCTTCATCATCACTCATTCCAGACACTACGCTTACACGAACACTTACACAGATACACATCATGTACAGCGTCACCCGCCGAAGTGATGTACAATATGCGGAACCCGAATCACGCAAGTGAAGTGGATAGGCATTGGACACACACAATTTTTTAATTTTTGGACCAATGAAAATGCCATCTTTTAATTTGCCTTCACTCAAAATCGTAAATTTTTCTTTTAAATTCTGAAACCATGTCAAGTGCATATGAGAAAATGGGGTGTAACATGTCTCTCAAAATACACTTTTTACATTCGCATTTGGATTTCTTTCCTCCTAAACTTGGAGCGGTAAGCGACGAGCATGGGGAAAGATTTCATCAAGATATCTGAAATTGATAGCCGATATAAAGACAGATCATCCAGCATACTTGCAGACTATTGTTGATTCCTTGTACAAGACATTCCCGGTTCTAGTTATAAACAGAAATCCTCCAGAAAGTTCTTTGAAATATAAGTTCAAATTCCGAGATTTATTTCATTATACGCATATTTTTATTGTTGTATTTTAAACTATATAACATCGTTTTTGTATCCAGTACATATCTTTCAAGTATAATGAAGCATTTTTAATCCCTAGTTTATTGTAATTTTACCAATAGCAGTGAAACATAAAAAAAAAAGTTTACTCATAAAAAAATTCAATTTATTTTCCCTACAAAATAGTACGTGATGGGCAGACATCGGATTCTAAGGCAAATGCCTATTTTGTTTCTTTAGGAGAAAAGTAAAAATAATTATTAATATTTGTGTTTCATGGAAATTCAAAGGTATTCAAAGAGTTTTATAGTGCCCTAAAATGCCCTAAAACGGTTATTGGAGCATAATTTGTTAATATTCGCCTAAAAATTCCTAACTCACTGTAAAGTTTCGCATTTTTCTCTTACTTTTTATAATTTATACATGCATTAACTGCGAAATTTAAGGCATTTGAAAAGTGGAAAGTTTGCTTCACACCGGCCATGAAACCATTGATAAAGGAAACAAAATGTTTTGAATCTCACGACACTCGCAATAGATTTCACCGAATTTAACATGTTTGGAAGCATAAATGCCGACAAAGAACCAACCTTAGTTTTGAAGCAGGCAACAATCACAACATGTGCTGCTACCGATTCAGAGATATACTATACTATAAAAATGACTGTTTTCGGTCTGAAACCGATTAGCTGTACTGCCCTTCAGAGTGTCATAAAATCACAATTTTTGGAGGAAGAGTGTTTTTGAAATATTTATGAAAAGTCGTAAAACTGCGAATTAGTAGGGTAAACCGTTACAAAATATTTAAAAGAATTGCCCTCCTAGTGTTAACACTACCAGGAAATGCAACAATAAGTGGAACTTTGTATATTTGTCCAATTGAATCTCAATAACAACGGTTCATTTGAATGCTCGTTAACAGTTGCTCTTTCCCTCACCTTATTTGTGTTGAGAAGTTTTGAGCGGTAGGACGTTTTCCTGTGAAGTTTAACGCGATAATGCCGAAAAATATAAGTGCAAAATCTACATTGATCCGGCAATGGCTAACAGAATATTCAGAATTCACTTATGATGGAAAAATAATATTCTGCAAGATTTGTAGCAAACAGGTATGTAACAATAGTAGAAATATATAAATTCTATTAATTTTAATGAGTAGGCCTATAATATTTATACATTGACTGAGATATCCTGAGGTATAATTCTTTTTAAGACCACTACACTTTAACCTTTTAAATTCCGATAGTTAAAGTATTTGCAGGTCATTAAAATTTTGATTGTTCGAGCCCACTAACTTTGTGATAGAAATACGGCAATACAACAATTAGGATTTTATTTTAATTCAGTTTACTTTACATTTTTAGATTTCGCAAGAAAAGAAGTGCCACCTAAAGCAGCATGTGCAAGGAGCGGCTCATAAGGCTAAAGCTCAGCAGAAAAATCAACTGCAACAAACTTTACTAACACAGCCTACTTCATCCAATCTCAGCAGCAATTTCTATGCTGATTTAACCAGAGCGTTTGTTGCTGCTAACATTCCCTGGAATGCAATTGAAAATCCGGTTTTAAGACAGTTTTCACAAAAATACTGCAAACAAAATATCCCATCTGAATCGACCCTAAGAAAAAATTACTTAGACAGAATATACAATGAAACTTTAGCTTCCATTCGGGAGGATATAGGTGATTCTTACATATGGGTCTCTGTGGATGAAACCTCAGATCCTATGAATAGGTATATAGGAAATATGGTAGTGGGAAAACTTAGTCCTGATGGACCTTCGATTCCACACCTCGTATGTGTTAAGGAACTTTCGAAAGTGAATAGCCAAGCCATTGCTTATTTTGTAAATAAAGGCCTACACTCTTTATACTCAAGTAATATAGACGATTCTAAAGTTCTGTTGTTTTGCCTCATACATGGTTGCTGCAGCTCCACTTCTTAAAACATTTTATCCTAACCTCACGCATGTAACGTGTCTAGCACATGGCATTCACAGGGTTTCTGAAACAATCCGGAATGAATTTCCTCTTGTCAATTCGTTTATTTCTAACACAAAAAAATGTTTTTGTAAAGCCCCATCCAGGATTTCAATATTCAGAGAGAACTTTCCAGATATCCCACTCCCACCTCAGCCGGTTGTTACACGATGGGGAACCTGGATTCAGTCAGTGGTGTATTATTCTAAGTATTTTAAATAAGTGGTCACAGTTATTGATAAATTACCTGAAGCTGATATTGCAGCGTGTGTGAAAGCAGTGAAAGATTGTCTGAATGACTCACGAGTGAAAAACGATATTGCCTACATAACATCAAACTTTTCTTTCATACCTGCAAGCATTGAACAATTAGAACGTGAAAAACAATCTCTTTGTAGCCAAATAGCAATAGTAAAGGAAGCTCAAGTGAACATACATTCTGCTTTGGGCGAAACTGGGAAAAAAGTTAAAAATAAGTGGGACAACGTATTAAATAAGAATGTAGGATTTTTATTGTTGGAAAAAGTATCAAGAGTGATATCGTGGGAAAGTGTAAATGTTCCAGTAAGTATTGATGTTTCTATTGTACCTAATTTAAAATTTGCGCCTCTCACATCAGTTTCGGTTGAAAGAAGTTTTTCTGCTTTCAAAATGGTTCTCAGTGACAAAAGGCAAAAATTTAACTGTGGAGAATTTAGAAAAAATTCTGGTGGTGTACTGTGCAGATAATTATAATAAAGTCTGAGCATGGAACTGAATTTCAATAACTTAAAATGTGTAATCTTGATATCAATAATCATTATTTCATTAGTTTCAATATATTAAATTTGTGCAGCTCTGTTTATAAATATAATATAGTATTCTTTTTTAATGTTTAAACATACTTTTTTGTGCGTAATTTAGTGTATAACTAAAAATTTCAGTGAAAGAAATAAGTATGATGCCTTGATGTGCCTAAAATGCCTATTTTCATTAAAATAGAGCCTAATTTTACAAATTTTGAGCTTATTTCAGGCGCCTAAAACTGCAATTTTTAGTGCCTAAAAATCCGATGTCTAGTGATGGGGCAATTTGGATTTTAAATTCAGATTTAGGGCACACATATTAGTAATATTCACCCATTTTTATTTCGGAGCAAGACAAAATGTAAACATTTGTTGTTCAGTGATATTACCAACTCACGTAAAGGTTACTCCTAATCTTGGATACATATCTGTCGGAAGTGGATACTTCAAAACTATTTCTTATAACAGGCTAATTGACCCAACAGTAGGTGAATTCACTAATGTTTTAAAGGTGGAACCTGTATATAGATACGAAACTGTGGAGATATTACATTCCAGGGGTACTCTTATGTAACCAAAAGTCTGAAAGTGGTTACAGAAGTGGAAGATAAGGAACAACACCCTGTTCCCTGATATGAAGTTAAGTCTCCTCCCGCGACAAGAATTAAATTGTGAAACGCATGATCTACAGAGCTATAGCGACGGGTTCATAACATTATTTATAAGAACTAATAAAAATATAGTTTCTTCACAGAACTACCTTGTCGCGATACGATATTGCACCAGGAATAACGTAATATCGATTGTGCTAACACACGACGCTTGACTGTTGACTGATTTGATTCTCCGCTGAATTGTATTTTATAGCTTGACGTCAGACTTGTAGAGACTTAGAGATTGTGCTGTTTCTAGTGGTCATTCGATAATTCTAGAAGGCTACTGTAGAAATGTCGCGAATATACAGAGTGTTAAGAAGTATCCAATATTTTAGGAGGTGGTAGTATGCATAAAAATAAGAAAATAATGTCTAATAATCATGGTTCCTACAACACATACTTTCTAAGATCTGAACACTTGTTCATAGGAGTTGTTGAATGTGACGGCCATTAATGGCAATGCATTTATCTGCCCTACAATACAGCAGACTTCCAGAAAATCATACCGTAGTTGAAACCCCTGGCATGGAATAATGATATGCCGCAAGTAATACTGAAAACAAAAGTCTGGTTGCGGATATGAGCGGGGTTCAGCAGAGATGGTGTTGTGAATTTTCGTAATCAGCATGTGTGGGCTGATGAAAATCCCCCTGCAATTGAAGAAACAAGGCATCAGCAACGATTCTCAATCAACGTATGGACAGGCGTTCTTGGAGATAGATTAATAGGGCCATACGTGCTATCACAGAGACTTTCAGGACTTTCTTATTACGTATTGCCTGCCTTGCTGGAGAATGTGCCATGACAGCAGGACTACAGATGTGGTTCATGCACGATGGCACACCAGCACATTTTCTCCGCAATGTGCGTGAACATCTGACGCTGACATCTCGGGACCACTGCATTGGTCGGGGAAGCCCCACACCTTGGCCTGCTCGTTCCCCAAACTTAAATCCTCTAGACTTTTGGTTATGGGGACACATGAAGGAACCAGGTAAATTTCAAAGAGTGCGTGATTCCTTACGCCAAAGGGCAGAGAATTGCATTGCCATGAATGGACGTCACGTTGAGCACCTCCTACGAACAAGTGTTCAGATCTCAGAAAGTATGTGTTGTAGGACCCATGTTTATTAGACATTATTTTCTTAGTTTGATGCATACTAGCACCTCTAAAATATTGGATACTTTTAACACTCTATGTACGATAACGGTATAAGTTTTTGCTTCAAAAAATTTAGGTAACTTAAGTCAAAAGCAAGATGGAACATTTCATAAAGACAAAAGAAATAAAAGGAAATATGTTCAAGAAAAATGAATGTAAATATAATGGTATATTACTGTTAGATAATAAAGAGAGGTCGTGCGACTATTAGTCCAAAAAGGAAGAATTAACTCTGTGGATTATTAATCGGAAGGAGAAAAATTATTATTTAGGCTACTACAGATTTTCACTTATTAACAACGTACTAATATGATAAGGGAAACTGATGCCTTTTTTGGATTCGGAACGAAAAACTAGCTATAAAACACACCTTGTTTTGAAATAGACTGAAAATATTACAATTCCTCGCTTCCGAATAAATTTATTACACCATGAATATTAGTAGTTGTAATAATAATAATAATAATAATAATAATGATAATAATAATAATAATAATAGTAATAGTAATAATAGTAATAGTAATAATAATAATAGTAATAATAATAATAATAATAATAATAATAGTAAAAATGTCGCGTCCTCAGGTTGCGGATAGAAGAGACGGCCTTCAGGTATGGAGGGTAGCTGCAAATATATTGAATAAGCAGTCGTGGACAGCTGATAAGGGGTGGTCCTACAGCTTGGGGGTTGGGCGAAGGGCTAACAACCCTTCATCGTACAAAACAGCTTGTTACGAACCCATGGGACTGATTCTCTGGCACGACCACATAAAAATGGGAGATTTATCCTTCGAAGAGGTGGAAAAATTCAAGTATTTTGGAGCAACAATAACAAATATAAATGACTATAATTATGTGTGTGTGTTCCGCCTTTGCTTATCATACAATTAATGGAGAAACTAATAAATCATATTTTCATTAACGTTTTCGGTACTTATGTACCATCTTCAGATGTATGTATATAATGCTAATTGTTAACCAAGCCTCTAGGTGCATGTGTCGTAAACTTAAATAATCAGTGTTTTTGTGCGTACTGTACTATATCGATGAAGTGTTGCCATGATTGAATAAATAATTACCTAGCTCTTATATACTATTTGTTGGTGCAATATACTATCAAAATTAAAATTAAAAATTAAATGTTTCAGTCAATGTTTAAAACACTATTTAAAAACACTATTTAAAACTGTTTAAAAACACATAGTTTGTGCATCACTTTAAATATATGAAGTTGGTGATCACTTGTTGTGCGGTGTTTGCCGATGTGAAGTTGAATGAGGCAGTTGCTGTGATCTTGTTTATTAGCGTTGAGCTAGACGTGGTATCGTTGACATGGCTATGTTTGCTGAAAGTGATGTTGTGGCACTTCTATAATAGTTAATGGCATTGCTGTAATTTGTACCCATAGATGTATTGTTAAAACAAATTGAAGGTTGTCAAGTCCATGGATTTAGTATCGCCTGGCGTGTCTGTAACAATGATTAAGTATTAATTTCTGAATTTGAAGTTGAGAATATTTGAAATTGTTAATTTGGAAATTCCTTTAACTGGTGTTGGTTTTGGTTAACTGCTAGGGGTGATGCCTGTTATGTAAGAAAAGTAACTTACAGTTTTACCGCGTGTTGGTCTGCTCGTGCTTGATGCTAGGCTGATACTAAAGCGGTGGGCTTGCTCACAGTATATTTAAGTTGTATTGTCTGTTACCGGAAGTGGAGGGGGAATCGGTGAGATCTGTGTGTGCGATTGTTTATGCGGGAATAATTTGAATAAATTGAAAAGTGGATTATTTATGTTAGCTATTTGTTCATTTAGTAGGGGTTTTCCTGAGATGCATTCTTTTGTGATATGAAATTGTTCAGCTGTTTCTATTGTGGGGTCATTTGTGATTTTTAGTATTTTCAGAGTGTCGTTAATATTTGCGAGTTCGTGGTTTTCATCTATGAGGTGTTGAGCGAATTTAGATCTGTTTCTATTATAAACGAAGTCAGAGGTGTGTTCATGAAATCTTATTTTGAAGTTACGCCGAGTCTGTCCTATATATGTTTTGGTGCAATTTTTGCAGTTTAGCTGGTATATACCGCTGTTTAGGAGGGATTCATTATTGTTGGTGTTATTAGCAATTATGTTGTTTAGTTTGTTGTTGGTACGATGGGCTATGTTAATGATTTTATTTTTAAAAAAGTTACTAAGTTTGTTTGAAATCTTGCCGTAATATGTTAGACTATGCCATTGTTTTTTGTTTTGTGCTTTCTCGGGTTGTAATGTTGTGAATTCTTTTTTATGTAATTTTGTTTTTCTCTTTTGTATTAAGTTGTTAATTAGTTGGTTTTCGTATCCATTTTCAGAGGCTATTTGCTTTATATAATTAAGTTCTTTATTGTAATTATCTTTATTTAGCGGTGTTGTGAGTAATCAATCAATGAGGAAACGGAATTTGCTAATTTTATGTGTGGTTGGGTGTGTTGAATGTTTTTTTATAGAATGTGTGGTTGTTGTTTTCTTCCTGTATATGTTAAATGTAATTGTTGGGGCTGCTATTGTTATATTTAAATCTAGAAAGTTAAGGCTGTTGTTATTGCTTTGTTCTAGTGTGAATTTTATGTTTTGGTGCCATTTGTTAAATTCATCTAGTATTTGACTATCTGTGTTTTGGGTGTTTTCGTATATTATTATTGTATCGTCAACATATCTTGCGTATGTGCTGAAATTGAACTTATTGTTTAGATTATTTATATGTTTGTTTTCGAGATCTTGTAGGCATAGTCTAACATATTACGGCAAGATTTCAAACAAACTTAGTAATTTCTTTAAAAAACAAAACATTAACATAGCCCATCGTACCAACAACAAACTAAACAACATAATTGCTAATAATACCAACAATAATGAACCCCTCCTAAACAGCGGTATATACCAGCTAAACTGCAAAAATTGCACCAAAACATATATAGGACAGACTCGGCGTAACTTCAAAATAAGATTTCGTGAACACACCTCTGACTTCGTTTATAATAGAAACAGATCTAAATTCGCTCAACACCTCATGGATGAAAACCACGAACTCGCAAATATTAACGACACTCTGAAAATACTAAAAATCACAAATGACCCCACAATAGAAACAGCTGAACAATTTCATATCACAAAAGAATACATCTCAGGAAAACCCCTACTAAATGAACAAATAGCTAACATAAATAATCCACTTTTCAATTTATTCAAATTATTCCCGCATAAACAATCGCACACACAGATCTCACCGATTCCCCCTCCACTTCCGGTAACAGACAATACAACTTAAATATACTGTGAGCAAGCCCACCGCTTTAGTATCAGCCTAGCATCAAGCACGAGCAGACCAACACGCGGTAAAACTGTAAGTTACTTTTCTTACATAACAGGCATCACCCCTAGCAGTTAACCAAAACCAACACCAGTTAAAGGAATTTCCAAATTAACAATTTCAAATATTCTCAACTTCAAATTCAGAAATTAATACTTAATCATTGTTACAGACACGCCAGGCAATACTAAATCCATGGACTTGACAACCTTCAATTTGTTTTAACAATACATCTATGGGTACAAATTACAGCAATGCCATTAACTATTATAGAAGTGCCACAACATCACTTTCAGCAAACATAGCCATGTCAACGATACCACGTCTAGCTCAACGCTAATAAACAAGATCACAGCAACTGCCTCATTCAACTTCACATCGGCAAACACCGCACAACAAGTGATCACCAACTTCATATATTTAAAGTGATGCACAAACTATGTGTTTTTAAACAGTTTTAAATAGAGTTTTTAAATAGTGTTTTAAACATTGACTGAAACATTTAATTTTTAATTTTAATTTTGATAGTATATTGCACCAACAAATAGTATATAAGAGCTAGGTAATTATTTATTCAATCATGGCAACACTTCATCGATATAGTACAGTACGCACAAAAACACTGATTATTTAAGTTTACGACACATGCACCTAGAGGCTTGGTTAACAATTAGCATTATATACATACATCTGAAGATGGTACATAAGTACCGAAAACGTTAATGAAAATATGATTTATTAGTTTCTCCATTAATTGTATGATAAGCAAAGGCGGAACACACACACATAATTATAGTCAAATGTGATAGCTTATCGGTATACCTTCAAAATGAAATATAAATGATACTCAGGAGGAAATTACACGCAGAATAAATATGGGAAATACGTGTTATTATTCGGTTGAGAAGCTTTTATCATCTAGTTTGCTGTCAAAAAATCTGAAAGTTAGAATTTATAAAACTGTTATATTACCGGTTGTTCTGTATGGTTATGAAACTTGGACTCTCACTTTCAGAGAGGAACAGAGATTAAGAGTGTTTGAGAATAAGGTTCTTAGGAAAATATTTGGTGCTAAGAGGGATGAAGTTGCAGGAGAATGCAGAACTGCACGCATTGTTTCTGCACCTGAAATAATTAGGAACGTTTGAGATGGGCAGGCATGTAGCACGTAGAGGTGAATCCAGAAATACATATAGAGTGTTAGTTGGGAGACCGGAGGGAAAAAGACCTTTGGGGAGGCCGAGACGTAGATGGGAGGATAATATTAAAATGGATTTGAGGGAGGTGGGATATGATTATAGAGACTGGATTAATCTTGCACAGGATAGCGGGGTTATGTGAGGGCGGCAATGAACGTCCGTGTTCCTTAAAAGCCATTTGTAAGTAATAATAAGAATGATGATGATGATGATGATGATGATGATGATAATAATAATAATAGTAAAGGAGCACTCTATCGAGTATTAAAAATTGAGAGATTTGCTCTTTGCGAACTCATTCATTCATTTTTTTTCTCTTGGTGCACCTTTCTAGCGGTTGAGTTCCCGTGTTCGATTGGAAAGTTCACAGACACACGTTTCTCCAGGTTCATGGTATCTTTTTATTGTGAATATTTCATGATGAAAGCCATGGATGGCGTATCGGGTTATGATGTGCCTCTGTTCCTGGTTCTCCTTTGTCCAGTTTCTGTCTGCCATGGAGCCGGTGACGTAGAATTCGAGGTCTATTTCCTGCTGTTTCTTCCTACTCTGCACTATCTGCTTCTTTTTTATATTTTCAATAACTAGGAGAAAGAGCAGGGACAGACGTGGAATAGAAACAGACCCAAGACATGCCGCAAACTAACTTTATAACCTGGCGGTAACAAAGGGCTTGATATTTCGTGAAAATTTCGATTAAGATTTTTTTCCAGTCTCACATTACACTTTTTTACTTCGTAAAATCTAAAAACAAAATTACAGCTGTGTCATAAGTATATCGGAATTCAAAGAGTGGTACGAAAAGAAATGCATGTAGCGAGTGTAATGAATATGGTGATCAACCAGTCACAGGATAAAATGAAAGAGGAAAAGCATAACTTGTCTGTATTCCTACACGTTTGTTTTTTTCTGGTGACACTTGTGACGTTTTGTTGACATGTTGTTGTATGCATGTTTGCACTGCAAATTTGTTTAGCTTACAAAATAGCGACATCAAAACAAGAGAAATAATTTCGCATGATGAAATTTTCGCCAAAAAAAAAATGCTGTGGCAACACTTTCGAATCCAATTTGTCTAAAAAAAAAACGCACTTATATTTATCTTGTACACTGAGCAGACATAAAGTGTACGATCCCTTCTTTTTTTTTTTCCGAGCATACCATCTCTGGCTATTCCTAACTGAAAATGATGACAGAGTAGCTTATGCTCAGTTAAATGAAGATATTCCCGACTCAATATTTCAACAGGAAGAAGTTCCTCCACACTTGAACCGGGTTGTTTGTCAATACATAAATGCCACCCTTCCGGAACGATGACCCATAATTAACTAATTGGGTCCTAACTCTTATTAATTACACCTAATTTGGCCCCAAGCTGCAAACTAATTCGACCCCAACTTGTGAACTAATTCGGCCACCATGGAGATCACAATTTCAGCCCCATTAACCAACAATATTTTCCTTCCCATTTCTCAGTCTATACAGACTTAGGAATTTGAGCATTGGTATGTAACTGGCATGGTAAAAAAATTTTTGGTAAATTTTATTAATGCTTAGTTATATTACTTATTTTTGTGAAAATGTCTTTAAAATGTCCTTTTAAAATTAAAAAAAAAATGTTAAAATCAGTTGAAAATGTGCTGAATTAATATTATAAAGCAGCAGTGACCAAAACTCGAATGGCAGTGATTACACGCGAGAGGCAGTCTAAGAAGTAAGGAGACGGGGGAGAGGTACATGGCATGAAAACTACAACCAGTGGTGGTTCGTGCACTAACATTGATTTTATCAACCCCGCGAATAAAAATCGCAAGCTTTGCTGTATCAGTAATGTCACTATTGTCATCAACAATATTTTTATTTTTAATATTCCTCATGAACACAATCAGAAATTTCCTGAATTTTCTTCTAGATATTTAGTCGAGAAATGCGTACTTTCACAAAATTAATTACAACTATCATTGGACAATTATTTCAGCCACCTTGATCATTATGCTCTTATAAAATTTTCCTTCGTTGGAAGACTTAACCCTTTCTAACCCAAATTAAATTTACAAGCAATCTATGTTGAAACAAACAGCTGTATTAGGACCAATTCAGTGACCAAGTTACGGGAGTGGCAACATTTGAAACGAAAGTATATTGATGGAAATGTATTGAAATAGAAGTTATCCAGCAAAATTTACCTTCATATGTAACACACAAGTATATAAATGCTATGAAGTTAATAATTGCCATATGGTATCTATAGGTAAGAAAGGGTTAAGTGTCTACGAGCTATTTTTACTACTACTACTACTACTACTACTACTACTACTACTACTACTACTACTACTACTACTACTACTACTACTACTACTACTACTACTACTACTACTAACTTACTACTGTTGCTACTACTGTTGCTGTTGATAAAGCTATCATTATTATTATTATTATTATTATTATTATTATTATTATTATTAAATCAATAACTAGTAAATAACTGATAATAGACATCAAAAGATTAAAAAAGAAATTAAAATGGATATATAACGTAGTAATGATTTTATCCTTCAAGGGAAGATTTAGTCCATATATTGAGGCACGTATATAAGAATTATTGTAACACTTGCTGATTAATAATAATAATAATAATAATAATAATAATAATAATAATACCAGTTATACCTGTGTATTCAGCGTAATACCCTGTAATGTCGCTTCTATATACTACTACTAATTGAACCGTTGAGCAAAGCAACATATTACATTTTCTCCGACAGAACAGCGAATAAATTCTTCTTCCCATTCTATACGAATGGGCAATGCACAGGAAAGTCCTCTTACCAGTATGAATGTCTTCGATTACACGATGTAATCACGATACCCAGTTTGGTCACGCTGTTGTAAAGTGATGGGAAGACATTTTGGCGAAACACTTCGAACGTTGTCATACGGAAAATCGTGCCGTTTTATAATTCTAGCATATTTTGTATTAAAATACTTCCATTTCATCAGTTTCTCTTGTTCTGGTAATTTTTTTATTCTTAATTTCATACATGTCGCATACTGAACACATTTCAAAACTCCAATAACATCAAATATGTGGGAACGAGGAGAGTAAAACATTCCGTTGAGTTTGGAATGAAAGTATTCACAATTGTTTATGGGGCTGAAAGTGCTTTCAGTGAAATCTGTCCTCAATGTTGGAAGAAAGGGACTACAGTTGTCTATGTATGTTTCTGTTATCCGCGAAACAAAGTCCTCGACGAAACTGTCTGCCTCTTCTTCAGGTTTCAGCAGTGGTAGACCGAAGAACTTTTGACAAATTTACGCTACTGATTTCAGATTCGTTCTATTTATAATCATTTGCCAAATATAGATATTTAATTTTTTCGCACCAAGTGACAAATGAAACCGACATCCTTTAATTGCGGCATTAGGAAATACAGTTGACAGGGCTACGCAAATTGATTGCTTAAAATCACAAAAAAAAAAAAAAAACTATTTTCGGCTGACTTTGAAACCGATATTTACAACATTCACAAGGCATAAATCTAAATGCTTGTACTCGTATGTAGATTTGAGATCTTTTGTCCAGAAGAAGGAAAAATCTAAGAGCACGTAATTAAATTCCGTTTTTCCGTGAATCTTAAAAAAATCTTGTGAAATGACGTTTACTATTTTCATCTTATGATGAGACATTACAACTTCTTACTACCAATCCTATCCCTAATCTTTTGTGGGACAATCTGGATGTATTGGTGGTGGCCAGTAGCGGCCGGTGATCGAAATCCTCGGTGAGGCCAGATGCAACTAGTTTAAGTGCCTCCGATAGGAAATGTTTACGCTTATTTATGATATTAATTATTATTGTTATTATATTATTAATATCATTATTACTGTATTATTATTATTATTATTATTATTATTATTATTATTATTATTATTATTATTATTATTATTATTATTATTATTATTATTACTAGTAATGAAAAATAATAATTTCACTCGCCAAATAAGCTGTTATGCTGCGAGTTTCAGTTATTGTTTCAGTGTGATGAAGCAACCCATATTATGTGTTGAAATTACCCTTTCTTTCTTTTCTTTTTATCTTTTTCCTTTGACAGCAACAAACAAGGCCAACAGAGAAGTTTATTTTGCACCACATTACTACTTAACCATTTATGTTGCCCATACCAGGATGCAATAGAAACTTGCGTTTTAAGATTATCTGTTAGAAAAATTGTCAGCGATGTCGTAGGTATATCGGTCGGCTCTCTCTTTATTTAAAACTTCCTTTCTTTCAATATTATTTCTTCTCGAAAAAGGACACTCTAACAATGAATTAACTACACCAGCATTATTTCTGGCATTTGTTTCTGTTTATATTTTCCCGAAATACATAACAACATTGGCCCAGATTCACTACACAAAGTACAATAGTACAACACCCTCACTTAAGTCACAAACTAAGACATAAGAGGAGAGAATAGTGTGGGTCTCTGTCTGCCAAAGAGCTGGAATGTTTGTTATTTATGGCTTATTTAGGAAGACAAGTTACCCTATTCCCATCCCACTCTACCCTTGAGGTCGGCCCATGGTAGGGAGGAGTGAAACCTGACCAGGCCAGACGAATTGTGCCTCAGCTACAACGTTTCAAGTGCAACCTCAAAAGCCCGCGAAGATACACGAAATGCAGAAGCAGACCCGGCACGAGCGATCCTGGCCTCATGAACAAATTTTACTGCAAAACAGATCTATATACATCACAAGTCAGACCCGGCACGAGAGATCCTGGCCTCAGGAACAAATTTTACTGCAAAACAGGTCTATCTACATCACAAAGTTTTCAAATGCTTTTACAGCGATATATGCTTCATTCAACTAACTAATACATTACATAAAAACAAAATTTGATTTCAGTTAAGCCAAGTAACTCAGGCCCGGCCTCACTTTCCTCAGTCAATCAGCCGCCACTGGTGGTGGCACATTTTCAGATGCTCTTAAAGATTTCGTACAGTTGTATCGTATAATGGACTAAAAAATAATTTTTATGGTCTCCTAGTTTTTTACGATGAAAGAGTAATGGAACGGAGAAAAATTCTCTCCGGCGCCGGGATTTGAACCCGGGTTTTCAGCTCTACGTGCTGATGCGTTATCCACTAAGCCACACCGGATACAACTCCGACGCCGGTTAGAATCGTCTCAGATTAAGCTCCAACTCTTGGGTTCCCTCTAGTGGCCGCCCTCTGCACTACGTCATAGATGTCTATGAACGCAGGAGGGAACCCAAGAGTTGGAGCTTAATCTGAGACGATTCTAACCGGCGTCGGAGTTGTATCCGGTGTGGCTTAGTGGATAACGCACCAGCACGTAGAGCTGAAAACCCGGGTTCAAATCCCGGCGCCGGAGAGAATTTTTCTCCGTTCCATTACTCTTTCATCCTATGATGACGCAGAATATCTGCATGGAAATATCATATGTACTTCGGTACATTAAAATAATATATATCCTAGTTTTTTGTTTATTGAGAAACAAAACCAAGACGACGCACAGTGTGAAAAAACGCAAATCTAGATGAACAAAATTGATAACTTCTCTAGATTTCAATGCATTCTTATGAAATTTTGTACAATCATACAGATAGCACATATTTTTTTGTGTAGAAACTCTGATTACGTTTGAGTAAGAACTACCCCTTTATAAGGGCTGATTTTAGACAAAAATAATAACTTCTCTCCTATCTAACAAATGTTTACGAAACACTGTACGGATGTTACAGGTAGCATAGCCTATAATTTTTGTGTATAAATTATATTTACGGTTCCATAAGACGAACTACCACTTTATAGGACTGCATTTACACAAAATTAACTTCTCTTCTCCTTTACAGTTTTTTTTTTTAAATTTTGTACACAATTTACAGGTAGCATATATTTTTTGTGTACAAACTCTGATTACATCTGTATGCTACCTGTAACACTTGTAACACTTACCTCTCTCTCTAAGACTAAATATATTTCCACTAATCTAATTAATATATTTGCAGCAATGTACTTGTAGGAGTTTCATTGTCAATACAAAATCAATGGTTTAATAAACTTGAAAACATTTATATGGTTAAGTACTCTTTGTCCCTTGTGGAAGGTCACGAATGGTGAGAATACTTATAAATTATCTATTGTTGTACAAAAATTTCATTAAAATATATTACAGTATACAGGAAAGGAGTTATTCACTTTGTCTAAATGCACTACTATAAAGGGGTAGTTCCTCTTATAGAAACATAATCAGATTTCGTAGATAAAAAATATATGCTACCTTTAATTTCTATATAAAGTTTCATAAAAATATGTTAGATAGGAGAGAAGTTACTAATTTTGTCTAAATGCACCCGATGTAAAGGAGTAGTTTTCATTCAGCAAACGTAATGCAGAGAAATTATTAATTTCGTTCAACCACTGGATTTGCATTCTGATCCATTGTGAATTTGTTAAGGTTAGATAAAAATGTGTCCACAGTATTTTTAACCTGATGTTCGATGTCATGTGAATAATTTTGCATGGCTAAACACTCACATAGTGATTAAAAGCTTAGTCATTCCATTATTCTTTTCTGCTGTTAAGCCAAACATGAAACAGTTGCCGCCGCGTTCCCGTATGTCCCACCACTGGAGAAAAAAAAAATGCGCAACAACGCAGAAACTTAAAAAAAACGAGGATTCAAAGCTCTAAATAAAGCTTTATTAAATGGCAAAAGAATTGTTTTAACCGGACGTGACGGGCTATAAAATTTTTAAAATCATGTTTTATTTAACGACGCTCGCAACTGCAGAGGTTATATCAGCGTCGCCGGATGTGCCGGAATTTTGTTCCGTGGGAGTTCTTTTACATGCCAGTAAATCTACTGACATGAGCCTGTCGCATTTTAGCACACTTAAATGCCATCGACCTGGCCCAGGATCGAACCCGCAACCTTGGGCATAGAAGGCCAGCGCTATACCAACTTGCCAACCAGATCGACGTGACGGGCTATAGTAAAACTCACATTATATTTGGAGAACTATAGAAAAATGTTTTTTTGAATTGTAATATTTAAACCGTACTGTAAGAAGAAAAATACTTTGCAAAATTGAAATTGAAGTTACATTAGTAGGAACGTAATCCATATGAACAGACTACATGTCTCACAACACAATACACCACTAACAATTGGCACTTATTCACCCACATAGTAAGCCTCTTTGTCTACGATTGAACAGGAGCGAAAAGTGTTAGGAAGAACTCATTGTTCATACCCTTCTAAATATAGCTTGCCGCTGATAAAACAGTAAAAGCTATTTCTCACAACATTCTCCAAATGTTAAAGAATATGAATTCGTATTCATCTATGCCTAACTAAACAAGTCGAAATTTCATTTTTGTCCACCTAGATTGGAAAAATTGCACACTGTGCGACGTACTGCAATATGTGGGTAATTGTTAGGGATCTGTGTAAAAAAAATATCTTGTACTAACACTTTCCAAATTCTTTCGTGATTATCACAAAACAGTTCATAAAGCTTCTTTAACAGCGTTACCACAATGTAAGATAATATGTTGTTTCACTTGACACAGAATTAGTTCAAAAATATTCAAAGCAAGTTAGGCGTTTGTGTATGTACACTATCTACCAAAAAGTAATTGGACACTATTTTTGCCCCTTTGGAACCTCGTGGTGCCTCTGCTTGTTGCTATAACAGCAGCCACCCTCTCTGGCATGTTCTCCACTAGTTTGTGTAGGATATCCACTGGAATGCGTCGCCATTCCTCTTGCAACATGGCACTCAGATGGACAATGGATGTAGACTCCATACTTCGGCGGCTACTATGCAGTGGTATGCAGACAATAATGTTCACCGGTTTGACTGTCCTGCACAGAGTCCTGATCTCAATCCTATTGAGCACCTTTGGGAAGAATTGGACCGGCGATTGAGGTATCGGGAGATGCGGCCAACTTCCATTGTCTGATTGCCATTTTGCAACAGGAATGGCGACGCATTGCAGTGGATATCCTACACAAACTAGTGGAGAGCATGCCTGACAGGGTGGCTGCTGTTATAGCAACAAGAGTTAGTACCACGAGGTTCTAAAGGGACAAAAAACGGTGCCCAATTACTTTTCGGTAGATAGTGTATAAAGAAACCCAAGCATTATGTCAGTATAGCAAGGGCCGAGTTAGTAAAGGTATTGGGACCGAATTGAGATAAAATTAATTCCCAACCAATCTCGCTATGGCCGAATTCATATTCAGCCGATGGACCGAACGTGCTGGAAAAGAGGATTTTCGAATGATACTCTGGCTTGAGACGCCATGTTCACAGGAACTTTTGTTCACATATTGCATCCGGGAACATAAACTAGAAATTTCACTCACCTAGCATTAACACTGTCGGATTTATGGTATTAAACCATTTAACTTTTTTATGGAAGTTAAATTAAGTTATGTGAGGCATTAATGTTTTGTTGAATACTGTATTAAATCTTCCGAGTTTGCAGGAAATATATTATGTTAGGATAGAGAGAGTTTAGATAAGGATGAAAATATTGCCTGGATAATAAATATCTCGGTATGGAGATGTTACGCATATTTGTATAGCTTGGCGTTGCTTGTTGTTCCGCAGTGAAAAATAAAGATTTATTATCGAGATGAACTTTCACGTTTAATTAACGAGAGCAAATTGGTGGCGCATGAAAACACACTAGATGTCCACCTAATGGGTAATTCCTTTTCTTATCATTAATATATTACAGTGTATCCCTCTCGCTACCGAACTCAGAATTTATTTTAATAATTCCAATAATAATGAAGATATTGCAATGAAATTTGAAAATGACTTACTTCATTCTGTGAGAAATGTGGTAACATCATTACAGATGCTGGAAGTGTCCGCCATTTGTATCCAGACAAGATTGAATTCGCCGGACCATATTATCGGATGTCTTCCCTAGGACGTCCACGTTTATTACCTGGATCTTTGTGATGTTTTCTTTCAAAGTGTCTATGGTTCGTGGTTTGGTCTTATAAACTGTACCTTTCAGATGTCCCCACAAAAAAAAATCAGAATGTCTGGTCGGGAGAATGCGGTGGCCAAAGCCCCTTCGAAATGACGCGGTCGCCGAAAAAGGACTGAATTTGGACCATGCTGGCGATTGATGTGTGGCATTTCGCACCGTCTTGTTGGAAATATCCCATGGTGAGTTCCTGGTCGTCCAATTGATTTACAAACGTATTGAATATTTCAAGATATTAATTTTTTGCGATGGTTGTATTGAGGAAGATGGGACCAATTATTCGCCGCCGAGATACTGCACATCAACACCAATCTTTTCTGAATGAAGGGGCTCTTCGTGTATCATACGGGGGTTTTCACTTGCCCAAATACTTGAATTTTGATTATTTATGTATCTCGACAAGGTGAAACCACGCCTCGTCCGTGAATCTGTCTTCCAATACACTCGAATAATAAACACACGCTCTTCTAGAGTATTCCGATTCATTTCATTGTCTTTCTACGAACTGAACTGTATTGAGCAGTGTTGCCAACTCAGAATTCCATTTACCGCTGAACAAGCTTAAAAAAATCGCTAAATTGTAGTTGAAAAACTCCAGATTTTTCTTAACACATCACTTCCAAATTTGAAATACAAACTATACAGTTAGGAGAATTTTATAAAAACGTAGACTAAATTATGGAAGTGTGTATCGCTTCGTAGGCTCTATGTTCTATGTAAAATCGTATGGACAATTGAAACTGAATATTTTGAATTCAATATCACCTTACACCATCTACTACATCGAGCTTTCCAACTATCACCGGTTCTTCCACTCAGTCTTTCAACACAGTATGTTTTTTTTTACACATGTCTAAACTTTTGTATGTATGGAGTTTTAAGCGGCATATTTCTTCAAAACTGGATGAAGTACCGTAGATCAAGAACAATACACTGGACACTTCGGAAATAATCACATTCACAATCACAACAGTCCGTTCGAAATCTGATTTCACACTGAGCTGGACACGTGCAAGCCAACAATGAGTCTGGTTTTAAGTTTTAAGTTTTTTTATCCAATGCCACCAGGTTGTCTTTTCGACATTTCTGGTCTTCTCTCCTGGCCGTGGCTTAATTGTAACCCACTTCTGAGGTTGGGGCGCCTGGAAGGCGGAGTTACATTACCCCGATGATGTGATAGGATGATTATGATAATGTGGTGCCAGGAGAGGTCTTAAATCTAAACTTAACCTAAATTCCAGACCATGGACGAACACAGGAATAATCCCCTCATTTGTTATAATAGTATTAACCCTTCACACCTGTTTACATCACTCTTTCAAAAAAGATTTTATCCTAATTTAAAAAAGTATAATAACTAGTGTAAGTGTAAATTCTAAATTTGGAAACATTTCTATAATACCTGAAAATATTTGTCATTAATTTAATGTTAAACCTTAAATGAGGTTGAAGAGCCGCTTGAATAATTACTTAGAATGGTTTTTGTCCTATGCTGCAAATAAAAATGCAGGCTAGGAAGGATTAATGCACTGATTTTCTGTAAGTGATAATTGTTTTAAAGAAAATACAAGTCTTCATTGTTTTATATACTTTTAAAACTTTTATAATCACTGATTAACTTTATGTTAACTTTTAACGATATTACTTGGCTGACTAATTTCGAAATGGTATCCTTCATTGTACAAAGCCAGGTAATTTCCTAAAAAGTTAACACAGTAAAGAAGTTGTAAAGTTAATCAGTAAAATACATGTGTTTAACATCATCTTCAATACTTTTGTTTCATGTTATCAGATTTGGGTTATGTCCTTTCATTATTTTAAGTCAGTTAATTCCTCATTCGCAAATATGATGAAAGGTTCTAAGCCCCATTATAAAATATAAGGTTAAAATTAAAATATTTTAATTAAATGAAACATAGTATAGTACGCTTCTTAATCATATTAGAACATTAAAATCCATTTCAATTCCCAATGTACTCTCACAACGTTAAATAATATATTTTTTCTGCTTGCACAAAAATTTCAAATCGCTTTATCTCGAAACTTGCTCATGTGGAATAGGACCATTCACTACCAAAGCAACGAATTGGTAAAAATTGATTATGCAATGTTTTTATGGCAAGCCCTTCAATTAGTGAAAATTGAATTCAAATTTAGTTTAGATCTAGTGATTATGATATTCGAGATGCCTCCAGAACATTTATAAAAGTAGAAATTAATAATTATTATATTTTAATGTTCATGCAGAGAACTTAAGGATGATACTAACTTCATACGCAAGATAATTTCATAAGTATGTCTGTGTTACATAAACTACAATGCGGAATGATAAATTAAATAATATATAAGACGACATTAAAATATATGCATCATATGAGGAGACAAAGAGGAAGGCAGAAAGACTGGAGAATGCTGGGTTTGCAGTCAAAGACCTGCTCATGAGCAGAACACTATGAATGAATTAGTCATAATATAAGTTATCATAAATGCAAATAATAATTCAGTTCATTGTCTACTCTTTATGATTAAATATATCGATTCATTTACAAAAACAATGCCTACAAGATTAGACTAAGAGTTTAACGAATGTGCCATACCTTATTTGTACGACAACAATGGATGAGGCAGGAAAAGGACATGGTTGTACGAAATCGAGTTAACATATAATATTGATATTTTATACTCACACAATGGAAAATTGTGATAATACCACATTAATCTCTGGTTTATGATTAACTAATATTGTTGTCCGCAAGTACATATAAAAACAATTTATAACATCTTTACAGAAAAAAAGAACACTTAAAAATATCATCTCCCTCTACCGGAATCATAAAAAAAACGCCAAATAAATAGCTAGCCGCTGCCGGTAGAATTCTGTAGCTGACCATAGTCCTGAAAACACCAGATTTAGCTACAAAACCGCTGACTTAGCAACACTGGTATTGCGTCTGTTTTCCAATACACTCGAATTACGAATAAACACAGTCAACAATCAATGATTACACATGGAACGCAACAATCACAAATAAGCCAACGGACAAGCGCATTGTTGGTACTCCAAGTTTCACCACACAACAGTGATCAATATCTTCATTAGTATTGAATTTATTAATAGTACATTATACAACGAGCCTATAATGAAGGTAATTAAGAAGCGAGTATGGATATTTATGAAACGAGCGCAAGCGAGTTTCATAATTTTCATACGAGCTTCTTAATTACCATTATAGGCGAGTTTCATACGACTTTTTATGCTCGACCATATTTCTAACTTGATATTATTAATTTTCTTTGTATCTGACCTTGGCCAATGTCCCGTATGTTGTGAGATGTGCGCAGACGCGAAAGTATTGATTTTTTCCGAGGAACAGATGTTCACATTGACCTTGCTAGGCCATAAGAACCTACAGAGATAACATTGAAATTAAATTAGACATTGAAAAACGAGATGACAAATTGAATTTATTTGAATATTATTTACAATTAACGCTAATTATTATAGTAACAGAACATAACCTTCTGCGACAGTATTGGATTTCCAGCCTCCGTGACTTTTCGCTAATTCTCTTTCGATTGCATATCCGAGAATAATCGATACTTGCGGTTTTATAACTGTAGAAAGCTGACCTGTCATTGGCTGAACAGTTGTAACCTGAGTCGTCATTGGCTGAAAGACCTGACCTTTAATGAGTAGGTGTACTTTAATGACATGCATTAAAGGTCTGCTACCAGGTGTATAATTACTATATTTCGGCATGGTCGAGCATAAAATAAATTCCGGTTTCGGTAGCGAGTGGGAGACACTGTACTAATGTATGTTCTTATCACCTTTATAATTCCGATTGATGATAATTGAATTATTGCTGTTTAGCAACTGTCCGAAGCCAAGTTTGAATCTCGTGACACAAGTAAGGCATCGCTCCTGAGGCAACTAAGCCAGGAGATAAAGGCGTAGAATAGGGTAACCTTTTCCCCAAATAATTCAACTAAATTCAATTAAGACGGCGCTTATTCCGTCGGATCCCGGCCAACTAGTCACTCATATCGAGTGCACCTCAGCACATGTGTGGACTTCGGTCCTGCGTTCATAGACATCTATGACGTAGTGCAGAGGGCGGCCACTAGAGGGAACCCAAGAGTTGGAGCTTAATCTGAGACGATTCTAACCGGCGTCGGAATTGTATCCGGTGTGGCTTAGTGGATAAAGCATCAGCACGTAGAGCTGAAAACCCGGGTTCAAATCCCGGCGCCGGAGAGAATTTTTCTCCGTTCCATTACTCTTTCATCGTATTGTTTTAATTAATCCAATTTATTCTTGTGTTTTACTATATTTATACGAATTATAAGGTAAACTTATTGCCACTGTGTAAGAAAGTCACGCGATTCTTTGAAATCTGTGTGATTAAATATTTTCGGCCTTTCCCGCCAGTCAATTTGAATGATTTCAAAACAATAAATTCGAAAAACCGGAGTTCTTACTCTATTATAATTACTTCGCAAAGAATATACAAGGCATTCAGAGTACTTACAATCCCAACTCCAAGCATACTTCCGAACGAAATGCCTATGTTAAGCTTGCTGAAATTGTTTATAAAAATACTTGAAAATCACTGTCTACCAACCAACATAAAAGTAGTTCTATAAAAAGCAAAGATTTACAGCAGTGGTGACCAACTCAACTGTTCTAACAAAGGAGTGCTGGTTTGACTTCAAGTACTGTACTGTGAGTTCTCTGTGCAATGTCCCAGTTCTAACTGATGTTACAATAAGTACCTGTATCGCATTGTGAAGTAAGGTAAGTACGTGATGTTTAAATTGCACACGTCAAGCAGGCGCCGGTTTTCAAAGCGTGTTGCGCGACGCACCCGTTGTCCGGCGTTGAACTAAATCCTAACAAACCGTGTGGTGGTACTTGAAGTGACGAAAGTGCAATTTGGAAGTACGGGATGTTCGATGAGGACATCTGGGAGTTACAGTCTGAGCTTAAACCCGTGCTATGCATAAGCGTTACAGCGTTACCCACGGAAATAATACTTGCCCCATTAAACATATGGGGAAAATTGCAATATAAAGTACTGGTTCCTAACTTATTTATGCTTGTTTTGACTTGCTCTTATTACACCTTGGTCTTCGAAGACTGCATTTAGTATTCACCCTGGGTGTATATATATATTCACACTGTAGTAGCACCAAGGTGGCAGTGGTAACTAATTACACTCAATAATGACAATTAATAATAAGCACAATTAATAATACTACCAATAATAATAATAATAATAATAATAATAATAATAATAATAATAATAATAATAATAATGGGCATCCTAAATTAAATGAAGCACGATCACTTAAAATAACATTTAAAGTAAATCTAATTTGTAACTTAACCTTAAGTTCAAACTGAAACCCACGAGTATATGTTCATAAATGCACTAGTACCTTTCTACACTATTAAGTCGCTGTCAACTCACTCACTGCACTGGAACTACGATACATTTTACTGATACTATCCTGATTTCACTAACACTTCAAAAACATTTCACTGTTCAAATACTTTGCACTACCACTATAAACTATAAAACTTCACTGATACAAACACACTTTACTTACACAACACATTTCACTGACAAAAAAACACACTTTACTTACACTACACACTTCACTGACAAAACACACTTCACACTTCACTGACACAAAACACTTCTTCACTGATACAAACTTCAAATAACAAAACATGAATTACAACCTTTAAATAATGTGTAGACCTATAATATACAACCGTCTATTAGTAAAATCCTTAAGCCTATTTTTAAATACATTTTTGGTTATTGATAAAGCCTTTAGTAAGTCTGCAGGCAAAGCATTCCAGTCCCTTATAGTACGATTGGGAAAAGAAAATTTTCCAGTGTCAGTCCTGTGTCTTCTTTCCCTCAATAAAATTTATATGAGTGGTCGTTCCTTGAAGAGTAATTTGGCTTTATTTCTCTCCAGGCAGGCTCACCTCTGTATGTTTCGAACATTGCACATAATAGAATTCGCGTTCTCCTGTTCGTGAGTATGTCCCATTTTAACGGTGAGTTATTACAACACTTGATAACCCGTTTTTTTAATCTTTTCCAATGTCTTAATATGTTCTAATCTGTAAGGAGCCCAACATGTAGCACCATATCCCATTACTGGACGAACCAGTGACTTATACGCAATATCTCTAGATTTATCTGAGTCTTTGCTTAGTATATATATACAGTAGCGTGGAAATTAATCCGAACAACGTAATTACTTATGCAAAAACACTCACGGGATAAAAAAAAAGGATCTAAGACATACCTCAGTAATCTATGTGGCCTCCCTTGTTCCTAATAACAGCTCTGAGACGATTTGGCATGAATTCCACTAATTTCCCACAAATATTCTTCATTTCTTAATCGCGAGACCACACACCAATGAGGGCAGAAATCATCTTCTCCTTTGTAGAACAATCCATTTTTTGCATTCTTCTTTTGCAAATTGACCACAAGTTCTCAATGGGGTTGATGTCGGGTGAGTTGCCTGGCCAGGGGAGTACCTGAATATTCTTCTTGTTGAAGAATTCTGTAGTTTTTCGAGACGTATGGCATGGTGCCAGGTCTTGTTGGAACACACCTCTGCCATCCGGAAATGATTTTTGCAGCTGGGGTACGATTCTGGTTTCCAATAAGTGAATATATTTGTCAGAATTCATCATTCCCTTGATAGGTATTAATGCTCCAGGCCCTTAATGTATAAAACAACCCCAAAACATTACTTTAGGAGGGTATTTTGGTGCTTGTTGGAGATGAGCTGCTGTTACTTTTTCGGATCCTTTCCGTACGTAAGAAACACGGTGGCTGTGGACCTCGAAATGAGACTCATCGGAAAAAAGTAAATTCTTCCATTCATTCACTGTCCAGTGTTGATGTAATTTTGCCCACATTAAGCGTTTTTTGCACATAACAGGGGTTAGCAGTTGCTTCTTAATAGGCTTACGAGCCCTTCGTCCAGCTTCCAAAAGCCAACACCGCACTGTTGTGACGTGAATATTCGCCCCAGTGGTAGCCATTAATTCGCGGGTTAAGTCGACAGCAGTCAGTCTAGGATTTAATTTACTTTTCCTGACAATTAAACGATCATCTGCAGGTGAAGTCTTCCTTTTCCGGCCACAGTTTCCTTTTTTCTGGGGTGTGATGGATCCAGTCTCCCTGTATCCTTTCATGATCGAATTAACAATAGCCAAACCGATGTGACATTCTGCAGCAATTTTCCTCTGTGTCATAGAAGAATGCTCTGCTAATGTTATAATTTTAGACAGTTTTCGTGGAGTTGTATCCATTTGTGAAGACGACAGAATGTACACAGGATTGCAGTACTAAGTCTTCAACGCAACTGAAATGCTTATACGTACAAAACGACAGGCAAAATGTCACATATTATAAAAAAAATAATGACGACAGACCTTCAACAATGGAATTACACGTACTACAGATGTGAATTAAAGCGGTATGAGCATCTGTGAGGCCAACAATGACATAAAATGTAAAAATATGTCGTGTTCGGATTAATTTGCACGCTACTATATATATATATATATATATATATATATATATATATATATATATATATATATATACGCACGCACGCGCGCAATTCAAATTCCTGCTTCCAATTAAGAGTCGGATAACAAACGAAACATAATAAAAGCGTAATCATAAAATAACTCCAATCTGTAGCAAGAGAAGAAGAGAAACTAAACCTAAAGCAAAATGGTAATATTAATTAATTCCCTGAATTAAGGAAGTTAAAGTCACGCCCTTCCCTCAATGAATAACAAATATGACAATAAATTAACCGTAATCCCGAGCAGACTAAACTATTTCACAGAAAACCAGATGGTCTAATCGTGGAACATACACACGTTCGTCTCCGGGGTAAAAGTCTTAATTCACCAATTGCAACAGAAAATGCAGTTAATCAACTTTCTCATAAGTTCAGCCGAAGGATGAACACTGCTCACAAAATCCGTATATGATGACAGTAGAAAATAACATGGAAAAAATTCAACCGAGTGACTCTGCGCGTAGAAAATGTATTCATGCAATCAATATGGCTCGATGAAAAAATCACTACCAGCGTACGAACCAGGTCTTCTTACTACGATGCATAAGGCGCGTTCACTGCCAGTTGATTACGTCTCTAATCCGATGTACGTAGTGGCAAAAAAAACTGGACCGACCCTTGTAGCTGATTTCAGAGCCTTGTTCATTCCAGAGCACGATAGACTGGTAACTAAGACTTTCGTGGTCAGAATCCTGCCTGGGAAGGAAACTTTTTTTGTTCTTTATTCAAATTTATTCCCAATACTTTTCGATTGTTGGTAAAATTCATGTTCTGGGAATAATAAGATTATTAATTAGTAAAATATCGCTGCAAATGAAAAGTTTTGGGAATAAATTGGAATAAGGAACAAAAAAAAAAGTTTCCTTCCCAGGCAGGATTCGAACCACGAAAGTCTTAGTTACCAGTCTATCGTGCTCTGGAGTGAACAAGGCTCTGAAATCAGCTACAAGGGTCGGTCCGGTTTTTTTTTTTTGCCACTGCTGTACATCCAACCGACGCCGACGCCCTTAGCCGACTGTCATCTCCGGAGAAGTCCCGATCAGGAAACCGTGAGAGAAAAATCAAGAACAAGAGGACTGTTACCCGCTGAAAAGTGCCAATGGAAAGGTTACTTGCAGGTAGCCTCGAACAACCGGAAATGCGGGGAGCAGAAGCACTCTCTCTAGTGCAGGTATGTCAGAAATCAGACACTGAAAGTGCAGTGTATGTGCGCGGAACGCCGGTCTGTGCAGATTGCGTCATTCACGTGTTGCTCTTACCACTTCTTAGCCGGAGGGATGTACAAGAATCTATTCTGCACTTATAGTGTTGGATTAAATTGACATTTGGACATTATAAACATACTTAGCACAAGGAAAAAACACAATTATTGTCAGTGTCTATATTTTACAATAATTGTAACAGAAGAAACAATAAACTTACTCAGTTACAATGCACAAAGCAGTCATTTGTAAAGAATCATTGATTTACATGATTTGTACACAGTATTCGAAGAAAACATAAATATTTGCAGTAATTTCGAAACAACAAAACAACGAACACAATATTTCATTTTACGTAGAAGGTACTGATTATTTCAAAGTAATACTCTCTCATTGTTCCTCAAGCATTATTGGGACCATTGGTGCACAAATGTTAAAGAAAATATTTTACTCACAATTACATGCAATAGGACATTGTCAGGCTTTTGCATCGAATCATTTCCTTGCTGTTATTAATATAAATTCACATAATTATTAATAAATTGGATAAACTAAGCTTGAATTTAAATTTATATATAGTTTGTTTGGAAAACGTTGAGAGTAAGTATCAGCAAGTTGGGAGCGTTACTGAATTGAGTTAAAAGAGTAGTTCACAAGCTGTGAAGCGAGGACATTTTCTTTGTCAGGTTTAAAGATTTATTAACGTAAGTATATTAAGATAATATAGTAACGTGAGATGGAAACTTAGGCATTACGTATTATTTTTCCAGAAAATTTTTCCGCCTTACAAATAGTTGCTTTCTTCTTTCCCTTACAACCTCAAGAGCCTCACATGTATTCCTCACTCAATATTCTCATCACTTATCAGCTTATCAAGTAAATGTTGTAAGTCGTCTAACCATTGATGGCTGTGTTAGTAAAGACTCCAAAACAGCATCATTGTCATGTTTGTCTTGCCGTGAGAGCACCAATTAAGAAATAAGGTCTGGCGAATATCATATTTTGAGAACTTTACTAATCTGATTTAAATTCTCACATCATTATTAGGTCCACATGATATGATGAAAGCCTTTCATTTTAAAATAATTACTGTTGGCTGAGGAAAACATCATAACAGTTATGTTATATGATTCGTGATTTCTCTTCTTCGTTATATCTGTGGACTCCTCACTTTATTTTTCATAACGCATTCACAATCACAGCCCAATGAGCACACCCGTACTGATCTGTGTTACTGAAACCAAAGCTGTTCTGCTACTGCAGGTAATGTACAGCCCTGTCGCGTTCCCCTCCAAGCCGATTCACTCCTTCCAGGTAGGGGAATAGGAACTGCACATCGCACAGAGACAAGTGCACAATGTGCGCGACTGCACAATGTGCAGGGTTTTGACATGCCTGCTCTAGTAAGAGAAAAGGCAGAAAACATAAATATAATAAATAAAAGTACAAAAAAAAGAAAACAAACTAAGGCAAAGGAAGGAAGAAAGGGAAAAAGGAAGAAAAGGAAAAAGGAAGAAAGGGAAAAAGGAAGAAAAGGAAAAAGGAAGAAAGAATAAACTTGGCGTAGAAAGAAAACGCCATAGTATGGACTTCTAAAACAATCTGGAGCAGGTATGCCTGCGTAGATCTCTAGGAGGTAACGGAGAAAATTGTTTTATTCCACGAAATCTGTTACTGAGAAGTTCTTAGATTTATGCTGACAGTGGTTTATCTTAAATTTTAGTAATAATTTCCTTGTGTTTAGAGTAACCCTTTCTCTTCTCTATGTGCCAGGATACAGAATGCCCTCTCTTCCTTTTGATTATTTAGTTTGGAGCTAAGTGTTTCTGTTACTGAGAGTGAGAGATTTAAAAATTGTCTGGTCAGGCGGAAGAGAGAATAGAAGCAGCAATAATGCTATAAGCAATTTTGTCGCAAGTGGAGTATAAAGGAATTAATAAACAATTAAATTATAAAATATAAACTCTTTAAAGCAGCTATGGAGACTATCAGCAAAGTAGGGAGGGAATTTGTCCTACTCACTCCACATTCGTTTGATTGGCAGGCGAGGGGTAACGCAGTTGTTTTGCTAAGAGCGTATTCCAAATCTCAGCGCTGAGCAATCTGATGGCATCACGGTGTTCCGAATTTCACCGATGGAGTCACTGATGCTTCACCGGTGTCGCACCGGTGCCATCAGCTTGCAGAGGTGGTGGCAGTCTCCATCAGCCGCCATGAGTGAATCTGACTGGTTCTTTTATAGGGCTGGAATTAGCAGACGAATGACATCGTGCACTGTAGTGTCATGGCGGTGTGTTCTGCTTTGGTTCTGCTGTATTGTTTGTAATGAGCACAACGTAAAAACAATATGTTACTGGTTTATGAGCGAACATGTCAACGGACCAGTTATTACTACTGGTTCAAGAAATAAATTGTTTATGTTCTCTTTTCTTTGAACGAGATGGCAGTACGGAAATTTCGCAAAATATTGCTAGCGTAGCACAGACAACAACTTATACAGTCGCCATGACAGCCATCGATCCTCCCAGCAGTTTTGTTCCTATTTCGCTGCAGCGTGACGGCATTGTTGTCCACCGGTCCGGTGAGATTCGGAATACGCTGTATGTCAAGTGCAGTGGTGGATTCGACACACCTTGCGCGTCAATAATTTCTCCGCTGTTATTTCTTGTTTCTAAATCTTTATAGTCTTTTGTTTATATGAAGTACATGTGTCATATAATAATTGAGGGGTTTGCCGGAAGAAAGGCGGATAGACCTCTACGCCCTTCTTCGGGAAAACGGATTAAATGTAGTGAATAATTCGCTAATTATAGTAGCGAAATTTTGTTTTGATCGTACTGTACGTACCGGCAGGACAGGGGTGCGTGCGTGCGTGATTTAGTCAGTCAGTCTACAAGTGAGCTAGTGCTGCGCGTTACCGCATACTGTACTGTGTGTGCTTTCTCTTGGTAGAGACTAAGCAAATATATATAGTTCAATTTAGTCAGTCCAGTTGTTTCCTTTGACTGCTTTTTATGTTCATTATTGTCCTTGCTTTAAGAGTAAACAAACTTATGAAACTCAGAGATTCAGACGGAACTATTTTATGTTCTATAAAGAGATTTGTTACAATATTCAGATTTTTGGGCTTATTGTTATCAGGATTATACAAAGAATAAATTTATATATTTATGTTCACACAAAATGGAGATTTTCTTTTTCTGTTATATTCAGAGATTTTGCTTTGCGTACTTAATGTCTACTCAGTATATCTGAAATAATGTAAATTTATTTAGAAGTAGATAATAAATGTCATAAAATGTATCTTTGTTTCAATTCCGTGTGAAATTTAAATCTGAAATGTACATTAAATTCCCTAAGCAAATCATTATATGGATAAAGGGCGTATAGACCGAAGTTTTATATGGTAGAGATATAAGGAAATTTAATAATATAAATTGCCTAAATGCTACAAAATATTTATACTCGCTAAGATTTTTAATTTAATGTATAATTTTGTTCACTATCTGTATAACATTTTATTCAGGTGCGTTTTAAAATTTTAGATTGCCTGTATCTCAATTCACCATATTGACGTATACGCCCTTTTTCCGGCAAACCCCTCAATTATTACAGTCACCTACTGTGATTAGGCAAATTATATATTCAATAATATAACTATTCCTTTATCATGTGTACCAAAAATTCTTGAACTGCCTTGTGATCGACATAATAAATTGTTTCTTTTTAAAACCAACACTGAATCTTAATAGCTGGTCAGTTATATTGTTGAGTAGCGTAATTTGTCCATGTCTGTACATGAAGAATATAAAATGTACCTGGATGGATAAGGATGGATAATTTTGGAAGATGGATGAGAGAAAAAGATTTATAAGAAATGGACTGGGAAGACAGAACAGAATAGAGGAAGAAAAATAAAAGTGGCATAAACTTTTTACGCAGGAAGATGTAATTATACTGTATATGGCGATTTGATGATGATGATTATTATGATTATTATTATTATTATTATTATCATTATTATGGAATTGTTTACCACAGCAGTGGTGCATCTGATGAAGAAACTTGTGACTTATTCAAATATTTTCGGAGGAAAATGAAAGTGAATTAGATATTAGAGCTGCAAATGGAATTATGTTGAAGGATTGAAGTTGCCAAGAGAAACTTCAGTAAACGAACGCCTGTCTTTCTAATTGAACTTACTAATGAGTGACGATCAAGTTAATAGCTGTCATTATACTTCGACGCTTTTCTTAATTTCCTTTCTATATTAATGAAAAGATTCTTACCTAAAACAAGTTAGCCTATTAAAACAATAATTACAATGAACACAAAATTTTCAAGTTCAAATGAGTTTTATGTAGTGAAGACAAATTTTTCCTTTTCCTAATTCTGGAATTCGTACAAGGGTAAGCTTTACAATCTAATTTCGTCTTCTTGTAGTAGTACGCACTTCTGCAGCATTGGTTTCCATTACATTGAAACAAGATTGTAGTTAGAAGTCAGAACTTTTACAGAATAGGGGTCGTAATTTGGCGAACTGGTTGTTTAGCTGCCGGACATAGGCCCGGTTTCTTCAACCTAGCGTTAATTAACTCTAAGTTAAAAGTATAAATTGCTGTTAAAATATTGCGTTTTTTTTCAACTTTACATTTCACATTTTAACATTCTGTTTGTTAACTCTCTGTTAGGACCAGAGATTCTAGAGTTTAACCATAACTTATAAGCAAGTATAGGCTCAATTCTGTTTTCTGAACTCTGACAATTGCGATTCTCGCGTGTTTCCGTTGTTTGATTCAGAGAGCATATAAGTCTTTCTATTTTATCAGGTTTGATTTATGCTTCTTTCCATCGTCTGTATCATACTAGCATGGAGTGGTGTATTGGTATTGCTGTTGTGAAATGGAAAACAATGGAAAAAATAGAAATTGTGGGACTAATTTCTCTCCGTTCGAGAGAAGCCTTCTGCTGGAAATAATTTCGTAGTATAAACCAAGTATTGAAAATAAACAAACAAACGTATCTACGTTGAAAGCGAAAAGTGAACCTTGGCAGAAAATAGCCTATACCCTTGTACGAACTTCTGTTCTGTCAAATCACAGAAATCATCCCCTCTGTTTATGTATTCATGGATATCATTTTCTAAATAATCAAGATATAGGAGTTCAGCATCTAACGCACCAGCCATATTGAATACTTCTATGCTAACAAAACGTTAAATGATTTAACTGCATGAAATTGAACAGTTAAATTAACATGGGTTTTAACAGTCTGTTAGAATTAACAGTTGTTGAAGAAATGCTTCAACTGTTGAGTTTACATTTAAAATGGAATAACACACTGTTATAATTTAACTAAGGTTGAAGAAACCAGGCCATAGTGTTCTAAAATGCATTGTACATACAAGTAGTGTCAACTGTGGTTCGACCACAAGTTACGTATTTATTTATGTACATGGATGTGAAAAAAAATGTTAGTGTGCTTGAAGTAGTGTCGTGCAGTACCGGTTACGAAAAGTAGAAATTATACATTTCTACTGATCGCCTGGGGCTGTAGACAGTATGCGAAGCTCTGGCGTCGTGCTGAGTGCCTCAGTGTTTGGTTTAACGAATGTTCCAGTTCTTTTACACTCTTTATATGAGTGGTCCGCTCTGGGACATGAAAGACGGATCACATTCAGCCATCCAGGGATCCCAAGAATCTTTGCAAGGACGCGAGTATTATTGTGTTCCTTTTAATTGTTATTTCCTCCTCTCTGCCTCATTCATTCATATGGGTATCGTCAAGAGCAACAACATGCATAGTGAAAGTAGCCTACACCATTAGACTAGAGCTTGATAGTACTTTTATTTACGTTAATAATATTCTATCTTAACAATAATTAGTAATATATTAATAATTCTACAATCTGTCTTCTTAAAAATAAATTATTAATGAAATAATAATGCATCTGCTTAGAGCAGTGGTCGTCAGCACTCGCTGAAATGGGTAAAGGGTAAGCGGAGCAACGTGATATGCCTCGTCGTGCAGCAGGAAGAGGTAGAGAGCATACCCGCCAGCAGCGACGGATGCACCATAGTGCAATATCTTCTCCGTGGATAAGAGACGCTAGCCCGAGGGTGCAGTGTGCTCATGACAGCTGGCTTAGAGTAATTAAAAGGGATTATACAGTGCTCAAATACATTTTTGCATATTATTTTATTACAAACTTATGAAGAAATATGCAAATATATTTTATTTTTGTGTTAAAAAATATTGCATAATCCTTCATAGGTTTGCAGTAAACTAATATGCAAAACTTTTGAGAAATGATAGACTGTATAAAGGTCCTATGTAGCATATTTTATAAGTTTGCAATGAAATAATATGCAGTTATTATTGAGTACTGCATGCTAATAACTACTGATTTAGAGGTATACATTTAGAGTTTAAACTTTAAACGTTACAATGGAATGTGTGTACTTATTTGGTCTTTTTTTTGTGAGCAATTGTGTAATTTATTCTATTCTTGCATATACAGTACTTACATATCAGATTTAATATTATATATTACACTAATTATTTCCTTTACTATTACCACAGTCTAGTATGTACAGTCACGAAGCTCAATACGTAGTAAATATGCATCCATAGATAGTTGCTAACCACTAGGATCGCTAATATCGCCTCATTACAGACAATGCGAAATAGTACCGTCACAGTCTATTGTTCCTAGTACCCTCATCAACTCAAGCTTCGTGACTGTATATACTAGACTGTGCTATTACCTACCGATATCAATTTATTCAATTATATAATACTTATGAAGATAAATGTATTAAAGTGTCCAATCAATTGTAGGCGTAATTCAAAGAAACACATTTTATTAATTAAATGAAGTAAATATGAAATTACGTTTTTTTATTTAACGACTGTTACGAATGACTTTTGGAGTTGGGTGTCGTCGGGCAGGAAAACGTTCAGCGTAGATGCGAGCAGCAGCAGCAGCAACAGCAGCAGCAGCAGAATTATTTCTTACTTCACCATAAATGAAGATCATATCGGTCATTTCACTTTGTGTATGGTTAAAGTAAAAATAACATTAATCTCAGTTACAATACTCAACATCATGAATAAACAAAACATCACCATAACTATAAGACATGGACAACTATGAATACACCTCTTTTTAACCACGAAACAACACCGCCTGTTAGTTCCGATTTTAGCCATGGGCAATTGGTAGCCTAGTTTTGAAATAACGCTATGTTGCCATATCTTGATAACAATGTAGTATCGGCTATAGGCTACGTTCATATGATAAAATGTTTGTTTTGGTGTATAGAATACTCTGCAATACTTTACAGTACATAATTACGACTCACCCTGTATATAACGTAACATTTGTTACGAAGTAGTTGAACGAAGGTGATATGAAGGGTTCAGAACTATAGTGGGCCAAGCGCCATTTACTGAAGACGTTGAAAACAAGGGTTAAAAATCAAGTTATTACCATAATTCGATGGAAACATGTAGCAAGTAATCTAAAGTATACACATTAAAACTAAATGATATGTCAATCTTCATTGAACTATGTTATTCACTTAACTTTAACCCTTGGGAATATGTATTATATGACTTTCTCGTGTTAAATTCTATCGTACCTGGTTTATATGTTTCGACCTGTTATTGGTCTTCTTCAGAACTGGTCGTTGCTGGTCTTGGCGCCTCTTGTTTTGTTTCCAGTGTGTGTGTGTGTTTGTGTAGTGTAGTGTGGAGTCAAAGAGTGTGTGTGTGTATTCTAAAATTGAGTTGTGTGTTGAGAAATTCATTAGGGTGTGTTTTTGTGTGTCTGTATATTTCATATTGTTCTAGTGCGTTTAGTTTCTGGCTTTTTGGTTGGATGTGTAGAATTTCCATGTCTGTGTAGGTGTGGTTAGCATTTGTGATGTGTTCTGCATATGTGAAAGTGTTTTGTAATTTTGTTATGGCTGTGATGTGTTTGAAATTATCTGTCTGTCTGTCCTATGTAGAAGTTGTTGCAGGAGTTACATTTGAGTTTGTATACGCTTGTGTGGTTGTATTTGTTTGTTTGTGTTGAGATGTTTTTGTAGAGTATTATTTGTTCTGTATGCGATGTTGTAATTTAATTTCTTGAACGAGGTTGCAATCTTGTGTGTGTTTTTGTTTTCGTATGTTTAGTGTCATGTATTTTTTGTGTTCTTGTGCTTGTGTTGTATTCATATGTTTTTTGTGATTATGTTTAGTCTTACGTCTTATGTTGTCTATTATGTTAGGGTTGTATCCGTTTTCTTGTGCTATGTATTTGATTGTGTTTAGCTCTTGTAATCTTGTTTGTTCATTGGTATGTTAAGTCTGTGTACCATTGTTCGGAATGCAGCTTGTTTGTGTTGTGTTGGGTGGTTGGATGTCTTGTGTATGTGTGTTGTTGGTTTTCTGTGTACTTTGAATGTATGTTTGTTGTCAACTTTTGTTATTGTGATGTCTAACCCTTGCTTTCTCCATTTTTAATAAATGGCGCTTGGCCCACTATGGCTCTGAAACCTTGTGTTTTGTATGTGTGTTGTTGTTGGTTTTCTGTGTACTTTGAATGTATGTTTGTTGTCGACTTTTGTTATTATGATGTCTAACCCTTGCTTTCTCCATTTTTAATAAATGGCGCTTGGCCCACTATGGCTCTGAAACCTTGTGTTGTGTATGTGTGTTGTTAGTTTTATGTGTACTTTGAATGTATGTTTGTTGTCGACTTTTGTTATTGTGATGTCTAACCCTTGCTTTCTCCATTTTTAATAAATGGCGCTTGGCCCACTATGGCTCTGAAACCTTCGTATATCATCGTATAAATATTTCACTACTGTTCTGAATAAACATCTGTATCACCTCATCATAAAATGCCGGTCGACGTTTTAAGTCGTCAAGTAAAGTTTCCTCAATTGACAACACTGTTAGCGAGAATAGTCTCTTTGTTCTTGAGTTGATCTGCAATACGCTTTTATCTTCCGCAACGCAGAAAAAGTTCTTTAATCTGTATTTGTTATAGTAGGAATTGTGAAAATCAATTTAGCAAGTTTATACATCTCTTTTAGACCTATTTGCAAACCATTTCCACTTATAAACTTAAGAATTTCAAACAGTCTTATCTTTACTCCTCCGAACTATAGAGAATAGACAATACATTCCTCCAACAGATCTTAAGAAATGTGTCATATTGCATCTCTGGGGTTTATAAAGAACTTTCAGGAAAGTCTTTGTTGTATCTGTCATGCATAACTCTATTCAGTAAGCAGAAAAAGTCAAGTTTTCCCATGGACTGAAATCTGTTCTTTATTTGAATTTATATATTATCTAATACATCCACGAAGCGATGTTTGTATTCTGTGACATTTTGTGTAGTTTGCATACTGAGATCTTTTACTTCTTCAAAAGTTCTACTGAAATTATATTCCTTTATTTATTCCAGTTTCTTGGTTGTTTCTCCAACTTTCTTTTCCACATCATGCAATATCCATGCTTTTTGCCTGGAGAATATTGAAAGTAACATCTGTGAATGAAAATACTTCAGAAAAGACATTAAGAATAAAAGGAGTCTTAAACATTTTCAGAAAATATATAAATTACACAATGGCCGTCATAAACTTATCATAAATAAAATTTTGTTTGAAGGACATAGTAGTATTAAGGATACATAATGAATGTGTTCGGCTACATAGAGCCAACTTCAGATCAAACCTGATAAGTTTGACGCTCATTGTGTAATTTATATATTATCGGACCACTCAATGTGTCATTTAAGTTTTCAGGAAAGACAAGAAACCTTGAGACTTTATGCGGGTCGTGATCCCAATATACAGACTGGCCACATACGCGTTGAAAGAATATTATTAGTAGGGACCGGATTTTCATGTAATCACATATTATATTCCTTTCAACCTAACCTTATATAAATAACAAATCTTTGCGAATCTTGTAATTACCATTAATATATTACAATTTGATACTACATGTTTTTACATATTTACCCCACATTAAATATTATGGGCTTGGTATTACATAAATCTACATATATAGGGATTTTATTCATTTTTACTTCTCTAAAAGGAAAAAAAAACCTTTGCGTGGGAAGTTTACAATTTGAAATACACAGATTTAAGAAACCTTTTTACCTACCCAAGAAAGGATATATTTCGGGACGAAACATAACGTTCTTAGGTCCAGAAGTAATAGAGGCACTCACCCCATACCGCCGACTGTAAATGTGAGTGAACAAAAGGCAACCTTTCTCATCCAACTACCTTGTATTGTAAAAATCACTCAGAAAGTAGCATTGCCTTCATGCGGTGGAGTGGAACGAGAACGACATGATTTGTCTTGAACTATAATTGTTCTGCATACGTCTTAACAAGCTATTCCCATGCAATTTGCAGCCTTACCCACTCTCTTCCTAATCCTTCCAGGGAAAACCCGTGTCAAGTCTGACATGAGCTGCAATAAAGTAGCCGACTTCTGAAAAGAAGCTGGAGTAAAGGAACAAACTGGAAAGATGTTCAAAGATTAAAATAAATAGCTTTTCAGGTTATTGCTTGACCTCTTTACTTTAAATTTAGTAGATCTATTCAGAAATGGGATTTTCCGAGCAATTAGAAAGTATGGTTGTCGGGTGGAATAATCCTACCCTTCTGAATCAGATAGGAATGTCACTTTTCGAACAACAGTTTGTAAACGCATATGGTGAGGTTTTAGTAGGCAGTACTTTGTTCCTTACAGGGAGTAGATAAAATGTGTGTGTGCCACATCTCCTCTTATTTTCTCCTAATCCAGTAAAGCGAGACAGTACTTGCAGTTCTCTTATGTCATTCATTTCACTCAGTTCTCTAGTAGTTACAGTATAAAGTGCAGGTGAGTTTATCTACTGTTTTTAACTAGCTAGGATGGCTCCTGTATCTTCAACCCTAACGACAAATATAAAGTCATGGATTGCGATGGACGAAGCTTTCACTACAGATGGAAAAATAGTAATGTGTCACGTGTGTGGTAAAAAAGTCGGGTGCTCTATGAAATCACAACTGGAGAGTCTTCCCTATCCTACACCTGCCAGATATTGATATTAAATATTTTCATGATTTTACATATTTTGGTACATATTTAGCATATTTTTCTTACATAAATATGTACATCTTATTTCACACCTTGAAATTACATAAAAATCCGGTCCCTAATTATTAGGCCTGTCATGTAATATTTCTCCATTACAGTATTTAGAGATTTTAGGGAAAGTTGCATCTCATAGGTTCTTTTCGACAAAACACTAAAAAAGGTATGAAATTCCCGAAGAAAATCGTAAATTGCTTGATATTTAAGGATGATTGTTGCATAGAAGGTTAAATTTAACATTTGAACGAAAACTGCTGCGGGATAAAGCTCTTTCACTTTAATATTTATCAGAATTTACGGCTCAGGGAAGATTCCCCACTGCAGTGATAATAGTAGTAATCGTTCAGCTGCGACCCTTTTTAGAACATGTGTAAATTGACCTGGGAATAGAACGGGTTGCTTCAATTGCTTGTCTATGCTGATGACGTGAATGTATTAGGAGAAAATCCACAAACGATTACGGAAAACAGGGGAATTTTACTTGAAGCAAGTAAAGAGATAGGTTTGGAAGTCAATCCCGAAAAGACAAAGTATATGATAATGTCCCGTGACCAGAATATTGTACGAAATAGAAATACATAAATTTTGAAGTTTATCCTTTTGAAGAAGTGGAAAAATTCAAATATCTTGGAGCAACAATAACAAATATAAATGATACTTGGCAGGAAATTAAACGAAGAAGAAATATGAGAAATGCGTGTTATTATTCGTTTGAGAAGCTTCTATCATCCAGTCTGCTCTAAAAAATTTGAAAGTTAGAATTTATAAAACAATTTAATACCTGTTCTTCCGTATGGTTCTGAAAGTTGGACTCTCACTTTGGGAGAGGAACATAGGGTTAAGGTGCAAATCTGGCTTTCAGGTAGTAGCTCTCTGTAAAGAAGGTTTGAATAATTTCAAGGAAAAATTGTTCCGGGGCCGGGTATCGATCCTGGGACCCTTCGCTTAGCGCACGAATGCTCACAGAATTTCTGTGCACTCAAAGTTGGATTCAGACGTCTTTTCAGTCCATTTGAGTTGTGTGGATATAAAGGAAAAAATTGTGACGGTGTCTTGTATAGTTCCTGGGGTAGCTCAGTCGGTAGAGCATTCGTGCGCTAAGCGAAGGGTCCCGGGATCAATACCGGGCCCCGGAACAATTCTTCCTTGAAATTATTCAGAGGTTAAGGGTGTTTGAGAATAAAGTGGTTAGGAAAATATTTGGGGCTAAGAGTGATGAAGTTACAGGAGAATGGAGAAAGTTATACAACGCAGAACTACATGCATTTTATTCTTCACTTGACATAATTAGTAACATTAAATCCAGATGTTTGAGATGTGCAGGGCATGTAGCACGTATGGGCGAGTCTAGAAATGCATATAGAGTGTTAGTTTGGTGGCCGAAGGGAGAAAGACCTTTGAGGAGGCCGAGACGTAGATGGGAGAATGATATAAAAATGGATTTGAGGGAGGTGGGATATGGTGGTCGGGACTGGATTAGTCTTGCTCAGGATATGGACCGATGGCGGGCTTATGTGACGGCGGCAATGAACCTCCAGGTTCTTTAAAAGCCATAAGTAAGTAAGTACTGCAGATGATAGATTAAATGAAAGAAATATGGAAAGCTGTGTAATTACTTATGAAAATTAAAAAACTATAACTACTATTGTTACTCTATATAAAACTTTAGTTGGGAGTAAGTTAGAGTATGCGTCTGTAATATGGTCACCTCAGTTCCAGTCCAATCAGATGCAAATAGAAAGAATACAGAAAAGATTTTTACGTTATTCATATTAAAAAAAAAAAAAAAAACATCACGTGTCGTCTTATGAAAAGCAAATTTCATATATAATCAGTTACTTTTTAAATTTAATTTTAAAACTTTAAAATCTAGACGATTAATGAATAGCCAAATTTTACTCTATAAGACAGTTAACGATATATTGAAAAACTGTGATTTTCTTAAATTCCTTCTGTTCGAAGTAAAAAGAACAGAATTACTTCATAAGCAACCTTTTTGTTATTGCAGTTCCTAGAATTGTTTTCTTCAAGAACTCTCCATTGTTTGTTACGTGTAATACTTACAACTCCCTGTCTTTAAACTGATTTTCAATTAGATTTCAGTTTAACAGTTGAAAAATTTCATACAATATTAAAAAGAATTGTATATCCTTAGATATTTAAATTATGAATAAGTGTATTATAATGTTTTTTACTCTAGTTTTGAAATAATTTTGCATTATTATATTGACATTTGGCACTATATTAACTGCAATATTATATTCGAGCATCTATTATATGTCTTTCTTTCTTTCGACTGTGTTGTTTGTTTCGTTTTTCTTATTATGTACTTTGTATATCAATGTAAGCCACCTATAATTGGAAGCTTACTTCTGTTGGTGATGGATTTAAAATAAAATAAAATAAAATTCAATAGAACATAGGAAATGTATGTTAGCTTTAATGACTAGAGGACAGATAATGCAGAGAATCAAATCGTCTCAGTTTGAAACATAGGGTAAACTAGGGTCTGTTGGTCAGTCGGGCATGTTGGACATTCTGAACTTTAACGTGTTACCACGCCACTTGTGGGCACCACATTCTGCTAGAAGTCAATGACGAAAGTAGCCACGAGTGGGACTACTTCCGTCATTGACTTCTAGCAGAATGTGGTGCCTACAAGTGGCGAGGTAACACGTTAAAGTACGGAGTGTCCAACATGCCCGACTGTCCAACAGACCCTAGTTTACCCTATATTAAATACACACTATTGGAGAACGGTGTTGAAGTGAGTCGTTGCTGTGATAAAAATTATTTTATAGGCCTACAAGAGTCACAACTGTAGATTTGAGTCAACACATAAAGGAAATTCCGAGAAAACTGTGTAGATTCCTTTCGAAAATAACGGAATTCGTTTCGCAAAGAAGAATTTAATGGAAACTTTTGGAATCAATTAAATTGTTTGGAAGGCATTGGAATTTAGAGCCCAGTAAAGTGAAGTATTAACGTGAAGTTCTACTTTCCGATCTGATTTGTTTAACTAAACTAGTCAATGGAATGGAATGGAATTTTCGGTAGAGGGGCACTATGGCCCAGAATTGCGACCTTTTACGATCTATTGCTCTCTCAAGCTAGGCACATTGCCGAGCCTACAGCGGCTGACTACACTAAGGTTCGCTGCATATCCAGCTTTTGAGTAAACCACTCCACTCGTCCCTAGGCCAACCCACTCCTTGCATCACCATCTGGCGTACAGTGTCCAATTTTCCCAATCTAGTTGGACAAAAATCAAATTTCAACTTGTTTAATTAGGCAGAGGTGAATATGAATTCATGTTCTTTAACATTTTAAGAATGTTGTGAGCAATAGCTTTTACTGTTTATTCAGCGGGAAGCTATATTTAGAAGGGCATGAACAATGAGTTCTTCCTAACACATCTCGCTCCGGTTCAGTCGTAGACAGAGAGACTTTCTATATGAGTGAAAAAGAGTCAATTGTTAGTGATTTATTGTGTTTTAAGACATGGAATTAGTTCAGATAGGTACGTTCTTACTAATGTAACTTCAATTACAAGTTTGTGAAGTATTTTTCGTCTCACAGAACAGTTTAAATATTACAATTGATTTCTTTTTTATGTTCTCCAAATATAATATGAATTTTAGTATAGCCGGTCATATTCGGTTACAACTACTAATACAGCATCATTTAGAGTGTTGAATCCTTGTTTTAAAGTTTGCGCGTTCTTGCGCATTTATCAGCAATTATTATTTTTTTTTCAATGGTGGGTCATACGGTATCTGTTCCTCGTTTGGCTTAACAGCAGAAAAGAATCATGGAATAAGAAAGTTTTTAATCACTCTGTGAGTGTTTTAGGTATGTAAAATTATTCACATGACATCGAATATTAGGTTAAAAATGCATTGGAACATTTTTATCTAACCTTAACAAACGCACAGTGAGTCAGAATGCAAATCACTAGCTGGACAAAATTAATAACTTCTTTCCTAACAGATTTTTATGAAACATTGTATAGAATAATTTCAAGGGAAAAATTGTTCCGGGGTCGGGTATTGATCCCGGGACCTCTGGTTGAACGTACCAGCGCTCTGTCAACTGAGCTACCCGGGAACTCCACCCGACACCGTCTCAACTTTTCCCTTTATATCCACACAACTCGCGTGGGCTGACGAAACGCCAGAGACCCACATCGAGTGCACACAAACTCTGTGTGACTTGAAATTGTGGTTCCCGGGAAGCTCAGTTGACAGAGCGCTGGTACGTTCAACCAGAGGTCCCGGGATCGATACCCGACACCGGAACAATTTTTCCCTTGAAATTATTCAAATCTGCTTTACAGGAAGCTTTACCTGAAAGATTAGTTTTGCATAATATATACGTCACTGTGTACGTTAACAGAAAACCACAATTTCAAGTCACGCAGAGTTTGTGTGCACTGGATGTGGGTCTCTGGCGTTTCGTCAGCCCACGCGAGTTGTGTGGATATAAAAGGGAAAAGTTGAGACGGTGTCGGGTGGAGTTCCCGGGTAGCTCAGTTGACAGAGCGCTGGTACGTTCAACCAGAGGTCCCGGGATTGATACCCGACACCGGAACAATTTTTCCCTTGAAATTATTCAAATCTGCTTTACAGGAAGCTTCACCTGAAATATTAGATTTGCATAATATATACGTCACTGTGTACGTTAACAGAAAACCACAATTTCAAGTCACGCAGAGTTTGTGTGCACTCAATGTGGGTCTCTGGCGTTTCATCAGCCCACGCGAGTTGTGTGGATATAAAAGGGAAAAGTTGAGACGGTGTCGGGTGGAGTTCCCGGGTAGTTCAGTTGACAGAACGCTGCTACGTTCAACCAGAGGTTCCGGGATCGATACCCGACCCCGGAACAATTTTTCCCTTGAAATTATTCAAATCTGCTTTACAGGAAGCTTTACCTGAAAGATTAGATTTGCATTGTATAGAAGTTACAGGTGGCGCATATTTTTTGTGCACAAACTATATTTACGGTTACATACGAGGAACTACCCCTTTATAGAGGTGTAAGTAAACAAAATTAGTAACTTCTCTCCTATCCAACAGATTTTTATGAAACTTTATACAGAAGTTATAGGTGGAATATATTTTTGTATACAAAGTCTGATTATGTTTCTTTAAGAAACTCCTTTGTTTTGGTGCTTTTAGACAAAATTAATAACTTCTCCCCTATATAACATATTTTTATGAAACTTTGTAAAGCAATTAGACCTACAGGTAGCATACAGATGTAATCAAAATTTGTACACAAAAATATATACTACCTGTAATTCCTGCACATAGTTTCATAAAAATCTATTGTGTAGGAGAGAAATTAATTTTGTGTAAACGCACCCCGCCCCATGTAAAGGGGCACTTCCTCTTATGGAACCGTAAATATAATTTGTACACAAGAAATATATTCTACCTATAACTTCCGTACAATGTTTAATAAAAATCTGTTAGATATGAGAGAAATTACTAATTTTGCCTAAAATCACCTCTATAAACGGGTAATTCCTCTTACACAAACGTGGTCAGAGCTTGTAGACAAAAAATATGTGCTACCTATAAGGTCTGTACAAAGTTTCATAACAATACGTTGGAATGGAGTTATGTTATTAATTTTGTCCAGCTAGATTTGTGTTTTTGCACACTGTGCGGCGTTCGAGATGAAATAATAACAAAATGAAAAATCCCAGGCGTGACCGGGACTCGAACCCGGATCGCCTTCGTGACAGGCTGAAGGTCTGACCACTGAGCCACAGCAGAGGCCGAAACTAGTCAAACGCAACATAATATGACAGAAATTATTTTTTCCGATATGTATCAACGTGTTGTTGTATCCCATCTTACATGTTTAAAATTATGGTTTATTTAACGACGCTCGCAACTGCAGAAGTTATATCAGCGTCGCCGGTGTGCCGGAATTTTGTCCCGCAGGAGTTCTTTTACATGCCAGTAAATCTACTGACATGAGCCTGTCGCATTTAAACACACTTAAATGCCATCGATATGGGCCGGAATCGAACCCGCAACCTTGTCTTTACATGTTAAAATTACTGATAAATCTACCACGTTTTTTTTAAAATAGGAAGAATAATCTGCATAGCACTTTGACTATGATCGGTTCCTCGTGTAACAGAGAATTAGAATGTATAAAGTTAAGATGCGTATGTAAGGGTATATGTACGTGAACGACCACAAATATCAGAAAATGCAGGCTCTATATTTCTAAAATTTTATAAGAAAATTAACTCACAATTTGACAAAAATTACAAGGTACCACAACAAGACTTATTAGAACTTAAATATCTGATGAAAGTATAAAAAAGGTTGCTAATATTTTTCAAACCAGTATTATCATAGTATGAAAAAAAAAATAAAAAAACAAAAATTCTTGAGTTACATCATTTGGTAACCATAACATTGTTATGGTCTCTCTGACATCTTTAATATTTTTCATTCATGTAATAAACACTTATTTCTGAAAAGTAGACTACTCTCAGACAGGTAGAGTTGTTTATTTTAATACAATTAATTCTTTAGTCATTCTATATAATAGTACATTATGCAACGAGCCTATAATGGTAGTAATTAAGACGCGAATATGTTTATGAAACGAGCGCAAGCGAGTTTCATAATTTTCATACGAGCGTCTTAATTACCATTATAGGCAAGTTTCATACGACATTTTATGCTCGACCATATTTCTAACTTGAAATTATTCATAAGTATTCATATTATTCTTATCTGACTGAGAGCGGAAGTGACGTTGTGCAATCTCGTAAATTGTGAGACGTGCGCAGACGCGAAAGTATTGATTTTTTCCAACCCTGGGCCATAAGCTTGAAACGGTGGAACCAAAAAGGTGTACTAGTATGGCCGTCAAATTACCCATAGTTCATCTCTTTGTCCGGTGTGTTTATCAGCTGTTTTGTTCATATTATTACGATTACAAATTGTTTCATGTTGTTTTGAATATTTCAAAAGTGTAATCAAATTCAGCAAGCGTTATTTTTTTTTTAATAAGCTAATATTCTGTTCGGCTCAACTGTAGAATATGTCCGTTGATATGTCCCCCTGTGCTTTAACATGTGAAGGAGTGCCAACATCCTTCTTGATAAAAGGAAGAACGTGGAAATGAAAAGTTCAGTCCATGTCACAACCATAACACTTTTCATAAATATACATTAATATAATAACCAGCTAATACTCCTGTTACTTCCACATCCATTCTAATCCGTTTACGTATGACCGAAACCGAAAGTAGCAATTGAATATAATTTGGCGATTGGCGTATTTCGCGGAGGATTATGGGGCATAGAAGGTGTAGTTTGACGTCATATCCGTCGCACCGACTATCAAACATATTTGCTTGGAGTGCTCCCTCCTTTCTTTTTATCCTCTCAGATTTTTTCCGAGGAACAAATATCATTGACCTTGATATAATCTAGAGAGTAAAATGAACATTAATCTTGATATAACCTGGAAATTGATTTAGACATTGAAAAACAAGATGACAAATTGAATTTATTTGAATATTAACGCTAATTATTACAGTAACAGAATGTAACCTTCTGCGACAGTATTGGATTTCCAGCCTCCGTGACGTATCGCTAGTTGTCTTTCGATTGCATATCCGAGAATAATCGATACTTGCGCTTTCATATTGCTTTCTGATTGGTGGACAACCTGAACTTTAATGAATAGATGTACTTTAATGGGCCCATTAAAGGGCTGCTACCAGGTGTATAATTACTACATTTCGGCATGGTCGAGCATAAAATATATTAAAATTTACATAATGTTATGTGACCTAATTTTCATATTTTCAAAGAAATGGGCATTATTGTAGTCTTCCTTTTGCATAAATGCACTTTAAATCAGTGTACACAATTTCAGAATTCTACCTCTAATGGTTGTGGAGTTATGAAATAATATGTGTGAATATTTTCAAATTTTGCAAAATTTAATTGAAAGTAAAAAGTGAATTCTTAAAAATATTATATACTTTCATCAGATATTTAAGTTCTAATAAGTCTTGTTGTGGTACCTTGTAATTTTTGTTCAATTTTGAGTTCATTTCCTTAGAAAATCTTCTGATAATATTTGTGGACGTTCACGTACATAATATACCCTTAAGATCTGTGATAAGGCTAACAAAGTTACGCTGAGGAGTGATGCCACAAAACCCAAACTAAATAAATTAAATAATAATTAATAAATCTGCCGTACAGAAATCAATCAACGTACATTAAAAAATAGTAATATATTCTATAAGACATTAAGAAGAATAAATATTGGCCTTTCGAAAAAAACACTAATCATGACAAACAATAAGCAACCTTAACGTACACCTAAGTCTCTAATTAAGAAAATGCAAAGCGGGACTTGTTCTGTTTGATCTCTCCATTCGAGCACTTTGTACCTAATAGACCTGTTGTGGAAATATGTCAAAGAGCATCCATTCAATACTTAATTTGCCACATCAGAGAACATGAAACGCTCCATAAAACAAGCATCTACTCCGGAGATATTCGGTTTCATTTCAGTACCGCTTAATTTCCGAATGAGGTACAGCAGACAAATGGAAGAGAATTTTTTGATACAGTGTATAGACTAACAGTGGTGAGGGTCGCGACCCTGTGGGGTGTCGTACAGGGAGCTGAGAGAGTAATGAAATGATTTAGAGGAAACAAGAAACGCTTTATTAACATAAATGTGTTATGTATTTAGAAACTTAATATAAACGAAGTTAGACATAAAAATCAAACAAGTTTCAATAGTTAGAAAGTAAAAATAATAATAATCCGATATGTCTGCTCTTCACAAAGTAGGCTCTCAAATCTGGTCTCTGTATTCGATACACATAGTGATATCATTTCAAACTTCAAGCGGAATTTTCGCTTTTGTTTTGATGCAATCACAGACGAGTAACTTATTTTGAATATACAAATCAAGCTTTCAGGTATAACTCCCTGTAAAGTCGATTTGAATAATTTTGAGGGAAAAATTGTTCCGGGGCCGGGTATCGAACCCGGGACCTTTGGTTAAACGTACCAACGCTCTACCAACTGAGCTATCTGGGAACTCTACCATACACCGATCCAACTTCTCCTTCTATATCCACAGACCTCAAAGTGGGCTGACAACCGTCAAGCAACCAACATTGAGTGCACACTAACTTTGTGTGACTTAAATTGTGGTTTTCTATTAACGAACAGTGACGTGTATTATACAAATCAAGCTTTCAGGTATAACTCCCTGTAAAGTTGACTTGAATAATTTTGAATAAATGCAAAGTTGCAAACGTTATAAAAATTGAAGAGCTTCTTTTGCAAGCTCAAGAATTCTTTTGATTCAGAACTACCTCTGCGCTCTATCAGCAGCTACATTTATTTCAGTAGGTGTTTTCTTCAAATGTGTATGTATATATGTATATATATTAATTGTTAGGTGAAAAAACACTATAGGCCTATGTTATAGGAGTGGAAATTTTCAGTGGTTTTCATAAAACAACCATAGTCCAAAGAATTTTTTTTTTTTTTGTGAAAGCAGTCATTGTCCATTAGGGTGAAGTGAAAATATGAAGTTTATGGAATCAAAATGTAACACCAGGGGAAAGTTGTGTGGTAATATCATAAAAAACAATGCAAAATATTTTTTCTCTACCTTAATATTTAGAGATGCCCCAAATTAAAAAAAAAAAATTGGAGGTTCAGATTCTTTAGCGAGAAAACATTCTCCAGTGGTTTAATCTGAACAGGATACCAGAAAAATATAAAAAAAAAGACACACACACATGTTAAAAGACTCTGCATATTTTTGGTCCCCTGTTATTTCATCTTGAAGTATAATAGAAATCTCAATATATAAGAAAATTGGGCATAATCACAAAACTCTTACGTATGATATAATTAATGGAAATTTATTCTTCTTATGTTTCGAAGTATTGAAATCAGAACAATGACTCTAATTGAGACCCTGTATTCGAAATGCCGAGGGGCTGAACCCATCACAATTACCTATCTATCATGACGTAATGAAATATTACCTATGGGTCAAAAATGAATTAAAACCTAACTTCAAATCAAAAGAACCTACTGTTGAAGAGATTTCAGAAAGACTTGCTATCAAAACTAAGGAAATCTAGGTAAAGTCATCTATTCCTACAGTCAATCATACAAAAAAAAATTACAACTGATTTGTGCTTACTATGATCAATACAGGAAAATACTGTATATTGCAACCCCAATTTAGAGTCGTCTAAATAAAGTTTAAATATGTGATTTTACAGCAATTCACTAAGTAGATAATGAAAAAGTAAATAATAGAACAAATAAACAGAAAGGCAAAAAAAATTATAATTTTAAAAAACTTCAAACCCCTTGGGACACCTCAAAAATTAAATATAAGAACTCCATATTTTTCACATTCCTAAGTTAAGTGAAAAGACAGATATTGCAAATATTACATTTAGAAAACAGATAAAAAAACAATTTCATGTAGAAATTCACTCCACCCTATTATCCATCCAGGAAGCTTTACAAATAACCCATTCATATCACCTTAAAACATTTATTCATACAATTTTAAACTGTAGTAGATTGGCAGTATACTTCTTCTTACGTAAGCGGCAATAGCCACCTCAGAGAAAAATATTTTAGTACGTAAATTGTTGTATTAGTTATGGAGTCATCTTTAGGTTCAGAAGTAACCCCATGGAAGGAACGTAAGCAACGAAAGTAGAAGAAACAGGATATAACAAAGAAAAAGGAGTTTGTAGTAGACGCACACTTCAGTCACAACACAATATTTTTTCTTAAAACAGTCATTTTCCACAGTTACCTACATTTACGCATACATTTCTATGAGACAATTTAAGTTATATTATAAATGTACTTCAGTTTTCCCAAGATTCTAGAACACCTTAAGATATAGCATGATGAATTTCATACTTGAAATATCAACAACACCCATGCCAGATGGTTTCTTGTTTCTTCTGAAAATTTACATTTTTGGACTATTGTTTTTTTTTTATAAACCCTTCAATTCGTTTGTTTCTTTCAGTAAATGCTCAAGAAGTTTTTTAAGACTCTGTAAACTTAGTTGCACGTATGCAAAATCAAACTCAAGATTTGTTAGGGGCTATATAGCCAATACATAGCTAAATTTTCCATAAGTTATCTAATGCACTGGACTGAAACAAATTTCTTTTTGTTAAGTGATGTCGACCAGAAATTAAATTCCTATTTTTTATTTTTTTTTGTAATTGGTTTATTTTACGACGCTTTATCAATTGCTATGTTTATCTGGCATCTGAATGAAATGCTGATATTGCCAGCGAAATGAGTCTAGAGTGCAGCGCCAAAAGTTACCCCAGCACTTGTTCTTAATGTGTTGAGGAAACCCTCGGAAAGAATCTCAACCAGGTAACTTGTCCCAACCTGCATTCGCTCATTTCACGATCACGCACGCTAACCATTACTCCGCAGAGGTGGACATCAGTTTCTTTATAAATATGTTAGGTAAAAGATAACGCAAATATCGTTTTTGAATTGTTTCCACAGCGCCAAAGCATTAGAAATAATATAAATGATATTTATATAATATTTCGTGTCATTTTTGCATCATATACTCATATTTTGGTCGTTCTTTTTGTGGTACCCACTGCTTTTGAGTGAAATTATAGTTGTTTTCTGATTTTACAGGGATTTGTATTTTTCGAATGGGGTTAAGTACCGGTAAGGTACGGTACGGCAGTGGAGGGAGTTGCAAATAAAACCCTTGCTTTCAAAAAGTTTGGGTACCACTGGTGTGTAACGTCATAAATACTAACTTTTTGTACTATTGAGTCAGACTATGAACAAGACGTTCTTTCGTACACATCCGATCTGCAATAGATAATTGAATTCCCATTCAAAAATTAAATGTTGGATTTGGAAAGTGATTTTGTAACGAGCATCATGTGCAGCTTCAGTTGGATAATCACATTTTTCTGAATAATAGTTCCCTTCGAATCCCAATATCTACGCCATAGTTTTTTCAATGTTGTCATATTACTCATCAGATACTGTATACGGTTCCAATATAATCCCATATACTTTCTCCTCTTCTTCCTCTAATCTACCAACGCCACCGCCACCGCCACCACCACCACCACCACCACCATCAGCACCACCACCACCACCATCAGCACCACCACCACCACCACTACCACCAATTCATTGTCATGAACTATGTGTGGGTTTTAACAATTTTATAACACTGTGTAATCATATCAAATAATTTTAAAATATTGTGCAAATCTGGCTTTCAGGTAAAGCTCCATTTGAAGCAGACTTTAATAATTTCAAGGGAAAAATTGTTCCGGGGTCGGGTATTGATCCCGGGACCCTTCGCTTAGCGCACGAATGCTCTACCGATTGAGCTACCCAAGAACTACACCCGACACCGTCCCAATTTTTCCTTTATATCCACACAACTCAAATTGGCTGACAAGACGCCAGAAAACCAAACTTTGAGTGCACACAAACCCTATGCTACTTGAATTGTGGTTTTCTGTTAACGCACTACAGTGACGTATATATTATGCAAATATAGCTTTCAGGTAAAGCTCTCTGTGTAACAGACTTGAATAATTTCAATTCAATTTTGACATAATTTGAGTTATCTACGTAAAGATTAATTTTCTGATCCTACAGAATACATCTGTTATGGTAACAATTAATATTAGAGAAGAAAAATTCGCTCCGGCGCCGGGGATCGAACCCGGATCCTCGGTTCTACGTACCAAGCGCTCTAACCATTGAGTTACACCGAAGCTCAATCCACAGCACCGGATCGAATCCTTTAATATTAATTGTTACCATAACAGATGTATTCTGTAGGACCAAAAAGTTAAGTAATCTTTACGTAGATTATTCGAGCAACAGTGCATATTACTGTACAGATTACTATGCATATTACTGTCTAATCCCGGTCACCAAGTCACTCAACTGAGTGCGCTCCTTGTATAATGGCAGTTGACTTAATATAAATGTCAACTTATATGTAGAATTTGGAGTCAGTCCAGGTGAAGAGGTTTGTTCAGGGCAACACAACTCCCAGATAGTTGTTGGGCGCTGCGTTCATGTATTTCAAATGTATGTTTTTCTGAAAAACTATACAAAATATAGCAAATTGGTATCTGACTCTTTACTCAAGGAAATACCCACCAGAATTGTTGATATTACTTACCGTTCATCCTGTATGTATGTGGAGCTTGTTTCCAAAAGGTACGAAATCCAACTGGACAAATTTTAGAGGGGAGCAAAAGAAAATCTTCTAAAGGTACGATAATTATTTTAATATATCAATATTTGATTTAGGGTTTATCTTCACCTCTTTTAACATGTTTATAGCAAATTTTAATTTATTCCCTATTTTATTCCAAAATTACTGGGAATTTAATTTTGAATTTGGTATGTTTTGGCATAAAATTTCGAAAAAGTTTCTATACATTGCACTTAATGAGTAAATAACTTTAACTAATAATAATGTTGTGATATTTAGTATTAGTTACAATGTTGTTTCACATATAAAACAACATTTAGAAGTAACATTTTGTCTCAGCAGTAACAAAATGAAAACTTATCAAACATCATAGCAAACGTCAACAACATTAATAAAGGTTCATCTGATGCCATGTTATTTATTTTCACGACTCTCTTGTAAAGTGAAATTTTCTATAATTCATACCCAGAAAAGAAATTAGAGATATCAAATAATTTTTTTTAAAGTTTGTTTTACATGGCTACAGGTTGGTATTTCTTTCAGTTGAACCGAAATACAATCTTGTCTTATCCCATTTCTGAGCATTTTCTGCGTACATATTGGTGTCACTGCATATGCAGAATGTACAGTAGTGGCAAAAAAAACCGGACCGACCCTTGTAGCTATTTCAGAGCCTTGTTCACTCCAGAGCACGATAGACTGGTAACTAAGATTTTCGAGGTTCGAATCCTACCTGGGAAGGAAAATTTTTGTTCCTTATTCAAATTTATTCTCAATACTTTTCGATTGCTGATAAAATTCATGTTCTGGGAATAATAAGTTTTAATTAAGTAGTAAAATGTCGCTGCAATCAAAAAGTATTGGGAATAAATTTAAATAAGGAACAAAAAAAGTTTCCTTCCCAGGCAGGATTCGAACCACGAAAGTCTTAGTTACCAGTCTATCGTGCTCTGGAGTGAACAAGGCTCTGAAATCAGCTACAAGTATCGGTCTGGTTTTTTTGCCACTACTGTACACCTACATTCTGGCACATCGACATATTCATTTCAAATATCAAGAAGCACAAAAATGTTACACAGAATAAAACATAATGCACACGGAAGCCATTACTGAAAATTTTAGAAAATTGACGTAATAGCACATAGCCACATCGTTGAAAGAGGAGTAGGTACTTTATGCTATGAAAGCTGAGGCGGATATGGTATGTTTTGCTGTAAAATTTAAACTTAGACGACCTGTATACACGGGATTAAGTACTTTTTAAAAAATTCTTTCGTATACAGATGCCGAAACCTAGTTGATATGCACTGCCACTTGTAACTCATTTTTCGAAAATTATGGACTTACTACCTTTTGGAAACAAGTTCCACATATAACGTTAATAATAGTAAAAAAGGAGAATATTTTAAAATGTTTTATTACCTGTAAGTGAAATGAGTGTAGAAATTCCCATTTTTTGAGTTCCGATCACAGGAAATGCTACCAATTAAAAAAAAGTCAAAACGAAAATGTGTATTATTTTCTTTCCGTTAACAGTAATATTATCAGTTGCGTAGTTAATTTCATCTACTGGATACGAATATTCCCTATAACCAAGGCATATTGCATAACATATAAACATAGTCTATAAATACCACCAGATTGTGCTAGTCGATCAATGTGTCAGCAGCAGAGATTCCCTGTGGTTACTTATAAGCTAAATATTTTGCCTTAGGAAATCGAAGGAAATGTGATACGAAGCAGTAAATTTCCCTGTGTAGCCTACAGATTCCATAAATTAAAAAAATACATACGTGTTTGAATAAAGATAGTCCCGGTTCAAAGTTAAGTAAACATTTGCTTTCCGTTAATTACAAAATTGTTCGTGAGCACAGTCAGTATCTAGGCCGGATGTAACTGTAACTTCATATATTATATTAATGCCAACAGCAGAACTTTGAGGGGAGAGGCGGAAACTGGAAGAAGCATAAACAATCCTACTTAACACGTCCTATTATCAGAAGTGTGAAGTAATGGAATGCATAGATCAGTACTTTCACAAGTCAGTGTTCCACTATTACATTGAGACTTGAAAAAAAGGTCCACTGAATTTGGATGCTTCTATTATTTTATATGCTATTAGGTAATTACATAACGCCCCATGAATTACTGAAATTTTTCACTTTTGGCGACTCATAGAAATACGTACAGTATATAATAGCAGAAACATTTCCCACGACTATTATTGTAAGTTCTTTCGAGCAGTGATCGAATACCGAAATTATTTGGGTTTCGATATAATACCGGTATTACTTATACCGTTACATTTGTATAACTGATATTATTAAAACCTCTATTTTTACCGGTAAAATATGTCAAAAACCAATATTTTATGCCGGTATTTGAAGGGTTCAGAGCCATAGTGGGCCAAGCGCCATTTATTAAAAACGGAGAAAACAAGATTTAAAGTTATGTGAATGCCATAGTTTAATGAAGATTGGCATGTTATTTAATTTTAATGTGCATACTTTATATTACCTGCTATATATTTCATTAAATTCAGGTAATCACTTAATTTTAACTCTTGTTTTCTTCGTTTCTAATATATGATGCTTGTCCCACTATGATTCTGAACCCTTCATTTAATCTATAACATGGCTGGGCACCAAGAACGGATTTTACTCTCTTACGGGGAGCCATATGACTTCTCTTGAACCACTTTCTTCCCCGCCGAACACCGCGCAGCGTTGATGCTGTGACGGATAAATATTAAGCATCCAGTTTAGAGTCTGGATTAGCTTCCGGTGCCCAGCTCTGATCTATAAATACCGGTATTCATTGAGGAGCAAATAGGACGTACAAAAATTAATGACTGGAAGACAGCCTGACTCTTTATTATTATTATTATTATTATTATTATTATTATTATTATTATTATTATTATTATTATTATTATTATTAGAGGACCTCATCGATTTTATGTATTCATCACTTAGATACTTATTAGCGGAGGAAAATTCGTTCCGACACCGGGAATTGAACCCAGGATCTCAGCTTGGCGCGCTGAGTGCTCTTGCTTGAACCCCATCCACAGCGCAGACCGAAAAAACAGCCTGACTCAATGTACTGACGTAACAAGAGTACAGACCAGTTGCATTATCACAAACCATCTACAACACACAATAGAAACAGGAATTTAAAAATAGTAAAACCGGACTATTGGTATATGCCCCCCCCCCCAAAAAAAACACACAGATGTTAAAGCCTGTATTAAACATAAAAAAGACAACAGGATGCCGAGTGAAGCAGTATCAGAAGAGTAAAATTCTTAATTTAAATTCATATATTCATGCTGTAATACTGTACATTAAGATTTTCATAGCAGTATTTAACTCATGTATGCAACTATGCCTATATCGGTAGAAAGTTCTGTAGTGTCATATCAGTATTAAATGGTTAGGTACATCTTACAGCACTAAAATTTTTGGAAATATTCAACAATTTTTTCCTTCATTACTGGTATGTGTAAAACACTGTCCTTCTGCTATATAAAAATATACTTTTACGATTTAAAAAAAAATATTTATATATATTTTTTCAAAATTCAAAATGTTGGCAGTTCACTGTGCAGTGATGAAGCATTACCCTTATAATTCATAAACTTGTCAACTTTTTTATGTTCTCTCTTTTTTATTTTATTCTTGAAATTCATGTTTACAATATCATGCTCTTTCAACTACATTCCTTAATAAATAATACTTTTTTTATTTTGTGTTAGAAGAAAATATTTATATTTGAGCATATTTTTATATGGATTTATTTTCTATCAGACAATCTATCAAGGGTAGAGAAGTGATCTTGCATCATATTATAGATATGACATGCATAAATACACATAAAAAATTTCATCACAGAATGTTTGATAGTTTTTGGGTTATGTGGGAAACGCTTAATCACTGCACAGTGAAATTAATTTTGAAAAAAAAAAAAATGTAAATAATTTTTCTTTAAATCGTGAAAAAAATTTTTTTTTTTTTTTTCATATAGCAGAAGGACAGTGTTTTACACATACTACTTTTCATTATTGTTCAATATACAGTAATGGAGGAAAAAAATGTTGAATATTTCCAAAATTTTACTTCTGTAACCTGTACCTAACCCCTTAAGGATACATGCAGTTTACTACAAACGAACTGTTATGTACTAAACAAACATGCCGACCTATTTTTATCGGTAGTTTGTTTCGATTCAGACTCTGGTTATTCCAATCATTTGTGTTTTTTTTCACTTTATAGTGTTTTACTGGTATTATACCGGTATTTTATTAATGCACCGATGAAAACGTTTTAAACTTATCACCTACCGGTATTAAGGATTTGCGATATTCTTTATGGTATTGAAAAATATAAAAAGAAAGTCTGTATTTACCGCTATATTCCATAGCGATACGGTCTCTGCTTTCTAGTATTCAAGTTTCTTTTATTTTCTTAGAAATCGTCCTTCAATGCTCGTGAAAAAAAATCATTCAAGGTGTGTTATTTAATTTTGGCACAGTGATCGAATATGGATCCCTTCTGATTATAACTTAGTACAAATTATTTTGTACAACGCTATACATTCACGAGAAAACTGTACCTTAATAACTGAATGAAGACCATTCCAGAACAAGAAATGCTCACAGTTACTTTGTTGGGTGTAGCTTCAATTTTCAGCAGGAAATCGAACATGAAGCCTTTAAATTTGTTTAAAAATCGATAGTGTTTGAGTAAATATGTTAAAATTTAAATTTCAATATGTTCTGTTAAATTGTTAAGTAAAAATTAACCTACTAAACCGATGTTGACTTCCATTATCTCCAAGGTTAAAAGGAGTGATAGTTACAGCCTAGTGTTGGTAAATTTTGAAGCATTTTCTCGTCTAATTTGTTCGTTATGCTTGTCTGCACCAGTCAGCTGCACAAATGTAAACCACCTCAACTCCTGACCGAAATTTTTGGAAAATATTGGTGTCAATAATTTTGCATTTTGAGGTAATCTAATTATTACAACTATGCACTTGATGGTTGAGTTGTCTCGTAGTACGTAAGTGTCACATGGAAAAATGGTGCTCAAGCTTATAATATAGATACGATTAAATAGTGCAGTAAGCCTAACTACCACTCTTCCCTCAAAATGCTAAATTAATGCATGCTATATATTAAAACAGGTATTATAGCATTATAATGTAACATTGGGTCAACCAGCGTCCGTTTCAACAGTCATCAATACGTCTTTTACATACGCACACGCATATGCACCTCAATCAGAGGACAACATAGGACTATGTTCCCTCCCCCCCCCACTAACAACTAATTCAATATGGCCACAACAATACGTTCACCACATGCTTAATATTTTAAATTTGCATTTTTATTTTACAATTTTTTTTTTTTCTTTAGAAAAATATTCAATTGTACTGAAGAGCAAGTATGCTTCACACTGCAGAATACTCTAGTCTCTTTGCCTCACAAAAATCGTGGAGACCCGCGCACCGCATAGCTATACTGTACGAGTTCACCTTCGCCCTTTCTCTTTTCAAAGACTCTGAGTTTTGACCTGTCGATATTTCAGCCGCGCCCAGGTATATGGGTCCTAAAAATATTCATTCCCTACAGTGTTCCGCGAGCGGTGTGTCTCCACAAGGTGAAAGGTGTGACGCGAACTTTTACCTATTATTGTAAGAAATTAATAAAATTAATTAAAATTAAATTCTTCCCTCTGCTGCCACAATTAGCCGCCCAGTTAGTGACATGGCCAATGACATCCAAGACATTATGAAGGAGAAAATAAAAGCAGTCAGAAGTTCTCACTTCAGATCGACGAGTCCACCGATATCAGCGGTCAAGCACAACTTCTTTCCTACATTCGGTACATTGATGGGGATGTAATTGCAATTTTTTTTGTGCAAACTGCCCGAGAGAGCAACCGGTGAAGAAATGTTTCGTGCAACTAATGAATATGTGGTCCGTAATGAATTAACATGGGAGGATTGCATTAGTGTTTTAGAGATGGAGCCGCTTCTATGACAGACCGAGTGAAAGAATTCATGGCTAAAGTAGGCCTATATCGTAACCATTGTCTCATTCACCGCAAAGCCATTGTTTTGCCATCTCCTCTGAAAATTGTGATGGACGAAGTAGTCGTGAACTTCATCTAATCGTGGTCCCTAAATATGCTGCTTTTTTCTGTTTTGTGTCAGGAAATGGGATCAGAGCACACTACACTCCTCCTACATAAGAACATTGAAATTAGAACTTCTCGAAGTGCCTTTGGAAACATTTTGGTTGTCAATAAGGAGTGAATACCCGGCTATCTCTGAGATAACAGTTAATATGTTATTGCCATTTTCAACTACATATTATTATATGTGTGAACTGGGCTTCTCGACGTTAACTCAAATTAAAACATTAAAGAAGGAGAGACTCAAATCCATCTATGAAGAAATTAGGCTTGCACTGCCAAGGATTCTACCGCGGATCAGCCATCTGTGTGCAGCTAAGCAGGCCCAAGTAGGCCTATCACATTGAAAGTATGAGTAGAGTTATTTACTTTAATATTAGCAATAGAAATGTGTATTTTCTACAGTGAATTAAAGTTCAGAAACTGGTCATAAATGCAAGAGTCAATTTTTCCTTTGTAATATTAATAATAAAATAATAATAGTAATAATAATAATAATAATAATAATAGTAAATTTGATTACATTACGTAATTATACTGCGTGTTCAGTTCAAAGTGTGTCATGGCTCGCTGTATGCAGTCATGTGGCTAGTCGTTGAGCCTAGAGAATTAAATCTTCTTACACTTCCGCAAAGGCGTATTACTTATGTGCCAGAGAAGTTGCCTAGCAAGTACGGCGTTCATTCTGAAGAGTACTTACCGATCGTACGGTGACACCTGTAGTGGCAGGAATGTGTACTGTTTGGAAACGCGTACTGAGGTGAGTTTTTTTCTTACTGTCGGGATATGTGGAGAGGATTAAAACGATTACTTATGTATTTGTTGACATTAAGTTCGACGGTCAACATGGACACGGAGCATTTGATTTGTGTTGTGGAATGTTGCCGTACGCAACCGATGATAACAAATATCCTGCGTACGACTTGCCCGCGCAAAACACAGTTCGAAAGAGGTTATGATAGCACACAGACCGTACAGACCACCATCTGTTGCTACGACGTTCAAGCTATACCGTACACATTCTCAAGTTCAGATTGAACGCCTTGATGAATAGACAACTTCTCTGACATAAAAGCTGAAACTCGCTTCAAATCGCTGACTCACAACAGTGACGTCATGACACTTTGAAATGAACAGCCAGTATTAGAATCACATCATATATTTTTGAGGGGATTAACATTTTGGTGTGCCGTGTTGAGTCTGGGATTGTCTAGGGTGTGCCGTGAGTAGAGAAAGGTTGCGGAACACTGGTCTAGTACTGCTCTTTCATATGATTTATGATGTGACACAGAGGCCTTGAAAGAATCGTGTAGTAAATGCAGTATTGTAACAATAAAAATTATACAAGATATTATGAAACAGTGCAACAAAGGTGAAACAAATATTTATATTTACGTAAATAAACTAGCCATATCCGTGCGCTTCGCTGCACTTGTTAGAAATAAATACAAAGTAATTGCACACTGTAATTAAAATAGAACATTAGGTCCAGGGAACATCCGTGTTTGATAGAAGGATAAATCCTTTAATATGTTACTTAATTAAAATTTTATTATATTAAAATAATTAAAATAGAATCATTTTGGACCAGAGTGCACTCATTTCCTGCAACGATAATTCCTTTAACATGTTTATTAATTGTTATTACATGCATATAATTAAAATATGATCATTTGATTCAGAGAATATCCGTTTTTTGTGCAAGGATAATTCGTAAGCATTTTTCTAAATTAGTCTTGAATGCATCCTTTAATAAATCACTCCTAATTAATGTCAGTGTAGAGTGGATTGTGTACGAAGATAATTTTTATATTAACCTTACTCTGCATCTTTTATTTTTTGTTTGCTAAATTTATTTATACACACTTTAACACATGTGGTCATGTCGCGTGTTTATAATGTGTGGGTATTTCAGTAGGCCTTTGTTACTCTTGTTGAGTTCCTGTTTCTGTAGTGTGTTGTAGATGGCTTGTGTTCACGTAACTGATTATAGATTTTGATTAATGTTTATCGTATCTAACCGAGGCGGTGATGAATAATAGTATGTAAATTTCCAATCTTACATTTGAGTTTATAACTAAGGGAAACCATGAAAAACTCCAGTCAGATTGGTCGGCCAAAGAGTTTGAACCCGTGACCTCCCGAATGCGAGTCTCTAATTCTACCGTCTGAGCCGACTACATCAATTGTGCTTCATTGTTCATGTAAGTAATGAAAATGAAATTCAATGAGGTGCATAAATATTATTTTAAGAAACACAGGAAATGAATATGGGTAAATTATGAGCACAGGAACGCCATTTCGTGACACCTTTTAAAATAACTCAGCTCCAGTGAGTTCTATGGTAAAATGCTTATTTATTATGTGCTGTATTTTCGGTCCAGTAAAAATATTCATCTTTACGACAAAACTTAAAAAAAAAAAAAAAAAAAAAAAAAACAAATATGTTCTGTAGGCAGAAAGAAACTTAAGTGTATACAATTAGAGTATATTATGTGGACCAAATAAAGTTGCAATAATCAAGTTATACAATATTTCGACAGAATATCAAGTTTTCTGTGCGTAAAGATCTATTTTATGAGAGAGGAACATAGGTTAAGGATGTTTGAGAATAAGGTCCTTAGGAAAATATTTGTGGCTAAGAGGGATGAAGTTACAGGAGAATGGAGAAAGTTACACAATACAACTGCACGCATTGTATTCTTCACCTGACATAATTAGGAACATTAAATCCAGACGTTTGAGATGGGCCGGGCATGTAGCACGTATGGGCGAATCCAGATATGCACATGGAGTATTAGTTGGGAGGCCGGAGGGAAGAAGACCTTTAGGGAGGCCGAGACGTAGATGAGAAGATAATATTAAAATGGATTTGAGGGAGGTGGGATATGATGATAGAGACTGGATTAATCTTGCTCAGGATAGGGACCAATGGCGGGCTTATGTGAGAGCGGCAATGAACCTCTGGGTTTCTTAAAAGCTAGTAAGGAAGTAAGTAAGTAAATAAAGATCTATTTTAACCTTATCTCAGTCTTCATATGTAGGCCTAGCATTTATCTAGAGAAACATCTACATCCATCTAGAGAAACTACAAATTTCAAATAGTGAAGGAATTATCCAAATCGGTTAATTAGCTTCTGAGATTACTTCATACAAACACACAAACATTCTCCGTACTTATATTAATATTGATAAACATCAAGGCCGCCTTAAATAGACGGAATTCTTTGTTTTAATTTCATTATAACCATCGTCGTTGCCCCTGCAATAACTCCTATATGACATATTTATTGATTTCAGATTTTTGCTCTACTAAATAACTTAAATAGTAATGCAGCAAATAATAAAATCTCCTATATGTCATTATATTTCTTTCTTTCGAAAATGTAAGAATTCACGATCTCCTATGTACCACTGCCATAGAATGAAAAAATGTGTTTTTTCTTCCTACTGAAAATTTGTATATTTTGTTCATAGGAGTTATAGCAGGAACAACGACACTATAATCTGAGGCGACAATGAAAATGCATTGCTTACTTACTGGCTTTTAAGGAACCCGAAGGTTCGTTGCCGCTCTCACATAAGCCCGCCATTGGTCTCTAACCTGAGCAAGATTAATCCAGTCTCTATCGTCATATCCCACCTCCCTCAAATCCATTTTAATATTATCTTCCCATCTACGTCTCGGCCTCCCCAAAGGTCTTTTTCCCTCCGGCCTCCCAACTAACACTCTATATACATTTCTGGATTCGCTCGTACGTGCTACATGCCCTGCCCATCTCAAACGTCTCGATTTAATGTTACTAATTATGTCAGGTGAAGAATACAATTCGTAATCTCAAAATCTTATTCCTTTGCTGTGGTCGTGCCAGAGAATCAGTCCCATTCCGAGGCTTATTTGAAGGTTTCGTAACAAGCTGGTTTTTAGGGTTATGGGTTGTTAGCCCTTCGTCCAACCCCCAAACTGGAGGAAATGTATTGTATTATTATTTTAAAACTCTTGTATATAACCTTAAATATCAGTCATATCAAAATTTTGCATAGAATAAAACTTAGAAACTTTTGTTATGTAACATTTTTCACAAAAATCAGTAATAAGCGAGATATTTAGATTTATTAAATTCAGGCCCCCTTATAACCCCCCCTTCTAAATAAAGTATTTTAACGCCATACAGCCTAAAATCTAGGTTATAACAAACTTAATTTATATTCCAATTTTCATCGAAATCCGTTCAGGCATTATCGTGTGAAAAGGTGATAGACAGAGAGACAGATAGACAAAAATAAAAAAAAAGCGATTTTCGGTCTCAGGATGATTAATTATACATTTTAATACCAATTATTTTTTGAAAAGCGAATATTACAAGAAAAATTTAGGTTACAGTTTTATTATTGGTATAGATTAGGTACTAAAATTAGTTATTTAGTTTAGTTAGGAAGTTAATGCGAACCGACAAATACCATACGTATCTTTAAGTTACTGACTTCAATTAGGTAAATTCAAGCTTGTATATACGGGGGAGAGTCAAAAAGTAGCCTTAATAATTGTTTTATTAATTGAATATATACAATAAGACTACAAACACTTCATCACTTTAACATAGTATAACAGTAACACTTGCATTGAACGTAGTGAGGACTATGTTGAAAATGATTAAGTGTTCGTAGTCTTATTGCACATATTCAATTAATAAAACAATTATTAAAGTTACTTTTTGACTATCCCTCGTATAATGCACATTACAGGGCAATGATGTTATGGGCAATGCTTCCAGAAATTTAATTCTACTACGGTAGTATCAGAATCCTTGCCTTTTCCACAAGTTTATCAGTGTCGTAGCGTCAATGTAAGCTAAAAAGCTCAGCTTCCCTAGTTAATAATAATTTAGCAATAAACCTGCAGTCTATGGACAAAATTATTTATTAATTTTAATAGAATTTATATTTACGCGTTAAATATTGTGATGCAGCAGCTCAGGATGATTTGTGATGCAGCAGTAAACAAGAAGCCTGCACACACCAGCTTCCAAGCAGACTGGTTTCTTACACTCATTCTTCTGTGTAACCCACCCCGCAGATTTTCCATCCCTTTCTAACTAAACTATCCTGGTCGCAAGGCTAGCAAGAAGCTAGCTGTGACATTGAAAATAAGTGGTTTCCGAGTTATCCCTTTTCGTCAGTTGTGTTCAGTTGAAGTGTTAGTGTGCATTGTGGCTAATGTAATAAATAATGAGTGAAATAACAGTTCCTGACACCAATTTACTTGAATTTTTTAGGACAATTCTATTATCAAGACTGACTTACGAACAAAAGTGTGAGCTAAAAAGCAAATGACCGACTCCCTTCCTTTACGAAATAATACTAATACTGTATCTATTGACCGTTAATATTGTGATTCCTCTATGACAGGGAGTGAGCTAATGTTATACGTATACGTGTCTATTTGTTAGAGAAATGTGTAAACCGTGAGATCATATTTTACTACGTACCATTTGAGGTCATGCCTTATTGGTGTTACTTACGAGATTCCAACCAATCTTCGACTGCTGACTTGAAACTGACTACTATTTATTTTAAGACTATATTTTTGTAATACGTTTTTTCATATTACATGAAAGACAATTTGAATTAGCTTCCCCTGCTCAAAATTTCATGCTACGCCGCTGAAGTTTATAACAAATTATAATAAAGTATTAACTTTTAACAAGTTATAACAAACTTCTTCACCATAAGCGAAGGATGTTGCTCTATTATGGTAGTATGTCCCTGAACTGAATATTTTCATAAAAATGTACTGAAGTGTATGATTTGTGCATAGTTACTTTGTTATTTTTAAATGTTATATGTTCAAGTTATAGTTGAGGTTATAGGAATAATATCCCATAACATAGACCCGTCCAAAAGGGTAATAATTGAGTTTTCTCATACCAGGTTCATCATTGTGTAGTCTCATGTTGGTACGCCTGGAGTCTGGGAAGTAACTATAACGTAAAGTTCCATTTTACGTACTGGTTTGGGGTACAGAAAGAAGTAAAATTCGATATAACATGAAACAAGTGATAATGTATGCGTGACCCTTGGGCGTTGGATGCTTGAAGGTTAAGTGGCAAGTTTATGGTTAGTGATTTTGTTACTCTCGATGCAGTGGAAGTATGCGTTAACGAAGTTAGGCATTGCGAAAACTCTGGAGCGTGTTATAGCACAACTGCAAAGTGCCCAGGGCACAGTGTGCGTGATGTGCCCGGGGCAGGGGCGACAGTTTTTAAGACAGTTAAGGTTCTTTAATTAATGGAAAACGCAGACTGACAAACGTCTGTACAGATTTATGTTTTAATAGGAAACTTTTCTACTCTCGTTGATTTTCCTACAAAGAACAGTGTGGTCCCTGTAACTCGAATGTATATTTAAAAAACTTTAGGATGTAAATCTACAGTTGAAATTCCATGCAACGTATCGAACCTATTTACTACACCCTCTAAAGAAAATGTTTATTAATTTCAAGCGAGTGAATGTAGGGAAATACATTTAATTCCTTAGTCCGACACAATCTTTTATGAAGCTGAATCATTTTACGAAAACAACTCGGAATGTGGCCCTTTATTTTAGGGAAATATTGTGTATAGAAATCAGAATTCAATTATTTAGAATGTATTATTTCGTTCTTACATTATAATTATTCGAAGATTAATACAGACTGATTCAGAAGTCCGGCGACATAGACAAAAATGGAAAGAGGGAAAAGTTGTTGGAAATGTGTAGCTTTCAATGCATTGTGCTTGAATTTTCAACTTATGATGCATCGTTGAGGCTATGCACTAGTACCACAGTCTAGTATATACAGCCAGGAAGCTTGAGTTGATGAGAGTACTAGGAACAATAGACTGTGCAGGTACTATTTCGCATTGTCTGTAATGAGGCAATAGTAGCGATCCTAGTGGTTAGCACTATCTATGGATGCATATTTACTACGTATTGAGCTTCGTGACTGTATATACTAGACCAGTGATGTCAAGAAAGAGCATTTTTCTGACCTTGACGTCGTGCGCGGGCAGCAAGCGGAAAGTATGGAAAGAGGAAGGGTTGTGTATATGAATAAGCAACCTGTTGGATTAAGAAAACAGTGGTGCACAAACTTCAAACGGAACGTGAAATTTTATGTCGTTGGTTTTTATATGGCTTCTTTCTGTTTTATATTATCTATATTGTCTGTAAAACAAAAGTACTAACACTGATTTCTTAATATTGCACTTGTGTTTTAAATGTTAATAACAAAATAGAGAGTTAGGAAGGAATATTCACTTAAATTCCATAGTAGTATAATTATACTGTATTAACTGAATGGAACACATCATTCATAAAGAAAGTGACATTCCAAAGAAGGAGAATGAGTATGACATGATAAGTTGGAATTGATATTGCTGGTATCTTTAGTCCTACAAAAGTAATCAATAAACTAATGAAAACAATATTACAGTAAAAATCAAAGTTATCTAGGTACTGTATATGTTTTAAGTATAACTAATATTACATAACAAAACTCTTATTGCGTTACGCTTTTAAGGTGATATTTGTGAGCAACTTCCTATCATCAGAATATTAAATTATTTTCTCGAAATGTGCTGAAGCTATAGAGCTGACATTTTTACAACACATGGGCACGTATCTTTTGCTTTTGATGTAACAGTAGTTGCTTTGTTAATTCATTTTCTTACAAACAATTTCCATGCGGATATTTTCAAAAATTTCAATACACTATCTTCAATAATACGTATATACGATATATTAGATTTACGAAAACATTCTATAAGGCTACTAAATAAATAGGCCTATACCTGAAAATTTCACTTTTCTATACGAAAAGTTGAGAAAATATTTATTTTGAATAAAAAAATCAAACTTGTGAAAAATGAGCATTAAAATTAAAACTTATATTCTTATAATGCACTTATACTTCTCAGGCATATCTAAAAATTAACATGGATACAGTTTTAATAAGTTCTCTTCCCTTTATCTATTGAATCAGTGCTGGCCATCCCTGAATATAGCTCGACCAAACGGCATATACTTCCACTTTCGTCTGTGTCTTTCATTTCCGCTGTAAAGCGCTCGGGCTCTCCTGAGCTCTGAAGCGCGCGCTTGCTCCTGTGGGCATCAATTGACAAGCCTGTACTAGACTGTGCTAGTACGACACACCCGCCAGTCCCAGTGCTGCCAAATTAATGACTTTTCCGCTAGTTCTACCCGATACGTATTATTTAGGGGAGGATACACAGGTTTGAGGATTAAAATTTAGGAAAATTAAATATGTTTTTTTCTCAGCAACTAATTGCTCTTTCACATTGCAATTTGACATGTTCAGCATTCACTGCTTCTGAAACTTTAGACTATTTTCAGATTTACTAAAAGTTTCACCATTATGAGCTGACACTAGCATCTTATGGTGCGTAAGATAATGACTAGTGCTAGGATTCTGATGATCTATAAATCATGAAAAAATGTCCTAAAACAATGCATTTATGACCTAAAAATTTTTCAAAAATTCCTTCAAAAATGTCCTAAAAATTGCTCTTACATAATTGGGTTAGTAGGAAAAGAGGTTTTGTACTACTTAATATTTAGACTAGTAATTAAATTAAATTATAGTACTAACATTCAAGTTTATTTAATTTTACACAATTTTTTCTAAGTAGTAAACTTTAATTAATTATTTTACCTGATGTAGTTCCATGTAGTCCACCACAAGCCCACTCTTATCCGGAACTAGCAGGTATAGAGGAGTCTATATTGAAGGAGTGGTTGGACTGATCCATTACATGGGGTGTAAAACGTTAAAATGGCAATATTTGTGTAGAAAGACGATTAAAATATTGTGAAAAATAATGGATAATAATGGACAAAATATGTAGAGAAAATGTCAAAGGAAATAAATATTATTTTACATTAATAATGGGGATTTATGGCCAAAATTAAATGAAAATGCCTAAAAAATGAGCGAATAAAACAAAAAATGTTCTTACGAGTTGAAACAGGCAAAAAATGCAAAAAAAATACCCTAATAAATGTGTCTTAAAACACTCAGTTTATCACATAACGTATAAATACTAAATCAGCTATGTTTCTGGCTAAATAGACAAAAGATGCAATTTCATAAAAATCCTAGCCCTAATAATGACAATACGAGAGCCCCTTCAAGAGCATCAAGAGAAAGCAGAAAATACATATAAAGTAAAAGCATTTGGTAAGGAAATAAGCACGACAGATGTAGCCAAAAAGCATGTGACTTCCGACATGCAGTAGTGCTTGCTAGCCCACTCTATTTTTTACAGAGTTCAGTTGCTTTTTATAAGAGGCAACTCGGAACATTTAACTTCGATTCATGATTGTGATGTAGACCAAGGATACTGTTTTGTATTGTATGAAACCGTGACAATAATATCTATTTCTATATTTATTTATTTTTATTTATTTAAGCCTTCTCTTCCCCTCTACCAGGGGATTACAACGACAATATTATGAATACAATTACAATTATAATTACAATTAATATTAAATTTACAAATACAATACAAATAAAAGTACTAAAAGATTAACTGATTAATAATAGCTACACAGTTTATTGTAAAAGTTAAGAAGAGAGACACATTTTTTTATTAATTAAGTAAAAAGTAATCCTACTCTACGCAGTAAGAAAATGCTTAATAAGTTTTCTTTCGAACGTTACTAAATTCCGAAAGTCTCTGATGTCACTGGGTAGGTATTCCACAAGCGCGAGAGCGAGATTATGTATGATGATGAATACGACGATGTCTTATGTTTTATATGTATAATTCCTTAATAATATATTTCAAGCCAGAAGTAAAACATGTAATAGTTTTTTCTGATGCATGTGACGGGTAGAATAAAACGTCATGTTGCTGCCATATGTATGACTGCTTTACATGATTCTCACGGCGGAAAATAGCAGAAATTGAAGAATGCTGGATTTGAAGTAAAAGACCTGCCCTTGGGCAGGAAACTATGAAAAAATATGTGTACATTTTTATATCATTGTAATGTACGTTTTCATTTTAAGTTGACACCAAATTAAGTTGAAAGTGTGTTGTTCTTATTATACTCTTGCTGCTATTGTATTTTATTATCTTGCTCCCTACAGTTTGAAAAATAAGCACATAAAGTAAGCGCTGTATTAAATTACTTGTAGCAATAAACATTAATATAGGCCTACACGAAAACTTGGGTGGGTAATGTGTATTAAGTCCAATTTTTCACGGCTTCTCCTTACGTTTAAGCCCATGTTAGAGTCTTAAATTAAATTTGAGTCTAAGATATTTTTAGGAAAGGTTAACAATACTCTAACAAACAGTATAAGAGGACTACCAATTAAAAATATACAAATTAGGATTTATTGGAACTATTCAAACTTTAAAAATCATTGTACTCGGAAACAACTTTTCTGTAGCCAACACGCTTTTTCCACCCACCCGCCAATTTAAAACAACATACTACTTGTATAAAAATCCATAAACAGGAATAACTTTTGAATAATTTCAAGGGAAAAATTGTCCCGGGGCCGGGTATCGAACCGGGGACCTTTGGCTAAACGCGCCAAGACTCTACCAACTGAGCTACCCAGGAACTCTACCAGATCCCGACTAAATTTCTCCCTTTATTTCCACAGACCTCAAAATGGGCTGACAACCGTCAAGCAACCAACATTGAGTGCACACAAACTCTGTGTGACTTGAATTGTGGCTTTCTGTTAACGAACAGTGACATGTATTATGCAAACTTAGTTTTCAGGTATAGCCCTCTGTGAAGCTGATTTGAATAATTTCAAGGGAAAAATTGTTCCGTGGCCGGGTATTGAACTCGGGCCTTTAGCTAAACGCGCCAAGGCTCTACCGACTGAAAGGGAGAAATGAAGGGTTCAGAACCAAAGTGGGCCAAGTGCCATTTATTAAAACCATACAAAAACAAAGGTTAAAATTAAGTTATTATCATAATTCAATGGAAACATATAGCAAGTAATATAAAGTAGGTTATACACATTAAAACTAAATGATATGTCAATCTTCATTAAACTATGGTATCCACTTAACTTTAACCCTTGCTTTCTCCTTTTGTAATAAACGGCACTTGGCTCACCACGGCTCTGAACCCTTCAAACTGACTCGGGGTCTGGTAGAGTTCCTGGGTAGCTCAGTTGGTAGAGCCTTGGCGCGTTTAGCCAAAGGTCCCGGGTACGATACCAGGCTCAGGAACAATTTTTCCCTTGAAATTATTCAAATCAGCTTCACAGCTAAATTTCCAGGAATAACTCTTCCCAAACAGAAATAAATTTCTTTGAAGTAGGTGGCCTTAGAGGTGTTCTACTCGTTGAATCCATGACTTTACACTGCATACACTACTATAGATCCAACCAGAGCTAGTAACTCTGGCACTACACGATCCGTCACAGCTCTGAGCTCTACTCTATTTCTCCCTGCCTCTTCTCTGAGAGGGAAAGCGTGCTCCCACGTCACAACTCGGTCAGTTGGAAATGGCTGCTATAGACAGAAATCAAGCGGCATGATACCCGAAATCTGGGTGGTCGTTAAATAGAACTACGTTACCAATGAAACGTCCCGGAAATTAAATATCTAACATCAGTCTTGTAGCGCAACATCTTGTTAGAAATGGTCAGTAAAGGTTAGGGTGACCAGACGTCCTCGTTTGTCCGGACCTGTCCTTTTTAGGTCTTTGTCCGGGGTGGATTTAAAAAAAATATCAAGAAATGTCCTCCTTTTTTGCAACGTGTATGCTTGATATTTTGAAATTATCTGATTTGACGCCTCTTTCAAATAATTTGCCTGTAGGTGGCAGCAGCATCGACGGAACATACTGTGCTCCAACCACGAGAAAGTCTCTGCCGGATGAGACGAAGGGAGTAATGCTGTGAATGAATGTTGATGTCATAAGATGTCATAAGGTCACACACGTGGGTACTCGTATCTCTATTGGCTCGCTGTCACAGCACAAACAATAACATTGATGCACACATGTTTATACTACCCTTGTTACAAAATTAGATCACTGTTAATCTCCTGGTCTTTTAATCTCTCCATGCAGGAAATAACAAATGCAGGAGAGCGCATGGTTTTTAAACAGACGTTATAACGATAATATTATATATCTACTTCGCTCCAATAGATGACGCAATAGTAAGCACATTCCTTTCACGGTTGATCTCCTGGTTGGAGAACAGCACTGTTTGCGAACGATCATAACTCTCTTTGCTCCTCCTTGTTATGGTCGTTGCTCAAAGGTAGCTAGTAAATCGAGAGATCGAGGTGCGAATATAAATTTAATAGATATTTTCTGTTACCTTTAATAACTATAATTCCCTTGATTTTCGTATGTAGCTAACTGTAAAATTATTATTATTAAGCTTTTTAAATTATTTTGTAATAAAATAGATAATAACATACTTTTAAGCATGATATAAACCTAAATCTGTACTGTAACTATTTTTAATGAAATTGATATTGACGTAATTTAAAGTATAGATTAATATAAGCCAAACCTAAATATAAGTACATATTTTCTGTCCTCTTTTTTCGAATAATGTCCTCTTTTTTGAAGATTTGTGTCCTCTTTTTATCAGTGTGAATCTGATCACCCTAGGAAAGGTGCCCTTTTCGTTTAAAGGCCGTGAAAACACAGTGCCTCATAACATATTTTATAGGCGATCAGTACGTAGTTTGTTCTCAAAGATCCCTGTCTCACGAACTCTGACTATTAAATTTCCTACAGCTGGCCGCACAGGTTGACGCTGATTGAAATCTACGGCGATCAAACGGCAGCTTCGTGCGTCAGAAAGTAAAGATGTTTTGAATGCTTTCCTCTTTCAGCAATGCCATTTTTCTCTTCCAGTAGACAGATTTTGTGTTACGTTGCTCATAACCAAAGCCCGGGACTTCAGCAGGTAAACAATGCTTATAGGTTAAGTATGAAAGGAGGTTTACTGAACCCTGACGTTCGTTACACACAGCGAGGATTCGATACGTACACGGGTGTTCTACTACAGACTACGACAAAAATAACACCTCGCCCAAACTTTAGCGTAATAACAGAAGGATTATATTACGTTTGGCAAAGTGAACTGCAAAATAGTATAGGAATATAACATTAATTGCAAAACCAAATCTTACACATTCATATGTTATTCCTCACACTGTTTTGTTTACAAACACGAATCATATGATTTGTTGCAATGAACCACAACATACATTCTTAAATTATCAAATGAAAAGCTTCTTTTATTTTCTGACAAATAATTTTTTAACTGAGAAAAGGTTCCTTCAACGTCACATGATGTGGTGGGGGGAAACTTAAACCATGTAACACTATCACAATCACTGTCAATACTGTTCAAAGCTTTATCTATTGGATTTGTTATTTTATTACGAATTTCACAAAGTTTGGAAAATCCAACGTTTTTCTTGAGAATGTTTTTAAACTTTTGTTGCACCGACACAATTTTTTCATCTTCACTTTGAATGTTTCCAGTAGACAATCCCTCAACGAGTCTGATGGCCTCAATCATTTCCATATTTCTTGCCTGTACCAGGGTAATGGTTTTGGAAAGGTCTTGAAACTTACTTGCAATTAACTTCAAATCTATTAATAACTGGTTCGAGACGAGGCATTTGGCTTCTTTGATTGCAGCGCTGTCTTCGTTATCGAGTACATTAATATTTCAACTATGAGATTGTAGTATTTCCCATAGTAAATGGCAGCGTACAACCACGTTCCCCATCTAGTTACAGTGGGCTTGGGCGCTAAAGGAATTTCTGGCGCCATTTCTTTAAAGATTCTTGTTCTAGAGGGTGATTTCAAAAATATTTTCTTCATATAAGAAATAAAACGATCCACATGACTGAAACAGGATCGAATTTTTTCTGCAACTCTATGCAAGCAATGAGCCAAACAAGTCACATGGGTCAATTTAGGATACAGCTGTTGAATTTCCTTAGCTGCTTTTATCATATAAGGCGCTCCATCGGTAACGAGGAGTATAACATTTCCACGTTTGATGCCGTCGGGCCATAAAAGAGACATTGATTTTTCGAATAAACTTGAAATGGTTTTGTGATTCACTCTTTCGAGTAATTCTGAAGTTAATAAAAACCTTTTCCCCGGGCTTTGTGGATTGAGTATTCCAACAACAACATTTGCTACACTCCTATGCATGCTGTCACTGTTTCATCTACAGAAACCCTAATGTTGTCAGATATTTCTTCTCGAATGCTATGCAGAACATTTTCGTAACATGACATTAAATATCCTTTACGTAGAGTTGTTTCAGATGGGGCAATTCTACCCGCATACTTCTCTATAAAATTCTTGAAGTGGGGGTTTTCCAACTTGTTAAAAGGAATGTTGGCGCTCACCATCATTTCACACAAATCCCGGAAAAAATCATTGTGTCTATCAGAATTTGAAACAGAAGGCGCGCTTGCTTCCTTCTCGTTACGTATGAATAATTGTAAATGAGCTTCATGTCTCTGAGTTTTGATATGCTGTTCTATGTATTTCGTACTCGCGCCCCTTATTACAGTGTGACACACGTTACATTTGATATTAATGTTATCTGTACAAAAGTACTTACTTCCGTATGCTTCCACAAGTTTCTTTAATTTATCTTCTTTTTTCAGTGAAACTTTCGGTTTAGTAATTGTGCACAGTAGACTTGTACTCGCCTGTACTCTTGCAATGTTAGCTATCAACTACCAGACAAGCGATCACTAGTATGAAGTCGAATGGGCAGTCTTTCGGGACTAGGCGGAGGTAGTTTCTTTACAAACACAACCAGCAATATATACTTTGTGTATCATTAACCTGTTTTTAAACTGCTGAACTCCCTAGACTTGCTCATAACGAATGTATGCAGAGTTAACTGGATTGCTTTGAGTTTTCTTACAACCTACTATATGATACGCGACATAACTCTCTTCCATTTAAAACATATGAGCACACTCAAATATCTTAGACGTCAAAACGGTGGTGAACATTTGCAGTATGTCGCACAAGGCAAGTCTCCTTTCAGGTAGTGTCATAATCTGTTCAGATTGTTAATTTATTATCACATTGATTATATACAGGATGTAAGGGGTATAAGTGTCGTCCTCTTCACAGTTGTCGGGGACGGTCTACAGGATCAAGAAATGTCCAAACAACATAGGATCAAAGCTTGATAGTTTTCCCAGGACAAAATTATTTTCTTATTTAATTTGAGTTATATTGCTTATAACCTTAGTAAAATTACGAAAACAGTTACATCAGTAGGTATATCAAGCAAAGAGTTAATATTACTTTAAATAAATATTTGTGTGTTCTATTACGTTTTCGTGAAATTAAATAAAAATGCATGCTTAAATTTGTTAATATTCTGGCGTGAGAGACGTGGCAACGTTCAGCTGGCAGTACTCTGCACAGACGTAAGTACGAGCCAGCTGAGTTCAAGCTCCCTGTCCATAGCTCTAGTGCTGAGCGGATGGCAGTTCAGTACAGGGTATTCGATAAACAATTCATATTGTCATTCACAGTTTAGGAATATCATATGTTATTAATTTATGGAGAAAGTCGTCGTAATTCAAGTGAGGCGAGAAAGATGTAACACCGTCAACGTTTTCCTCAAAGAAGGTTACCTACTCGGCGAACATTTGTAGCAGTTTCTCAACGATTATTAAAAACTACCGCGTTTCGACAATCACACAACCAGAAATTTGTTTAAAAATAATACTGCTTAACGAAAGCGGGTGAGATTAAAATGTTGCTTTAGAAAAAAAAATGGTGTGATTTTGTGTAGAAAACCATTATTGTTTATTCTTCGGACGTACAATTAAAAAACGGAGCAATATTGTTACATAAAATGTAAATTTACTAATGTTCTATTAAAGAGATTAAAAGTTTGTATTTGCTGCTCGTTTTATGCAAACAACAGTATTGTCATGGTCGTAAGACTAATCAAACCAGTAATACCCGTCGACTGGGACTGGGAGTGCCTCAACATACATTTAATTTTTAAATGTATATAATAATGTGAAATAATTTTGTCATAACGACTTAAAATAATCTCATGTTGTAGAAATTTCGCCAAGTTCATTTTATATGCGTGTGTAGAATGTCATAAGAATAAAAGAATAGCTTCCAAAAAAAAAAAAAATAAGTCTAAGCTTTATTAGATGTATATTTGCACACTAATAAACAAATTACAGGTGCACATGTGATTCAACCTCATTTAATTATTGTTTGGAGACGCAATTAATAATTAAATATTTTTCCATATTTTGTGCGGTCATTGATCGTATCGTCAATGGCAACCTATACGTAGGAATCATCAAATTCAGCTCTAATCATTTCCATTGTGTCAGCACAATCTAGTATATGCAGCCACGAATCTTAAGTTTATGAGGGTACTAGGAACACTAGACAGTGCCGGTACTATTTCACAATGAGGCGATAGTAGCGATCCTAGTGGTTAGCAACTATCTATGGATGCATATTTACTACGTATTGAGCTTCGTGACTGTATATACTAGACTGTGGTGTCAGTATAGCAGGAGTTCAAATATTTTTTCTGGAGTGTTGATTCATGCGAAATATTGAAGTTGCAGTATTTGCGTAGAAATGCTTGAAACTTTGGAACTCCAAATTTATACCATGGTTTGCAGCAACCATTACCATGCACAAATTTTTATTAACTTCACCGGTAGAAAACGAAGAATGTTTCAGCACCACTTGTGTAAGAAGAACTTGTTTCTTTTCGACGGAGCACGATTTTTATTTCTCACATGAAGTTCAATTTCTATATGCTGTTCTAATTGTGACTTCATGGAGCACCCGATGCGTTTGTCACGATTTTACCATCGTAGTACAGGAATTGTCAATTGAAATCCAGTCTTTTAACTTGGATGCGAATGACAGTAGACTAGCTATTTGTATCAACTGATGTCAAAATAAGCTTCTCAAGAAAACAGAAAAATCCACAGTGTATTCTTTCAAAATATGCAATATCCTTCAAAATGTATAACAATTTGTAATATTTGCCAAATATTTATTATGCACCAAAATATGTAAAAATATGTAACTTAAAACTTCGGAATAATGATCTCTCTTATATGATTCGCCGACATTTTAGCTTTCCTTATAGCTATATATTATATAGGAACAGAATATGTTGTAATTACATAAAATCCGGGCTCTAAATAACACACAACATAAATCATCTAATGTTAAATTACGCAACAATGACATTATGACAGAAATCTGGTAAGATATGCAAGTATAACATGAAACCAAACTGTTTGAGTTACTGAATTAATTACAAGCACATTCAATCCATTACGCATAATAATAATAATAATAATAATAATAATAATAATAATAATATTTTAATAATAATATTTTAATAATAATATTTTAATAATAATATTTTAATAATAATATTTTAATAATAATATTTTAATAATAATATTTTAATAATAATATTTTAATAATAATATTTTAATAATAATAATTATTATTATTATTATTATTATTATTATTATTATTATTTATTCTGGCGAAGTTAAGGCCATCAGGCCTTCTCTTCCACTTAGCCAGGAACAAAAGAAGCTGATACAATTTTACAGACTAATATTTAAAGACCACTAATAAAAATTTATATAGTTATACAAGCATAAGTTGAGTAAAATAATGCAAAGATACTAAACAATAATTACAAAATAAAATAGGGCTAGAAGTTACACTTAATGAATATGCAAGCGGTAAGTGAACCAATATTACAAATTACAAGAATTACAAATTCAAATGTAAATAATAATAATAATAATAATAATAATAATAATAATAATAATAATAATAATATTGAACTGCCCCCTATTGAGGGTAGCCCTTAGGGACTCAGTATATCCTCAAAAAAAATTAATATACATATGTAAACAAGATATTAAATTTGAAAGAAGGGAAACAAAGAAAAGGGCGTGAAAAATTACAATTGCTATTAATATTGCTCCATGTGATGAATTAGGATTTGGCAAAATTTTTTAATACAATTATCACAATGTCATCCCTCAGAGATGTTGGCAGAGCAAACTGCCGTCGAAATTCTTCGATAAAGCTATACAACAGTGAGAAAAATTACATATATATATATATATATATATATATATATATATATATATATATACACACATATACGCAGAAAGGAGAATACTGGTGTTTAAACAATTTACTTTTAAATTAATATTGTTCGACAGTTCCTGAGGGAGGTGGGTAGGGAGTTCCAGAAACGAATTGCTGATACTGTGAAAGAGGAAGAATAGTGAGCTGTTTTATGGCAAGGCATAGATAATAATAATAATAATAATAATAATAATAATAATAATAATAATAATAATAATAATAATATTTATTAATTCTATACACTTGAGCTACATTAGGCATTGCAGCCCGAAAGAGCAGAAGCTCGTGCTCGTGCTCGGGCGCAGTTCAGATCAGTTATACAAAATATATCACAAAATTACGAGAGTTCATTGAGCACAATCACATTAATAAATGGTAAAATACATAGAGCATGTAATAACAGTGTCTATATACAAATAGAAAATACAGAAGTACATGAATATTAGAGTAACAATTTTTAACTCAATTAGCTTAAACAATTAAATAATTAATCTGATTTGTTTCTTAAATCTATGTGTGTTAAGTGTACTTAGCTCAGGGTAAGCTCTAATTAATGTATTATATATTATATATAATAAAGGGTCATTTTTAGAACGAGTACCCAGGCTGTGATAAGAGGACAAGAAATTAAAACGCACTGAGAGATAGTTAGGCGAAGAAGTATTGATGATGTGATATAGGAAAATTAGTGAATGGATATATCTTCGGTCTTGTAATCTTACCCATTAGAGCGGTTGAAGGGGAGATGTAATGTGGTTGTATTTACTTCCAAATGAAACGTATGCAGGCATTATAAACGCGGTGCAATCTTTGTGCTAGAATTTAAATCTGTTAGTAGAATGTCGCAATGGTCAAAATGTGGCAGCTTCACAGTGAACTCGTAAAACTCCACCATTCTTTCTCGGAAATCCTGTATTTTTTCGGGAAGTCGACCTATCTAGAAAGCCATGGCTATCCATGTTTGGGTCGTGATCCATAGGTTAATAACTTTGGGTTTAGTGGTTAACACTAAGGTTGGCTGCAAGTTTGGCGGATTAAAATTGAGCGAGGTCGATAAATTTTAAATGACGGTAACTTTCTTAGCATGACTTTCTTATAGAGGGAGTAAAGCCGTAAATCTCCTGTCGAAGGTGTTGATCACGTACAAGAAATATTTTCCTGACAGAGAGCCCTGGGGGAAAATTCGTGTGTTCTGTCTCTCTCACCGACAGCGACATCGACTTTGGACACTAAATAACGTCTGTAGTTGAAATTGTCATTAAACAAAATAGTATTATAACTGCAGCCACTACTACTACTACTACTACTACTACTACTACTACTACTAGTACTACTACTACTAGTACTAGTACTAGTACTAGTACTACTACTACTACTACTACTACTAGTACTACTACTAGTACTACTACTAGTACTACTACTACTACTACTACTACTACTACTACTACTACTACTACTACTACTACTACTACTACTACTACTGCACACATTCGAAAACGGAGGTTACAGAACCAATGGCTTACGCAGAATTTTGTCAAGAGGGGTCATTATTGCTTTTTTTTACATTACTAGCATTTTAATTTTTTGTATTATTATTATTATTATTATTATTATTATTATTATTATTATTTAACGGTATGTACAGGGTGATTAACGAGGATTTACCGCCACTTACGAAGCTTATATCTGAAGACATTTTGACCAAAGATGTCACATAAACAATTGTCCTATTCTCAATATTTACAGAGTTACACTAATTTGAAGTTGTTTGTAAAATACCTTCTTTCTTTAGTTTTAAGATGAAATAATATTGCAAATAGAGAATGAACTATTCAGAAGTGTCGTTTCTTTAATTGGCAAGTGTTCTGAAGCTAAAATTGTGCTGTGAACTACTTAATTACTTAGTACAAACATCTTTTTCTTTTAAGAATAATGTAATTTTCTAGTTAAAAATAGAAAAAAATGTCTGTACGAAGCAACTAAGGAGTTCACAGCACATTTTTAGCTTCATAATACTTGCCAGTTAAAGAAATGATACTTCTGAATGGTTTATTCTCCATTTGTATTATTCTTTTACCTTCAAACTAAAGAAAAAAAGTAGCTATTTTACAAACAACTTTAAATCAGTATAACTCTGAAAATATTGAGAATTGGAACTATGTTTGTATGACTTTTTTGCTCAAAAGTCTTCAGAAATAAGCTCCGTAAGTGCCGGTAAATCGTCGTGAATCACCCTGTAAATTATACGATCTATCTATGTCGAAACCAAATAACAGAGAATATGTAGATGATCGACTGTAGACATTATTAATAAAAAGTAATCACCTAACTAGGTTTCTGTTTACTGATGAAACAGTTTTATTTCTCGGTATCTGCCGAAAAATTTAATCTCGCAAGTAACTAGACAAACAAATTCCGCATTCGATGTGGGAATATTTTAAAGGAGTGCATAAAGGAAACATACAGCCAGGCAGTGCTTATGATGTGATGTTGAAACATATGTATAAAGTCACGCGTATGTTATGAGTTACATAACCCGCGGATTGAACTTTTTCTATGAGAAACAGGAATTTTATGTATGCACATGACTCACATAGGTGAAAGGCTAGCTTCGAAATGAAAGCAAATATTTAAAAGGTTTTCATTTATTCAAGATCAAAATGCAAAAGGGTGGTACGGGATCCAATTAATTGATATGCTGTCAACATCGCATTTGGTTTTCTTTTTCATTTCGTGAAGGGATATGTCAATAATAATTTTGTAAATTTAATTTCCTCGTTGTGGGAAGTTGAGGGTAAGTGATGAACTTACAGCTAGGGACCGTATTCTGGTTCAAGGCGTACGAAGGTAAGTTTAGTTGTTCATAGACTATCTTGAAGTGACGTTATCTTTTGGCGTGTGCTACAGGGACTATCAGGGAACACATCTTGTTTGTACTGTAGTTGACATTCTATTCATGTTTGAAAACTGGACCTCGCAGACTGTTTGCAATGCATTCTAGTAATGAAGGCTGTTACTACGATGACCTTTCCTACAATTTAAATTATTTTTTCATTTATTTCATTTATTTTTAATGGCGGAGTTGAGAGCATAAGGCAGGCCTGCACAAGGTTTGTGCTCTCCGAGCCGGCTCACAGCTCATGAGCGGAATGCAGATATTAGCTGCGCTCTGTATAAGGGTGGACTGGAAGAAGGAGTGGATCTCGTACAAAATATACACAAAAGGAAGTACTATTACGAGTGCTTATGAAATGAATTCCCGTTCAGTGTTTGCAGAACTATCTTGGACTATTATTAAATAATAAAGAAATATTTATTTTAGAGAAGTAATAGAAATTCTATAGCTACTTAAATGTACAATATCATTTTGTTATATTCTTATTTATCAGTACATCAAAATGAGGTTTTATGCTGTTGGCAGCTGAAAGAAACAGTAGCCTACTGATCATAATGAAACATCATTTACAAATGTTCGATGTCTGCCTATATTAAAGTTGATTATAGAAAACAGTTGCTCACAAATATAAATGTTGAGCCAAACATAGCAATCATTTTCACAGCCAGCCTGTGTAGTCGTGGATATTATTGCTAATGTTTAGTCTTGTAAAACTCAGCCAGGCTAGTAGCATTATTCAAACGATCTTTAGCCCTTAGGTCACGTTGAAGGTCAATAAGTTGGAGCTGTAAATCGTTAAATGTTAAATGTTATGTTCCGTCTTTTAGATTCCTCCATACTGTACTGTAGCAGTAGGTAAGCAACGTGAAACAGTTACTGAGAATAAGCCTACACACTGCACTCCACTAGATAATTGAGTGGTCGTTTCCCTCTCTACCTAAAGCAACTCTGTCATTCTGACGTATCTTCCTCTCCGTTTCTGCGAGCGGTAAACACCGCTCTCCCGCTCCGAAGGAGCGCGCGCGAGCGCTGTTTGTGCAGGCCTGGCATAAGGCCTTATCTTCCAGTTCACCTATATAAAAATACATACCAAATATATTGTATATATCATGTATGTTGCAGATAGCACATAATCGCTAAGTGAAATGCGAAAATAAATACAATATGTGATATGAAAGAGACAATTTATTGTGTCTAAAAGAAAGGAAAACTGCCGCAAAGAAACCTCGTCCTTTTTCTTGGCATGTTCGACGAAGACCAGGAAGGGACCAAAGCAGCAGTCAAGGAGAATGACATTTCAAGTCTCTCAAATGAGTTAAAACACAAGTAACATATACATGTAATATATGCTATTCATCTTTTGTTAGAAACGTTTTCAGTTTGAAGATTGATTACTAGCTATCCTTTATATCGTCGTCTTTCTCTTCTGTAGGGGCGTGAGCATTTATAACCATCTACCCTTAAGTACTAAATACGATAACCTATCACTGATAAATTGGACCTTTTTTACTCCTGATTTTATTCTTTTATGAATAAAGAATCCTGTTCCTAATTGGTCATTATCGTTTCCTTCCCTATAATACAACAAGTATTCTCCTATTTGTGTTATGTCGTTCCCATCTAACCTAACCTCCTGTACTCCCACAAAGTCTATTCTATATCTAGTTAGTTCTTTTGCTACTGATGTTACCCCTCCTGTTACCCCTCGTGTTCTATATAGACTTGTAACATTTCAAGTACCAAATCATAAAACCTTATTCCTTTGCTGTGGTCGTGCCAGAGAATAAGTCCCATTCCGAGGCTTATTTGAAGGTTTCGTAACAAGCTTTTTTTTACTGTGATGGGTCGTTAGCCCTTCGCCCAACCCCCAAGCTGGAGGACCACCCCTCATCGGCTGTCCGTGATTGCTTATTCAATATATTCACGACTACCCTCCATATCTGGAGGCCGTCTCCTCTATCCGCAACCTGAGGACGCGCCATGCCGTGGTGTTAGGGATGATAATAATAATAATAATAATAATAATAATAATAATAATAATAATATTGTAATATTTAATCAAATTAGCTATTTCACACTTACTGTTGTTGGTAGGAATAGTGTAAGTGTAATTTGAAAATTAGGTTACTTATAGTATAGAACATACAATAATTCAGAAAAAACGCTTCTTGTAGGTAGCTAATGAAACAATACGGCAAATAGGAATAGATCTTAAGCTAAATCTTCAAGAGGCAAACGAAAATACTAAATTACTAGGATGTGTGTGACAATCGTCTTCGTCGTTAAAACCGCTAGTCGTGGTGATGGTGGTATTGAGTGGCTAGGGACGAGTTAAGGACGATCCTCCAGCTTGTCGGCTCGACAGTGGTCTATTGTGCACCCCGAATTATGGGATGAATGATAATGAGGTATACCAGCCCACCGGTCACATGATATCCCTCACTCGCTCACGCAACGGGCCTCCTACACCTCCAAGCCTTAAGTTCATACCGTCAAGGTGAGAGGCACGGGATCAATTTCGACAGTCCTTCTAGGGTGTCGAAGTGCCCTACGAAGTTTTCTTAAGAAATTAATCCTGGCACAGATATTGCGAAGGCTTGAAACCCAGAGACGTTTTCGGAGAGGACGCCCTTCCTGAAAGCGAACGAAGACATGCGTCATGACCCGAATATGCCTATAGAATGGGATGATGAAGGTGAATGATATGATATCATGCTAAACTCTTTTCCTACAAGGAAGAGGAAGGGAAATGGACCATGGCAATGATAATTCCAATTAGGCATTTGTCTAAGTAACTGTGGAAATCCACGGAAAAACAAGAATCAAAGTTGGTCGGTCTGGGAATTTTAACCGCGGACCTTTCGATGCTTAACGTATGAGCCACCTCTCTCGGTCTCAAACCACTAAATTAAAGATCAGAGATCTCTAGTGAAGACGAAACATTTCACAGTGGGTATGGGAGAGAAATCAATTTCCTGCCAAAGAGAAACCAAGTTATTTCAAGAAGATGAAACAACAGAAGCGTGATGCTTTTAAAGCCGATATATAAAAGGTCGAAATTTCTATCCTTATTGGTCAGTATGGTCTGTACGCTGAACAATACTAAATTACAGATCCCTTTGATATAGTTCCAGTAAAATCAACATAATTACTGGAGTTTCATACGGATTAGCCTTCAATTTTTAACACAATTACTTACGTAGAACAGTACAAATGAGAGTAATTAAATTCCGTATAATTTCTCATTATGTGTAATGCAGAATAGTTAAAATAACTTCTACTTTAGGTATTCACGATGAGTGGTCTTTGGTATGTTACAAAATTTTCATTGGTAGAGTAATCTAATGTTATAACCAATATCTCAGGATCTAGAAAAGGTAATAATAATAAATACATCTTCCAATCACCACCAACTTCTAACATAATCATCCTTCTTTTTCTTCCTACAGTTAGCAACAATTTTTAGAATTAATGCGTATTAATTAAGTTCCTCTACCAGACCACAGAAAGTGATGTTTGTATCCCCACTTGCGGAATTTTCTCTTACTCAAATTCTTCACATTGTGGAGACGGAAAAGGCATCATTGCTTAATCCCTGTTACGAAGATGATAATGAAGAATTAATTAATTCTTCCATTGCTTTGTTATTTAAATACATTCATTCATTCTTGTAATTAATATCCAATAATAATGCTTTTATTGATTTACTGTTATGTTTCCTAGTTAGAATTTCAGCAGTTAATTCGTGATATAGCAAGGTACGTGCAGATCTTTTCAGAAATCTGATAACTTTTTGTTTGACATTGTGTCAAAATCTAAAGTTGCTCAATTCCCCTTCTGCGCAGTATTTGATATTGAATTGTTGTGTTTGCTCAACTGTATTAGGTTTAAAAATGTGAATGAACAATGCTAATATTTATTGAAAGTAATTATCTACATTTAAAATTCAGTTTTACTACAATATAACTCTCTTGCAACATTTTATCTTTCCACGGTCACATGTAGACAGCTGCACTGCCGCTTCCGCCCTACCTTCGCGAGCGTGGAAAGATAAAATGCATGTACAATAGATAAATGAACACATTTACTTGTTTGAATGCTTTATTAATTATTTTGCTTCTTAACGATTTTGTTACAAATTTGCAAGTATTAAATATTTTACTCAATATATTATTCTCTCGTAGCGAAATCCGGTTGCGAAAGCCAGCTCTAACGACTGGGGGGGGGATCATCGTGCTAACTATACGATACCTCCATTCTGGTTGGATGATCGTCCACCTCTGCTTCGGCATGTGGGCGTGAGGCCAGCGGCCGGCTGGTCGGTCTGGCTGTAGCGCCACGGATTATTTTTATTATTATTTTTTATTTAATTTTAAAAATCTGATATTGAAATACGAATATGCCCTATATAAGGTATTTATTTTGAATACAAACTAAGGGAAGTTAATATTTCGATAACACACGAAATCAGTGAATTCGTATTAAGGAACAAAACTTCAATTTCACTGTAGGACGTACCTAAATGAACTTGATTTAATGATATTTCCTTTAGTGTAGCACGAAATTCCTTTAACATTATCCAGATTATTTTGTGAATTATCTTTAAAACTGTGTTCTGAAGTTTTTGCACTACAGGTTAAAAGACTTTCGTTTCACTTGGATGCATTTCCTATGTCCGCTTTTCTAAATGTAAGAAGTAACTCTTACCAAGCATTATAAGTAGAACCTATTTATTTTCTCTATGAGGGCGGGAGGGGAACATCCCTGTACACCGCGTCCCGAGATCTGTTGTGCACCCCTGGGATGAGTTGCCACCTACGCCGAACCGACCCTAAAGACCAGTCCCACCCTTCCTCCAAATCCGTGTACCACTCCAACCCAACAACCCCCACATTCCCCCCTCAAACGGTCTGAGGTGTAAGTCACCTCTCCCGTCTCCTCAACGGTCTGAGGTTTAGGCCCCCTCTCCTGTTGGGAGGGGAGTGGGTTCCGCTGCTAGCCACCAACTACCATGCTTGACATATCCACGGAGGCTGGTCGAGAGATTCAGCGGCTTCGGAAGGCCGCCGCAGGCGCGATCTGAAAACCAAGTAATACAACTAGAATGATGAGAAAAGGATGATGAGGGAGAAAAGGAAGTGGCGAGAATGAGTGGGGTTCCATACGCCTGATAAAGTTACCTGATATTCATCCTTAGGAGTGAGGGAAAAATCCCGAAGAAACCTCACCCAGGCAACTCGTCCCAAGCGGAGAATCGAACCGCGACGCCCTGGGTTCGGGAGGAAGACGCTACCACGAGATCACTGCCTTTACACACCTATGTAATTAGAATTTAATACTTAAATCAGCAGCATTGATAAAATCTAAATTAAATATCCCCTTACTTTTAAGCAATTTGTCTAAAATGTTGTGTTATAGTGTCATTTAATTTCATTTAGTGTTCTGCTCAAGGGCAAATCTTTCACTGCAAACCCAGCTTTCTGCAGTCTTTCCTATTTTCTGCCTTCCTCTTTGTCTCCTCATATGATCCATATATCTCAATGTCGTCTATCATCTGATATCTTCTTGTACCCCGAACTCTTTTTCCGTTCACCATTCCTTCCAGTGCATCCTTCAGTAGGCAGTATCTTCTCAGCTATCTAGTGACCCAACGAATTCCTTTTATTCTTCCTAATCAGTTTCAGTATCATTCTTTCTTTGCCCACACTTTCCAACACAGCTTTATTTCTTATTCTATCTGTCCACTTCACATGTTTCATTCTTCTCCAATGATATATCATTAATGATACAATATAATATTTGTTTCAAAAGAAGTGCAGAACCTCAGAAGGTACACTAAGTTATTGTCACGTGCTGCGATATTCATTAATGTATTTCAGTTCTGAAAATGTTTCTTCGTCCAGGACAAGAGAAAAATAAGTGAGTGATTTAATTTTTCCTTTAATTGTTAATTTAATTTTTTAATCGATTTTAATATGCTTAATATCTTACATTTGTATATATATATATATATATATATATATATATATATATATGTGTATATAAAAATTAAACGAGAAAGAAAGGAAATACCAACAAAAGGAAAGTAAAAAGAAGAAGTACTAAAGACCAAAGATGGTAAGGAAGTAAGTAATGAGAAACGGAAACTAGAAAGAACGGAAATACCGACAAAAGAAAAAAGGGAAGATCGGAAGTAGGCTACTCACAAAAGGAAACGAGTAAGGACGGAAGTTCCCTAATAAGGAAACGAATAAGGACGGAATTACCCCGAAAGGAAGCGAGAAATTCGGAAGTACAAACAAACGTAAACGAGAAAGGACGGAAGTACCGACATATGGGGGCGAGAAAGGTGGAAGTTTCGTCAGATGGAGGTAAAAAAAACAGAAGTGTCGATAAATGAAAAGAAGAAAGAACGGAAGTACTCACATACGGATGAGAGAAGGGAAGGAAGTACCGACAAATGGAAACGAGAAAGAATGAAAATACCGAAAAAAGGAAACGAGAAAGGACAGGAGTTCCGAGAAACGGAAATGAAAAAAGGACGGAAATGCTTACAAAAGACGAAAATACCCATAAAAGGAAAGAGGTATGGACAGAAATATCGACACACTGAGGAGAGAAAAGAAGAAAGTGCCGACAAACTAAATCGAGAAATGACAGACAGAAATACCAACAAAAGGAAACTAGAAAGGACGGAATACCGACAATCGGAGGCAGAAATACAGAAATGTGGAAACGAAATACAACGGAATTATGGGCAAAAGAAGCCGAGAAACGAAGGAAGTACTGACAAATGGAGACGACAAGTGACGGACAAACGCAGTTGCATGAAGACAGACGTAAGGAGAATGAAAGTCGGAAGAACAACCGGAAACGAGGACAGACGGACAACCGGAGACGAAGACGGATGGACAAATGGTGTTGGAGACTGACAGACATATGGATTAAAGAAATATGAGGGCAGGAAGGAACTTACGAACTGATTAAAATATTGATTAAATGGTTTGAAATTAGTGATTGACCTGGAGTGGGGAACGAAGGGTATAGAATGACAAGTCATTTTGAGAATGAGAATTATTTAGTGTAAACTTTTGGTTGAATCTGGATATCAATAGGCTCTTTAAGAGAAACATTCATCATGAACTAATTTAAGACCTCTGACTTCTTACGGCAACCAGTTTCTTTTGGAACCACCGGGTATTAGTCGCGCGGATGGTAAACGACTCGATGGTCTAACCTTAATTCCATGGTCTAGAACATGGATGTCCAAACACCTATAGAACCAGGAAATATTGCACGTCAAGCATGCTCTGCTGAGGTCTACAACTTTCCATATGAAATAGGAAAAACAACCTTAAAGAATATGCGCTGCGGGTTGCTTACGCCAGGTGTTATCTCGTACGAGTTACAATTGGACATCTGTGATCTAGAAGAAAATCTTTAATTTGTAACTCCACTTGCGTTGACACTCTAAGTTTCATCTCATTTGCTGGTGAATTAGCCGTAAGAAAAAGTCAATAAGTATGCACATTTATATCTTTATAACCTTTGCTGTGGAGACCTTTGGTCCTTGAAGTCATGACGCTGAAGACTTGGTATGTCAAATCGACCATATTTTGATGTCCATTACTGGTGATCGCCAACGCACTAATTAATTATTTACATCAACGCTTAAGTAGAGCTATTCAACGCGGAAATTCAATGATCGTGTTAGGTACTCTTTCCGAATCCGGCCCTTTAGACGAACTTTTCCTTCTTTAAAATTTATTTAATGCATTAATAATCTTCACATTAGGAAATTTGTTTAGATTTGGAAATAAATAAAGACAAAGTATATGATTATGTCTGGTGACCAGAATTTTATTTTGATTTTATTGGATATTTTACGACGCTGTATTAACATCTAGGTTATTTAGCGTCTGAATGAAATGAAGGTGATAATGCCAGTGAAATGAGTCCATAGTCCAGCACCGAAAGTTACCCAGCATTTGCTCGTATTGGGTTGAGGGAAAACCCCGGAAAAAACCTCAACCAGGTAACTTGCCCCAACCGGGATTCGAACCCGGGCCACCTGGTTTCGCGGCCAGACGCGCTGACCGTTACTCCACAGGTGTGGACTCGTGACCAGAATATTGTACGAAATGGAAATATAAAAATTAGAGATTTATTCTTCGAAGAGGTGGAAAAATTCAAATATGTTGGAGCAACAGTAACGAAAATAAATTACACTCGGGAGGAAATTAAACACAGAATAAATATGGGAAATACCTGTTATTATTCGGTTGAGAAGCTTTTGTCATCTAGTCTGCTGTTAAAAGTGTGAAAGTTAGAATTTATAAAACAGTTATATTACCGGTTGTTCTGTGTGGTTGTGAAAGTTGGACTCTCACTTTGAGAGAGGAACAAAGATTAAGGGTGTTTGAGAATCAGGTTCTTAGGAGAGGGATGAAGTTACAGAAGAATGGAGAAAGTTACAAATGCAGAACTGCATGCATTGTATTCTTCACCTGACATAATTAGGAACATTATATCCAGACGTTTGAGATGGGCAGGGCATTAGCACGTATGGGCGAATCCAGGAATGCATATAGAGCAGACGTCTCCACAAGCGTACTCGCGAGTAAGCCCCTGAACGGGACCGAAGCCAGTACATAATGAGCGCGCTCCGCCTCAACCATCCCCACCTGTACTGTACTCAATGTTTATGCGCAAACGAAGAGCAGTGGCGGACTGCCATTATCACTGTGTTGGTCTGAGTGTTCGATCGTTTCACATTGTCTTCTATTCATGGACGTAGTACATTTAAGGATGAATAGGAAGCGAAACTTTTTTGTGTTAGTGGGGAGAATGTGAAATGCTTCATTTGTTCGAAAATCCTTAAGGGTGTGTTAAAATTCAACATGCGAAGACACTGCACAAAGAATATCATACAATTACAGGTATGTTGGACATGTGAAATTAATTTTTTTTTGGGCTATCTGTATAACTGTTGGTTATACATAATAATCAGTATATTACAATACGTTCACACTCAATTCCGCATGACAAACATAAAGTTTTTCGTTTAATTTTAGGTGAAATGCGTAGATTTACAAATATTTTGATAAATAAAAAACAATAAAATACAAACAAAAATCACACACGTGTCCTCAGTTTTAAACAAAAAAAGCTTCTTGCTATCTATGTACTAGCTTGGAATATTAGAAAATCAATGAAGCCCTTTACAGAAGCATCATTTGTAAAATTGTGCATACAGGACGTTACTAAAATACTGTGTCCAGAACAAAGTCAAAGTTTAAGAAAATTAAATTGTTTCCAATTAGAGTTCAGAGAAAGAATTTCAAGATTTTAAATGTAATTGAATATGAAGTCGAAACCACAATTAACCAGTTTGTAGCTTGCTCACCTTGTTATTTTTCATCCGAGGAGTTAATGAACATTTTCCTGTGTCTGAATATCTTCTAGATGTAATTACAAAATACAACTGGAGAAGAACTTTTCCAGGCACTGAAAGGCACCATAGAACAGAAGAGGTTGAATTTGCAATGGATTGTGTCTATAGCAACAGATGGGGCTCCAGCTACATAGCATGTCAAAATAATATACAAACGTATGATATTTTTTATTCTTTTGATGTTATAATTTGTAAACATAAGCAGACCATTGCCACGATCCCCCACTGATCGCTTCCATCTGTTGAGGTATGAGTCCATTCCCCTGCTCTAGCCTTACAGCATACTGTGTTCGGCGGGCAGCATCGAGAGCACGAATGACGATACGCTTTTTGGAGACCTCTGATATAGAGTGTTAGTTGGGATGCCGGAGGGAAAAAGACCTTTAGAGAGGCCGAGACGTAGATGGGAAGATAATATTAAAATGGATTTGAGGGAGGAGGAATATGATGATAGAGACTGGATTAATCTTGCTCAGGATAGGGACCGATGGCGGGTTTGTGTGAGAGCGGCAATGAACCTGCAGGTTTCTTAAAAGCCATTTGTAAGTAAGTAAGTAAGTAGGAAACTTGTTATGATCATTTCTGGAGTGTAAGGTAAAGCTAATCCATGTCTTTGTATCCGTGATCTCTTTGCCATTCTATGCCCTCACTCTTTAGCGGAGAATATTTATTCTTCGTTGCACGGGACGTGACGTCATAAGCTCTCTTCACGAGGTGCATGTGAACTGCCGTAAAACGGAGCCGTATCCGAACTGTTCGCCTTTAAACGGTTATTACTTGACACTTTATAGAGGCGCATTTTTATGGAAAGGGATTAAATTTTAAAGAAAAGTTGTTAACATAAAGACGCCACATCTTGTGTGTTTTATGCTGGTGGCCAAAGCATATCCCTCCTTTATCTTCAGTCTATGTAATATAGACCTGCATGACTAACGGTCATAGCGCAGAAATTTATTAAATTTAATAACGAAGATACTTCTGATTTAGGGATTTTTCTCTTCACCGTAACTCAAGAACTTTTATTCTCACGTATAAAAAATGATGAATACTTATGTCGTTTTTTAAAGTTGAAGCAATGTAACGTAAATAGGTGGCAGTTTAGTACATAACAATAATTAAGGACTCAATTTTGAAAAAATGCAAATATCATGTTATTAAAAACGTCGTGCAGAATAGTGATTCTAGTTCATTTACCTTATTTCAGCTTTGAAATGCATGTCCCTACAAAAGAGCTCAACAAACTTCTTTTCATATTTAATGCTAGTAGTCTATAGTATTCCGGAATGAGTTGTATGTAAAGTGTATGACGTTAATTGACTACAAACGATTAGACTATGCTCGTGAATTTGTGAACACGTCAATCATGTGCCACTGTGAATCAAGTAACCGTTTAAACAATGAGCAAATACTCTATAAAACTTTGTCACAAGTTGAGAAGGAGGATAACTAATCTCTTATATTGTTGTATATGAGTCGTAGTAATTTTTGTCTGCCATGTGAAAGATTAAACATAACGATCTTCATGAAAAGAGGTGTTCTGAAGTAACATACCTTCGACATAATCCTTTGGATCGATTTCCAGAAATATCTGGGAAAATTATTTTTATTATTAAATGTGTATAATTTCCGCAATAAAAGTATGTCATCGGTATTCAGTGCAGCTATAATTCAGATAATGATAAATTTTACCATGGAAGAAAGGAATTGTTATGAAAACAGAAATATTAGAGAAAATAAACCCTATATTCTCCATCTGGAATTATATCTAATGCTATAATCTAACACTATGGAAGAAGGAAAAAATAAAATATATATTCGGAAAATGATAAGAGTCCGGATGTTTGGCAAAATGTATTTTTTAGCGGGTGGAAATAAATAATTATTTTCATAGATATAAATGTGATTTGGAGTAAATCAAAGTGATGGGGCCAATTTTTATTTAGCCTATTTGCCTTTTTAAGGTGTTTCTTATTGGTAAATGCCTTTTTGGTCATTTTAAAGCAACATTTCTTGTTTATTTCCAATTTTCTAGTTAATTTTAATGTAATGTTTATGAAATTTGAATATTTGAAACAATTACTAACTTTTCTAACAATAGTAAATAAAAGTAATTTATTTCGGTGCTTAATCTGCTAATAATCGTGCTTTGAATACTACTGGTATAATATGAATAATGATCGACAATCCACAGTTACAAATATAATATTGTCATGTCTTCACGATACCAACAATCAGCTTTATAATTTTAAATATTAAGTTCGTTCTCATACAAGTAGGCACGTAGTATTTTCAATTGTTTGCTTTCATATTTTCAAATCTTACTGTTACAACTTTGTGCTACACGTGTTTATTATTGTAGGAGAAAGAAATTTGAGTGAGGAACAGTTATTGTCGGGTGACAGAAGGTATAAGATCGGTTAGCTAGAATGCCTAAATTCAGTAAACCATTGCAAAGTAAACTTTATGCTTAAGTTAGTGAATTTGGTGTCCATGTATTTTCAACCGATGAAACAGATTTGTGAAATTACAGTTAATCACGAAAAGAGTATTTTATAAGTCAATTTGTGTTACCTACGCAGTAAATATGTGAATTATGTTGATATAATTTAAATTTATTGCTAAAATATATTATGCCTTTTTAAAATAATGTATAATGCCTTCTTCAAAGATTATTGTGTATTTTTTACGTTTTATTGTCTTTTTTGCCTGCCTATTTTAACTGTTATAAATGCCTAAACATCCGGGCTCTAATGATGATATTGTAAAGATTGAAAAGATAAAGTTGTTTAGACTCTTAATTGGAATTCAAGGAGTTAAATAGTTAACAAATAAATTTGTTTGAACACTTAATTAGAATTCAAGGATTTACTCTATAAGAATCTCTGAATGGATACTTGAAGTGAAAGACAGAGATAATCAAGGAAATCGTGGAGGAAGGAAATGTCTACACTAACGAAGACCGTCATCTAACAAGATATGGCGCAAACGACCTATTATAGACCAGAAAGGCAAATGCTCAAGTAAAATCTGTTTGTAAGCCGAAAGAAGATGTTTAATAGAGCATAGACAGTCGCGTTGAACTGACAGAAAAAAGTCCAAAAAATATTAAGGAAAGCCTCATTGAAATATATGCCTACTGATGGAATGTTGAACCACTACTCTTTTTTTTTTAGATCTTAGACTAATTTTGGATCTAAAGAATGCAAGAATATCTCGAGCTTGCAAAATAAGTCCTTAAATCTTTATAGCATTTGCAAACTCGTATTTATGCAAAAGAAGATTCTAATCTATGACTACCATCAAAACAAAAGGGAGGAATACGCTGAAAATTCAAAATGATGCCTGTGTGTATGCATGAATATACAGAGTGACGGAAAGTAACTCCCTATTGTAAAATGTTTATAACGTTAGTATATATTAATTTTTTTTTTTGAAACTTAGTAGTACATAGAAAGTGATCTATAATGGCACATGGTATGACACTGCAGGAAAGGCCATTATGAAGTCTGGCCTTCCGTTGTCTGATGCAGAGATAGTGTTGGAAAATGCACGGACCCCGCGCTACACTGGATCCCAAAACCATCAAGAATTGCCATTACATACTCATGGACACAGGATTTATGGTGGGTTGTCGCAGGCGTAGTCGTCCCTCGACATCCAGGACAGAGGTAACAGTGCAAAGTTATGTTCACCCGAAGTCAGCAAAAGTCAACACGACAGGCCGCTCGTAAAAGTGGTCTTACCCGTTACACAATCGAAATGTTTTGAACAAGAAATTAAATTTTCGTCCGTGGAAGCCGAATTACTGTCAAGACCTATCCGCGGAAGATTTTGACCATAGGATGGAGTATGCAGAGATAATGCTTGGTTGGTGTAAAGATTGGCTGAGTTCAATAACATCATTTGGAGCGACGAAGCTGTTTTTTAAGTGAGAGGATTTACAACTGTCATTATTGGGCACCAGAGGATCAGAAAGCTACGGTTGAGAAGTCGCAAAGCCGTCCTAAGGTTACAGTGTGCTATGGCATAACATTTAACCAAGTTGTGAGTCCGTTCATTCTTCGAAACACCATGAACGCAAGATGATATTTAGCCATGCTGGAAAATGAAGTTTGGTCTATTGTCTCCATCTGGGATAACATCAATGACCTCATTTTCATGTGCCCCTCATTTTGCACTGGACGTCTATGCCTGACTTAGTCAACATTTTCCAGGACGTTGGTTGGTCATCGTGGTCCGCATGAGTGGCCAGCACGGAGTCCCGATCTCCTGTGGTGTTGGATAAAGGAAGAGGTTTATTGCACAGGCCAAGAACTTTAGAGGATCGCGTTCGCCATGTCCTTACGAACGTACAACAACAGTTCCTGTTGAAGTTAGTAGAGACTATCCCAAAGAGTTTAGAAACACTTGTGGAAAATGCCGGTGCATATATGGAGTTTGTTTTATTTGCAGAGGATTTCTACCATTTCACACTCCACAAAAGAACTTGTTTCATTACAGTAGACAAATTATTAAGAAAGTTATTAGCGATTTCTAATGGAAAGTTACTTTCCTCCTGTGCTGTAAAGTTCAGATTTAAGAAGCTACTTTCTAAAATACAGGCATATATTAGATTTTACAATTTATTTTGGAATGGTCAGCTAAGCCTTTATTAATGCTATGTATCAATAAATTTAAATCTTTTTATTCAATCTTATGGCTTAACACTAATATAATATAAAACAAATTAATTCAATGTTTCATATATTTACATCGTATTGTGTCATACAAACGTTTTTGTCCTCATGGGGCATCTTCAGGTAGGAAGTGTTTTCAATATCATTCTAAACTCAATTAAAATAATCTGGCCTCATGTTTGAAAATAATAATAATCTTATTGAAGTGATAGTATATGTAAGTATTCAGCATAGTGACAAATATTGATCATACTTACTTACTTACTTACTTACTTACTTACAAATGGCTTTTAAGGAACCCGAAGGTTCATTGCCGCCCTCACATAAGCCCGCCAGCGGTCCCTATTCTGTGCAAGACCAATCCAGTCTCTATCATCATACCCCACCTCCCTCAAATCCATTTTAATATTATCTTCCCATCTACGTCTCGGCCTTCCTAAAGGTCTTTTTCCCTCCGGTCTCCCAACTAACACTCTATATGCATTTCTGGATTCGCCCATACGTGCTACATGCCCTGCCCATCTCAAACGTCTGGATTTAATGTTCCTAATTATGTCAGGTGAAGAATACAATGCGTGCAGTTCTGTGTTATGTAACTTTCTCCATTCTCCTGTAACTTCATCCCGCTTAGCCCCAAATATTTTCCTAAGCACCTTATTCTCAAACACCCTGAACCTATGTTTCTCTCTCAGAGTGAGAGTCCAAGTTTCACAACCATACAGAAGAACCGGTAATATAACTGTTTTAAAAAATCTAACTTTCAGATTTTTGGACAGCAGACTGGATGATAAGAATTTAATGACTTATAAAACAATATTGTGCAAGCTTGTGTATCAGTATATTGACCAATAATAAATATATTATAGAATTATTATATTATATTATATATTATATTATATTATATTATATTATATTATATTATATTATATTATATTATATTATATTATATTATATTATATTATATTATAGAATAATTATATTGGTCAATATACTGATACACAAACTTATACAATATTATTTTATAAGTCAGTATTAACGAAAGTTTATTGGCAATAGCACATGGCACCTTTGATATTATTGTATTAAGATTTAACTTTTGTGAGTCATCATTAGGTACTTATTCTTCAGCAACATTTTATAGCCATGTAGGCTTGTGAATTTTAACATTTGACATGATTATGTTTTAATAATTTGTATGATCAATATTTATCACTATACTGAATACTTACATATACTATCACTTCAATAAGATTATTATTATTATTATTATTATTATTATTATTATTTTAATTTATTTTAGATTAATATTGTAAACACTTCCTACCTGAAGATGCCCCATGAGGGCGAAAATGTTTGTATGATGACACAAAACGATGTAAATATATAAAACATTGAATTAATTTGTTTTATATTATATTAGTGTTAACCCATAAGATTGAATAAAAGGACTTAAATTTATTGATACATAGCATATATTATATTGCATAAATTATTTCTTTTACTTTATAACTGCTGAAATATATATATATATATATATATATATATATATATATATATATATATATATATATATATTAGTTTTATGCTTAATATTATTTATGTCTATGTTTCTAAATAAAAAATAAATGTATGTTAATAAGGTGTTTTGTGTTTTATTTTGTAAATCAACTCTCAAGTCCCTCGGATCTGTACACGTCCTCCAATGGATCTTGACTCACACTTCGGGAAATACTTATTTAGATGATGACATTGTTTGTTCATTGAAAATGATGTGAAGTACATGTGTACATTTCTTCATTCTTGATGTGGCGGTAGTATCATTTCATTTAACGACGCTTTCCAGAATCAGAAATCATTCAGTGTGGGTGAGAAGTTGGCTACAAATTTTTTATCAATTGAAAGATTTTTCTTCTAAACAAAATTCATTGTCTTCGACCGTGTTTCAATCCGCACAACTCAGATTCAACGATTATCATGGCAATAGCTGTAATGTCGAGGACTACAGGTTAATATAGGCCTATTTAATTGTAATTTTAAAATTAAAAGTACCTACAGGTCACATATTGCAGTTACAAAAGAGTTTTCTATTATACAATCTGAACCGTTTTGGTATGGATAATATTAATTTATTATTATAAAATTATTATGATGGTAGGAAAAATTTCTTACTGGTTATATTATGATTAAAAGATGGGAGTTTCCATATATGACAATCAACAATGCATAATCTGAAAGGACAAATGAAAATCGTAGATGATTAAATTGGCTACTACAAATCAACAGCGGGTACAATGTGTTCTTTGGTATGCTAAATTTGAGTGTGTTAAAAGAGTTCAAAGGAAATTTCGAAGTGATTATGGTGTGCGTAATGTACCATAATATTGTTGTATCGAACATGTGTAGAAACAGGTTGTGTTAAAAAAAAAACATGCTGGAGGTCGCAGGCCAAACCCAGTACGAGAAGCAGCTATCTTTTAGCTTGGCCTCCAAACTCCCCAGATCTAACCCCTCCTGACTTCTTTGTGTTGGGTTTTATTAACATTGTCTATTCACAGAAGCTCAGGAACATTGATGATCTGAGAGTAAAAATTACTCAAGCTTTTCAACAAATCACTCCTCTCATGTTACAACGGACATGGGATGAATTGCATCACCGTTATGAGTTGTACAGGGTACGCAATGGGGGTCATGTTGAGCTCTGAGGAATCTCTCATCTTTCAGTGTTGTATGCACAAAGTTTCAACAAATAAAGTTCAGTAGTAAATGTTTTTATTTTATCCATAACCAAACCGATCACCCTGTACAATTTACTTGTACAAAAATATTTTCCGTGTATATCTAGAAGTTTACCATTTTTAAGATATCTTATTTAGACCTACTTAACTTTAACAAAAGTGCCGGTAATTCAAAGCTTATGAATTGTCAGATTTGCTTCGGAAAGAATCTGAACCTCTTAATCGATCTAGAGGTAGTTACACAAAGAGCTACAGACAAACAAAGAGAGAGAGATAATCAGGATAATAGATTAAAAGCTAGACAGGCATGAGAAGGCTGGCAGGCGAACATAGAATGTGAGACAATCATACAGAGAGAGAGAGAAGGAGGGGTGGAAGAGAGGAGAGAGAGAGAATTAGCATTGTGATAAAAACCAACATACTGTGATTTAATGTTTGATGTCGGTAAAATTCTGCGAAAAGTTATTAGCCTACAAGGCTTTTAAAACCATATGAAAATCTCTTTGTAAATCTTGATAGTCATAATGACTAACAGAATAACATGACGAGAACCAACAGAAGAGTTGTTAATGTAACATTATATATTGTTTTATTCTTAAGCAAAGAGTACGTCGGTCGGCTAAGGCGCTTGCCTGCCGATCCAGCGTTGCGCTCGGGCGCGGGTTCGATTCCCGCTTGGGCTGATTATCTGGTTGAGATTTTTCTCGAGATTTTCCCCAACCGTAAAGCAAATGTCAGGTAATCTGTGGCGAAACCTCGGCCTCGTCTCGTCATATATTTTGATATTACCAATTTCATCGACGCTAAATAACTTCGTAGTTGATACAGCGTCATTAAATAACCAAATAAGGAAAGGGAGTCCGTGCTAGGCTTTTAATGCTATTTTTCAAGTTTCTGCTCTTTGTAGCTATACACCCTTCTTTGAATTTTTTCATAATAATTTATAGTACAGTAAATGCTCAAATAATTTAAGTCTGCTCTTTCTTACCTTTGAATTTAGGTATATGTACGTGAATGATCATAAATATTGTCAGAAAATGCAGGCTCTAAATTTCTAAAATGTTATAAGGAAATGAACTCACAATTGGACAAAAAATTACAAGGTACCACTACAAGACTTGTTAGAACTTAAATATCTGATAAAAGTATAAAAAGGTTACTAATAATATTTTTTTAGAATTCACTTTTTACTTTAAATTGAATTTTCCAGAATTTGAAACTTTTTCACACACATTAACTTATTTCATAACTCCACAACCATTCGAGATAGAATTCTGAAATTTTGTATACTGATTTAACATGCACTTATGCAAAAGGTAGACTACAATAATGCCCATTTCTTTGAAAATAGAAAAATTAGGTCACAAAATATTATGTAAATTTAAATATATTTTATATAGAACAAATAAAGAATTAATTGTATTAAAATGAATAACTCTACATGTCTGAGAATCTACTTTTCAGAAATAAGTGTTTATTACATGCAGGAAAAATATTAAAGATGTCACAGAGACCATAACAATGTTATGGTTGCCAAATGATGTAACTGCAGAATTTTCTTGTTTTTTTTTTTTCATACTTTAATAAAACTGGTTTGAAAAATATTATTAGTAACCTTTTTATACGTTTATCAGATATTTAAGTTCTAATAAGTCTTGTTGTGGTACCTTGTAATTTTTGTCCAATTGTGAGTTCATTTTCTTATAATATTTTAGAAATGTAGAGCCTGCATTTTCTGATAATATTTGTGGTCGTTCACGTACATATATTTTTAAGAGACACATTTTAGAAATGAATGGGTCACCCCAACAACGTTGCAACGTAATAATTGTATTTATTTATAATACATAATTCGTATAATATGATTGTTTCGTCGTTAAAAATACTTTCTTCAACATTCTGAGAATTATAGCTTGTGGAGGTTACAGCTTTGTTGGCGTGACTCATTAAATAGTATAATATTAAACTTTTTTATTTGTTTGATTTTGTATAGTGTTTTATCTTTGCGGGAAAATAACATATTCTGCTTCCATTCCATTTAATTTTCTTCCTTCTCTCCAAATCTTTGCAAACCTATAGGTCCTGCCTCTAGTAACAAAGGAAGGGAAACCTACTGTACTGCTGTTAACTCAAATACACGAAAGATTTTAAATATTATTGCAATTTAAAAGTGGGCAAAATGTTGTTAGATTTGTGGAGGAGAGATCAAGTTTAAATATAGAATTTTGCACTAAAATTTGTAAGTCTCTTTGTACAAGGGATAAAATAATAAGGAGAAGTTTAGAATTATTTAAAAAATGTAACGATTTTGATGGAATCACATTTCAAAAACGTAGTAAACAAGATAGAATAGTGATCGAAATATGGCTTAAATTACCTTGATGGAAGGTTACAAAAAGACAGAGCCCTGAAATTAACGAAATGTGAATTATGAATAGGCCTACAGTTAAGGGTAGAAACAGAAAAAAACATTAGATGACCTGGAAATAGAAATAGCATAAGAATAACCTAACATTCACCGATTTAAGTTGAGAAGGAGCAAAATTGTTGATATAAGATTTATAGCTGCGACAGTTTCATCACAAGAATGTGAACATAATATAGAGAGACGCGAAATAACAGTGAATAGAAGTGAAGTGGCTTTTAGAAGAGCAAACGATAAATTGCCAGATAGAGGATAAAATCCAATTAAACTTGTTTTCTTTTTGAACTACAAAAGCAATGAGAGAAAATAGATTGATGTACTTTGAGACTGAAAGAATTATGGGATGAGAATTTTATTTCGAGACAAATCGAAGTAGGATGTACAGACACGGAAATAAAATTTGAAGCTCCCTTAGTGTGCTTCGCTTATAACACAATACGCATGTGGAGTAAACAAGAGCCTCTGTATATATGCTACAAGTGGACAGTTGTGTGAAATTGTTGTCTACATACAGGTGGACTCCCATCAAGACTCGCTCCAAATTTCAATTCCGTGTCTGTACAAACCATCTCTATAGCAGGCCTAAGCGCTCAATGATTAGTCGATCAATTTCTATTGTAAGATTAATCGATCAAAATATTTAATCGAATAATCGAGTCGATGAAAATTAATCGGTTGTACTTGATATTAATTATTATTTTGTTAATGCAAGCTCAGAGTAAAAATTCGGACAATATTTGTCTCTCAGAAAGTGCTTACTTCAAACACGGTAATACTGGTATTTTGTAACTGCAAAGCAAATAGTAGGTAGCCTAGGGTAAATCTTTGAACAAACACTTCAGAAAGAGATTAAGATATGAGGACAGTGACCTTGTCTACTTCTATTGACAGTTGAAACACAATGCGAAACTCTTGTCAGTTCGTCTTCCTAGCATATAAAATACATACTTTTCTGGAATTCGCCCACTCATCCCTTAGCCATGGCTACACTGTGTGCAAGTGGGGGAGTAACTGTCTTCTTCCCTTTCTAAAATTTTGTAACCCGATTATAACACTAGTCTGCGATGAAATTCCTGCCTCCAAAGTTTTAATGTTTTTAGGGTATTTTTAGCACGCTGAAATCAAATTCAAGGCCAAAAAGTTCCTATCACGTACCATTTTTTTTAATTTTAATTTTCTTATAATATATTACGACAATTTATAGCGTAATTATTTAAACTGTAATACTTTAACATATATAGGTTTAGTATGTTAGCATATGAAAACCAAATGTTTTGAACATATTTTTAAGGTGTTTATATTGAAAACCAAGGACACTGGATGTTTCTTAGCAGATAGGGGGTGCAAGCACATAAGGAAGTTAGGGCGAAATAACGTGCAGCCTTGTCATTATTTTTATTTGTGAAAGACAGAAATGTCAGCCACTCCTTGGTGAGAGACTGAACTCATTGAAACAGAGCTTCCGGGCTAAGATGCCGTGGTCTACTGGTGCTGACGTTACCAGACGTTTCGTCTACTTCTACGGCAGACATCTTCAGTGGTTAGGTATCCTCGGTCGAAGTCTTCTGCTCGGGATACCTGTAGCAACTGATGACCTGACTGGTTGCTCGTCCTTATTTATAGCGCCGAGACTTGGTGTTCCGTTGTCGCGGCGGTCCGCGCCCGTCAGATCGTGACCTTGGACTGGCCGTGGCGTTGATTGGTCGCGGCGGCTCGCACCTGCTCGGTCCCGGTGGCCTTGGGCTGGTCGTGGCGCACAGTTGTTGCGGCGGTCCGCGCTCGCTAGAATGCGGTGGCCTTGGGCTGGTTGTTGTGTTCCAATATCGTGGCGGACAGCACTCGCAGGATTTCGGTTTCCATCCGTCGTACCGTCGCTGTGCACAGGTTTTGTACGAGTCCGTTTCAGGACAGGATGCCAGCAGTTGTTAAGTTTCAGACCCTCTTCTTTACGGTTGAAATTGTTTGGATGTTTATGGATTTCAATCGCTTCCCTGAATAGGCGGGGGAAGTAATTGGACGTGTTGCTGAGGATGTCTGTTTCTCGGAACTGTATGTCGTGCCTCCCATCCTGAAACGCATGTTCCGCCACTGCAGATTTATCCAGCTGTCCCAATCTGCAGTTCCGTTCGTGTTCCACTAGTCTAGTTTTGACGCTACGTTGTGTAGTGCCTATGTATACGGCACCGCAGGAGCACGGAATCCTGTATACACCTGCGGCAACCAACTTGTCTCTCTTGTCCTTTACCGATCTCAGCATGTTACGGACTTGTTGGGTCGGCAGGAAAACCGTGTCTACATCGTGCCGTTTTAATATCTTGCCGATCCGGTCCGTGACATTCTGATGATACGGGAGGAAGACCGTGCCCTTCTTCTTCTGCTGGACTAGAGTGTGGCTTTGGGATGGCCCGTTCAGATCTCTCCTGGGATGCATGGCCCTCCTAATCTCCGGAGCTGAGTACCCGTTACTGCTTAGCGCAGCTCTTAAGTGGGCCATTTCTTGTCGGAGATGTTGTGGTTCTGAGATTTTCTGCGCTCGCTCAATCAGAGTCTTCATCATGGCTCGTTTTTGACCAGGATGATGGTTTGAGCTCTTGTGTAGGTATCTATCGGTGTGGGTGGGTTTCCGATAGACGCTGTGTCCTAGGGTACCGTCCGGTTTCCTGTGGACCAACACATCCAGGAACGGTAACCTTCCGTCTGATTCTAATTCCATCAGAACAGACAGACGGAGTAGCCATGGGCAGCCCTCTTAGCCCGATGGTTGCCAACTTCTACATGGAGTCCTTTGAAGATACTACACTCAACGCCACGACACGAAGACCTGAATGCTGGTTCAGATACGTGGACGACACATTTGTGGTGTGGAGACATGGAGAACCAGCACTAAGGGATTTTCTCAACCATCTAAATGGGGTCCACAAACAGATCCAGTTTACGATGGAATTAGAATCAGACGGAAGGTTACCGTTCCTGGATGTGTTGGTCCACAGGAAACCGGACGGTACCCTAGGACACAGCGTCTATCGGAAACCCACCCACACCGATAGATACCTACACAAGAGCTCAAACCATCATCCTGGTCAAAAACGAGCCATGATGAAGACTCTGATTGAGCGAGCGCAGAAAATCTCAGAACCACAACATCTCCGACAAGAAATGGCCCACTTAAGAGCTGCGCTAAGCAGTAACGGGTACTCAGCTCCGGAGATTAGGAGGGCCATGCATCCCAGGAGAGATCTGAACGGGCCATCCCAAAGCCACACTCTAGTCCAGCAGAAGAAGAAGGGCACGGTCTTCCTCCCGTATCATCAGAATGTCACGGACCGGATCGGCAAGATATTAAAACGGCACGATGTAGACACGGTTTTCCTGCCGACCCAACAAGTCCGTAACATGCTGAGATCGGTAAAGGACAAGAGAGACAAGTTGGTTGCCGCAGGTGTATACAGGATTCCGTGCTCCTGCGGTGCCGTATACATAGGCACTACACAACGTAGCGTCAAAACTAGACTAGTGGAACACGAACGGAACTGCAGATTGGGACAGCTGGATAAATCTGCAGTGGCGGAACATGCGTTTCAGGATGGGAGGCACGACATACAGTTCCGAGAAACAGACATCCTCAGCAACACGTCCAATTACTTCCCCCGCCTATTCAGGGAAGCGATTGAAATCCATAAACATCCAAACAATTTCAACCGTAAAGAAGAGGGTCTGAAACTTAACAACTGCTGGCATCCTGTCCTGAAACGGACTCGTACAAAACCTGTGCACAGCGACGGTACGACGGATGGAAACCGAAATCCTGCGAGTGCTGTCCGCCACGATATTGGAACACAACAACCAGCCCAAGGCCACCGCATTCTAGCGAGCGCGGACCGCCGCAACAACTGTGCGCCACGACCAGCCCAAGGCCACCGGGACCGAGCAGGTGCGAGCCGCCGCGACCAATCAACGCCACGGCCAGTCCAAGGTCACGATCTGACGGGCGCGGACCGCCGCGACAACGGAACACCAAGTCTCGGCGCTATAAATAAGGACGAGCAACCAGTCAGGTCATCAGTTGCTACAGGTATCCCGAGCAGAAGACTTCGACCGAGGATACCTAACCACTGAAGATGTCTGCCGTAGAAGTAGACGAAACGTCTGGTAACGTCAGCACCAGTAGACCACGGCATCTTAGCCCGGAAGCTCTGTTTCAACTAGACACCGGCCGTGAAAGCCTGCATGCTAAGACTGAACTCAACTCGTCTAGTTTCTCTCACATTGCATTAGTCTGCGTTTCATCTGGAAACGAAGCGAAATCAGTTTGAAGCTTTATTGTGGAGTAGAATGTTGAAAATTTTTAGTCCAGTAAGAAAGTATTTACCATGTTGCATCGAGGATGTCTAAATAATCCAGACCACTTTTGTTATATAACTTATGTAGGATACACATATTGCTTAAGCAGAGGTGTAATATTACAGATTTTGTGAAAAAGTCATACCATGCCTATTTTAGAATCAAACTTGGAGACCAAAGTAAAGCTTGGGCACCACACAAAGTATGTAGAGTATGCACTGAAGAATTTCGTCATTTGATCAATTGGAGAAGACCGTTGCTATCTTTTGGAGTACCTATGGTTTGGAGAGAGCAGTCGAACTATAGTAAAGACTGCTACTTCTGTTCGTGTGATGTGAAGGGGTACGATTCTAAACATGAAAATCAAATCGTGTATTCAGTTGTTCGGTCAGCCATTTTACTTGTGCCTAATGTACCAGTCCCTGTGCGACCAGAAAATCTTAAACAAACATCATTCTGTTGGTACTGACAACGTGAAATAGGCTTTAAATACTTTTTCTCCGAAGATGATAATCTTGTATATTGCAGTAATGTGAAAGAATTTATGATAAAACTTGGACTTCCAAACTATGACCTAAGTGAATGGAGACTGTTCATTGATGCTTCCAAGCGAAGTTTAAAGGATTTTCTCCTTCATAAAGGAAACATTTTTGGTTCAGTGCCCGTTGCCTATTCAGTGATCCTAAAAAAATCATACACAAATTTGCAACTGCTGTTGTTGCGACTAGACTATAAGAACACTAGTGGCAAGTTTGTGATGATTACAAAGTTCTTACTATGTTCCTGGGTCAACAATCTGGTTTTACTAAATTTCCATGCATTCTTTGCCTGTGGGATAGTAGGGCACGAGTTGATCACTGGACTATGAAAGACTGGCCACCTCGACAAAATTTGGAAGTCGGTTGTAAGAATGTTGTGCGCCAAAGCCTTGTGAGTTCTTCTAAAGTTGTGCTGCCATCTCTCCACATCAAGCGTGGCTTAATGAAACAGCTTGTAAAAGTTTTAAATAAGGAAGGAGGCTGTTTTAAGTATATGTCTGGTGCAGCATTTAAAAACAGTATGGACTATAAGGAGAAATCAGCATGTATTTTTTTTGTGAAGTTGTTTTAAAATTTCTTGGCAACAAGGATCCTTATTACCGAAACATTGTGGCTAACATGCTTGAAGCATACAAGGAATTTGGTTGTAACATGAGTATCAAAATTTTCTGTTTTCTCAGAAAGATTATTTCGCCGAAAATCTAGGATTCTTCAGCTAAGAGTAAGATGAACGATTTCACAAGGATTTGCAGGAGTTCGAAAGAAGGTACCAGGGACGCGGGAGCATCAGTATGCTTGGTAATTATTGTTGGATGTTGAAGCGTGAAATATCTGAAGAGAAACATAAAAGAAAGAGGAACAGGAGGACTTTCTCAACTAAGAAGCAAGTGGTGTAATTTTTTGTGTGATACATTGTGCTAATTTATACATCCAATAGTGAAGTAAACAAGACAAAACAAAGCAAAAACACTCTAGTGACATGTATGAACAGCCCTGCACATAATTTCAGCAAGTTTCGTCTTTTAAATATTGTTTTTGAATTTGAAAAAAAAAAAAGTGAAATGAAAAAGTTGGTGATGAAATTCACGTAATTATAAAATACATATAAAGTGATTATGCAAACAAACCTGACGTGATAGAAGCAAACGGACTGAAAATTCGGATTCAGCACATCGATATTATATAAAATCACATTACTTAGTTTAGGCAACAAACACAAAGTTGAAATTCGCAGGCTAGTGTAATAGGTGCCAGACTGCTGTTCTGTTGCAGTTTCTTTACTGAGTTTCTAGATGAAGCTTGTGTGTTTAGTTTGCTAAAGAAAAAAATCAGATTTCTGTGGTCTGTGATAAAAGTGAAAACTCCATTATGTCATTTGAGAATTTGAGAGGTAAACTCGGTGGAACGTTTGAATTTAAATTTAATGATCGTGGAGAAGTGCTTGATAAAAAAAAATTGTGTTTAGTGATGCAGGAAACATTGTTACTAAACGTAGAGCGGCACTTAATTCGGAGCACGTTTTTAAAATCATGGATGAACCAGTATTAACTAAATGAGTCTTCATACTTTTTTATTCATGTTTGTCTCAAAAATTCCCGGAGGATTGACACAATAAATTATAACCTTACGTAATAAATACAGTATGTTAGTAAATAACTAAAATAGTTTTATTTTGTAATAAAACTTACAGTACACACACATACTTCAATTTATACTTATGCTTTTCACTGAACACAAATTAAATTTAACAATAATTGTGTATTACAGAATATTAAAACTTTTTCAAATCTATCAAAGCCCGATTAATCTATCGATTAATCGATTAAATTCAAATCGTTAATCGATTAAATATCTTTATCGATCGACAGCAATATTACCAACAAAATTATAGATAGGCTAATATTAATTAATCAAAACTAAAAACAAACCGTTTTAAAATATTTCATTATGTGTAATTTAATTCTGCAAATTGAAAAAGTAAACTTGAAGTTTAGAGAAGAAGACAAACTTCGGACACAACAGAACGGATGACGATTATTTTGTCCAAGAGGGAGAGAGGAACCTTATAAATGAAAATAAAGACGAGAACGTGATTCAGCACACAGGAAAAAGACATGGGGGAGGAAATGCGAAGAGTAAAGGGGAGAAACACGTGGGCATGAAGAGGAAGTCGTGAAGCGTGAAGGAAAAGACGTGACGTTTGAAGGGTAACATATGGCGGAACGATAACGATATTGGGGAACTAAGAAATACGTACACGATACAAGGAGAGTGAAGGAAATGGTGCACGTATGTGAAAGAATAACATCTGGATTAACCAAGAAGCTTTAAGAAATAATTAATTTCTTCTACTTTGTCTAGGTCAGTGAGACATCTCTTCCCTCATTCCAAAAAAGGACAAAGACTTTATTTCCAGCGCTTTTACGGTCGCCCTTAAAATTCTTCTACTGACTCATACGGATTATGTATGTATTTATTCACACTGCAAATGGGTTTATACCCGGCGGCAGTGGTAACTAATTACACTCAATAATGACAATTAATAATAAACACAACTAATAAAAACAATAATAATAATAGTAAAATAATAATAAAATAATAATAATAATAACAACAATAACAATAATAATAATAATAATAATAACAAGGAGCATCCTAAATTAAATGAAGCATTGTCACTACTTAAAATAACATTTAAAATAAATCTAATTTGTATCTTAACCCTAAGTTCGAACTAAGACGCACGAGTATGACAGGTTCATATCTGCACAAGTACCTTTCGCCACTACACTTATTTCGTTGTCAACTCACTCACTGCACTGATTCTACCTGATTTCACTAACACTTCTAACCATTTCACTGTTCAAATACTTTGCACAGCCACTTCACTGACACCAACACACTTCACTTACATAATAGACTTCACTGACACTACACACTCCTCTTTCCCTCAATAATTTATATGAGTGGTCGTTCCTTGAAGAGTAATATGGCGGCTGCAACCTATTTTTTAATTCTCTCCAGGCAGGCTCACCTCTGTATGTTTTGAACATTGCGCATAATCGAATTCGTGTTCTCCGGTCCGTGAGTGTATACCATTTTAATGGTGAATTATTCGACAACACTTGAGAGCCCGTTTTTTTAATCTTTTCCAGTGTCTTAATATGTTCTAGTCTGTAAGGATCCCAACATGCAGCACCATATTCCATTACTGGACGAACTAGTGATTTATATGCAATCTCTTTGGATTTATCAGAGCCTTTCCTTAGTACCCTCATCACAAAGTGTAACGCCCTCCATGCCTTTCCCGCTGTGTCAGTAACGTGTTCCACCCAGCCAAGATCGCTGCTAAATGTTATTCCTATGTTAACTTCCGGAATGGTTTCACCCCCTAACATATACGATGCAATTATTTTATTTCTTTTTCTTGTAAGCTAATGGCTTTGCTCTTTAGAGAATTTATTTTCATTTTGTTGGCCATTGCCCAATCGTTTATTCTAGTTTATCATGCTAGTGGAGAAATTGTGTGTCGACACGTTGATTTTTACTATTCCTTCGTGTTGCATGTGAAATATAATTACTTGTGTGAGTATTTAAGTTCATGGGACAAGATTTGACAAATTAATAGCACAAGATCATGCTTTCCTCGACATAGGGTACGACTGTTTCCTTCTTGATGTCTTATGCCCACGTGCATCAACGTCGGTTAGTGTAACCATCGGTTAAAATTGTGACCTAATCCCCGATTAAGCATTTTTACGGTGGATCGACCTCGGTTACGACTTAAATAGGAAGTTAACCACAGTAATCTCTAACCGGCCAAATATGAGCGGTTAAAGGAGATAACCAGCGATTAGTAGAGCAAGTAAAGCAAAATGGCGGCCATAACCACAGGTGATTATTTCGAAGACGATTATCATTGTGCAGTACTTGAATTACTTGGATAGAGCATGAGCGTGAAGGTTATTTAGTGGAAAGAGAGAATTCTTGCGAGCAATTAGGTGACAGAAAATTTCAGGAGGGATTTCGTTTATCAAAATCTACAAATGGATCAATTGAAATAACACAAGAACAATCATATTTCTCCTACGGATCGGCTGCTTATATTACGATTCTATGTAACTATTATTTTCTGTATTTTAAGAGGGAATACTCGAATACCAGTATCTCTTTCTCTATGTCACTGGCTGAACAAAGAGAGGTTATGGATGGATCTTAGGATAATGCACAATTCCCTGGTGTAATCCAAGATCGTACACACATTCCTACCAATTTTCTGCATCCTTTTCCTTTATGGATATTCCATCTTTTTTATATAATAGGCCTACATTTAAATCTAGTAATTAAGTCTATCGATACTTCAGCCTAACATTGGGATATAATCATTTTTGGATTCAATTTTCCATTTTGTACGATTTTAACCTAAAAGTACTGAAAAACAAAGAAATGGAACTCACAAATATAACAGCGCCCAAAGGCAAACAAATGCAACGCGAAAATGTAGGATACGTTCATTTCGATGTAGAACATAGTGAGCGTAGTCGTTTTTAGACGTTGACTATTATCTTTGCAGCGGTATGGATGCTTTCCTTTAGTCATTTTGTAGAAACAATGTACCATCATAGACTTTACTCTGGTTAAATGAGGTGTCAGCTAGCCATGTTTTAGTAATCGGTGATTATGAATGGTGCACATAAATTACATTTTAACCACGGCTACTGTTTAACCATCGTTTCGTAATCTATGATTACTGCGTTTTTAATCAATGTTGATGCACTTCGCCATTAAAGTAAACTGAAATACCGAAATGAAAGACTACGCCTTTTCAAAACTGTTGTTAAAAAATATGAAGCCATTGTATACACAATTAATTAAACACTGCTTAGAACGAGCATTTTATAAGTGAAAGAATCCTGCAGGAATAATTTTCAAAAAAAAAATATATATATATACATATACAGAGTAATTCACGAGGATTTTCCGTCATTTACAAAGCTTATTTCCGAAGACATTCTGAGCAAAATATGTCATATAAAGTTCTGTCCTAATCTCAATATTTTCAGAGTTACACTAATTTAAAGTTGTTACAAAATAGGCTACCTTTTTTCTTTAGTTTTAAGGGTAAAATAATATTGCAAATAGAGAATGAACTATTCAGAAGTATCATTTCTTTAACTGACTAATGTTCTGAAGGTAAAAATGCGTTGTTAATTGCTTTATACAGACTTTATTTTTCAATTTTTAACTAAAAACGACATCATTCTTACGCATTTATCACAAAAAAATTGTTACAGATCATACGACTTTAGGAACTTGATTCTTTACAGTTTAATTCTGCATCCTAATGTACAGTCTTAAAGAATTTACAAGAGTGGCGTGATTTGTAAAATTGTTGTGATAAATGCGTAAGAAAAATGCAATATTGTAGTTAAAAACCGAAAAAAAATTTCTACATGAAGCAACTATGGTATTCACAACACATTTTTAGCTTCAGAATGCTAGCTAATTAAAATGATGCTTCTAAATAGTTCATTGTTTATCTGTAATATTCTTTTAGGCTTTAAACTAGAGAAAAATGGTATTTTACAAACAACTGGAAATTAGTGTAACTCTGAAAATATTGAGATTGGGACACATGTTTATATGATTTTTTTTGTTCAAAATGTCTTCATAAAGAAACTTCGTAAGTGACGGTATATCCTAGTGAATCACCCAGCAATATATATTTGAAAGTTCACTTCAATAAGAATGGTGGGTGTGGCAGGTGAAATGAATACAAATTCTTATTGGTTATCCATCAACGAATACAGTACTATACTTGCATTTCCTGCCCGCACCGAGACTTGTGTATGCGTTTTTAGTACCATAGTGGGTTTCGACAGTTCCGTATGAAACGGCACAATTCTCAAATAGAAAAAGAGTTCATTAATTTAAACTCAATGATTAAATATGGGTGTCCTAATCAATAAAATATTCTCTTTGCCTTTAACAAAAATATCACTACAAGACACAACCAATTCCCATTCAAATGGCAAACCCATTTTTAGTGCCCGTATAGGGGCGTGTTTAATTCTCCTACGTAAGCAGTCGAACTATAGGATGTCGAACGTAAGAGCTTGCACTGTATATAGCTAATTTTAGCCATTCAGGAGATATAGAAATTTCACATCATTGAGGAATTAATCCGAAGTGCTTTTAAATACCACATCTTGTAAGCTAAATATTCAAGCAGCCTTTATGAAACTTGTTGCTCGATGAGCAAGAGGCAAGTGGTTTCAAATTAACTCTGTTCTAGAGTACCTCTACTGTGTACAATAGAAGGCAGCGTGGGTCGTGCTCCGTTGAAGTACTGTACCTTAGTTCTCAAATTCTTGCTTTGTGTTGCAGTTTATGAATATATTTTTAAATTGTTTATTTTACGACGCTTTATCAACTGCGACGAGTAACGACGTGATGTGCTAGAGACCACAGAATTCCGTATTAATTTGTAAAAAAAAATTGTGATAAAAATATTATTTTTCTCGTTTTATTGTTAAAGTTGTAAGTTAATCGAAATAATTTGGTATAAATTGGAAAGAGATTTTCACGATAAAAATCCACTCTATATTCAATTCAATTCAATTTATTAAGCCATTAAACATGCGGTGATAGGCACAATACAGAAGGGAGGGAAAAAAACATACATTTAAAAATACACATATAATTGAAAACAGTAAAGTTTAATTAGAATGAAAACACAAAAGACTTTGAAACTCTAAAATTAATTAAAACACCTCACTCTTAATGTAATAATTGTAACTAAATGTAAATAACTTTATTTATTAAAAAATAATTTCGTATGAATTTATATTAAGAAACTCATCTACAGAGTAGAAAGGATTAATTAAAAGCCAATTATAAAATCTAGCTTTGAAACTATTGGTTGGTAACTTATAATATTGACTGGGAAGCTTATTATATAATTTCATCTCCATGACATAAAACTTTGTACTAGTTTTATGTGATCTACAGTATGGGATATTAATTTGTTCATATTTCTAATTTCATGATCATGTATATTGGCTATTAATGAGTAATTGTCTATATTTTGTGGAGTGTAAAGGACTAGGTCGTATATATATATATATATATATATATATATATATATATATATATATATATATATAAATTTATGACAGTTAATATCTGTGATTATTTGAAAAGAGGTCGACAATGTTCAAGATATGGTGTGTGGATAAGCTTCAGGATTTCTACCGCGTTGTCTTGGTGTTGGTGGCTAACGTTTCAACCGCTGTGTTGTGGTCATCTTCAGAGCAGTTGTTGGATAAGGAAATAGTCTGCGAGCTCGTATGTATGTATATATATATATATATATATATATATATATATATATATATATATATATTAGTCTCGATGGGGGAGTACTTGCGGTGATAGGTCGTAGGTTCTCCTTCTGGCATCTGATTGGTCCTACGTTGTCCAATCCGGTTGAGGTCTGTATGAAGGGGAGTATTCACATTAAATACTGGCCCTCATAAGGTCCGAAAGAGTGACCTTGATACCGTGCCCGATGTCCGGATGAAGGGGGGGGGGCGCCGCGTACATGTGGAGACCTGGTTTCTCGTTCCTAAGTATGATCTTGGAATATACTTCCCCCTGAGTTGCTGAGTTGTAACCCCTCGTCCTTGTTGATGTTGTTGGGATGTTGTTTGATGTGGAAGGCTTCTTTAACCAGTCTTCTGTATAAGTTGTCTTCTTTATCTATTATCTTGATATTGTCGAATTCGATGGCGTAGCCTGAATCTGCTGAGTGTAAGGCTATTGCTGAGTGTAAGGCTATTGCTGATTTTTCGTATGGTCCATATTTGCAGAGTCGGATGTATTCCTTCCTTCTATCTTCCACCGTACGTCCAGTTTGGCCAGGGATAATGTATATTCCGGCTGATTGGAGGTATGGAAGCTGTACCAGTTTTATCTAATCAATGCTCAAGATAGTTTGATTAACATAGAATTCTAACGGCTTTCTTTTGCAAAATCAAGACACTCCCAATTTTGCTACCATATCCCCAGAAAATTAAGGCATACCTAATTATCGACTGAAAGAACGCATTAGGCGTCAAAATAATGATAAAAATGTTTTATATATCAATTTATTCAACAGATGCACAAGAAACCCAGACACATTTCAACACAGCAGATGTAAATTGAGGGTAATTCAACATGAGAGCTCGTAATGCCTCAATCACGTCAACTTTAACATTGAAAATGTTTAATGATTGATTCAAAACTATTTCTCTCAACGTAAGAAATGCTACACTGCAATCAGTACTTTTTATATCCTTGAAGTAACTCGTTGGTTTAATCCAGACCTGTGCATCAGTAGTACATGTCGAACGCAAGGACGTGATCTCCCTCCCTCCACACCCCTAGCTGGGATACCTGTCCGACCGGTTGAAGCACTGGCGGTCAGATGTGGATTTCACAAAAAAAATGTCGCTCACTAAGGGAGCTCCTGAAGTAAAAAAGCCCAAAAATATTATTTCCACAAAGAATGGAAAAATGAATTCTTTTGTTGCGAAGAAGGGGAAAGCGTTAGGTGCTTATTATGCTACAAAATTTTACTAGCACGTTGAGCGACATTATGAAAAGACTCGTTTTAATGGAACAAATTTTTTTATTTTATTTTTTTTTATAATAATAGTAGTCCACACCTGTGGAGTAACGGTTAGCGCGTCTGGCCGCGAAACCCCAAGTCCAAGTGCACAAATATGGCTGGTTTAGATCTATATAAGCTTAAACAACTTTGCAAAGTAAAATATTCACATCTTCGGAGTTTTGTTATGAAAATTGCTTCTATGTTTGGCTCAACCTTTATTTGTGAACAGTTTTTTTTCTCAGTTGGCCATTGTAAAATCCAAATCAAGATCACGCATTTCAGACGAAAATTTATTCTATCAGCTCACAATTGCAATGTCTGACATAACTACCAATTTTGAAACACTTGCTGATTTACGTGACGAAGAAGAATAAACTAATCCTTTCTTTTAAGGGCATGAGTCAATTGACGTAAATTGACAAAAACAACAAAGAACTATAGTAAGAAGTTTAAAAAATAGCCTAATTGTTGTTTTCCTGTTTCTTAGTAATCTGCTTGATATTTTGTTAAGAATCTATTTTTTCTTAGTTTCTTAATTTTATTTTGAAAGGATGCAAATTTGTGACTGATGCCCTTTCAAAACAAATAGGTTCAGATTATGGCATTACTATTTAACTGTTGTGGAATTGTACGTTTTATATCATTGTATAAGGTTTTTACAGTAATTGTTTAAATTAGGAATACAGTTATGTTTCAGCTTTTTGTAAAATAGTTTGTATTTGTTTTGGAAAATTTGTTTTCTTTCATTGTCATTATTTATAAAAATAACATTTGTAGAAAACTATGTATCTTTTTGTCCTGGGTAATTACTTAACGTTCCGTCTTTCACTACTTCACGCGATCCACCGCTGAGTATTACGTTAACAGGTGATGCGTGTTGCAGCAATCAGAGTAGTACGGCGCATCTCTTTAAATGCCCACGTCTGTTTTAACACTTTCAGCGAGGGCATTAACATTATTAACATTTCTGTACAATATTACTGAGTTGAATAAGTCATTTAAATTTCCAAACAATGAATATGAATCATGTAACTCGTAATTTTCAATTTTCTGAATCACTGGTGTAATGACACACCTAAATAATTTTTATGTAATCCAGTTTGAAATGGTTAATTAATTTTCCTACAGACTCCCCTACATTATTAGAAATTACTATATTCATTCCACGCTTCACGTCATTATGTGGAAATCTGTGGTCTCTACCTATCCCTCTCCACCACTGAACATTACTACTCACGCGCAAGTAAACAAACCCGTACCTAAAGTTTAGGAAAAGCTAACCTGTTTTTTCTTCCGGGACAGGTTTCGCTCCCTGCTGATTAGCAGGGACCGGATTTTTATATAATTACATATTATATTCCTTTCAATCTAACCGTATATAAATAACAAATCTTTCCCAATCTTGTAATTACCATTAATATATTAGAATTTGATACTACATATTTTTACATATTTACCCCACATTACATATCATGGCTTGGTATTACATAAATCTACATATTTAAGGGTTTTATTCATTTTTACTTCTCTGGAAGGAACAAAAACAAACCTTCTGCTGAGGAAGTTTATAATTTGAAATACACAGATTTAAAATAGTAATATACGTTACAAGAGCGGTATGTTGACGTTTTCATGGTCGAGGAAAAGATTGAAAAATCGAAACGTAGTTGAGCTTTTTTAATTTCCGAGAAAATGAAAACAAACATACCGCTCGTGTATCGTACATTATTTTGTGCGAAGATCGTTTATTACATACCTGAGAGACGAATTTCTAATTAGTTGCAATGAAATCTCCATGTTTGTTTCTGTTTAATGACGGCAACTTCGGAAAACCAAAATATCTTTCTTCAACATTGTTGCTATAAAATGTTTTCTGTGTTTACTATACTCCAGCAGGCCGTGATATACGTCTGTCTTTCTTCCCCCCAGTCTATAAATGCGAACTTAAAACAAACGGTAAGGTTATATAATGATTTATTTTTCATTTTAATATTTTAACAATATTATTTATACAGGGATATCACTTTATTTTTACCAACATTTTTAACATTAACCTGGCTATACTCGGAAACACTGTTGCCCCCTTCCATTACAGGAGTTTGATGTTGCTAGTGCAATATGTAAACAAATCATTTTACTAGGTATAGGAGGAGAGAAAAGTAGTGTATCCATTTATGTTGTAGGGAAATACGATATTACGATTTTCAGTTTGATCATCACTTTTATGGAATTTATCAAAATACAGTAGAGTAGTAACATTTTTTTTTTCAAAAACTCAACTTTTCAGGCGGTTATGTTCGTTATGTAATGCCTACTTTATTTAGCATATTAATTATTTCTGTTAACATACAGTATAGAGAGTGCATTTAAATTGAGGGGGTCATAAGTAAAGGGCTGTAAGTGCACTTAAGTTACTTTTGAGAAAATGGGATTTAAATATTTAAGCTTTCGTAAAATCGGTGAAATTTTTATTTAAATTTTAATGTGTGATGCGATTAAAATATCCCTTTGCCACTAAAATTTTAGATACTTTTGCTTACACTGGATGCACTTAACTCATGTTATTACAAATGTCACTAGCATTCCTTTGCTTCTAGCCACCTCAATTCAGAATAAGCTAATCAGAATTTTTAAATAAGTTGCTGAAAATGGTTGCCGTTCATTACAATGCAGGCTTCAATTCAGTACGCATATTATTAAAAACATTTTGAAGCATATTTTCTGAAATTGAATTTATCTTTCTTGAATATAATTTTTGGTACGATATTATTAATATAGGTTCTTTATTCTATAGAAAACGCAATCATATTTATGAAACACACTATACACTGCAGTGTTTACTTCACTGCTTGAAGACTTCGAATGCAACAGCGGCCGTAAGTTTGTGTGTCTGACGGGAGCAAGGACATTAGTGAAGGGGTGAGAGTGAAGTGCATTCAGAAATGCAGATACAATAAAATTGCAAGTAAAAATAAAATTATGTCCCTGTATAACATATTGCAGTAATAACATCCGCATCTGGAATCTTGTTGATTTCTTCACGGCTTCCTTAATGTTACTTGAATCAGGAATGCAATAAGTTTCGTGGAGTAGTAGACTTTACTTAATTTTTGCAAATATTTAAAAACAATAATTAACATTGCAATTTAGGTGAAATTGCAGTGATAAGTTTCCAATTTATAATTATTACTATGTTAAACGTCTCTAAAAATAACATGTTAAAAGCCTAAAGCAGTAAAATGAATGTCGCGCTTAAGCGGTAAGTAGAGGGAAATTGTTATGTGTGTTACGTTGGGAATACTGAAGGTGGTATTTCACACTTACCGCGTATTGGTTCTGTGCGGAAAACAAGCAAATATGCACGATCTAGCACAAAGTATTTTTACCTACCCACGAAAGGATATACAGTATTTCGGGACGAAACATAACGTCCTTAGTTCCAGGAAGTAATAGAGGCACTCACTCCATATCACCCACTATAAATATGAGTGAACAAAAAGCAACCTTTCTCATACAACTACCTTGCATTGTAAAAAAAACACTCAGTAAGTAGCGTTGCCTTCATGCGGTGGATGGGACGAGGACGACATGATTTGTCTCGAACTAGAATAAGTTCTGCACACGTCTTAACAAGTCGTTTCCATGCAATTTGCAACCTTACCCACCTTCTTCCTAATTCTTCCAGGGAAAACCCGTGTCACGTCTGACATGAGACTTTCAGGTTATTGCTTGACCTCTTTATTTTAAATTTAGTAGACCTATACGGAAATGGAATTTTCCGAGCAATTAGAAAGTATGGTTCTCAGCTGGAATAATCCTACCCTTCTGAATGAGACAGGAATGTCACTTTTCAAACAACAGTTTGTAAATGCCTATAGTTTGAGGTTTTAGTAGATATTTGTTTCTTACAGGAAGCAGCTAAAATGCATGTGTCCCACATCTTCTCTTATTTTCTCCTAATCCAGTAAAGCGAAACAGTGCTTGCAGTACTGTTTTGTCATTCATTTCACCCAGTCCTCTAGTTTTAGTACTTTCAGTATAAAGTGCAAGTGACTACTGCGTTTAACTAACTAAAATGGCCCCTGCATATTCAACCCTAACGACAAAAATAAAATCATGGATTGCAATGGACGAAGCTTTCACTATAGATGGAAAAATACTAATGTGTCAAGTGTGCGGTGAAAAAAGTCGGGTGCTCTATGAAATCACAACTGGAGAGTCTTACCTATCCTATACCTGCCAGATGTTGATATTAAATATTTTCATAATGTTTTGGTACATATTCAGCTTATTTTTCTTACATAAATATGTACATATTTCACAACTTGATATTACATAAAAATCCGGTCCCTACTTATTAGTAATAATGAGTCGGTAATCCTGACAGTACGCATCAATATTTCAGCGACCATACACGATCAGTATTACTCTCAATATTTCTGACTATTTTTAATGCGCTACATGTTCAGTATCGATGAAAACGTATAATTGATCTTAATTAAAAGAAATAGATCCACATGTTTAACTATAATCAGGCCTGGCGATTTTGGTCCCGTGGACGTAAGGTTAATGGTACATTGATCTCTTGACATGGGCAGACGGTCATATAACAAAGGTGTGTATACACTGGTGGACTATCGGCTGTTTGCACGAACAGTTCTATAGTGAGGATCACATAAGTGTAGTTCCTAACAGTCTAATTTGGCCGTCTCTTCAGTGTTGCCAACTAAAACCAGTTATCACCAAAGAGGGAAAAATCACAATGCTACCTAGTGAAATAATAATAATAATAATAATAATAATAACAAAAGTAATAATAATAATAACAAAAGTAGTACAGTAATTAACAATAACTACATGTCTTAATTATTTAGGCCTACTACATCTCATCTTTATGTTGCGAGGTGTTTTCTACAAGATTCAATAATTTATGAAATAATATTTTTTTCCTTCTGGAATTCTCGTATATTATGTTGGTAATTAGGATTATTATGGTCTAATATTAAAATTTATTTTGTCTGGCAACGTGAAATTCATTGTTTTAACTAAACAGTTTACTATTCACTAGACCTAACCTAAAATGTAGTTTGATCACTTGAAATGATTAGTACGAATTCCGAAAACAGAACATCACTTTAAAATGTATAGCTTAGGTACTTAAATACTTTCAAGCACTTTCTTTCTTGGAGAAGTCGCTAGCATGCTATTTCCTCTCTTGGACATTTAAATAAAAATCTAAACACGAAAGAATTTCATTAAAATGTCAATAACAACGAGCTAGAAGTAAGAATATAGACCGGCGATCGCGCCGCCATCTTTGAAACTTTTGAACCTAAATCCGCCATGTATTAACTGGTCAACAACCGGGCGTGGTTCCTATATATTATTGGGTTATTTTACGATGCTGTATCAACATCTAGGTTATTTAGCGTTTGAATGAAATGAAGGCGATAATGCCAATGAAATGAGTCCGGGGTCCAGCACCGAAAGTTACCTAGCATTTGCTATTGGGTTGAGGGAAAACCCCGAAAGAAACCTCAACCAGGTAACTTGCCCCGACCGGGATTCGAACCCGGGCCACCTAGTTTCGCGGCCAGACGCGCTGACCGTTGCTCCACAGGTGTGGACTGGTTCCTATAGGATAGTACGGAAAGTGACTGTATAGAATATGTTGCATCTTGTAAATCTTATTTTATATCGCATTAACCCATATATTCCAATTTAGTAACATTTCTTTATTTTAACAGCTGTCAGAAAACCCAGGCAGCAACAGTTTATTCCATACATCTTACGTTAACATCGAAGCTTAAAGATGCGAATTCAAGTGGGCGAGGTTCGTATAGGATGAGGCTGAAAGGGCTGTTTAGAATGCTGCATCTTGTGAATTTTATTGTATGTTGCAACAACTCCTATATCCCATTTTTACCAATAGAAAGGAAACCCACGCAACATTTTATTCTATACATCTTACACTGACATTGAAGCTTTAAGATGTGGAACAAGTTGGCCTACAGAAGTGGGCGTAGTTCCTATATGATGAGACGGAAAGGGTAGTCCAGGATAGTTGTATCTTGTGAATCTTATTTTATATCGCAATAACTCGTATATCCCATTTTTGCTAACACTTCTTTATTTTTAATAGCAGTCAGTAAACTCATGCAGCAACATTTTATTCCATACATCTTACAAGGGAAGGGTTTCGGCTCGAACAGGAATGTTTGGTTAAAAATTTGTACATAGGCTTACCTCACAATGGTGATGAAGACCGTAAAAACATTCATTTGTGTAACCCTCCGTTTGGTTGGTATTGGTCAATACACTTCTTTAAAAATGTACATGAGGATTCTCTATAAAATGCACGAAACAGCATGGAGCAGAGCAATAAGCACAACACGCAGAAGCAACACCTGAACAATCTTCTGAACCACACTCCAGTGCTGAAAAATCAAATGCTACCTGAATTACATTTTTGAAGTCCGAGACTTGATCAGGATTCACGTAGCCAGCTGACTGCCAGGAATACTGAAGCATAGGGCGGTATACTGGAGCAGACAACTGGTTATGAATAACAGAATGCATTTTCATTATAAACACTCGATTTTCCAAGTTAAGTTCTGGATTCTCAGCAAGAGTCCTTATGTAATCTGTTATCCTCCGAGCATATATTTTGTATTTTCTAAGGAAATAGATATCCAGAGGCTGGAAATATTTAGTTCTTTTTAGGTGGAATGATCATACATTCTTTGGAATGATTCATTTATTAAGGTTGTGTCCCTGTGCACGTGCAATGACTCACACAACAGTGTACATTTTTGAGTAGCTGCAATATTTTCAGACAGAACGTTGGAGAAAAATGTTTTTAAATGGGATCTAGACATTTTACCACTCGTACTAGCCTAGGCTAGGCTAGGCTTACGGGTAAGGTATCCCATCCTCTTAACTTGTGCAGTGCTCTCCCCACCCCTCAACTTGTACAGTGCTCTAACAGACAAACCACACATTACACGAACGAATGCTTTTGGGAGTTTTACAGAGATGTAAAGATGGGCCTGTATACAAATTTTGGATACGAAATTCCTGTTCGAACCGAAACCCTTCCCTTGTTAGCTAACTGGAGTTGACATGTTTTATTCTTTTCGAGTGAAATGAATCGTCGATAGAGTGAAACGTAAGTAATGAGCATATTCAAATGTTTAAATACACTTTTTTTTTGTAATGATGGCATTATGAAAATGCAGGCGAGATCGAACATGCTTTCAGTGGAAGACACGTAAGCTTCAGTTTCGTTGGACAGGCAGAGGCTACTTGAAGTCGTATTCATGCCAGTATGTTATACAGACCTGAATTCTGGTGGCAGCTGGTGTTCTACTGAATTTTCCTCTGCCACAGAAGAGAAAGCTTTTCTTTTTTAAATAAGATGGAAAATCGAATCTGGTTGGTATTGCATTGGGCAACATACGTCTCCTCTCGTTTACAAAATACATGTATTTAGAATCGAAATGTGCGGAACACAAAACACTACCTATTGTGGGAAACCATTTCTCTCTTTTCATTTGCGAAACCGACTGCTTAGTTAACAAATCATTTTTCAGTGGAAATCTGTAAAAACAATGAACACGTTACAGAATCTACCAATAACTGTTATCATATGTATAGTAATACCAAATTATGGCGGACTATTTACTTGAAATATGAGATATTCTTTGTTTCATCACTTTGGTTGCTACGGTTACTCGTATAAGCAGAGCACACAAGAGGCATCTTAATTACGGGATTTAAAAATCTCCAGTCCCGCGCCGTGGCGTCGCGGTCTAAGGCATCCTGCCTAGGACTCGTGTTACGGAATGCGCGCTGGTTCGAGTCCTCATGGGGGAAGAAATTTTCTCATGAATTTCCCGCCAGTGTATGGGACCGGTGCCCACCCAGCATCGTGATGCACTTGGGGAGCTACGATAGGTAGCGAAATCCGGTTGCGAATGCCAGCTATAACGGCTGGGGGATCATGGTGCTAACCACACGATACATGCATTCTGGTTGGATGATTGTCCACCTCTGCTTCGACATGTGGGCGTGAGGCCAGCAGCCGGCTGGTCGGTCTAGGCCCTTCACGGGCTGTTGCGCCACGGATTATTATTATAAAAATCTCCACGTGCTTATACGTCTCCTTCTACTAAAGCGAGCTAAGCAGTTAAAACATGGCGACCGGTAGTTCAAGCTAGTACAACTAAAAGCGCTGTTACACACGTGAACGCCACTCTATATTCTTATTTCTAGCTCCTTGGTCAATATATTTACATGCACGTTTCATACGAATTTAATTACATTTACCTGAATATAGAGTTGAATTGGAATCACAACGAAATAGAACTGAATTGTGTATTGATATTAATGTTAATACCGGTATTATAACTCGACTGAGGCAAGTGTAGCCGCGGACGTAATGTGAACTATCGATATTAGGAACGCAGGAGTATTAGCGCTACGGTTCCGGACTGCAGGACTCCACTGACCTTGGTCGAGTAATACCAATTAATTATTAATTCACAAGTCTAGGTACTTTCATTTTCATTAGTTTACTTTACTGCAAACCGAAGTTATTGATGCCAACATAACAGTTAGAAAATAACTGCCGTTGTAGTATTTGTCAGTACCCGAAATTCGAAACGAAGTTGGTAAAAGAAAATTCAACCTGAGAGCTAGAAAATAACTATAATCCACTAGCATATGTAGTAATAGGGGAAAAATGGTTAGATTTTACCCTTACGGTATTAAGTAAGCTGATCCGGACTATATATACCTACTACTTAACATGTTGTTCTTAAAATAGGTAATCAAGGATAAATTGCACATTCCTGTAAGGATACATAACTGGAAATGACATTAGATCTCTACATTCCTTACTTACAAATATGAATAATTTAAAGACATTATGTATAATTCATCTACAAGTGAAAAGTCGAATGTACACATATTTTGAAAATGGATTACGATTGGAATTCGATGTTTTCCCCTATCCCTATATTATATAAATCAGCGGTCATAAAAACACAGTACGCTCGGACTAGCGTCGCTTACCCGCGGACAAGACACAGCCCTAGCGTGCAATCGTCGCTGCTGGCGGATATACTGTCTCTCTATCCCTTGTGCACGACGGAGCAGAGTTCCTTACCCTCCCTCAGCGAGTGCTGACGATTACTGATATAAATGATTGTACCGGTGTTTGTGTACTTATAGAACTTCAAAGGTTGAACAATTTAAAATGCCTTACAGTAGGACTTTTTTTTTTTTTTTTTTTCGATTTTCTTGAATTTTACACAACTCTCTGGAAAAGTCAATTTTGCTGTCCGATTTTATTTGTGATGTGCAATGATGCATGTTTGCAGTACTCATATTTTCCAATAGTGCATTACTTTTCTTTTATATATATATATATATATATATATACAGGGTGTTTCCGAGGTGGTGTCACAAAACTTTCAGGGATGATGGCGAAGGGCACATGTATCAATTTGAGATAAGGAACCGTGATCCGGAAATGACTGAGTCGAAAGTTATAAGCAAAAATAGTTGTGTGGAAATGGAATTGTAATTTGGCACCACGTGCCCTCCTTCCCTTAACCTTTGGAACAGTCGTGGAAAGATGGTATGGGCCGGATGTCTCTTACGTGGGAACGTGGCCCGATACAATCTGTGAGCTTGTCTACTGTTCCCATTGGCTGATCCGTATTCGAAAATCAGGTCTACTTATTCCGCTCTCATGTACTCCTCCATTTCACTAAGACTGATCGACTGGACACTACAACTTGTACACATACACTGCTGTCTACAGACGTGCATATCAGGACCGACCATGTCCGTTACACATTACGCTATCTGCATTGCTTTAGTGTAGTTTCCTGTCCCCATCCCTCAGACAGCGCACTGAATGGAATAGTGTAAGTAGACAACGTAAGCAACGTCAGATGAATACAGTATGTGTAAGATGTACAGATAGATATACATAAATAAGGTGTACAGAGGAATAAATTATTTCATTTCCACAGAACTATTTTTGCTTGTAACTTTCGACTCGGTCATTTCCGGACCAGGGTTCCTTATCTCAAATTGATACATGAGCCCTTCGCCATCATCCCTAAAAGTTTGTAACACCACCTCGGAAACACTCTGTATATACAACTCTGTATATTACAACGGACATTTTGCGTTTTTGTATTTTTATAACTGAACGACAAACTTTGCACGGACTTGTTTTCTTGCCAGTTCCTTCACAATATGTTACTTAATATTTATTCGTTGGAACTAAATATTGTTTCCGCTGTATGCACTGAACGACTGAACTCCAGTAGCTTCATATAACACCGCCTCCTTAAGATCACTGTAATCGGTGGTTGTCTTATGCTGAGTGTAAACAAGGACTGCATGACTTAGACCAGTAGTTACAACCCTAAGTGCACATAACTTGTTTTTTTGTTTGGGTTCCGAAACCGCCAGCCCTGGCTATAATGTTAGCACTAGACATAAAAAGCAGAGGTAAACCGAAATTATAGGTTAAAGATTGACTACAAAGCGAAAGAGAAATTACAGATTATTTTTATTTACGACTCTCGAAATTGCCGAGGTTATATCAGCGTCGCCGGTGTGCCGAAATTTTGTCCCTCAAGAGTTCTTTTACATTCCAGTAAATATACTGACATGAGCTTGTCGCATTTAAGCACACTTAAATTCCATGGACCTGGACCCAAAGCGAAGGGTGTAGGCTATTCTCATATGAGGGAGTCACATGCAAAGGGGTATAAGTGCGCTTTAGTAACTTTAGAGAAAGTGTGATTGAAAAATTAAGGTTTCGTAAATTCAATGAAGTTTTAACTTTAAATGTTAATGCGTATGCACTTTACTCATTTTTAGGAATGTCACTTGAACTCCTTTGCTTCTGATTCCCTTATATGAATTTGTTGCAGAAAATATAGGCTTACTGTTACAGATTAAAAAAACTATTTCTGAATTATTGTGAGTCTATTTCAGATAAATTATTTCGAATGGTGAGGAAGAATACAAACATGAGGACCTGTTTATAAGCTGAAGTGAGACTGGTTGTAACTTTGAGCTACCTTGCAACCGGAAGGAGTTTGGAAGATTTATAGTTTTCTATTATAATGACACCATCGTCTATGAGGTCAGGAAAAATAATGTCCCTCCTTTCATGTAGCTAAACTAGAAAAATGCCGAAAGATAAATCATTTCAAAACTTCTTTAATATCATGGAAACATAAATTACAGAATCAGATTCATTACTCCGTGTATAAGGTGAAAAGTGTCAGTGGATTGTGATTACGAGCAGATATCTCATTTGAATAATGTGTAGTAGAGATGAACAAAACTAACTGCCGCTCTCGCTCGCGTGTTCGCTGCATTTGTTTTTCGAGTCTCGCTCGTCATTCTCGAAATAGTATTTGGTCGGCGTGGAAAGATTTCGTAACTTTGAACATTGAAATAAATAGGCCTAACATAAATGTTTAAATGAGACAAAAAGACAAAACAGAACAGTATCTTAGTTACCAAAATGTTCTGCTTCTATTATATGATATGACCTATGGTTATATAAATAAAAAAGAATTCTCAAATAAATTTGTATTTCTTAGAAACCTAAAACAAGACATTAATATCTTTTTACTTGAGATTGCACACTTGATCTTAAATATATGAAAAGAAAATTCCTAGCCTTTTAATAAGGGCAGAGTAATTAAATAAAGACTGGGGAACGGATTATTATATATTGAAAGGTAAAGATGTTTCAAATAGGCTACTTGATTGTTTATACAATATATATAAAAGTTGTCGAAGTAGATAAAAGTTCAGGTAGGTATAAACAACTACTGACTTCGGGACTACGGGAGATGATCAATATCGAGTCTCGGAAGACTCATAACCAGTGTTTATGTCAAGGACGCGACGTAATACATTGTCGTGCGGGTTTCGGCTTTGCGAGCGCTCGTTTCCTCGATCGTTGTTCATCTCTAATATGTAAGGTTAAGTTTAGTTTATGGACAAGGTTTATGCACAGAAAAATTAGGAGTTGAAAGTTGTATCGTTGAGTAACTTTTGAATTCTTCAGAAATGTAAGTGCATGAAAAATGCATAATGAAACTGATGGTTCATATTCATCATCCATACTAGTTCTTAGAACTTCGGTACTATTATTTTCTTTAATTCCTTCCGATGATTATAACACAAGGTATTTATTTGCATTTGGTTTAATCTTCTTAAACACACGCAACAGTGTGTCAAGTGCTGTATTGCGTTTGTTTATATTCACATACGAAGCGTCGGATGAGTCTCATAACTCAGGTAATTCACTGATATCTCAACGTTATATGCAGATACTGTACTTCATCCGTTGAATACTCCACATGGAAGGAGTTAGCACACATGTCATCAATGACTATACAAATGCAGAATATATCACAAATGCTAGTCACACATACAGAGACATCAGCACAGACATAGAAATTCTACACATCCAACCAAAAAGCCAGAAACTAAACACACTAGAACAATACGAAATATACAAACACACAAAAACACATCCAAATAAAATTCTCAACACACAATTCAATTTCAGAACACACACACTCTTTTACTTCACATTACACTACACAAACACACCCCCAGAGGAAACAAAACAAAAGGCGCCAAGACCAGCAACGGCGAGTTCTGATGATGGCCGATAGCAGGCCGAAACATGTTAACAAGGTAACATAAAATTGTTACACGTGAAAGATATATAATACATTTTCCAAAATTAAAATTTGTATTCCATCACCGATTATTTAAGGCTATGGATCAGTGAAAATGACGAAAAAATCATTACAAAATGGAAATTTTGTTTTCACCCCTAAAAAATAAAATAATTTTTGAGTTTTCTAAATCTGTGCTTATTTTGGCCCTTTGACGATTTAAAGCCCCTCTGTAGCGCGTGCATGGAGCTTCAGCCCTTTAAACTGACACTCGGCTGTTATTTTGACATTCAGTTCATATTTCGCGCTGTTATATAGGAGAAAAATGTGTGTGGTAGACCTGTATAGGAAGGAAGGGTATCGATCCCATATATCATATTCTTTGATACTCGATTTCTCGATTTTCCGATTCAAGATTTTGTAACATTCAAAATGTTCTAACGAATGCAGTTTTAAACTAATGTCAGTGAAATTTCGCAAATAAGTCCACAAAAACATGCGAAGTAAAGTGACACATGTGTTTCCTTTTGCTATTGAAAGTATTCAAATCACCATGTATTAAAGATGTGGTAATTAAAATAAAATTGAAAAATTAACAACTAAAAGGGTAAGTATTCTTTATCAAAATGTAATTGGAAAACTATGGAAAGCATGTGTCATATTTTGCATACATCTAATAATAATAATAATAATAATAATAATAATAATAATAATAATAATAATAAATTTAGCCCGTACACATCCCGTAAGGGCAAGGGCCTCCTGTTGTCACAGGGAATTGCTCATAAGTAGGCTCCTAAGGTGAGCCAGTCCTTGGGAGCTTGGTCATATTACTGATATTTCTTCGTTTCACTGTTCCTGACTTCCCTCTTCGATCATTTCTACCATACTCATCTCCCACACTTCCTCATATCACTTCGCACGAATTACACTCACTGTCGTTGACTTTCTGTCCTATCCGGTGCTTGTTGATTCATATTTGGTGCCAGCTGCCTCCATACTTCTCTGTCTCGTGCCACTCTCGACCATTGACTTCCCGCTCTGGTTCTGAAGTAGTCCGCCCATCTGGTTTTTTGTCGTCCCACGTGCCGTCGTCCTTCTCTCGGGTCCCACATTGTGATGCGATTCGTCCATTTCTGGTGATCCATACGTGCTACGTGGCCGCCCCATTTCCATTTTAGGTTTTCTGCCCTTTCTACCACATCGCGCATTTTTGTCCTTCTTCTTATTTCCTCGTTTCTGAGACTGTCTCTTAGTGAGACATTTAGGATCTTCCTTTCCATTCTCCTTTGTCAAATCTGTAGCTGTTTTTTATGTTTTTCTGTCAAGGATCACGTTTGACAGCCATACAGTAATGTCGGCATGACACATTTGTCTAGGATTTCAGCTTTCGTACTTGCTTTTTGCCGTTTGTCCATGAGTAGGTGCATACATCTATCTGGAATAAATTAAATATAAATTTAAAGAAAAATTATACTAACTTTGAAAATTGGAACAATTATTATTCAGTTTAAAGAAAACAACAAACATTAATTTATAAGTAAACTAATTGGAACGTCAAAGTGAAAATTTGTGTATTGCATGAAAACGTTGTTAGAAATATGTGGTAAAAGTTTCAGAGTAATTGGTGTAAAAATGTAGAAGTTATAAATTTCACAGAGCCATAGCCTTAAGGTATTTCTCCAAAGAGCTTGTATTCAGCTAAATTGCCTTTCATTAAATTCGTATGAGAGCAAATATTTCATCTCCATATTCCCGTAATGAATTTACCCGTCTATTAAATCCGAATAACATTGTTCAGATAATGTATGTAAGAGAGTGCTGCAAACTGTACGCTGAAGACCGTTTCATGGATGTTAGATATACACTGCTATAAAAATTTCATAAGAAATTCTTAATGATATTTGAATTCTTTCTTTTACTAGCACTTCACTTTAATAAGAGAAGGAAGGGACTCTCATAAAATATGCATCAAAGCGTTCATTCTTCATCAAATAACACGTCTGGTTGAATAACATTATTTGCAAGAAGCATGTGAAGAATTACAACTGAAGGGTTGATAGCAAAAACCGGATAAGTCCAAAATATTAATTTTTCAGAAAACAAAAAAATTGTCCCTCTCGTTTCTCATACAATAAAATAATGACATATTTTATGTAGATTTTTCATATATATACTAACTTTTGTAAAACGTTTCACTGTTCTCTTTTATATGTTTTCATGGGGGGAAAAACTTTTGGACATCCACTTTTTCCTGAAGATTTATATGTACACAAATTAATTGAGAAATAGTATATGAAGTCATGCACTTACTTACTTACTGGCTTTTAAGGAACCCGGAGGTTCATTGCCGCCCTCACATAAGCCCGCCATTGGTCCCTATCCTGAGTAAGGATTTAATGTTCCTAATTATGTCAGGTGAGGAATACAATGCGTGCAGTTCTGTGTTGTGTAACTATCTCCATTCTCCTGTAACTTCATCCCTCTTAGCCCCAAATATTTTTCTAAGCACCTTATTCTCAAACACCCTTAACCTATGTTCCTCTCTCAAAGTGAGAGTCCATAAAGAACAACCGGTAATATAGCTCTTTTATAAATTCTAACTTTCAGATTTTTTGACAGCAGACTGGATGATAAAAGCTTCTCAACCGAATAATAACAGGCATAATGAAATCATGTTCCATTCATATTGTCAACTGTTTCAACATATAAATAGATATTTTGTAAGTGTTTTATTAAATTAAAAACTTAATGTTGGAATGATTTCCTGAACAAGAAAAACAATATTGTGACAGCGACGTGAGATTCGAACTCACGACCAGCGTCCCGCAAGAAAGCAGATCGCGCGGGGTTCACGGAGCACTAAGGAACGGCGCGCGGCGGAGAAAGGGGAAAGGGCCCACGCGACGAGGGGAGATCGCGCGCGCAGGGAAGGGGGAACGGACCTTCTTGGTAACGTCATTCAGTTTTCTGTAGTCCACGCAGAAACGCAGGTCCCCATTCTTCTTCTTCACCAGCACCACAGGTGATGACCAAGGGCTGTCGGATTCCTCGATGACTCCTCTTGCTTTCATGCCCTCCAGTTGGCTGTCAATCTCCTTCTGTTTAGCTAGAGGGACGCGTCGAGGAGGTTGTCTGATTAGGCGAGCACTTCCGGTGTCGATGCGGTGCTGAACTTTCTCCGTTCTCCCGTAGTCGTTTTCAGACAGACTGAACACGTCCTGAAACTCTCTATCAGTAGATCGTGGATTTGTCTTCTTTCTTTTTTGCTTAAATTCGCCGGCAATTCTCGAGCCAGCTCTTTCAGTGATGGGTCTAGATCTGGACGTGGTCGGTGACACTCCTCGTTTTCTGCCAGCGACGTCACAGATACCACCGGCTCGACGTTACCTAGTACAGTTCCACTAGGCACCTCCTTGTCCCAATTGGTGACATTCAGGACCCTCACCGGTACCACCTTCTGATTCGGGAGTAGGGATCTGGCCACATAAACCCCATCTATCGGAGTTGTTTGCGAATCGAGGAGCAGGTTTCTCTTAGGCTGTCCGTCCAGTCTTGCCGTCACCACCATCTCGCAGCCTGCCGGGATTGTCACATGATCCTCCAAGGTGAGTCTGCTGGCCATGGGTTGGTCTTCGACGTCCCTCAGGAACACTTCATCCTGACCAAAACGGAGGATGCGGCGCCGGACGTCCACCGTTGCATCGAAGATCCGCATGGCGTTGAGTCCCAGGATGACGTCTTCAGTGATGTTAGCGACGAACACCCACATCTCCAGTCTCCTCTTTCCCAAGGTCAAATCCAGGAAAACCTCTTTTTGGATGGGCTGGCTCTCGCCTGAGGCAGTACGTAGCTCATATCGTCCTCCCAGGTATGCCACGCACGACTTCCGGTCTGGCGATGGTGAGCGACGCCCCGGTGTCTACCAGTACTCTGCATGGGCGGCCTCTTATCCATCCGTCAGCAATCAGCCCATCGTCGCATCTTCTGTTAACCGTCTTCAAGATCAGCCGAGGGGATGGTGATGACGGCGCCGACGTGCCCCTCATCGCATCGGCCCCTTTTAGTTTTCCTGTTTGTGACCAGATCGGTCACAGTCCCTCCTCAGGTGTCCAGGTTCGCCGCAGGACCAGCAGGTGGGCACTCCTCGTCTTCGTCGCTCAGGTGACTTCGGTTGACGCTCCTCGACGTCGGCCGCCGCGACGCTCCTAATCCGGTGCGAGGCCGAGACATTCGCCGTCAACTTTGCTGCTTCCATCCTGAGGGCCGCTGCCAGAGCTGCGTTGGTGGTGCGATGCTCTGCTAAGAGTAGCTGTTGTCTTATTTCCGGGTCTCGAACTCCGCTGCCGAAGGTGTAGGCCGCCTCTCCAGCGATGAAGTCAGTAGGCAGGCCCCTGAGGGCCTTATGGGCATGTTGTTCTACCGCCATCGCGAATTCTTACAGGGACTCGCCTGACTGTTGGACCCTCGTTTTCAGTTGGGTCCTGAATGCTGCAGCAAGTTGATGGTCACCATAACGTCCCTCCAAGGCCGCCATTATCTCAGCGGCTGTCCCATCTCCTGGAACGCTGTGAAGAATCTCCGACGCCTGAAGCGCGGCCAGCAGCTGAGTTGTTTTTCTCTGCTGGCGTCCACCCATTGTGCTCTGCGATGGCCTCGAACTGGCGACGGAATATCGCCCAAGACGTTGTACCGTCGAACTTCGGCGTCTTGACGTTGTAATGTCTGGCTGAAGGCGATGGTTCCGTAGGGCCACTATATGGAGTCCTCAACTCTGTGGCCGCTTCTTGCATGGCACGTCGAACTTCCTCGGCAACTATCTGTTTCTGTTCTCTAGCCTGGCGATCCACCAACGCGAGGATGTGCTTGTTTTCTTCAGCATGTCGGTCCATCAACGTGAGTATGTGCTTGTTTTCTTCAGCATGTCGGTCCATCAACGTGAGTATGTGCTTGTTTTCCTCGGCGTGTTTGTCCATCACCTCACTCGTCTTGTCCAGCAACTCGCTCGTCTGCTCTTGACGACGCTCGAGATCGCGGATTTTGCCGTCGAAATGGTCTACCTCCTGTCGCAATTCGGCTACTGTCTCGTTATAGTTGTAAAATTCTTGTTTAGGTTGTCAAGATCGGCTTTGAGTTCGTCTTTTACGATGGCGACAATTCCATCTACGTGGGCCGAAACGCTTTCAATTTGCGTAGTGACGTCGTCTTTCACTCCGCTTATGTCGCCTTTCATCTCCGTTTTCACTTCACTTATGTCACTTTTCATCTCCGTTTTCACATCACTTATGTCGTTCTTAACCTCACTGATGTGCCTGTTCATGTCGTTCATGTTATCTTTTACTTCACTGATATCGTACTTCATTTCTGCTTTTACTGCACTTATGTCGTTTTTCATTTCAGCTTTCATTTCCGCGATGGCTTGCAGGATTTGCTGTAGGTTCTCCATAGTCGATAATGTCCCGATTCTGACACCAATGTGAATTTTATTAGTAACAACAATGTAATTTATTCGTCACAACAATAATTCCTTTCTACAATTCACCTTAAAAGCTCTCGTCAACAATAGAATTTTCACTCAACACAGTATTCGTTATAGCACTCCACTGACGGCAATGACAATTTACTTGGCCTATTACGAACAACAATGAACTGTTAATCTTAACTAATATTTACAAACACTATTTACAGATCAGAACTATCAGTTCTCAGTTCACAGTTCTTCTAGCTGTCACTCGAGTTCACTGTACTCGAACTCAGGTCCCTCCAACTGCGGTCCACTGCACTCGAACTCAGGTCCCTCCAACTGCGGTCCACTGCACTCGAACTCAGGCCTTCGGATGCTGATACAGTTGCGGACGCACACTCGAGTCGAACTCCGGTACACAAGACTGGCTTGCTTGCTCTGGCTTTCTCACTGACTGGCTGACTAATCAACTGAAAACTACTCGAGTTCGCTGGCGTTTCTTCTTTTATAGCGAAATCATAGTTGCGAGAAATTTCCACAGCTGTGCAGAGAATTATCTGGATATCTCCACTTCGACGGACTTCTCGAAGAGTCGGGAAGGTCCGTTCCCCCTTCCCTGCGCGCGCGATCTCCCCTCGTCGCGTGGGCCCTTTCCCCTTTCTCCGCCGCGCGCCGTTCCTTAGTGCTCCGTGAAGCCCGCGCGATCTGCTTTCTTGCGGGACGCTGGTCGTGAGTTCGAATCTCACGTCGCTGTCACAGTATTGTTATAAGTAATTGATTAACTAGCGAACTTACTCGTGTTAATTATGTAAGTCTCTGCGGCTTACAGCTGTTTCGGTGCTTCATCACACCATCCTCAGAGCCTACTAGATATCGGCGTCATCTCGAACTTCTCTGCCTGTTGTGTGGGTGCGTTTGATTGTTGAAAAGTGTTGAAAAGTGGAGTCAAATAGTGTGTGTACTGAAATTGATCTCCACTTTTCAACAATCAAACGCACCCACACAACAGGCAGAGAAGTTCGAGATGACGCAGAGATTTAGTAGGCTCTGAGGATGGTGTGATGAAGCATCGAAACAGCTGTAAGCCTCATAGACTTACATAATTAACACGAGTAAGTCCGCTAGTTAATCAATTACTTATATTCAAGTGTTAAAAGTAGTGTACGCAAGATTCAAAATGGAATATTGTTATGTTCATATTTTTCTCTTTGTAAATTTGTGTCCTTCAGTCTTTGAATTCTTTGCACGTCAGGTAGGCCTATATCAACTATCGAAAAAATAATTATTCAAATAACACAATAAACTATGTTCAATAAAAATTTATTATTATTATTATTATTATTATTATTATTATTATTATTATTATTATTATTATTATTATTGCAGCTGTTTTCACTCAACACACCTACAGCTATTGTCATCTTCTGCCACCTCAACATTCTCCGTATTCTGATGACTTGCTTTTTGTTGGATCTGGTTCATTTTGATAATCATTCATTTGTAAAACGAAATAAAATATTTAACTAATAACACCGACAATAACAGCTGATATGGCGATGAAACAAAAGAAGACAACACTAATGCCATTTTCATTATATTTTCTAACAAGAACCCGATCAGTTTGTGACTTGTCAGTCTTTTGCTACAAAGACATTGGACTAATCCGCTTTTTGGAGAAACGCTTCATTTTCAAACACTCTTTTTCAATGGCACAAATACGGTCTTTGTACAAACATGTTACGTCAATAGATGCCGCTTGAAATGAAGTGAAGAGAACTGTACTATGCTCAAAATTAATTTTTGAACTTGTCCGGTTTTATTATCAATCCTTCAAATTGTTGTATCCTGCTATATGTTAACCCGTAAGACTTAAAGCTCTCGCTTCATCTGTGGTCAACATCCAAAATTCAAGTCTCAACTTCATACTGGTGGTGAAAAAACTGCAATGATTTTATTACTATGGTACCTTTCGCGTCTGAGTGTCGCGGGTTCAAACTCAGCCCATGGCAATGGACTTTGCTTGATAATATTCTCCGAGAGAAGTGAAGTTGTTGTAATAATAATAATAATAATAATAATATAATAATATAATAATAATAATAATGACTTTATTTAACCTGGCAGATTTAAGGCCGTAAGGCCGTCTCTTACACTCAACCAGGATTAAAGATTGCTTACATAATTGAACATGAAACTGGATCGGAATTAAGTAATTACATACTGATACAATTTAGGTACATAATGAGATCAAAAGAGGTGGTTACATAAAAATTTACCTCATAAATTAAAAATAAACATAGTGGAATACATATTAATGTTGTTAGAATCAAATACGAATCACATAACAACAGAAGCCGTTAATTCAATAAAAAATGTACACAGTAAAAATAAAAAGAAACACATTAATATACATATTAGTGTTAGATTACAATTAAGTAGGATTCACATAATTAAACCAGAAACCGACAATTGAATAAAATGTGCACAAAAAATAGATTAATAATAAAAAAGCAACACAATGGGATACATATTGGTGTTAAGTGATAAATAAACACGATTTACATGATTACACAATAAAAATAAGAAACAAATAATAAAAATAAATACAGTGGAATACATTGCACTAAATATTTGCAACGCGTTAGGTCTGGCAACTCATCATACGATATTTTTCTAATTTACATTTAAAAGGAATTAAAGTTCGGCAGCCCTTGACTTCAGGCGGCAGAGAATTCCAGTGACGAGAAGTAGCAACAGTGAAAGATGAAGAATAAAGACATGATGTGTGGAGTGGTATTTCTAGCGTGTTATCATATTGTGACCGAGAATTTAAGTTATGATACCGAGAAATACTGTGGAATCGGACAGATAAGTAAGAGGGAGTAGAGGTGTGCAAAATTCTGTATAAGAGAGAAAGAGAATGTAACTTTCTCCTCTCATTTAACCTGAGCCGCGATAATTTATCGAAAGAAGGCGAAATGTGATCGTAGTAGCGGACATTACAAATGAAACGAATACACGCATTATGAACACGTTGCAGTTTCTGGGATAAATCCACCCTGAGATCACTGAATAAATCGTCACAATAATCGAAGTGAGGTATAATAAGAGTCTGTACAAGCGTCTCATTTAATTTAGCTGGATAGTGGTACAATGTTTTTAATGAGTGAAGAGTGGAAAATACTTTCTTGCATGTGTGTTTGATATGGTAAGGTTAGATTCAAAATGAACTCCCAGGTTTTTTACAGTTGAACAGAATGGAATGATCGCTTTATTCAGAGTCACAGGAGGAAGGTTCAGCTAATTAATATCGGGGATTAATCTTTTATTAGAAAATAAGATAGCCTGTGATTTATCTGTATTTAAGTTAAGTCCAAATTGTTGAGACCAAGATGAAACGGATTCGAGATCTTTATTGAGTCTATTAATACAGTCCCTTTATTGTGAATCTACGGCATGTAAACAATCCTGTCCCTCACTAAGCGCTCCGGGCAAAATTCTTCGGTCATTTGACGTCCATGTGTATTTTTGATAAGAATATTTTGTGCAGTTGATCAGTTAAGAATGCAGTCAAATCAAAATTTATGTAATCGTAACATGTTAATTACATGAACTATGTTATTCGTTATCAATGATGAAATGTTCGGTATTGTATCGTTTCAGCACTAAATTCAGTACGAACAAACACGTAGTTTCTGTTACATTTTGAGGAAATTTCATCAGTAATACAGCATGAAAAATGATGCATAAAACAAACTTAATCCTTTAAATGCAGTATTATTTTACATTGAGGATCACAAAGTTGATGCCACTCCAACTCAATTAAAATACATTGTTTGGAAGAAATATAAAACTTTGAAACTAAATGAAAATGATACACATTAATGTGAGGTACACTGTTAAATTTTGAACACCATTCTCTACAATGTAGGCCTATTATAAAGGTATTGTTCAAAGTGTCCACCAGTTGCGTGTCTACAAATTTCACACTCCTGATCCCTGTCACGGTATAAGCGAGCAGCTGCAGCGGCATTGTGACAGTTTCGCCATAAATTAATAACATGTCCACATACTCATGATTAGAAAACTGTGGTATCTCGTTGTGTTTCAACTGTTACTGCAACTAATGACGAAGTGAATGTAAGCGTATCGTTCGCTCCGTACACCTAGCTCGGTCACATGGTTTGCTTACGTAAGTAACAGTGTTGCCAGCTTGACACAACCCTGTTCCCAAGCAATGTGTACACGACTATTAACGCGATTTATTCGAAATCTGTGTTATCTTCCATGCAAATACTACTATAACATGGCCATACACAGCTTACTCTATCATCTTACATGAGATAAAAATGCAATTTTGAGCAGTTTCATGAAGAACTTAATCATAATTTCAAGTTACAAAAGATCTTTTTTTTTTCTTTTTTTCGAAAGCCGCCCTTCTGGGAACAAAATATTATTAAACTTTGTTTGTCATAATTCGAGATTTCATATTCCAGAAGGATTGTAAAAGGTTACCTTCCTCCCTGTATAATTTTTCGTCAGTCGGAAGGAAAAAGTCTTCGTCGGCAGGTGCTGAAATATACAGTAATTATATTGTTATGATTACCGGTACTAAGAGAAAAATACAAATAGAAGTTGTGTCAGCACGAGAGATAAGTTTGAGTACCAGATCAAAATTATAACATGAGTTTACTGGTAAGGTTGAGTGCATGTCAATATTCTCTATAGAACTGCATTCTCTAATCTTTAATCGCGGAATATATTAAGGCTAGAATGGCATACGTTTGATGCAAACATTGTAAGGGAAAACTGTTGATATACTTATCTGCAGATCGAATAATCTACAACAGTGAAACATATGCGCTTCGTTATCTCTAACGTGTCTGAAAAGATTGATGATATTACCGGGAATTTTCCCTTTTAACAACCTACACTCCATGTTTCAATTAACTGCTATTTGTGCAGGAGTAGGATTGCTTGTAGGCCTAAGTATAAATGTCTGTGTAGGCGTATCCAGTACATTTGTTTATGGTAACGGCTTTTTAGAAAGGGGGTGGGGTTTGAATGGAGTGGAATGGAATTTACTGGAAGGGACAATGGAAAGCGGGGTACTCGATAATGAGTTCATCTCCAATTGCCCTATAAATATGCATCCCTTGTCAAAGAGTTCGGTCGTGTGCCCACGTACGCTTTGTTACATGAGGGAGTCCAGTTCAATCCCGAGCGGATTCATTGTTATTTGTTGATCATAAAGATTTTCTTCCGAATTTAAGCAAGCTTCATTCGAATAAAATTTATTAAATTTGATATAGAAATGGGAGCACAATAAAAATATTTCTTTTTTTTAAGTTCTATAAAATTCAAGTTTAACGTACGTGTAACATATTTCTTTATTTATTATTTAGTAATTTATTCACTTATCTCTTTGTTTATTATTTAGTTATTTATTCACTTATCTCTTTGTTTATTATTTAGTTATTTATTCACTTATCTCTTTGTTTATTATTTAGTTATTTATTCGTATACCTCTTTGTTTATTATTTAGTTATTTATTCACTTATCTCTTTGTTTATTATTTAGTTATTTATTCACTTATCTCTTTGTTTATTATTTAGTTATTTATTCGCATTTCTCTTTGTTTATTATTTAGTTATTTATTCACTTATCTCTTTGTTTATTATTTAGTTATTTATTCACTTATCTCTTTGTTTATTATTTAGTTATTTATTCACTTATCTCTTTGTTTATTATTTAGTTATTTATTCACTTACTTACATAAGGGGTTAGGTACAATTTAAAGCAGTAAAAGTTTTGAAATATTTAACATTTTTGCCCTCCATTACTGTATTTTCTACAATGATGAAAGTTAGTATGTATAAAACACTGTCCTTATGCTATATAAAAACATATTTTTACGATTTAAAAAAAATATATATATTTTTTTTTCAAAATTCAATTTACTGTGTATTAAAGAAGCATTTCCCACATAACTCAAAAACTATCCAACATTCTTTGATGAAATATTTTGTTTGTATTTATGCATGTCACATCTACAATATGATTCAAGATCACTTCTCTATCTTTGATAGATTGTCTGATAAGAAATAAATTTATTTAAAAAAATGGTCAGTTATTAGTATTTTCTTCGAAGAAAAAATAAAAATATATTATTTATTGAGGAATGTATTTGAAAGAGCATGACATCGTAAAAATGAGTTTCAGCAATAAAATAAAAGAGAGAGAACATGAAAAAGGTTAACAAGTTTATGAGTTATGAGGGAAAAACTTCGTCACTCCAGAGTGAAATGAATTATGAAAAAAAAAAGAAAGAAAATAATCTTTTTAATCGTAAAACTATTTTTTCACACAGCAGAAGGACAGTGTTTTTCATATACCAATTTTCATTATTGTATTAATGGGGGAAAAAAAATGTTGAATATTTCCAAACATTTTACTGCTGTAAGCTGTACCTAACCCCTTAAGCTAACATAATTTAATCGAATGTAGTATAATGTTCAGAGTATTAGCTAGGAATGGCTCAGGTAAATGCTGCCAGCCTTTTACTGTTAAAATAAATCTAAAGCAATTGCCGAGGATATAGGCTATTAGATACATTCCCCTGAATCGAGCGTGGCAAGGTCTCGTGTTGCGTAGTATGGACAGATATCACAAGCCAAAGTGACTTCAAGGTTAGAGCATTAGTGTACAGCTGACTTCCATTCATTGCAGATCAACTTAGTTCGTGGCAACGAAATAGATTTTACAAAAGCGAATCTTCATTAATACATATATTATACGAACAAATTATACAGAACCTGTCATGCATAATTTATACGAAAATATCTTGATATTCAATAACAATATGTTTCAAAAATCCAGTATTTAGTGAAAAAGGCTCATTTGTAAATAAAAATATCGCGCGTAATTAGCGTTCTAACTGAAGAGTAACTGAGTGACGTACTTTATATGCTGGGACAGTCCCCCACGAAATTATTGAGGAAGTTAACTTAACAGGGAAGTGTATCCTAGCCATCAGCATGGAAAGAGAAGATATTGATAAAGGTAAAGCTTTATAAGACAACAGTCGTTCATAAATTAAAAGAAACAGACCATGTTTCTACTATAGGGTTCTATCAGGAGAGATGAATTTCAATGTACGACTTATAATTTATTTAAAAGATGTGAAATGTGCATTAGAGAGAATAGTCGACAGTTCCAGCACTCATTATAAGGTTATCATCATCATCATCATCATTATAATCATCATCACAACATTTCACAGTTTATGCCATCAAAGCTCGTTCCGGTCTCATAGGTTTTAGTCAAAAATTTGTATCCATTTTTTTTCTTGGTCTGCCAGTATTTCTTATACCTGACGGTTTATAATTTAAAACTAATTTTGAAATGCGGAAATCTTTCATTCTGTCGACATGTTCCTTCCAGATGTTTCTATATTGTTTTATTTTGTCTGTTAACTTAGATATTCAATTCATTTCGAATATCTATATGTCTTTGTTATCTAGTAGGTAATATTCAGAACTATTTCTTAAAAATTTCATTTCAGCTGTTTCAATAATTTGTTCTTCTTTTTTAGTTTAAGTCCAAAATTCACAGCTATATAATAGTAGGCTATAAGTCAGGTAAGGTAAGCCAGAAAATCACATCCGTAGTGTAATGTTCGTATATGTTGCGAGAATTTTATTGCCAAAATTTGACACTAAGAATCACCTCTGACAGGGATGTTGCTTGCCAATGTTACTAACTTGTAAGCGAAACTCTCTCCAGGCGCACACCCGTTAGTATAGGCCTACCATATATGTAATTATATAATATGTAACATATATTCATACTATACACCAATATAATCCGAGAAAGGAATTTGGAAGTTGTTCGCGTTATTTTATTTATTTATAGAATTATATTTCAGTTATTAAAATAATGTCCTTCTATTTGCTTTTCTCTTGTCACATTTTATATCTATAAATAAATGGTATGTTTTATTTAACGACGCTCGCAACTGCAGAGGTTATATCAGCGTCGTCGGATGTGCCGGAATTTTGTCCCGCAGGAGTTCTTTTACATGCCAGTAAATCTACTGACATAAGCCTGTCGCATTTAAGCACACTTAAATGCCGTCGACCTGGCCCGGGATCGAACCCTCAACCTTGGGAATAGAAGGCCAGCGCTATACCGACTCTCCAACCAGGTCGACTTTTACATCTATGTGTCCAATATTATTGCTTAACAATCCCAGTATTCAGTAATTTTAAATCGCATAGGTAGTGACACAATAAAGTAATGAACAGTTATTGTTCGCAATTCTGATCAGATGCTTAACACGCTAAAGACTATTGGATTAAATAACTACTGACGCAGAGATTTTGTAAGGTTATCTGCACTGTCTTCCTCATGATAATCTGTTCTTCGGTTCATAGCTAACTTTCCTTACTTAAAGAGGAAACTTGTGTCGGAAATAACTTTTATCTGCTACAAGTCGAAAGCATATTCATTTTTATTATCTTCCTATTTCTCTCCTCGAACTTATATTTCTCCCCTACATCCTCCTACATCTCTTTACTCCACTTTTCTAATCACTCTTCACTTTCTTATTCTACTTCTGTTCACTTTCCACCTTCGGTTACTATAAAATCCCGTCTTCTTCTTCTTCTCTTCGCTCTACCGCGTACTTCTCTTCACTGCTTTACATAATATTCTCTTAAACAGTCTCAGTCTACTCGTCTTCACTACACAACTTGCTTAATTTCATTCGCGGGCTCAGAATAACAAGGTTCTATCTGATATTTTTAGCAAAATTGAGATTTTTGTTGCTACTTCTCAGCCATCTACCATATAAATTATATGTTGATATCTCTATTATTTATTTTTATTTATTTATTTATTTATTTAACCTGGTAGAGATAAAACCATCAGGCCTTCTCTTCCCCTCTACTAGGGGATTACAACTACAATATTAAGAATACAATTACAATTATAATTATAATTAATATTAAATTTACAAATGCAATAAAAATCAAAGTACTAAAAGATTAACTGACTAATAAAAGCTAGATAGTTTATTGTAAAAGTTAAGAAGAGAGAAGAATTTATTTTATCGATTAGGTACAAATTAAACCTACTCTACGCAGTAAGAAAATGCTTAATAAGCTTGCTTTTGAACGCTACTAAATTCCGACAGTCTCTGATGTCACTGGGTAGGGTTTTCCACAAACGCGAGAGCGAGATTGTGTATGATGATGAATACGATGATGTCTTATGTGTTGGTATGGCTAGTATGCGGCTATTTTTCGTGCGTGTGAAGAGATTATGATATGATGACAGGTAACTGAAACGGGAGGCAAGGTAGGTAGGTGTAGAAATGTGAAGGACTTGAAAAAGGAAAACAAGAGAATGAAAATTTCTACGTTCGTTAAGTCGTAGCCAGTTTAGAGTTTGGAAGGATGGGGTAATGTGGTCAGCGCGACGGACATCGCAGACGAAGCGAACACAAGAATTGTGAACACGTTGTAATTTTTGCGACTGGTTGACATTGAGGTCAGTCAGTAGAAAATCACAATAATCGAAGTGGGGCATTACTAGTGTTTCCACTAGTATTTTCTTGAGTGATAGCGGAAGGAATTTTCGAATGCTGTTTAAGGAATGTAGTATGGAAAGCACTTTTTTGGTAATATGGGTTACTTGGTTATTCCAGTTATTATTGTTCGTGATAAAGTTAGTTTGAGAAGGTCTTATCTGAATTGATATTATTCACAACCAAACTTTTAAAATGCTCTCCTGTAAAATTTACTAAACACTAGATAAAACCTTGTCATTCTTAACCCTCGATTTATCATTTTGACTCGCTTTATTCCCCTCATCTTAATTACCATAAATATCCTCATCTACTTTACTTCTCATCTCTCTCTTCATCCTAATTTTCTTCTCTACTCATTTGAATTCTCTTCATTGATTATAATACCTTTCTTCATTCTTCTCATCCTGCTTCACTTCAGAAAACATTCTACTTCTTCTTACTGATCATTCTACTTCCCATCTCTCTATTCGCATATATCGCTTTTAATATCCTGTATTCTTATCTTCCAATGGGTCCACACCTGTGGCGTTTGGCCGCGAAACCAGGTGGTCCAGGTTATCTCGGTTGAGGTTTATCCCGGAGTTTTCCTTCAATCCAATATGAGGAAATGCTGGGTAACTATCGGTGCTGCACCCCAGTCTCATTTCACTGGCATTATCACCTTCATTTCATTCAGACGTTAAATAACCTGAGATACTGATACAGCGTCGTAAAATAACCTAAAAATATAAATCTTCCAATGCACAGTATTTGCCCTCTTCCTCTTTTATTTGTTCCTCATTTCCTCCTTCGTTCTATTATATTTTCTTTTTTTCCCAAAATCTTCACCTAATGAGAATTAGTATTTTGACGCTTTCATCTTGCCAATACACTTTATACCAAGCCACTCTACGATTTGCTGAACTGAAGTATCTTCTCAGGAATTCATCGTTTTACAATACTTCAACACAAACATATCTCATATTCAGATTCTTCTTTCTCAGTGACCTTGAATGCAGTCACGCGTGCAGCAACATCTACATGTCGGCCTGGGTGCGTAGTTAGTACGAGTATAGCGCTGGCCTTCTGTGCTCGAGGTTGCTGGTTCGATCCCAGCCCAGGTCGATGACATTTAAGTGTGTTTAAATGCGACAGGCTATATAATAGATCCTACTATCCGCTTCGAATTGAATACAACTCAACCGGAAGACGTCAACAATGAGAAGAATCAAATTTATGGTCCAACTGTTCCTTATTATTTATAGCTATGTGTATAAGTTACAAACTATTGAAATTATTGGGTTATTAGTGCGTGCTAGAGGCACGATTACAAAAAAAAAATATTAATTTCTGTAGAGAGTTCAATCTTAAATCCTCTTTGGTCAAGATTATTTCTTTGATAGCTCTAAAATATTCAATCTATCTTCTGAGGAATCACATATATAAAGTAAATTAATGACACAATAATAATAATAATAATAATAATAATAATAATAATAATAATTATTATTATAGTTCTCACGAAAACATTTTCATAAAATTGTACGCATTTAGTAATATTTGTATATTTGGTATACTTTGCCCTTCAGGGCAACCCCTATTATAGGGGACGTTTGTTTACATACATCAGTAGAACTCCTGCGGGACAAAATTCCGGCACACCGGCGACGCTGATATAACCTCTGCATTTGCGAGCGTCGTTAAATAAACCACAATTTAAATTTTAAATTTGAACGTTTCCATCCAAAGTACACGTAAGAAAGCATCTTCAAAATTGAAGTACACATTGAAAAAATATCTGCGAGATTAAATATTTCAAAAAGGGTATGTGCAGATTGGTTAGTAATTTTTATATTCTTCACAATAGTGTGTTGCTAGAATAAGAGTGAACATTGAAATGTGTAGCCAAAGTAACCTGCAACTTTGCTCCTTTTCTACCACGATTTTGTAATATAAGTACCTGGTTTGATATTTATTTAATGACAGTGCAATTATTATTCATTTTAATACGTCAGTTAAAAATGTTTTTAAGTGGTTATTTTACGACGCTTTATCAACTGCTATGGTTACCTAGCGTCTGAATGAATAATTGAAGGTGATGATGCTAGCCAAATGAGTCCAGAGTCGAAAGTTACTCATAATTTGCTCTTAATAGGATGAAACCCCGGAAGAAATCACAACTTTTCCCAACCAGGATTTGAACCCGGGCCCACTCATTTCACGGTCAGGAGTGCTAATCATTACTGCACAGCAGTGGACCAGAGTATTATATTTATTGTTTTACGGAACTGTAAATTCATAAATAGACTAGTGATAGCTGTTAGGTTCATTTCCATTGCCGCATGTGCAATGAGACTGAAACCCTACCACATGTGCTTGGCTTCTGTAGAAAGGGAGAACTTCTCGGGATACATTGCCACAATAGAATAAGATGCTCAGTTGCCAACTGCTTCAGAGAGTGCAAGAAGTTTGTAGTGCATGAAGGGATTCATTGTATTTCAAATTAAGGTTTCACTAAGAGAGCAGTCATAGTTGTGATCGACAGACAGAGAAAATAAAAGGGATACATAATTGACCCAATGGTACGCTTTGAAAGAGGAGAAACTCAAGTACAAGATGCAAATCTTGAGAAAAAAATTTAATTACTATCCTTGTTGTGTATACTGTTCACACAAATACAACATTTATTGGGTTGCTTTTGGTGCAAGAGGAACAATTACAAGATTTTCAGCTGATCTTTTCAACGGTTTCTGCCTACTTAGTTCCCATCTCGAAGACATCGGGCTACAAATCTTACGAGACTCTTTAGCTATAGTACACAATTTATATTCTTAAAAAATAAAATGTAATAACTTCCAGAAAGTGATAGCTGCTCACTCAAAATAAAATTACATAAATGAAACAAAAACAGTTACTATACTAGTGTATTAAAATTATTAGCATACAGAAATGAAAATATTATCTTGTTTGGATTGATCAATAGGCTGTACCGTCATGATAACCCTTAGAAAGGGCAGCTATAATTTTTTGTTATCTCTCTCGTTGCAATTAATATTCATATCAATATAACTTCTTAGTGTTATGCTTATTAAAGTATGGCACAGTAATAGACCTATATATATATATATATATATATATATATATATATATATATACATTAGTGTCGCTGTTAGGTTCATTAATTATAGAGCAAATAATTATTCATATTATTGCACTGGCAGGGTTACCTTTATTAAATTATAGCACTGTAACTATATAAATAGATTAGTGCTTGCTGTAAGGTTCATTTAATAACACGGTAGAGCCTCTTGTTTAGGCACAGTGAAAACGTAAACAGAGTGCAGGTAACGTGTGGGAGGAGGACGAGCCGTACGATAAACACGAGGGATGCACAAGGTTTTAGTTACAACATTTATGGCGGAGCATTAATTGAAATAATGTTTTCCAAAAACACACGAAACAAAAGAACACAACTGCGTAACGTTATCATATATATATTTTAACAAACAAGCAATTGTAACGTTGAAATAATTCAATATAACAAATCAAATTTTGCTGCTTATATGATGTTGCTTTCAAGCAGCATTTTTTACGGCCATAAATTTCAATCTCTGTATGACAAACATAATATCACCGTCTTCTGTGGCCGAATTAACAAAACTACAGTACTGTAATTATGTTTAGGAACTAGACCAATATACTGTAGTTTTGTTAAAAGTTATTAAAGTTTACAACATTAGGCATTTGGCAACGTTGCTAGATGGGTAGGAGGGAGTTTACAAGTACACGGTAGGGCTTAAGCGGATACAGACATACCGGTACAAACAGAAGCTCTGTTCTAATGCAGAGGCGGACCGTTGTTTACACAAAACGAAGAGCAAGTACAAACTTTCAATCTCATTAATAGAACTTTATGGTAAATTTCCACTTTATTTAACAATATTGGCAATACTGGTCCATTTGTTTATTGTACGTCTAAAAATAAACAATAATGATTTACTGACAAAATCACACAAACTTTTTTCTTAAATGCAACATTTCAATCTCTCCCGCTTCCATAAAAATGTTCCATTTTTTTTTTAAATACCTGTTTGTGTGATTTTCGAAACGGGGTAAGAGACTCCCAGTTTCTAATAATTGCTGAGAAACTGCTACAAAAGATCGCCGATTAGGTAACCTTCTTTGAAGAAAACATTGACGGTACATCCTTCTTGCCTCACTTAAAATTACGACGACTTTCTCCATAAATTAATAACATATGATAGGCATATTCCTAAACAGTAAATGACATTGTAAGTTGTTTATCGAATACCCGGTACCGAACTGTCATCCGCTCGGCAGTGGACCTATGGACAGGGAGATTGAACTCAGCTGACATGTACGTACGTCTGTGCAGAGTACTGCCTGCTCAACACGTTGCCACGTCTCTCGAGCCAGAATATTAACAAATTTAAGCATGCATTTTTATTTAATTTCACGAAAACGTAGTAGAACACATAAATATTTATTAAAATTAAAATTAACTCTTTGCTATTTATACCTACTGATGTAATTGTTTTCGTAATTTTTCTAACGATATAACCAGTATAACGCAAATAAAATAAGAGAAGAAATACTTCTTCTGGGAAAACTACTAAGTTTTGACGCTATGTTGTGTGGATATTTTTTGATCCTTTAGATCGTCCCCGACGACTATGAAAAGGACTGCACTTATAACCCTTACACCCTGTGTATAAGTAGATTAGTGCTCGTTGTAAGGTTCATTTTAGGATAGTGCAATAACTGTTTATATTATTATAACTGCCCAGTGTCACGTTTATTTAATTATGGTACTGTGCATAGAAATAGATTAGTGTCCGTTGTTAAATTCATTTCATTGTCGTTTTGAAATCAGTAGAATTGGCAATTGGTACAAAAATAACACATCCTGTCTAAGTAATTGTAAATAAGTTATTCTCATAAGTGACAAAAATAACAATCAATATAAGTTACGGTATAAAATAGGCATGGAAGCAAATACAAATAAACCCAGTGTTATCAATTTATCATCTGGAAGAGAGTGATAAGAGTTGCGAAGTCTGATATAACCTGTATTTGAGGGAGCGCAGTTTCAACGTCCGAGCTTTTCTGTGCCCTCATTCAGTCCGACGTATTCAGTATATAACGAAAGATGATGGATTGGGAGGTAAGCAAAACTGGCATAAACCATGACACTCTGTCAATACCGTCTGCAGGTGCTCCAATATATCTGATGCATAAAGGCAAGAACGTTTCCCAGATACAGAGCTCTTCGTCAGGTGGGTCCTTTATATTCTCTACATTGTACACCAAACCAAAACAAATTTCGTATGGATCTAGGCGCCAACTGAAAAATGTAGGAGTTAAATCTATACTAGCAGTGAGGGAAGTGAGACGGTACGCGCCGGTATGGAATACCGCCTCTGGTTCCTGTGGTCAGAAAACATACCGTTAGTGAAAAATGACATCCTGTCACTGAAAAAATGTGATACGTAAATTTGTTTATACATTTCTTCATCTGTTTGCTTCGTAGATCTAAACCGCAGCCTTTTGGAACTGTATTCAACGTGTGTTTGGACACATTTATTTGATAAGTCAACCCCTGGAATGCTTACAACGGTAACATTTCAAATATAAAAGACTGTGATCTGTAGCTTGTGGTGGCATTGTTGCCAATTCAGTGACTGATGAGATCTTATCCTTTTAAAATATTTGTTAGTAACAAATAACGTTACTTACCTGTTATTTAAATAGGGTTACATAGAGTACTGTTTAAATACTCGTTAGTGATAGAAATAAAGTTTTAATCATTAACACTATAGGAAGTAAATGAATTTTGCACAGCTGTTTATCGATTTTCCGTAAAGGAGTATTGGCAATGTTCGGTTCGGGTTTGAATTTTGAGCTTTACTGTTTCAGGACGCAGAATCGTTAAGTAACGGCTAATATAGATGTTTAACTTTAATACTTGTTATTACATTGTAGTGGTGTTTGTAATATAATAATGGATACATTTATCATACGAGGAGTAAAGACAAAACTTCAGTGACACAAAAGTGATTGTGTTAGTGTGATGGGACTAGGCCCAGTAAATCCAGCCTACATGAAAATAATTTTACTACGCGCGCTTTGTCAAACACTTTTTCAAGCCATAAAAATGGCAATGAAATAGATTTTGGTTATTTTCCGACATTTCTGAATGTTACTCAGTCGCAAGCAACTTGAAATTTTTTAAAGAAATTTAATGTGTTGCATAACTTAAGCATCAAAGATTCTCGTTACTGACTACAAGAAACAATTTATTGTAGGGTCTATATATCATGTTTGTGTATATTGTAAGGGAGAGGGTATGCCATTTTTAAATCGAGGTATGTCAGGGGAAAATCTTGGAGTAAGCATACCGCCTCTGATTTTTTCCCACTTCCCTCATTGGATGCAAGTAAGGACTTTTGTGGCCATTAACGTTTATTTTTCTCTGAATTACCACTGCTACAGAGCTTTACTCGGATAAAAGTCTTGCAGTAACGGTCCATTCATATTGCACATCATGACACCATACATATTCACAGATTGTATATACAGGGACATCATTTTATTTTTACTTCAATCTTTATTGTACCTGAATTTTTTAATATACTTCACTCCCACCCCTTTTACTAATGAATTTCCAACTGTCCTCCACACAGCACCAAGGACGCATACAGTAAGCAATACTGAGTTAGTGAGTATAGTATGTTCCAGAAATATGTTCATGTTTTCCAGTTACGAAAGAGCTTTCAATATTGAATCATATTTTCGCACAGGTACTGTCCGTTTGCCTACGTCGCATCCCGATTTCCCCCACCTGCTTCTGCTCACCCCTTTATAAAGGCTAGTGGCTGGGCTGTCTTAGCTCTGAAAATATTAATTTCTGTTAGGAATTGGACGTCTACGTAATATTATACAACTGTTTAAAATAACTTACGTAAAAGGGCCTCGTCAAGTAATTAACTGTCATGTGATTTCTCCCCTTTCTACGATCCTGTGACAAAACCACTTGGACGGACAGTAGATAGCATGTCTGAGTAATTTTATCTGTGCGGTCGGGCAGAGTAGGTACAGAATTATTTCGACATGAGTTACTAGTACAAAGGACGAAACTGGTAATTGGAATTAGATGCAATAATCTATAGTGCGATAATATGCACAAAAGAACTTAAGCCTGTATCGAAATGAACGGCCACCGTTTTCAAAAGTGTGTTTAAATATCCATATTATGATTATTTTTCAATTTAACGTCATTCTCCATATTGTACGCTAAATGCTGTAGACAGTATAATATACACTGCATAATGAATACTTTCGAATGGATAACTCAGTTCATGAGTAAAATAACTTATTGTTAATACTGTACTGCATGTTGATTAAACAAAAACCTAATGAAAATTATCAAACTCAAAATTGCGATATTTCCTAGTTTACGTAAATGGGTGAACTACTTTACCTCTCTCCTATACCTAGTAAAGTGATTTGTTTGTATTTTACGCCAGTATCATCGAACTCCAGTCGTGGAAGGGGGTAGCAAACGGTGTTTCGAGTTCTCAACCGTTAATCCAAAGGTATAGCCAGGTTAATATTAAACATGTTAGTAAAAATAAAATGATGTCTCTGTAGAATCTTAGTGAGATTCATCAAACTGAACTCTCTTAAAGCTGTGAACGTAATGAATATAATAAAGGATACATATCAAGACACTAATCCGACTCACAGATTGCATAGCTATAGAATCTTAATCAAATTGAAAAGTAATAAATAAATAATCAAATACTGCTGCTTAAAATATAAAAATAATAAATTATAACACTTCCATGTGTAGCGCATGTCGTGTTCCAAACATTCTCTGAGTTTGCGATATTCCAATATTAACTATCACAATAATGATTAGCTTGTAATGTTGGGGACCGATTACACAAGTTGACTGCAGCATGGTAGGCTACATAGGCCTGGGAGGTGAGCTAGTACGAGGACTTGACTCGGTTCTTTGAATAACAAGGTGCACATAAACAAATATGGTCAGCTTTAAAAGTAAATATACGCTACACAGCATTACAAAAATATATTTTTATGCAACTTTCGTTATGTGCAGAATTATCATAGAATTATTCGTGGGTTTGAGCTTCTTCCTTTCTCCTCTTGTGCTACAATGTCTCTGTTAATATCACTTGTCACCTCGTATGTTTATATTACACAATTTTAATGTAATGTTCCCGTCATTCATTTCAAAACACTCACCAAATTCCGCTGCAAAAATATGCGCCTGAGAACCTTAAGGGTCCCTTCAGACGAGGCCACTTTTAGTGGCGCTGCTAGATTTTTGTAGATAATTTTTCAGTCTTCCAGTGAACATGGACGTAGAAGGAGATATACTTTTGGCAAATTTGCTCGTACGGAAAAAGAATAGACGTAAAAATAGAAGAAGAGTTTGAGTCCATCCATTAGTTTTGGAAAATCAGAATCGAGGACTATTTCATACATGTTTGATGATTTACATCAGGACAATAAAAATATTAATGTAAAATTCCGCAAAATTACGAACGATATGGTATAAAATGTATTTTTGTTTACTTTTTAAGAATTCAAAATTAAGTATAATAGGCACCAATCATGAAACCAATCACAGCACATACGAGAAATTCAACCAATATACCTTACTAGAAATAGGTGTCTGTAGGGTAACGGCAAAGTCAAAGCCCCTGGTGTGATTTAACCCAGGTTCGAACCTGAAATCAACTAATTTTTCATCTCTTTGTTAATATTTTATTTGAGGCGTGTAGTTGCAAAATCAGATGCATCACTTTTTTTTTTTTTTTTTTTTTCGAAAATTAGTTAATGTTATATTTCATATCTCCACACGATTCTACAACTGCTATAGCACTGTTAGGCTCCAAAGCCAGATACATCACATGGATTTGTATGATGAAAATAGTATTGGTTGCAAATCCTTGGTTCCTTGTAAATGTTTTTCTTTCAAACTGAAAAAATATGTTTTAGTGATGTATCTGATTTTGCAACTAAACACCTCATTTAGTACAATTTCAGATGTATTATTTTATTTTAACGTCAAATAAAGGGAACTTTACTGCATAAATAATGTATCCGTAATTCGCACTAGTCCAACAATTTAGTAGTCTATGGCTGTATTATTATTATTATTATTATTATTATTATTATTACTGTCATTGTATATTCTTCTGTCATGATATATTTTTCTAATTAAGCCTGTACACTGTCGGGGAATTGGTGGCCCAACAGTCGTCCGTTAGCAGCGCTACTGACTCGCGTTCGCCTAGTCTGAAGAGACACTAAAGGCCCGGTCAAACAGAACGCGGACAGTGCAGGACGAACCAGTGTGGAAACAATTGTTGTCAAGTGCACTACTCATCGTATTTTCTCGATTTGTTTCTAAATTTGTTTGAAATTGTACTTTTACATTCGTTTTTTCTCCTGGATTAATTAACATATCCGGCAGCTCCTCAGATGAAGAAGAATTGCTTCTTTTGTTCGCTTTGAGCCGTTCATCAAAGCGGAAAAGGAAAAGAAAGTGGGTGCATGAAATAAATGAAAAAAAAAGGGGGGGGAACTAGGCGAATTTCACAGACTGTGTAATGAACTGAATTCATTTGAAGACCGTTTTTACGACTATTTTCGAATGTCTAAACACAGGTTTGAGGAATTACAAAGCCTTATAGAACCAAAAATATTGAAAATGACAACAAACTGTAGGAGACCGATTGGAACGAAGGAAAGACTAGCGATCTGTTTGATGTAAATAAAAGATTTTAGTTTGTATTTTAAACTGTATTTATTACTAATCAACTAAAAAATAAGTATGAATATAGAAAAGAAAACACGACTCAGAAAACAGTATTATTTCGTAGACAAAATTACTATTGAGAAGTACTTTACTTCCCTCTTGTGGTTTATTTACGAGCTGCAGTACGTTTTCGTACAAATATTTTGCAGGAAAAACAATAGTGGCAAAAAACCTAATGACATCGGAGGTGTGGTAGCTACCTCCAGGTCAGTATAATTAATTTCATTGGAAGGATTATGTATATATAATTAGGATTATCTGACCACGATGAGTCGGTTGAAAAAAAAAAAAGGAGACGATGGAGGTGGAGCCTGGATGCCGCGTATCATATAAATGAGCATATTCCCGCACATATGCAATTAATTTTTCCGTTTCACCGGCCATTTTCTACGAGATGTCGGCCGCAAACTCTGTGGAAAACACAACTGCCTATCAATCCACCGCGAACCAGACTAGACCGCGGCGTTGGGCCGCGCGCTGTTTGACTAGGATGATGCTTTCTAACGTAATACAGAGTTCGCGGCGGACGGTCCGCCAAGTCCGCGTTCTGTTTGACTGGGCCTTTAAGGGGAGAGGATGGTATTTTTTTGGTGAAAAATGAGTAAATTTTCAAAAAACAAAAAAATTCTTTAAAATACCCTGTGATATGTGTGAAATGCATAGCATAACATTTTGTGGCTATTTGTGCCCTTATCGGATGTTGAGTCGCCATTTTTAAACTTCCTGCGTTATGGATTTTTAAATCATTCGTCCACTTTTATTGTTATTTCCAGTAAATTAAATATTAAATTTTTTTTTCTTTAAAATACCCTTTGATATGTGTGGAATGCATTGCATAACATTTTGTGGATATTTGTGACCTTATCGGATGTTGAGACGCCATTTTTAAACTTCCTGCGCTATGGATTTTTAAATCACACGCCCGCTTTTATCGGTTTCCAGTAATTTCATTTTTTTTTTTTTGCTAAATTGCCAGACACGATATAATTTCTGAACTGTTAAAGATACATGCATTAAATTTAGAACACACATTCTTTAGATTATTAGGAAACTTTTCTCTGTAACAGAATTTTGTTAATTGATTTCATTTTAAAAATACGTCCGTTTGTTTGAAAGAAAGGAAATCAGAAAATTGTTATTAAATTTTAATTGTTTATTTTACAAACGTAGGGACTAATATTAAAATTCTGTTACAGACAGTTTGTAGAACATTCTTTTGCAAACACATTGCAAAAATTGTTTCAATCTATCTTTAAAAACGGTTTAGATATATCGGTTTTGGCATTGGGTATATTTTTTTGAAATTTGGGCCCCCAAATAATTTTTTTTCTTCAAAATATTTTTATTTGGTTGAGTTGTCACAGCTATGAACACTCTACATACAAAAAATTAATATTTTACACCAAATAGGAAAAAAGTTAAAAAAAATACCATCCTCTCCCCTTAACCTTCAGCATTATTATTCAGCTGGTATACTGTTTACGCATGCCACGGTAGTAACTGGCGAACGGAGTATTCAGCAGGTACACCGTTTATGAATGCTAGAGTACTGACTGGTGAACGGATAGTCAACGCACCCTATCTCAAATTTCAAATTTCAAATTTATTTACAATTTACATTTGAATTGAATACATATGAATAGATACCCGAAATGAGCATATGCTCGTGCTCGGGTACAGTCCAGTAGCCTACATAAATTTTACAGGGTTCAAATAATAATGCTGATGATATAAATAATAGTAACAGCAATAATAATAATAATAATAATAATAATAATAATAATAATAATAATAATAATAATACTAATAATAATAATAATAGTGATAAAACAAAAATATTTACAATAATAAAATAAATACTAAGACGGATAAAATAAAATATAAAACCACTAGCGAGAGTTAACACAACTTAAATAAGCATATAATAACCGGAAAAAATGCCAAACTCGAAAATCAACAGAAAAGTTCGTTGTATCGCAGACGACAGCAACCGCCGTATTGACATTGTGTTGTGCATTAATGGTAGTAGTGGGGAGCTGAAAGTCTACGTAACTACCGTTCTCTTCTAATCTTCTCGTAAAATCATGGGAAGTTAATGCTAAAAAAACAAAATGTCTACGAGTCAAACTGTTCATTATTACCAGGATAAATACAAATAATACTGAAATATATTAATCTAGTTTCAGTTATAGATCTCTCCTTTTGTGCAAGAGGTACCATATCAAAATATTTTATGAATGGCGGGGAAAATATAAATTTCAAAAACTTTCTAGTGACAAGATATAGTGACAAGTACAATCAAGTGTATCTGTGGCGATGCTAAGAAAATCATTTATTGGAGATATACACTGTTATTAATTAAGAAAATGATCTATTTATATTTATTACAATGTTTTATCTTATAGGGTACATGCATATAATGCTAGTAACACTTAAAAAAATTATAATAAAATGTTTCAAATATCATACAAACATTTTCACTTTATTTTTAAACTTAAGAATGTGTAAATTGCTTAGGTCTGGATTATTTTTCAATACTGAATTGTATAGTCTTGGTCCATAATTCCTACTGTGTCTTAATCCAGCTGTAGTGTGGTATTTATGTTCTGCCAAAAGAGTTGGGACATTTCTTCTGGTATTAGGCCTATGTATATGTTTTCCAGTTATAAAATTCATTCGATTTTTGTGAAAATAAGTTAGTAATGTATGTTTATATATTTGTTCAATTTTTATCTGTCCCCAACATTACAACCCTAATAGTAACATTGAAGGTATATCATAATGTCATGTGTAAACTGGTACGTTTTAGCACCGACTCTTTAAACATAAATGTAGAAGTAGTTTTCCAAACTCTGCATTGGAGGGTTGTAAAAGATATGTGAAACAGGGGATGGCCGTTTACCATGGCACTCAATGCGCAGAAGTTGAAAAATGCCATATTGACTGGAATTTTCAAACAAGGGACCAACAGAATCTCTCTAAACGGTGAGCCGTGTCGACCTGGCTCTGTACTTCTACTTTGTTGTAAATGCATGCATACTGAATTATAATTCGCTTTAGATTTAATGTCTTTCACACCCAGATGCAACAGACATATATGGCATGGGTGAGACTCTATACTTGTCAAAACATTTTAGCTTAGGACGTAGTTAATTTGGTGTCTGATTCCACTTAAAATCCAGTCTAGTATAGATTTTATGCGATATTATTATTCTTCAGCTCTGATTGTGGAATCGAGTAGGCCTATATTAATTTTGCAGAGGGAGGTTCGTTGTTTGTTTAACGTTTTTACTCTCATACGGGAATTAACGGCGTGTTTACCTCGCATCACTTGAGTTCTAACGCGTATGGAAGCGATAAACGAGAAATTGAATTTGCTGAAATGAGATTTATGTTACATAGGAGGATACTCCTTTCAGAAAAATAAGAGCAGTGTTGCTGTTAAAAATAAATTAAGTATTTTAACATGTATAGCTGAAACAGATGTTGGTAAGATTACATTTAAGAATTGGCATAGACTATCAGAAACTCACCTAAACTATATACAAAGGATGGGTTTAAAATTGCTTTCCCCAAATACGTCCATACATTTAATTACATTCAATTTACATTTTACTACACATTCCTTTACAGATTTTGTTCAAAATTGGGGCCCTGTTTCTCGATACACAATTCACAACGTTTAGACACTGATTTACAGATGGCAAAACATAACTCACTATTTTGATTGATTTTTCACTTGTAATTGTCCGATCATCTATTGCAATTGATGCAGATCCTGCGGTTTCTGAGCAAAAACATTTTTCAGGATACCCCTAAATGAAAAATCACATTTAGTCAGGTTGCATGATCTGGATGCCATTCTATTGTGCCACGACGGCTATTCCATTCATGGAATTGCTGGTTCAATAAGTCCCTCATTCCTACACCAAAGCGAGGTAGTGCTCCATCCTGTTGTCATATCAAGTGCATATCGGCAAACCGAGAAATGTTTTTCAATACATGACTATGGAAAAACAGTTGGCGCACGAACATGGTTGCCAACCCATCCCTTATTTATTTATTTATTTATTTATTTAGCTAATAATTGTAACATAAAATATAATATATACAGAAAACTTTAGCTTGCCCCTGGAAGAATAGAACTCGTGCTCAGGGGCGGATTCCTAAATTGAAATTAATAAGTATATAATACAACTTGTCTTATGTCTACTATGCAATTAGAATATATAAATTTAAATTTACAAATTTTCAATTTTTGTAAAATTCATACATAACTTTTTAAATTTAATATTAGAACTACTAGAATTGACAAGATTAGGATTTTTAAATATCAACTTGTTATATATTCTTTGGCCTAAATTACTATTATGATTAAATACTGTAGCAATGTTGCATTTTGTTAAAAAAATCTTAAAGAATTCATACCTTTTGTTTCATAACTATGAGAATACAATTCAAAATTATTTCGATTCTTATGTATGAATTTTATTAATACAATATAATAAATTTGTCTTGTTAAGAACATTAAAGTCTAAAAACAATTTTTGAGATGGAAAATCAATAGGTTTATGAAGACATATTTTAATTATTTTCTTCTGTAATAAATACAGTGGAATAACATTGGATTTAAATGAGCAACCCCATCCTATAATTCCATACATAATTACCGATTGAAATAATGTGAAGTATATTGTGCATAATATTACACCAGCTATTCGTTTGTTCAAGTTATGATATCTGTATATGTGTACAATTATGAAACTTAAGAACGAATATTGGGAAAAGCGACTTTTGACCCACTTTGTAGAAAGAAAGACGAAATATGGAATGTACAGCAATGACATAGACAGATAATTGTCTAAAAATTTTTAAAGGTAATAGCACAGTCTCGTATATACAGTCACGAAGCTCAATACGTAGGAAATATGCATTCATAGATAGTTGCTAACCACTAGGATCGCTACTATCGTCTCATCAAAGACAATGCCAAATAGTACCGGTACAGTCTATTGTTCCTAGTACCCTCAACAATTCAAGCTTCGTGACTGTATATACTAGACTGTGGTAATAGCATTCTTCGCGAGAACGATGACGATGACAACGAGGATGATGCTAAGTAGGCATGTTATTCTTCACAGCAATTATGGCGAAAAGTGATCAGTACGAATATTGGACAATGGAAGATCCTTTCATACCACTCTAAACGAAAAGAGATATAAATGATTACAAACGATTTACAGATTAGTGTTATTGAAGAGGATGGAACATACCACGATTGGCCTAATCCATGAAGGTGATAATAATGATGATGACGATGAGAATAATTCAGTTGTTCCATTTGAGAATTATCTACCTCATGTACTTACTTTCAGTAGTTCTTACAATGAACGAGTCTACTTTGTTTCGGCTTGGGTTAGGCTTTGATAAAAGTCTATATCTTGATACTTTCTTGATTTAGTACGCAATACCAATGTGGGACTTCAGTAACATTGGGATCGGTACTTTCCTAGACTTTCACTTCTATGATAATTGGAAAATTCAAGGAGAGATTCGAACTTATTACTATGTTTGTCATCGGATGTTAAAGGCGTGACTTTTTGTTGCGGAGAATACTCGTATATTCTTTAGAAAAAAATTATTTAAAAATTTATTAACCACTTGCCGTGTAACAGATTGCGTAAACAATACACAAATTTTCCATTCTACGTTCTTATTTACCTATTTATTTTCTGCATACTGTGTACTTAGCTCTGTTTCAATCAATAATTCAGTATGGTGTATTGGGGAGGAATGGCAAAATCGACTCTCCATCCTTTAAATTTGCTCCAAAAAATGATCAAAATTTATCCATATAAAACTTTTGATTACACAACGAAATTAATTTTTCAGGTATTTGGTGTATCAGATCTAGAACAAATTTATAAAGAAACATTGCTGATTTACTTCTATAAAAATCACAATAAATTTAATTTGATTCTGATGAATACCATACGGCACAAAACTACAGTTTCTTTCTAAACACCCTCAAATGCCACACAACTGTTGGATTAAAACACAGCAGAAATTTTGGATCCAGAATATATACTGCATTAATTAGAGCTTACTCTGAACTAAGTACACTCAACACACATAGATTTAGGAAACAAATTAGATTAATTATTTAATTGTTTGTCTTTCCTTAAGCTATATGAGTTTAAAATTGTAATCTAATACTCGTGTACTTTGTATTTTCTATATTTGTATATGTCATTACACGGTCTGTATTTTACTATATATTAATATTATTGTTCTGAATTAACACTCTTCAATTTTATATAAGTAGACTGAACTGCGCCCGAGCACAAGCTTTTGCTCTTTCGGGTTGCAATGCCTAATGTAGCATAAACCTTGTGTATTAAATAAATAAATTTGAAATTTGATTTGCTCTAATTTAAGTTAATTTACGAAGTTCCATCACTATTAATTTTATTATAAGATTTAGTACTTCTTCACAAGAGAGTTGCTTCGGTTGGATTTGTGATCATATTGATTTAAACTGCTGGTAACGACTGAACAGCATTCTAGGTAAGTCAGCTGCCATCTCCTGTACCAATAATGTTCACGTAAAGAGAATTATTAAAGCAGAAACACAGTGCGCACAGACTCCCCACCATCCTGTCCTTAAATTTTGAATAATACTAGATGTAACCTCTAGAACGACTGAGAATATGTCGATTCGTAATATAGCTCTTCCAGAGTGTACTGATACCATTGACGTGCCAGTACAGGTTCAAACTTGAAATAAGCTTCAATATTATTACTCAGTGACCAGTAAAGAAGAGCTAACGACTAAGTTCCAGGTCGTTATTAGGAATCAGCGATATACGACCATAATGGATTCAACGTGTTAACGAACGAGCAGATTACAAATTAATAATTTCCCTGCGGGCTAAATAACAAATAAGTACAATATGTATGTGGTTAGTTCAAAAGAAATTCGGCCAAGATTTATTATATACCAGAATTCTCTTTAAGAAAATTGACAACAATGGTTATAGGCTTTCTATGAGCAGATGTGGTTCTCATACCTCGCATTGTTGCTTCCAATAGGTGGGAAAAGGCAAGCGAATGGCTCTATATGGAAGCATGCAAAAGTAAACAATGCTATAACTCATTTTTTGACTGCAGATGGGCGTAAATCTGCTGAAATACATCGCGGAATGGTTGCAGTATATAGAGAGACGGGAAATCAGCTCTAAAGAATTGATTTTCTCAGTTTCGTTCCAACCGAACATCTCTACAAGACAATCCACGACTAGTGCAAGTTCTCAAGGCTATTACGTCAAATTCATTTCAATATATTGATGACTAGACAGTGGATGCGGGATGACTTATCGTTGAATGTAGGTGCACATTTACTATATGTTAATTTTTTTTCATTCAGACCATTGGCTTAACAGGTTTTAAACTTAGACGACGTCAACATGCTACTGTATCTCCGTACAGTCAGAAGGAAAAGAAAAATGAAGTACTGTAGCACATACCTCGTCATCATTGATGCAATTACCAGCGTTGCAGTAAACGACGATATATTCTCGTAAGTTGTCGAAGCTGAATCGTCTTCGCCTATCGCTTAAACACTTTTTGTATCGATAGAATTTCCGAAGAAAACTTCTAAAATGGGGATCACTCAATTTCTTTACAAGAATATTTGCACTGAGCATCATGTTGCACATGTCTTTGCAAAACATTTAGTTTAGACCCACACAACTAAATGATGAAAATGATGTAGATGGTTTCTCAGATTTCATTTCAACGCATTTCCTGTGCGATGTACTGTTGCAATGTTTTTCTATAACCTGAGTTGTTCTGGTTTTTATTTAAATTTTACATACATCACACACGATATTGTCTTCGTTAATACATAAAATGTCACTCCCATCCTTCTTAATTATTTGACTTCGTATCTCTGAGTGAATTGAACATTTTGCCTTCGACATTATGAATGGATCAGCACAATACTATTCTACGCATACTAAATACTTGAGCAGGATAACACAACTGCACACATTGCGTTGCAATATTACTATAAACTGACCTGGGTTCCTTCGTTGTGTACGTTGCTGTACTCGCCAGGTACACAAAAGACGGACGACGCGGCACGTGCCATATACTCTGATACGAAACAACTTCACTTTTCCTTAAGTACACTGTCTATTGATGACCTTGTCTGAGAGTATGAGAGAATAACAATGAAAGAATATTTTAATTTATTACTTAATTTCAGACAATAAATTATCCATAAATTCTTCACAAACGACTGCAGCATAGCGAAGTTTGTGTGCATTGTGTGCCACACTCTTTGAATGCTAAGCAAAATGTCGAACGCGTGAGAATCTTCAAATAGAATCTCAGACGTTATTAGCAGAAATGTGATCAGTTCTTGCATCGCATTGTGACAGATGGCGAGACCTGGTGTCTTATTTACGACGCTTGCAACTGCCTAGGTCATATCAACGTCGTCGGGGGGCCGCAATTTTGTCCCGCACGAGTTCTTTTACTAACCAGTATATCTACTGACATGAGCCTGTCGCATTTAAGCATACTTAAATGCCATCGATCTAGGCCGGGATCGAACCCGCAACCTCTGGCACAGAAGGCCATCATTCTACCGACTGCGCCACGCAGGTCGACCCCATTTTTCAAGACGGACATGGCAATGAACGTGGATTTGTGGACAGTGTTGGAGGAATGGAAAGGGAAAAATCATCACAAGCTTGGCATTGTCTATCTCAAATACAACTCTGTCACTACCTACATTTCAACTAAATCCGCGTTTCTCATAATGAGCACTTTGGCAAATGAGCTAACAACAAGCAAACATTCTCATGGGGGCAGATAAAAAAGTTTTTTTTTTCTTCCATCATGTTAATAATGTCAAAACAAGTGCTTATACAAATTTTGGCCACTCCACCGCAATTACAAGACCGTCTAGGTAGTGATTTTCCCTGGGGCCGTTTATAAAAAAACCCCACAATTTCATGGAAAGATTTATTGAAACAGATACAGCATTTGTTGAGCTATTTTTGAACATATTCCCCACTGGAACTGAGACATTTGTCATTCTATGGGATCAATATTTATATCCTTGTGCCGTGTTGTGCATTTTTCTGTTGATCCCATGGTGTGACAAATGTCTCAATTCCGGTGAGAAATATGTTGAAAAATAGCGAAACAATTGCTGTATCTGTTCCAAAAAATCTTTCCATGAAATTGTGATTTTTTTTTTCTATAAATGACCCCAGGGAAAATCACTTTCCGGACGGTATTTTAATTGCAGTGGAGTGGCCAAAATTTGTACAAGCAATAGTTTTGACATTATTAACATGGTGGAAGAAAAAAAAATTGACATTTTTATCTGCCCCCATGAGAACGTTTGCTTGGAAGACGGCCTATTTTTATAGTAATTAATATGTTCAGGACACAATAATGTCACAATTGGTACAGTGTTATATCCTTATTTATGACCTTTTAAGGAACCGCAGGTACAGTACGATTATTTAGTCCTGACAGTCGCCGGCAATGTGCGCCTGGGTCAGGCGAGTCCATTAATTTACGCCAAGGGATGTTCAGATTAGTCTGTCGCCTGCAGTCGGAGCGATCGAATGTCACGCATGCGATATAGCGTTGTTTTTCCAGTACAGTTAAGCTGTATTGCATTCCTTTACCGTCCGCTCGCCCTTATCTCTACTCCGGAACTCTCCCCATACCGGACAGCTAGCAGTTCTGCGCGCGAACGACGCTGGTGCTGCTACCTAGGCGGCCGGTTTGGCGATACTCGCGAAATAAGCTGTAATCAACTGAAATGTATATTCTTGTTGAGCTAGTTAATAGTTTTGTTAAATTAGTGCTGTGTTAAAATGTCAGGGTGTATATGTGCTGTTTATAATTAGCTTACTACAATTATAGCATTACAAATTGCTCCAAATCGTACTTTCGATTTCCGAGAGATCTTAAAACGTGAGTCAACAAAATTCTTTATTAAGCCTAATGCCTTTATCTCTGTGTTTATAGAACAATCAAAATTAGCTTTTTTATTTAAGCCTAATAAATGAACAGAAGTTAAAATATATTGGAAATTTTTAAGGTTTTAGCAAATTAAGTTTCACTGTTGTCCACATGCCTTTACTAATTATTACAAGCATCAGATTACTACCATTTTCATCTTTGCAGTTGTTAGCAATAGGTATATAAACGTTATTGTAAATTCATTCTTAATGTCAGAATTAATTTTGTCTCCACTAAAGCAAAGAAAAAATACGCAACAATTAATTACGGAAAATAATATGAAGCATGCAATATTTCTCATAATATGCAGCTTTGATATAAAATAATGTTACATTAAATACTATTCAATATTTCTTAAGAGTCTCGTATATTATTCCGCATTAGTACCTCACGTTTTAAACAATAGTTCGATTCCCTCTATTTTGTATTTGTGGACGTAATTCCACGCCGCTCCGCTAGATTTCAAATCTGCAATATTTCGCACTCACGTCAATGCTGCTAGTATACAGCTGTCCGGTATTATTATAATAAGGTATTTGCTCTCCCCAGTACTCCTGTTACTTCCCCTCTTTCGCGTCGCTGAGCTGTCAGGACTAAATAATCGGTCTGCACATTGCCGCACTCACATAAGCCCGCCATCAGACCCTATCCTGAGCAAGATCATTCAGTCTATACAATCTTATCCCATCTCCCTCAAATTCATTTGAATATTATTCTCCCATCTAGGTTTTTCCTCCGGCCTTCCAACTAACACTCTATATGCATTTCTGGATTCGTCCATACGTGTTACATTCCCTGCCCATCTCAAATGTCTGGATTTAATATTCCACAGTGTGATATACACACAAAACATTTTTTTTGTCCACACCTGTGGAGTAACGGTTAGCGCGTCTAGCCGCGATACCATGTGGCCCGGGTTCGATTCAATATGAGCAAATGCTGGGTAACTTTTAGTGCTGGACCCCGGACTCATTTCACCGGCATTATCACCTTCATCTCATTCAGACGCTAAATAACCTAAGATGTTGATAAAGCGTCGTAAAATAACCTACTAAAATAAAAAAAAACAAAACGTTTCACTAAAAAAATGTACCACCACCACCATCATCTCACCATAAACATCAGTTAAAAAGTGAGCCGTACTGACTGACTCAAAAGGTAAAATTGCTCCGACTTTCGTCTTTTAAGTTGCAAACGCTTATTTTTCTAATAGACTATGTGTGGGATAGGCACGTAGACTACAAACCGTATATTTTATTATTGTTCATCCAGTATAAACGTTGACGTCACTTTAACCTATTTTCGGCAATGTTTTCCCCCCATTTGTTAGGCTACATTTTTTATTTGTGATGAAATGACTTTAATTTCCTGTCCAGTAAAGTGTATCCAGGGAATCATGGTAGAAATTATATCTCTGCTCATGCAATTTTCTGTTGTTAATAGCTTTTGTCAGTTCTTTTCATAACGTTGGCTTCATTTCGTTAAAAAAAATGGAAATACTCTTGCAGTTCATTACAAAGTTAATTTTTGCGACAAAAAATTACTGATTAGTAGTTATAATATTATTCAGTTTAACAAAGCATAATATTACGGAAAAGTTAGGAATGGTAAGTTGTTATTATTATAATTATTATTATTCAAATTTGTTCTTGTTTGTTCTTGATGCAGTATAAATAGATTTTACGGTCGTTTATGCAGATTAGGCCTCAATTCCGCCTCGTGCTCTCTTGCTGTTCAAAAAACTTTCTGAAAATGATACATAATTAAAACCGTTAAAATGAATGTGATCTCCATTAAATTCTCATTACTCAGTTAATGACGCAACACAGAGCTTTTGTATATAGCCTGTGAGGCTTCTGGTGGATACATTTCATTCTATCCGCTAAAACCAAAACACAGAATTGTCCCTCGTTTCCGAGAGAGGAAGTATTAAACTCACAAAGTACTCTTCATCAAGTTCTTCTCCGCTCCAATCACTCATAATCTATTTCCTTGTATGTTCGACCAAATTTTTCAACATATGTGTTCTTACTTTTTATTTCATCACCAATACTCTCTAAATATTCTTTTTTTCCCTCCCTCTTTAGAAACAGTTATCCACAAAGCTTCTACGTTATGTCGACTTGGGTTTGATTTTTAATATAATTATTAATGACTTATTAAAAACTGACTTACAGCAATACAATGGTGTTCATTATTCTTATGCAGATGTCACAGTTTTACCGCAGTCTAGTATATACAGTCACGAAGCTTGAGTTGTTAAGGTTGCTAGGAACAATAGACTGTGTATACTTTTTCGCATTGTTTGTAATGAGGCGATAGTAGCGATCCTACTGGTTAGCAATTATCTATGGATGCATATTTATTACATACTGAGCTTCGTGACTGTATATACTAGACTGTGGTCTTACTTTTTGGCGAAAAAACCTGGTATGATGCATATAATAATTCAAATAATTGACTTAAATTAATAAAAAAATGGTTTGATATAAATTATCTCTCTATCAACAAAAATCAAACCATAATTATTCCACTCTCATTACCTGAAAAATGTAACAAACCTCCTAAATGTATATTAAGTATTAAATTACATAATTATGATTGTTGTCTTATACAGTGTAAATGTCCGATTATTATTAAGGAGTCCTCTGAAGTTAAGTATTTACGCATTATTTCCGACAATCATTTAAAATGGAACCAACACATTAATTACCTTTGTAATAAATTACGTAAAATAATATATTATTTTGTTTTATTGAGGAATTATTGTCAATAAGTTTATTACGCACAATATACTTAACTTAGGGTAGCTTATTTAAATCCAATTTTAATCCACTTTATTTATTACAGAAGAAAATAATTAAAATGTGTCTTCATGAACCTATTGATTTTCCATCTCAAAAATTGTTTTTAGACAACTTTATTATAATGTATTAATAAATGCATACATAAAAACCGAAATAATTCTGAATTGTATTCTCATATTTATGAAACAAAGGGTATGAATTCCTTAAGATTATTTGAACCAAAATGCAACACTGCTAGAGTATTTAATCATAGTAGTAATTTAGCCCCAAAAATATATAACAAATTTATATTTAAATATCCTAATCTTGTCAATTCTAACAGTTCTAGTATTAAATTTGAAAACATAGGCTATGTATGGATTTTATAAAAATTGAAAAATTGTATATTTAAATGTATATATTCTTATTGCATAGTAGATATAAGACAAATTGTATTATATACTTCTTAATTTCAATTCAGGATTCCGCCCCTGAGCACAAGCTCTACTCTTTCAGGGGCGAGCTATAATTTTTCTGTATATATTATATTTTATGTTACAATTATTAGCAAATTAAATAAATAAAATAAATTTGAAACTGATAACAGAGTTCCTCTATTTATTCTATTCTCACGATCTGGATTTTGTTAGTTCAGTGGTAAGCCCTTTTGCTTATGAGTTATGAATATAGAAGAGGCTTCTATTCGCTACTAGACTTCACTTGTGTCCGCTCAGTTAGACTACTAAAATAGAAACGCCTAGAAATTCCTTGTTTGGCAACGTTGCCACTGCATATACCTAATAATATTTATTACTTTGTCCAAGATCGAGGTACAGCTACGTCAATATAGCAATGGTAATGTAGTAGTAGTATTTATTTAGTAGTAGTATTTATTTATTTAACCTGGTAGAGATAAGGCCGTCAGGCCTTCTCTGCCCCTCTACCAGGAGATTCCAACTACAATATCAACAATAAAATTACAATTAGTATTAAATTTACAATTACAATTACAAATAATATTACAATTAGTATTAAATTTACAATTACAATAAAATCAAAGTACGAAAAGATTACCTGAATAATTAAAGCTAGATAATTTATCATAGAGAAACAAAGAATATTTTATATTTACTGAATTACAAATTAAATCTAGAATAACAAAATTGTATAGTGATGAAATTACTAAATATTGAAATATTTTGTGATAGATTAAAGAAACTATTTACAAGTAATCAATTACTGACCAAGTGCCTAGTAAGTTTTCGTTTGAATTCAATTTTATTTCGACAGTCCCTGATGCTAGCAGGTAGCGAATTCCAGAGTCTTGGCAGGGCTATTGTGAAAGAAGATGAGTATGAGGAGGTGCGATGGGATGGTATTGTTAATATTGTTTCATGACGAGAGCGTGTGTTCAGATTATGGTGGGAAGAAAGGTAGGTGAAGCGAGACGACAGTTACGAAGGAATAGAAGTGTTCAAGATTTCGAAGAGAAAGAGGAGTGAATGTAAATTTCTTTTCTTATCTAGTTTAAGCCAACCTATTGCTTCCAGGGATGGGGTAATATGATCATATTTACGAACATTGCTTACAAAACGTACACACAAATTATGAGCACGTTGAAGTTTCATTTTGTTGTCGCAGGAGAGGTCAGTCAGTAAAATGTCCGCATAGTCGAAATAGGGAAATGCAAGTGTCTGCACAAGGGACTTTTTTAAGCAAGAGGGGAGATGAACATTTATCCTTTTTAGCACATGGATAATAGAATATACTTTTCTGCAGGTTTCTGTGATTTGCATGTCCCAGTTGAGATTATTATCCATGTGAATGCCAAGATTTTTTACTGAAGAACTGAAAGGGATATGCACTGTACTTACTTTAACAGGGGAAATGTCGAGGTGTTTTACAGCGTCGGTTTGCCGTTTGTGTCCTAATATAATTGTTTGTGTCTTTCCAGGATTGATTTTAAGACGGAGTTTCTTTGTCCATGTCACAATCGAGTCAATGTCTTCGTTCAATTTATCTATAGCGTCATTTACTCGGTCTAAGCGGGAAGAGATGTAGCATTGAAGGTCGTCAGCATACAAGTGATAGTTACAATGCCTTACAAGAGATGTAATATCATTGACATATATTGTGAACAACAATGGTCCGAGTACCGACCCCTGTGGTATGCCTGATGTTATGTCAAGCCAGGAGGAGCTTCGATTCCCGGATACAACACATTGTTGTCTTTCCCGTAAGTAGGATTCGAACCAACTCACAGCAGTCTCTGACAAATACATATTTCTCAATTTATGGGTGAGCAGGTCAAAATTTACAGAGTTGAAAGCTTTGCTAAGGTCAAGAAGTGTTAGTATTGTTACTTTATTAGAGTCGATTGCTTCACGAATGTCTTCGGTCACTTTAAGTAGAGCAGTGCTTGTGTTGTGTCCAGCTCTGAAACCTGACTGATACTTGTCGAATAGTTTGTGTTCGTTCATGTAGTTAGTAATTTGTCTGTGTACGATTCTTTCCAGTGCTTTTGAAATGGCTGGCAGGATACTGATTGGTCTATAGTCGTTCGGGTCGGTGGGAACTTTGACTTTTGGAAGAGGAAGAACGAAAGCTTGCTTCCATATTTTAGGGAAAGTTTAAGTGATTAAGGAACTATTGAATATATGTGTAATCGTAGGTATTACTATCTCTTGTATTTTCTGTATAAGTATTATGCTAATGTTGTCCAGCCCTTGGGCTTTTGTCTTGATGCGTCGGATGGCTTTCATTACGTCAATGGGAGTGACGTCGGTAAAATAGAATTTGTCTCGAGTTGGGGGAACTGAGTCAGGCAAAACTGTGTCTTGTTTCGTTGTGTCGTTCAAGCTCGGGTCCTTTACAAAGTGTTCGTTCAAGCTGTCAAGTGGGATGGGAATGTCTGCTTGTTCACTAGCCCTTCCAAGTCCAATAACCTTCAGATTTTTCCATAATTCGGAAGGGGTTGTGTTGGGTTCTATAAGTTTGTAGGAGTATTTCAGTTTAGCGTTTCTTATTAGTTGAGTCGTTCTATTTCTTAGGTGTTTATAGGAGTTAAAATATTCGTCGTTTTTGTTGCGGGTGTATTTTCTATAAGCTAAGTCGCGTTCGGACATCAGGCTACGTATTTCAGTCGTCATCCAAGGGGCTGGGTTTCTTCTGGTACGTTTGATCTTTAATGGTGCGTGTTTGTCATAAAGTTGAAGTATTAACGTATTGAATAAGTCTACTTTCTCGTCTACAGTTCGTAATGTCCAGATCATGTGCCATGGAAGTTGTGCAGCGTCTTCTTTCAGTGCAATATCATCTATTCTTTTAATATCCCTGTAAGTAATTACTCTGGGAGCCGATTTAGGACACTGCAGATTAAATGATAGATAAATGATATCATGCCCTGATAGTCCTGGTGCAGGCAACTGTCCATGCGTCGGTAATGCTGTTAACAGTAAAATGCAGTAGTGTTCTGTTTTCACTGCTGTCTGGACGTAGAGAAATTTGTAACGATGCTTGAATATGTATTTTACTCCATTAATGTTTTCGCGTTCAGCTAAGACCCCACGAGTGGTGCTCAGATCAAAACCGGACGTCTGAAATGGTTTTCACGCTTACGTCTTATCTAGATTAATTCTTATTTTCTTACAAATTCCACTTCAATAAATTAATTTAAAAAGAGTACAGGTATAACAAGACATATAGTTATTTCCTCATAGCACATCGTGGTGCGCGACACTGATAGTTCGTTACTTTTAAGTAAATGAATAAAAGTTCATTTGATTTATTTACTTACCGCACGTGTGTTGTAGCTGTTAACTTACAAGGCCTACCAACAACATCGGTAAAGTTGTTAAAAACATGATCATCGGTCAAAAACATTTATAATTACTGTTGGCCTATTGTGTTTTCATTGTTCATTAACGCTTTATTCTATTTTTTTATTCAGTAATTAATATATTTACTATAACACGTGTTTTATTATATATAGTGATTCACGAGGATTTACTGTCACTTACGGAGCTTGTTTCTGAAAACATTTTGAGCAAAAAATGTCATATAAACAAATGTCCTATTCTGAATATTTAGAGAGTTACGTTTCGTTATTGAAACGCATTGCTGTAAATAACGCGTGACCTTGGGCAGCGAGCAGCCAGCGCGTAGTGTCAGCAGCTGTTTCACTGAAGGAGTTTGTGCTCAATGAGACAATGGGAGATAATAATAAAAGGAAGTTACTCAAGAATCTGAGCATTGTCGCTGTTTGATATTAATAATAAAATCTTGCTCATGTTACTCGCCGAGGTAGTGCTCAATCACTTCGGCCGCAGAGCAAGTGCTCGTGTTTTGATATTAATAAAGCAGAGGTCATGCTCATTGTTACGAGCAAATGCTTACGATATCCTGAGGTAGCTTATTAGCAGACTCAACGTACTCGAGAGACGTTTATAAACGTGATGGCAACATTCATGAATGTGATTCATGATCGAAGAAGAAAGATTTATAAAAGACGAGGGACTCTGATGTGCATAGTTACTAAGATTTGTACAGATTTGAACGGGAAAATGATGTATATTGGCTTACGGAACATTTCTTACCCGAATCGAACGAAACAAGGGGTGGAACACTAAGGAATGCAGAAAAAAAAGAGAATATTTCTAAGTTGCGTAGGAGACCCTGGTTTTCAGGTTGGTGTAGTAGAAGATATTGGTATTTCACAAGGAACTGTGTCCTTAGAATTCTGGGAAATTATCTGTGCAATTAAGGAAAAAGTAGACAATTGGATGCAATTACCAATGCTGCTCTTGAGGCAGCTAAAATTCAATGGTCAAACAAGTGTACATTCCCTGATAAATTTTTAAATTATGGTTTATTTAACGACGCTCGCAACTGCAGAGATTGTATCAGCGTCGCCGGTGTGCCGAAATTTTGTCCCGTAGGAGTTCTTTTACGTGCCAGTAAATCTACGGGTACTGACATGAACCTTTCACATTTATGCACACTTAAATGCCATCGACCTGGGCCGGGATCGAACCCGCAACCTCGAGCGCAGAAGGTCAGCACTATACCCATTGCGCTACCGAGGTCGACACATTCCCGATGTTATAGGGGCAGTGGACTGTACCCACGTGTTAATAAAAAAAAAACTATACATCGGGATATATATAAATAGAAAAGGAGTCCCCAGTATTAACGTGCAGGCTACGTGCAATGGAAATGAGAGATTCACCAGCGTTAACGTCAGGTGGCCTGGTTCCGTGCATGATTCCCGTATATAGAGAAATTCTTTAAAAAGGTTTTTCTTGTTTCCAGTCCTTTTTAGGTCTGTTTTCGATTTCAATCGGCTTCTCATATTATTAATATTTTTCATAATCTGGTTTTCTATCATTTCCATGCCAAATTCCTGCTTTATTACTTCCCTGATGGATTCGACAGCTAGGGGAAGTCCATGTAATTTGGACCGGCGTGTAATTTGAATTGATTTGGATTTTGGTATTTGCAAGCTTGGTCAACTCCTGTCTCAGGTAGGAATAGCAAGACCGTTGAGAGTAACTTTCTGCCAGCAAGTTATTTTGCTGTTACATTCAAAGGTGAGAAGTGAGAAGTGAGAAGAAAATAAGTTTATTACTCACAATCCTTAAAACCTTACACTCTGTCGAGATTGAGTGCTGTGTGGTTACTATTTAGATGTTTTGCTTGTTCAAGTATTGCAAAAATATAAAGATAACTTATACCATAGCTGCATTCGTTTATTTACAATATTTTTGTATATTTGTTTATAAATGGAATATTTGCACGGTGTGTGATTTGAACCGACCACGAGTGTGTGATTTGGACCATTGAAGCAATATTTTAATTTTTGCGCTAGTGGATGGTTTTACCTGTGATTCTGAGGACGATATTGAATAAAAGCTTTTAATATTTAACAGAGAGATAAATATTATATAAAGACATATAAAATAACCCCATAATTCTGCTTTATATTCACAAACTTAGATACAGTAAGTTTCTTATATTGAAATAGTCTCTAATAGACACGAATGTAAAAAACTTTCGCCCATTTTTAATTTCTTCTGGAAGTCTGGCTGTGGACCTTGCAGTGCAATAGTTGTAAAAAGCGAGCCCATGAAGACTGTGCCGAAATTCGGGATGAACTATGTTATTATTATTATTATTATTATTATTATTATTATTATTACTTACTTACTTACTTACTTACAAATGGCTTTTAAGGAACCCGAAGGTTCATTGCCGCCCTCACATAAGCCCGCCAGCGGTCCCTATCCTGTGCAAGATTAATCCAGTCTCTATCATCATACCCCACCTCCCTCAAATCCATTTTAATATTATCCTCCCATCTACGTCTCGGCCTCCCTAAAGGTCTTTTTCCCTCCGGTCTCCCAACTAACACTCTATATGCATTTCTGGATTCGCCCATACGTGCTACATGCCCTGCCCATCTCAAACGTCTGGATTTAATGTTCCTAATTATGTCAGGTGAAGAATACAATGCGTGCAGTTCTGTGTTGTGTAACTTTCTCCATTCTCCTGTAACTTCATCCCTCTTAGCCCCAAATATTTTCCTTAGCTCCTTATTCTCAAACACCCTTAACCTATGTTCCTCTCTCAGAGTGAGAGTCCAAGTTTCACAACCATACAGAAGAACCGGTAATATAACTGTTTTATAAATTCTAACTTTCAGATTTTTGGACAGCAGACTGGATGATAAGAGCTTCTCAACCGAATAATAACACGCATTTCCCATATTTATTCTGCGTTTAATTTCCTCCCGAGTGTCATTTATATTTGTTACTGTTGCTCCAAGATATTTGAATTTTTCCACCTCTTCGAAGGATAAATCTTCAATTTTTATATTTCCATTTCGTACAATATTCTGGTCACGAGACATAATCATATTCTTTGTCTTTTCGAGATTTACTTCCAAACCGATCGCTCTACTTGCTTCAAGTAAAATTTCCGTGTTTTCCCTAATCGTTTGTGGATTTTCTCCTAACATATTCACGTCATCCGCATAGACAAGAAGCTGATGTAACCCGTTAAATTCCAAACTCTGCCTGTTATCCTGAACTTTCCTAATGGCATATTCTAGAGCGAAGTTAAAAAGTAAAGGTGATAGTGCATCTCCCTGCTTTAGCCCGCAGTGAATTGGAAAAGCATCAGATAGAATCTGACCTATACGGACTCTGCTGTATGTTTCACTGAGACACATTTTAATTAATCGAACTAGTTTCTTGGGAATACCAAATTCAATAAGAATATCATATAATACTTCCCTCTTAACCGAGTCATAAGCCTTTTTGAAATCTATGAATAACTGATGTACTGTACCCTTATACTCCCATTTTTTCTCCATTATCTGTCCAATACAAAAAATCTGATCAATAGTCGATCTATTACGCCGAAAACCGCACTGATGATCCCCAATAATTTCATCTACGTACGGAGTTAATCTTCTCAAAAGAATATTGGACAAAATTTTGTACGACGTCAACAAAAGTGATATTCCTCGAAAGTTACCACAGTTGGTTTTGTCCCCCTTTTTAAAAATAGGTACAATTATGGACTCCTTCCATTGTTCTGGTACAATTTCCTTTTCCCATATAGCAAGTACAAGTTTATAAATTTCGCTATATAATGCACTCCCACCCTCTTGTATTAATTCTGCTGGAATTTGATCGATACCTGGAGACTTGTACTTTTTCAGATTTTCTATCGCAATTTCGACTTCTGAAGGCGTGGGTTCGTGTATAAATGGCTCAGCAGTTTGTATTTCAATTTCGTCCCGATCATTTCTATTTGGCCTATGTACATTTAGTAGTTGCGCAAAATAGTTTTTCCATCTGTTTAGGATTGATGGAGAGTCTGCAAGCAAGTCACCATTCTCATCCTTGATCACGTTTACCCTTGGCTGATATCCGTTCTTAAATTCCTTTATACCCTTATATAAATCTCGAATGTTTTTATTCTTACTATTTGTTTCTACCTCATTCAGTTTTTCCTTCAAGTAACCTCTCTTTTTATTCCTAAGTGTACGACTTGCTTCCCGTCTTTCATTGAAATAATTATCTCTCTTCTCTTCAACTGGATCCTGATTATTAAAATATTTTAATATGATTTATTTAACGACGCTCGCAACTGTAGAGGTTATACCAGCGTCGACGGTGTGCCGGAATTTTATCCCGCAGGAGTTCTTTTACATGTCAGTAAATCTATATATACATTCATGCACACTTAAATGCCACCGACCTGGGCCGGGATCGAACCCGCAATCTCGAGCACGGAAGCCCAGCACTGTACCGACTACGTTACTGAAGCCGACTATTATTATTATTATTATTATTATTATTATTATTATTATTATTATGCCACGTGTGCAAAGGTACGTACAATGTATCATAATATTCCATTTTATTGTTTAGAATTACTTAAATAAATTAAATTTCATTACGGCAGTTTATATATACCAGTCCAAATTACACGATTTCCCGGTCCGAATTACATGGAAACACATTTTATTATAAACATTGTTTTTAAACAATTTATGACAATTATACCGGTATTAAGGCGGCCGGGTAGCTCAGTTGTAGAGCAGCTGGCTACGGACTGGAAGGTCCGGGGTTCGATCCCAGGTGGTGACAGGATTTTTTCTCGTTGCCAAACTTTCAGAACGGCCCCGAGGTTCACTCAGCCTCCTATAAAATTGAGTACCGGGTCTTTCCCGCGGGTAAAAGGCGGTCAGAGCGTGGTGCCGACCACATCACCTCATTCTAGTGCCGAGGTCATGGAAAGCATGGGGCTCTACCTCCATGCCCCCCAAGTGCCTTCATGGCATGTTACGGGGATACCTTTACCTATACCGGTATTAATGTTTAGTTTCACCAAAGCATTCAGTGCACTATACTACATTTTGTTTATAAAATTTATAGAGATTTTTTGCCCTTGCTGTCAGGGAGTTGTGATTTCTGAAGCACTTTTTTATGGACTTCAATAATTTGTACAAAACGTTTTTGTGCTTTCCTCCATTGTGGAACGTAAACTAAATTTTTAAGCCACTCCTCAGACCGAACACGTTGTGTTTGTTAAGATAGCCTATCTACTATTGGCAACCCTCTGATATGAAATAGAGTCGGAAGTGCGGAAGGATGTAAATAAAGAAAAAAAAACAAAAGTTGAACGAATACAGAGCAAATGCTCATGTCGCTGATCTTTTGCTCCGCCATTTGAAGATGTTTTTATTAATAGAAACTAGCGACGCTGTGCTCGTGCTCATCAGGTCTTACTCACTAGGAGTTTCTCAGTTTTATTAATATGTCCCAATGAGTCAGATCAGGGTTGCCAGATAAAAGAATCGAAACCGTTGTACTAACTTATGAAAATTGTCGTACTTCAGCATAAAATTGTCGTACATTTCTCAACTTCCTAATGTATTTCTAGTTCACAGCTGTGTAATAATGGTTAGCACGTCTGACTGTGAAACGAGCGGGCCCGGCGTTCAAATCCTGAATTAGACGAGTTATCTGGTTGAGGTTGTTTCCAGGTTTTCCCTCAACCCATTAAGAGCAAATGCTGTGTAACTTTCGGCGCTGGAGTCATTTCGACCCTATCACCTTCGTGTCATTACGCAATTGATAAATAATCGCAAAATAAACCCATATATATAACCTATTTGTCAAACAAACAAGGAAGTGCCACCGGTGTAGCTCAGTTGGCTAAGGCGCTTGCTTGCCGATCCAGAGTTGCACTTGGGCGCGGGTTCGATTCCCGCTTGGGCTGATTATCTGGTTGGGTTTTAGCGAGGTTTTTTCCCAACCGTAAGGCAAATGTCAGGTAATCTATGGCGAATCCTCGGCCTCATCTCGCCAAATACTATCTCGCTATCACCAATTTCATCGTCGCTAAATAACCTCGCAGTTACTTGATTATTCAAGTAAAAAAAAAAACAAGGAAGTTAATAAAAATTAAACTCTTATTACTTTGTTGTAACCCCGCCGTATATGTGAAACCTAGAGCTCAAGATGAAAAATTATGACTTGCACAGCAAGCATAGTTACCAGATCGATTTTCAAAGCATCCCCCCCTCCCTTAAAACATGTTTCTTTCATGTAAGTCCAGAACATAACAAATGAAGAAAACTTGTCTAAAAGGGACGAATTGACTGTCAATTTTATTTTAATTATAAAGCAACATTATGTTTTCAATTATATTCCCCTTCAGTGAAATAGTCGTACAAAATTGCACACGACATACAGTGCGGTCGTACCTCGTACAATTAGTCAAAATAGTCGTATGCGTAGGACTAAAGTCGTACGTATGGCAATCCTGAGTCAGATTGTTGTCTTTGGTTGCGAATGTTGTGAGGTTCTTTCCAACGAGCGGTTCATGTATCAGTTCATGTTATCTTAAAATTACCTGAAGCGTATGCGCTGGTTGGATATCTGCTATGGGATTGAAACAGAACTGGATGATGTTGGAACGCTTTTTCGAACCATCGTGTACTAAATCTAGAGATGCTTAATTGTGATCATATTTTTCTGAGAACGGGTTACTTAATTATTATCGTTTGGCAGCTAATTCAAATTGGTGTCTCAAATCGGCAAAATTTTGATCTCCATTACTGGTGATCGTCGTTACACTAATTATTTGCGTCAACGCTTACGTATAGCTATTCTACGCGGAAATGCAATGAGCTTTTTAGGTACTCTTCCCGAATCCAGCCCTTTGGACGAACTTTTCCTTCTTTAAAATTTATTAGTATTCTGTGTGCGTAAGTTAATTACTATAAATATAATTAATTAAAATAAATAAGTAGGTAAATAATAAATAAAGAAATATATATATTAAAATGAATGAATAAAAATAAATATATTACTTACTTGCTGGCTTTTAAGGAACCCGGAGGTTCATTGCCGCCCTCACATAAGCCTGCCATTGGTCCCTATCCTGAGCAAGATTAATCCATTTTTTATCATCATATCCCACCTCCCTCAAATACATTTTAATATTATTCCCATCTACGTCTCGGTCTCCCTAAGGGTCTTTTTCCCTCCGGCCTCCCAACTAACACTCTACGTGCATTTCTGGATTCGTCCATACGTGCTACATGCCCTGCCCATCTCAAACGTCTGGATTTAATGTTCCTAATTATGTCAGGTGAAGAAAATAAATAATTATAATATAAATAATAATAAATAATAATAAATATATTAATTAAAATAAATAAGTAAATAAATAAATGAAGTAGACGTTTTACCAAAAGTTTAAGGATACTCCTCCATAGGTGATGTTTCATTCTGTCCTTATACTTATATGAAACCACCTGATGTTTATACAGGGATCAAATGTCTGTGAAACGTCGAGTTTTTACTGCAAACCCAATCTGTCTATCTTCCAAACTGTGGATTATATAACAATTATTTTTCTGTTATGAAACTTACTAAAAATTACTTATTGTGTACAAAAAAATTAATTACTCCAGAATGGATTGACTTAGATCAATGAATTTTGGAATGGAGTTACGCATACCTGCACAAACAGCGCTCAACGAGCGCGCGCGCTCCTTCGGAGCGGGAGAGCCGTGTTTACCGCTCGCCGAAACGGAGAGGAAGATACGTCAGAATGACATAGACTTGCTATAGGTAGAGAAGAGGGAAACGACCACTCAGTTATCTAGTGGAGTGCAGTGTGTAGGCCTATTCTCAGTAACTGTTTCACGTTGCTTACCTACTGCTACAGTACAGCATGGAGGAATCTAAAAGACGGAACGTAACATTTAACATTTAACGATTTACAGCTCGAACTTATTGATATTCAACGTGACCTAAGGGCTAAAGATCGTTTGAATAATACTACTAGCTTGGTTGAGTTTTACAAGACTAAACATTAGCAATTATATCCACGACTGCACAGGCTGGCTGTGAAAATGATTGCTATGTTTGGCTCAACATTTATATTTGTGAGCAACTGTTTTCTATAATCAACATTAATAAAGGCAGACATCGAACATCTGTAACTGATGTTTCATTACGATCAGTAGGCTACTGTTCCTTTCAGCTGCCAACAGCATAAAACCTCGTTTTGATGTACTGATACATAAAAATATAACAAAATGATATTGTACATTTAAGTAGCTATAGAATTTCTATTATTATTCTGTAAAATAAATATTTGTTTATTAATTAATAATAGTCCAAGATAGTTTTGCAAACACTGAACGGGAATTCATTTCATAAACACTCGTAATAGTACTTCCTTTTGTGTATAATTTTTACGAGATCACCCCTTCTTCCAGTCCACCCTTATACAGAGCGCAGCTAATTTCTGCATTCCGCTCATGAGCTGTGAGCCGGCTCGGAGAGCGAAAACCTTGTGCAGGCCTCAGTTAGATATTATCTCCAGTCATTCTTGCACATCCCAATAATCAGCGACTTCACGTTCACACTCACTGAATTTTGATCTATTTCCATTTTTTTTTTTTTTCAAGAAGAAATCCAATCTTTTCACATTTGTAACAAACTCCACAGCTGATTACTAAAATTGGAGGGAATAAGCTGATTGATCAATGTTACCAATTCCCAATGTAATGTTATAAATGGCAGTGGCGGACCCGGATCTATTTACCGTGAATTTCAAGCTCAAGAGAAGTTTAGAAAATGACAATTTTTGTAAAGGAAATAAAAAACAATCTGTATTACAATGTCTGCACGAACTAGTACATTTTTTTTAAACAGAAAATAATAATTGCACAAAAAATCTTTCAGATATCTCTAAGTTAATTACAAAATTCACTGATCTAAGTCAATCCATTCTGGAGTAATTATTCTTTTTTTCTACACAATAAGTAATTTTTAGTAAGCTTCATAACAAAAATTGTTATGTAACCCACAGTTTGGTAGATAGATTGGGCTTGCAGTCACTTTTCACATGCATTTGGTCCCTGTATAAACATAAAGAAATTTCATTATAAGTATAAGGACAGGAGTGAAACATCACTTATTTATTTTTATTTTCTTTCTTTCTTTCTTTCTTTCTTTCTTTCTTTCTTTCTTTCTTTCTTTCTTTCTTTCTTTCTTTCTATAACAGGGCAAAGCCCCAATTACAATAGACAATGCAGATATTTGCTTAGAACATAAAATTGAAGATAACGTGAAAAAAAAAAGAGATAAAACAGTTATAAATGCAAGATACACGTGAAAATACAAATTAAAAAAAAACAGACAAATAGATACTACCTAAATAAAAGACACAGATGTAGATATAAATGAAAAATACCAACTAAAAATAAATGAAAAAATAGATAATTATAGATATCATAACCAAAAGATGTAAAATGTAGCTATAAATGGCAAATTACAGAGTAACAAATACTGTAGATAGGAATATTATTTAAAATCAACTACCTTCAGTATATTAAAAAGAAATGTTTATACAGTATTTCATGTAAGCAATGCTGAAATCTAGATCCAATATTTTACATTTTTCATTGAAATTTGAACACATTTTTAACACTGGTGAATTTTTATGTGCTGAAGTGTTTGGTTTTTTTTATAATATAACAATTGACGATTTCTTAAATGTGATGTTCTAGCGTTAATCTGGATTTGTGATAATATTTCCCTGCTATCCAGTAGACCGTTGAATGTTTTATAAGGTTGCTCAATCAGTAATCTACGACTGGCAAGAGACATTAAATTAAATTCAGCAAGTAGATTGTTGTACGAAATTTTATTATGTAGGTCCGAATAATGATATTTTCTAAAATAAAGATATCTTGAGAATCGTTCTTGAATTTTTTCAATTTGATTAGGCTACTATATGATTTGCAAGTTGATGACCAAATTACTGAGCCATATTCTAATTTAGCACGAACATGACAATTAAAAAGGAGTGTCAAAATCGAAGTGTTTTGTAAAGTTGTTGAATTTATAATAATAAATCCCAGATTTTTAAAAGAATTATTTGTTATATGAAACATGTGATTATGAAAAGTCAAATTATGATTAATAGTTACACCGAGATCTTTTACACAATATATTCGTTGTAATGGTCCATCATTCATTGTATAATTACCTCTTAAATAACATATTACAGTCCTTGTATAAGTCATATAACAACATTTTTTTATATTAAAGTTATGAAGGGATCCCTTAAACTTTTGGTAAAACCTGTAATTAGTTTACATTGATATATTACATTGCGTAGCGTCCCGTAACGTAGAGGACTAACTAAAGGCTGGTTCACAATGAACCGGGAACGGAAACGACAACAAGAACGGAAATATTGTTAAAATAAATGTATTTAAATGTGAGCATTCACAATTAACTATTGTGAACGCTTATATTTAAATACATTTATTTTAACATTATTTCCGTTGTCGTTCTTGTTGTCGTTTTTGTTCCCGGTTTATTGTGAACCAGCCTTTAAAATAAACTCCTATAAAACAGTTGCATCTTGCCCGATCTCGTAACATGAAAAGGGACTGTACCGCTATTTCGATATTTTCTTGTAAACAGGACGATATCAGCGCCATTGTTATGATAGGGATGTTCGCTGTGTCGAGCGGTATAATATATCCAGCCCCTCATAACTGTTTTTCCATGCCCCGCAGTATAGCTTGAAAGTAAATATTAAACAATGCTGCTGCAAGGCTACAACCACAACAGTCTAGTATATACAGTCACGAAGCTTGAGTTGTGAGGGTGCTAGGAACAATAGACTGTGCCAGTAGTATTTCACATTGTCTGTAATGAGTAGACATCGGATTTTTAGGCACTAAAAATTGCAGTTTTAGGCGCCTAAAATAAGCTAAAATTTTGTAAAATTAGGCTCTATTTTAATGAAAATAGGCATTTTAGGCACATCAAGGTATCATACTTATTTCTTCCACTGAAATTTTTAGTTATACACTAAAATACGCACAAAAAAGTATGTTTAAACATTAAAAAAGAATACTATATTATATTTATAAACAGAGCTGCACAAATTTAATATATTGAAACTAATGAAATAATGATTATTGATATCAAGATTACTCATCTTAAGTTATTGAAATTCAGTTCCATGCTCAGACTTTATTATAATTATCTGCACAGTACACCACCAGGATTTTTTCTAAATTCTCCACAGTTAACCTTTGCCTTTTGTCACTGAGAATCATTTTGAAAGCAGAAAAACTTCTTTCAACCGAAACTGATGTGAGAGGCGCAAATTTTAAATTAGGTACAATAGAAACATCAATACTTACTGGAACATTTACACTTTCCCCCGATATCACTCTTGATACTTTTTCCAACAATAAAAATCCTACATTCTTATTTAATAAGTTGTCCCACTTATTTTTTACTTTTTTTCCCAGTTTCGCCCAAAGCAGAATGTATGTTCACTTGAGCTTCCTTTACTATTGCTATTTGGCTACAAAGAGATTGTTTTTCACGTTCTAATTGTTCAGTGCTTGCAGGTATGAAAGAAAAGTTTGATGTTATGTAGGCAATATCGTTTTTCACTCGTGAGTCATTCAGACAATCTTTCACTGCTTCCACACACGCTGCACTATCAGTTTCAGGCAATTTATCAATAACTGTGACCACTTCTTTAAAATACTTAGAATAATACACCACTGACTGAATCCAGGTTCCCCATCGTGTAACAACCGGCTGAGGTGGGAGTGGGATATCTGGAAAGTTCTCTCTGAATATTGAAATCCTGGATGGGGCTTTACAAAAACATTTTTTTGTGTTAGAAATAAACGAATTGACAAGAGGAAATTCATTCCGGATTGTTTCAGAAACCCTGTGAAGGCCATGTGCTAGACAGGTTACATGCGTGAGGTTAGGATAAAATGTTTTAAGAAGTGGAGCTGCAGCAACCATGTATGAGGCAGCATCAGTACAAAACAACAAAACTTTAGAATCGTCTATATTACCTGAGTATAAAGACTGTAGGCCTTTATTTACAAAATAAGCAATGGCTTGGCTATTCACTTTCGAAAGTTCCTTAACACATACGAGGTGTGGAATCGAAGGTCCGTCAGGACTAAGTTTTCCTACTACCATATTTGCTATATACCTATTCATAGGATCTGAGGTTTCATCCACAGAGACCCAAATGTAAGAATCACCTATATCCTCCCGAATGGAAGCTAAAGTTTCATTGTATATTCTGTCTAAGTAATTTTTTCTTAGGGTCGACTCAGATGGGATATTTTGTTTGCAGTATTTTTGTAAAAACTGTCTTAAAACCGGATTTTCAATTGCATTCCAGGGAATGTTAGCAGCAACAAACGCTCTGGTTAAATCAGCATAGAAATTGCTGCTGAGATTGGATGAAGTAGGCTGTGTTAGTAAAGTTTGTTGCAGTTGATTTTTCTGCTGAGCTTTAGCCTTATGAGCCGCTCCTTGCACATGCTGCTTTAGGTGGCACTTCTTTTCTTGCGAAATCTAAAAATGTAAAGTAAACTGAATTAAAATAAAATCCTAATTGTTGTATTGCCATATTTCTATCACAAAGTTAGTGGGTTCGAACAATCAAAATTTTAATGACCTGCAAATACTTTAACTATCGGAATTTAAAAGGTTAAAGTGTAGTGGTCTTAAAAAGAATTATACCTCAGGATAGCTCAGTCAATGTATAAATATTATAGGCCTACTCATTAAAATTAATAGAATTTATATATTTCAGCTATTGTTACATACCTCTTTGCTACAATTCTTGCAGAATATTATTTTTCCATCATAAGTGAATTCTGAATATTCTGTTAGCCATTGCCGGATCAATGTAGATTTTTCACTTATATTTTTCGGCATTATCGCGTTAAACTTCACAGGAAAACGTCCTACCGCTCAAAACTTCTCAACACAAATAAGGTGAGGGAAAGAGCAACTGTTAACGAGCATTCAAATGAACCGTTGTTATTGAGATTCAATTGGACAAAAATACAAAGTTCCACTTATTGTTGCATTTCCTGGTAGTGTTAACACTAGGAGGGCCATTCTTTTAAATATTTTGTAACGGTTTACCCTACTAATTCGCAGTTTTACGACTTTTCATAAATATTTCAAAAACACTCTTTCTCCAAAAATTGTGATTTTATGACACTCTGAAGGGCAGTACAGCTAATCGGTTTCAGACCGAAAACAGTCATTTTTATAGTGTAGTATATCTCTGAATCGGTAGCAGCACATGTTGTGATTGTTGCCTGCTTCAAAACTAAGGTTGGTCTTTGTCGGCATTTATGCCTCCAAACATGTTAAATTCGGTGAAATCTATTGCGAGTGTCGTGAGATTCAAAACATTTTGTTTCCTTTATCAATGGTTTCATGGCCGGTGTGAAGCAAACTTTCCACTTTTTAAATGCCTTAAATTTCGCAGTGAATGCATGTATAAATTATAAAAAGTAAGAGTAAAATGCGAAACTTTACAGTGAGTTAGGCATTTTTAGGCGAATATTAACAAATTAGGCTTTAATAACCGTTTTAGGGCATTTTAGGGCACTATAAAACTCTTTGAATACCTTTCAATTTCCATGAAACACAAATATTAATAATTATTTTTACTTTTCTCCTAAAGAAACAAAATAGGCATTTGCCCTAGAATCCGATGTCTGGTAATGAGGCAATATTAACGATCCTAGTGGTTAGCAACTATATATGGATGCATATTTACTACGTATTGAGATTCGTGAGTGTATATACTAGACTGTGCTACAATTCTGACCTAAACTCCCAGTTGTTTTATCAGCCCTTGATAGTTGACCTGCTATTTTCATGTATTCAACGTTATTAGTGTAAAATTCTTGAACGGGATCAATAAATACATTTTTGAACTAACCTACTACGCAATTAAGAAATCGAATTTCGGCAAACTCAATGTTTTATTTGTCATGTAAATTTTTCGATCAGTTCGTATAGCTCCATTGGAGCTCGTATCCTAACTACAAGATGCCAGGTCTGCGCACCTCGCAGGCATAGAAACCGCTCACTATCTCTTGTGTAGTCCGGATTTGTGCGTCGGTTCAGAAAAATTAAGGCTTTAGGGTTAGTACGGGTTTCCGATGCTGATATTGGAAGGGCTGCTCATTTGCTGATCTATCAGGCTCTATCAGTGGCTGAGGCAAGATGGCCCACTTGGTAGAGTCGGATTCACGAATGCTACCAGTCCGAGATGGACTATCAAGGCATATACAAGCAGCACAAAGGACCGAAGCACGCCTAAGTATAAGGACTCGATTATCCAAGCCAGTAGAGTGTGTGTGTTATTTTATTTTGTGTGTTTATTATGTGTGTGTTTGTTTGTTTTGTGTGTGTTGTTTTTTTGTGTGGGTTTTTTGTTTTTTTGTGTGTATTGTTTTTTATGTGGATGTTTTTTGTGTGTGTGTTGTTTTTTTGTGTGTGTGCTGTTTTGTGTCTGTGTGTGTGTTGTATGTTTTGTGTGTATTTTTGTTATGTGTGTGTTGTTTTTTATGTGTGTATTATTTTTATGTGAGTATTGTTTTGTGTCTGTGTGTGTGTTTTGTGTGTGTGTTTTTTGTTTTGTGTGTGTTTTTTGTTTTGTGTGTGTAGTTTTTATGTGTGTGTTGTTTTTTGTGTGTGTTTTTGTTTTTTATGTGAGTGTTGTTTTTAGTGTGTTGTTTTGTGTCTGTGTGTGTGTTTTGTGTGTGTGTTTTTGTTTTATGTGTGTGTTGTTTTTTGTGTGTCTATTGTTTTTTATGTGAGTGTTGTTTGTGTGTGTGTGTGTGTGTTGTTTTGTGTCTGTGTGTTTTTTGTTTTGTGCGTGTGTTGTTTTTGTGTGTGTTTTTGTTTTTTGTGTGTATGTTGTTTTGTGTCTGTGTATGTGTTTTGTGTGTGTGTTGTTTTTGTGTGTGTGTTGTTTTTGTGTGTGTGTTGTTTTTGTGTGTGTGTTGTTTTTGTGTGTGTGTTGTTTTTGTGTGTGTGGTTTTTTTTGTGTGTATTTTTTTTTTGTGTATGTGTGTTTTTGTGAACCGAACTATTCACTGTTAGAATAACGTGCAGGTTACATGTTGTGTGCAATTCCACCTGAAATATGGACGTTCTTCAATTTGATATCCCTATTTTCTGAGAGGATCTCAGGTGTCATATTAAGTATGGTGATGAATATCGTATGTGTGGTCTGTTAAAGTTAAAAATTGCCAATAATTCTAAGTCAAACATTCACAAAGATTAGGACCATTCAGGGAGAAAAAAAAACATTTAATTTGTAGTTGTATAGCAACATTTCAATGATTTAAGTAACTCATATAGACTATAATTTGAAATATTAATATTTAGTGAATATCTGGGATCACAAAGTAGTTGCCGAATTCAAACCAATCATAGTACTTAAATTGTACTTCGTTGCATTATTTTGTGTTGTGCCGAAGTGGCTGATAGCTTATGAGCAGAGCTGTGTGAACTTGGACTATACCTCTACAGAATGAAAAGTAGTAGCGCAGCTCTCAATGTCAATGAACCAGGACAAACATGTACAGCCGGGTGGTAACTTCATTTGTACTCCAATTGTCCACAATCTTATAATAAAAAGAGAATAAACGAACAATAAAAAACTTCGTAACTCCCAATCTAAAATAATTTACCCATAGACTACATATAAAAATAATTATAAAATATAAAATTATGATTCTAGCCTCATTGTAACAAATAACAATGAACATTTTCATTTTATCAAAAGCAATACTACTTTCATGTTCAGAAAAAAAAAAACAATATTTGTACTCTCAAAATATTCGTTCTACGTCACAAGACGTTACTGGAGCAAATCTAATATATCTTACTGTCATCGGGTGCACAACTACTTTGTGAATCTAATAGTGTATCTCGTATGTGGCACATAATATTAAAACCCATAATTGTTTTCAAGAAAATGTTTATAATTGTAATTATAAACTTCGTAACATCCAATCTAATTACATATAAAAATAACATATAGCAGCAGCAGTAGCAGCAGCAGCATCAGCAGCAGCAGTAGTAGCAAAAGTAGCAGTAGTAGTAGCACAATTAGTAGGAGGAGGAGGAGTAGTAGTAGCAGCAGCAGTAGCAATAGTACTGGCAGCGGCAGCAGCAGCAGTAGCAGCTGTTTTATTTTGCCTAGCAGAGTTAAGGTCATAAGGCCTTCTCTTCCACTCAACCAGGTTTGAATAATATACTTGAAATGCATAATTATGTAATAGAATACAAAACAACATAAAATAACGTACCTTAGAAATTACATAAAATATAATGGAAATTTACAAATAGTCAAGATCAGTTCCATAATATAAGGAGAATATAAAATAAAGTGGAAAATTGCATATAGGGCTTTCATTTCAAAACTTCCCAGTCTAAATAACTAATTATTCACATTGAATTCAATTTAAACAAAGAACGCGTCAATTTAGATATTGAGGGGGAAGTCTGAAACCAGGCTTAATTGCATTTTAGATTTCACCCTTCACACCCAGCCTCCCCACTGTGAAATTTCATATGACATCCCTATATTTTTATACTTAAATTGAAATAGCATTCAATTGTTTATACATCTAATTCATTTGTTTTCGCATATTTTGTTTTATATCGTCGCCTGGTAACCTAGATTGTTGTTATTGTTTATTAGAGCTGAAGAGAATAAAACTACAAAAACATATTCGAGTTCTACTCTTTCAGGGGCGAGCTAATATTTTCTGTATATATTTTTATGTTACAATTATTAACAAAATAAATAAATAGATAAATAAATAGATAAATAGATAGATAAATAAATAGATAAATAAATAAATAGATAGATAAATAAATAAATAGATAAATAGATATTGAGCATTTCATGTAATAGTTGTGTTTGTGTATTAAATTATTTTAAAATGGTGTATACCCTTCAAAAGAGAACATAAATCATCCTTATTGATTAAATTTAGGAAATTACATAATGATAAGCTGTGTTTTCATCCGAAAATCAACTGATAATTTACAAAAATATAGATTACCAGGAGACGATAGAAAAAAAATGCAAAAACGAATGAGGTGTAAAAACAATTGAATGATCTTTCGTATTTAAGTATAAAATATATGGGGATGCCATTTGAAATTTCAAAGTGGGGTGGCTGGGAAGTGGGGGTGAAATATAAAATGCAATTAAGCCTGGTTTCAGACTTCCCCCTTAACATATAAATTCACGTCCTTTTTGTTTAAATTGAATTCAATTTAAATAATTAGTTATTTAGACTGGGAAGTGAAATGAAATTCATGTGTGTGTCCAATCAAAATCAGTTACATAATACTAGTATAAGGGAAATATATATATAATTTATAAGACACAAACTGCTCGAGATAAACTCGACGATTAGTTCACTTGAGATATAGTATACAATTAATATTACTAAGAGGAGAATACATGTGGGTTACAAGACATAAAAAGTTGAATAGCAATAACATACTATATAGCAAACATTAGTACTAACATTTGAACGTTGGAACAGTAAATGAATATAAGAGAAAGATAGGAGAAAAGGTCAAAGAACAAATAGGACAAATAATTCAATATGATAATTTATAGAGAAAAATTGAAATTGAGATTTTAGTGAATAGTAGTTAGAGGAAAAGGGGGTTTGAAAGGAGTATATAATATTAGATATACTAGGATTATGAAACAAATAGAGAATAGCAAATGAAATGTAGGAGAAACACTGAAGGGGAGATTGGCCAAGTAACAAAAAAGGTACATAGTGTAATTGGAAGTATTTGTGTAGACGCGTACTGCAAATAATTTGTTATTGTAATAATATGTTAATCGTGGCACCGGATACAGAAAATGTGAGGTACACCATTACATGTAAAGAAGTGCTGTGACGAAATATATCATATCATATATCATATCATATCATATCATATCATATCATATCATATCATATCATATCACATCATATCACATCATATCACATCATATCACATCATATCACATCATATCACATCATATCACATCATATCACATCATATCACATCATATCACATCATATCACATCATATCACATCATATCACATCATATCACATCATATCACATCATATCACATCATATCACATCATATCACATCATATCACATCATATCACATCATATCACATCATATCACATCATATCACATCATATCACATCATATCACATCATATCACATCATATCACATCATATCACATCATATCACATCATATCACATCATATCACATCATATCACATCATATCACATCATATCACATCATATCACATCATATCACATCACATCATATCACATCATATCACATCATATCACATCATATCACATCACATCACATCACATCATATCATATCATATCATATATCATATCATATCATATAGCAAACAGATGCAAACGATTAAGTAAAATATAAAGATTAAAAAAAAGGAAAGAAAGAAGAGGGGGGAATTTAATAATAACTTGGCCATGTAAAGCATATTAGAAAGAGTCTAGTTTTGTGCAATAAAAACATTTGTAAGTAGGCCTAGAGTGTACTTAAAAGATTTTAGACTCAAACTACTTCTGATTTCCTGTGACAAGGAATTCCAGGAATGGGCTGTGTGTGTTGTGAAGGAAGCAGAGTAGAGAGAAGTTTGATGATATGGAATTGATAGAACAAGGTTATGTTGTGAACGTGTATCACGGTTGTGGTGGGATGCTAAAAGTGTGAAGCGAGGAACTAGGTAAATAGGTGTAAATACCTACTGACTTGAATATTAAGAAGAATGCAGATAAATGAAAGAATAAAAGACATAAGCATCATCGACCACATGGATTAGGCAAATGACCTTTTCCGGCATCAGCTATCTTCCCAATTTTTACGGGTCTTCCTGTGCTTCTTCTTTATGGCTTTTATATGTGCGTATCCGTCCGACTATGCTTCTGGCGATTTTTAACGTTTAGAATGATTCCTGGCCGCAGAGTAAGGAAACCAATAGAGACCGATTTTTCTAAGCTTCCTCCCCAGCTTCTACATGTACAAATCCCTGCGGAGGGAGTCAATTCTACCCGTTCATCAAGACATGTGGGAATTATTGCGTAGTCCTCACAGCTCTGGCGATCATTGGAATCTTCGCTCTCTTTGCTCAGGGCACGAGTCCCAGAGACAGGATGTCCTAAAGTCCCTTTCAAGCCTCCCTTTCTCACAGTTAACCGCACAAGTTCCTAAGGAATTGGATATCAACACATTAAATTGTGTTGCCCGTCGTAGCAGGTTCATCAAGAGCAGGCCGGGGATCGGAGTTAAGTTATAAAGATTGAACCATCATTGCGGGAACTGATTTACGTATAGGCCTACCACTTTTTGAAATAATCAAGGTACTGTCTATTGTATTTTTGGCTTTGCCCTGTTATAGACATAAATAAATAAATAAATAAATAAATAAATAAATAAATAAATAAATAAATAAATAAATAAATAAATAAATAAATAAATAAATAAATAAATAAATAAATAAATAAACAAATAAATAAATAAACAAATAAGTATATACGTAAATAAATACGTAAGTAAGTAAATCAGTAAATACGTAAATAAGTACATAAGTAAATACGTAAATAAGTACATAAGTAAATACGTAAATAAGTACATAAGTAAATAGGTAAATAAGTAAGTACGTAAATAAATAAGTAAAAAAGTAAAAACGTAAATAAATACGTAAATAAGTAAATACGTAAATAAGTAAACAAGTAAACACGTAAATAAGTAAACAAGTAAATACGTAAGTAAATACGTAAATAAGTACGTAAATAAATACATAAATAAGTATTTAAGTACGTAAATAAATACGTAATAGGTAAATAAGTAAATACGTAAATAAATACGTAAATAAGTAAATACGTAAATAAATATGTAAATAAGTAAATACGTAAATAAGGAAATACGTAAATAAATACGTAAATAAGTAAATAAATACCTAAATAAGTAAATAATTGAATGAAAACAACGGGTGAATTTGGTCACTTACAACAGATGCAATAAAGTGCCCAATAGAGTAATGAAATGGAAACTTACATAAGAGAAAAAGGCTTGCGGAGAGAATGGTGCACTGATGTACCGACCGTCAGTACAGTCTTCTCAAATTTGGAGGCAGAAAGGCGATGAAAGTTGTTATAACTGGGATGATGTCGAAATAAAAGATCTTGATAAAAGTTCTTGCTATTTTAATGACCTCATTAATAAAAATGATTAAATTTGTTTCATAACAACCTAAGTTTACTTCATAGTTTGCGCATAATGTTTGCTATATAGTTATGTCTAGACTTCGAAGTTCAGGTCCCGATGGAGGACATACAGGTTAGCTGATTGCGGAGTGTTGAACGCAGGAGGGGAACATGCTTGGGCTTGTTTACTTTTTCCGGTTTCGTATGTATTAGCACAGAAACTGGGACAGTTGGACTACTTGAAATCATTGCGATGTCGAAAACGAATAAAACATAACGTTAATATCTTTTTACTTGAGATTGCACTCTTGATCTCAAACATATGAAAGGAAAAATCCTAGACTTTTAATAAGAGCCTAGTAATTAAATAAAGATTGGGGAACGGATTATTATACACTGAAAGGTAGAGATGATGTTTCAAATAGGCTACTTGATTGTTTATACATAGACCTGTATAACAGTTGCCAAAGTAGATGAAAGTATAAGCAACTGTGTAATTCAAGACTGCTTGACGTTCGGGACTTCGGGAGTGATCGATCTCGGCGTATCGAAACACTCGTAAGCAGTTTTACGTCAACGACGCGACGTATACAACATTGTCGTGCGGATTTTCGGCTTTGCGGGCGCTGTTAGTCTTACTTTCTCGATCGTTGTTCATCTCTGGTGCGGTGAATATGTGTTGCGCAAAGATCGAAACAACTTGTAAGGTTATTGAAATCTTACGTGAAATGGGCGAACACATACATTTGCCATTAAATAACAGAGAAATGGAAGCGCATATAGCTCGTAATAAGTATAAAAGAAAAGCATGTGGTGAATTAACATTGCCACTCAATAAAATAGTTTGTCAATCATTGTCAAATGTTACTAACACTACAGTGCGATCGAGAAGTCTCTTCGCAGTGCTTGTGTAGCCGAGAATCCACTAGGCAGAGAATTCAAGTGTATTTGGTAGAGAATTCAAGTGGCAGCACTGACCGCTAAGCATATGATGGACCGGGGATGTGAGGTTGTCAAACCGAATGAATGGGGGAGAGCCAATTTTCTACAAGGTTGTATTCTAGGGTTACTAGGACAAATAGAGCTGCGGAGGGACTTTTAGATCGCTGTATAGTATTATACAGGGACATCACTTAATTTTTTCTTGCAGTTTTATTGTACCAGCGTTTCTGAATGTACTTGACTCCCACCCCTTTCACTAATGTCCTTGCTAACGTCAGCCACACAAACTTACGGCCGCTATTGCTAACAGTGAAGTAAACAGTACAGAGTACAGTGTGTTTCAGAAATATGTTGCATTTTCTATAGAAGAAAGAGCTTACATTATTGAAGTTTATTTTCACACAGGTACAGTGTGTCGTATAACTGAATTTATCTGTGTGGACTGAGCATAACTGAAGATTAGAGTTACCGAAAGTACGGTACTTAACAGCATTATTGAAACAAAAGATTTGTTTTACTATTTGTAGGTATGAAGGACGATGATGGAAACTGGAATTACAATATAACCGATTATATCATTACGAAATATTTTCAAAGAAATGTCATTAATCTGGTAGATAAATTTAGAGCAACAGTGTGTACAGAAAGGAAGAAAAGTGTAAGATGGCCAACAAAGATGACAGAAAATGCTGTAGAAGATGCTAGAGAAAGGATGCAGCGAAGTCCTAATAAGTCGGTCAAGAAGTTAGGTGTAGAAATTGTTTTTTTTTTATGGAAGTGCTCACAAAATTATCAGGAATTAATTAGGTTAGTAATATGCTGAATAAAGTAGACATTACGTAATGAATATACCCGCCTGAAGAGATGAGTTTGTGGAAAAAAAAATTGTTACTACTCTACTGTTTTTTGATAAAATACCGTAAAAGTAATGATCAAACTGAAAATCGTAACATAAATGAATACACTATTTTTCTCTCCTCCTATAGCTAGTAAAGTGATTTGTTTACATATTGCACTAGTAACACCAAACTCCTGTAATGGAAGGGGTAACAGTGTTTCCGAGTATAGCTAGGTTAATGTTAAAAATGTTTGTAAAAATTAAGTGATGTCCCTGTAAATGTAATTTTAATTTAACACCAATGTAAATGCGCTCTCATCCACATCAGATTATGCTTTCACGAGCGCTACTCATTTGGTCTCAAATTTTGTTAATACTACTGTATCTCCTGTTTTATATTGTTTGTATTATTTTATTTCTATTTCTCTTGTTTGTTTGTAATTATATTCTTTATTCTGTGTATTTAAATTAAAAAAAAAAGATGAGGTTGGCTGTGCATCTAGGTTTGATGCAGACATCTTCACATGTCCTACACCTGCTCTTTCCGCACGTCTCCGACTAATAGCGATCGGAGTAATGCAAATCAGTGTCGAATGAAGATCGGGAAGGACGACGTTAATCGCAATACAGGAAATGAGAATAATTACGAAAAACCCAAATTGTCACCTATTTTTCAATGAAATTTTTTAGGCTTGACTAGTAATCAAACCTTGACCACCTGCGTGGCAGGCTGACGATCTAGACAAGGACGGGCAGACTGGGTTTATTGATCCAAATTAGTGAAACATTCGCTTCATGCATGACAAAGCATGCTGTAAATTCATGAAATAGCAGGTCGGACTCTTATTTCGCGATATACACTGGGGTTAATTAACCTTTTCCGCTGTTAAATTCTCATCTGTTAATTTCCGAACAGCTGGAACTTTGTACAACTTTCACGGCGGATGCTTCGCAGCTTCCATTTAACGAGATTGTAGAGCTTAGGTCCAATTCAGGGAATTCCTTAATAATGTATTAGTAAACCTGCCACTCCGAATTCTGTACGTATAATAAGATGAATAGGATTTGTGTCGAGTACAACTGACTTACAATTCTGGAATTAGCGCTGGCTTGTATACATTACGTGTAAATACGCGTTATGACTGTCATCTATGCCGTAGCTAATGAATTTCACCTGAATTACTTGAATGAGGTTATGTGAAAGCTTTTGTGACTAACTTTTTATTCCTAAGTACAGAGACATAATTATGATGTCAGGCGAGAAAACTGCGGGCGACTCGTGGTCCACTGATGTAGTGAGAATCAAGTAAGAGTAGTTCCTAAAAGGCTAATTTGGCTGTCTCTTCAGTGTTGCCAACTGATACTAGATATCACCAAAAGACGGTAAAATCACAATCCCATGTATAATAATAATAATAATAATAATAATAATAATAATATAATAATAATAATAATAATAATAATATGGTATTAACAATAGCGAAGACTTTCTTATTTACCACATCTCATCTTTGTGTTGGGGAGGTGTTTTGTAAATGTTTCAGTAATTTGTGAAAGAGTAGCTATATTTTTCTTCTACATCCCTCGCACATTATGTTATTAGTTAGTAGATAACTGTATGATCTAATATTAAAATGTATTTTGTCTTACAACATGAAATTCATTGCTTTGATTAAACAGTTTACGATTCACTAGACCTAACCTAAAAATGTATTTTGTTTGATCACGTGAAACGATTAGTACGAATTCCGAAAAAGAATGGCACGTTGAAATGTAACTTATGCTTAAGGATATTTACTCCATTATTATAATAAAAGTCTAAACATGAAAGAAATTAATTAAAATATGAATAGTATTTCTGTCGATTACCCAAGGCCTGTATCACAAGAAATATATTTATTTACACTTAGCCTATCTGACTATAATCTTGAATTGTAACCACAATACAAAGCAACACATACAGTAACTATTATCTATTAATATTAATACTGATATTAATTAATTATTAGTATGTTCAAAGTCACTAGCTTCCAGTAATGGAACCAGAGATCTAGTACAATTTGAATTTTCAGAATTTAAACTACCTACAACTTGTCACTGCTGCCAACATAACAGCTATAAAATCACTACCAGTTGTAATATTTCTGAGTACCGAAATTCGAAACGAAGTTGGCAAACTAGAAAATCACCATAATCCACTAGCTTATGTAGTTATGGGGGGAAGTGGTTAGATTTCACCCTTAAGGTATTAAGTAAGCTGATCCGGACTATAGCGTGGTTTCATGCAAGCGCGTAACCATTTCTCCTCCACTTCTACAATACATAACAGTACTAACAAAAAATGTTAAAAAATTTGGACTTACCATCCCACAGTCGTTGCTGAAAATGGCCTCCATTTGCCGCCACATACTACTGACATCATTCTGATAAACGAATGAACAACACTCTGAAGCAGGGACGTCGCCAGAGGGGTAAAAAATCGGAGCACCCCTTTCCGCACCCCAAAGGACATTTGAAGTCCTGATTTGAGCAATTTATTTAAAAAAAATACTAGCCATAAGTTATTTTGAAGAAAAAAACAAACATATTCCTGTAAGAGTGTAAAACAATTTTCATTAAACGCGAGAAATAAAAAATTAGCCATTATTCAAACTGTACATAACATTTGACACGTAGTTACAGCATTGTCATAAAGAGAAACTTGAGTCAGAAGATGATTACTATGCGGATGACTTTCAGCCAATTCTTGATAAAATTTTAAATGAATTGGAACACGAATTTTCTGAACATAGCTCAATAATTAAAGGCAACGCGGATCTAAGAATTTTCTTGGATGTGAAAAAACTATATCCCTTGGTGCATCGTTATAGATGTAATAAACAAAGTGTGGAAGCCGAAGTGAAACTAATCCTAAAACAATTGGATGTTATGAGAATGAACATAATGTCACTACTGACAACATTTTAAAATTTGTTAATTTTCTTCATGAGTATAAATTGACATTTCACGAAATTCACAAACTTTCCATAGTTTCTATCGTAACACCAGCACCTAGTGCGGGATGTGAACGTGCATTTTTGTGTTTACGTTACATTAAAACTTACTTGCGGAATAGAACGGGCCATGAATGTCTCAGCGATCTCGCAGTCCTTGCTGTAGAGCAGGATCTCGTAAAGGCGCTGGATATTGAGGACTAATCGACAAATTTGATGCTGCCCATGGTAATCGACGTATAGCTCTATGTTAGGAAACTCAACACACATTCCCAGGTAAGTAGTAATAGTAGTAATCATCATCATCATCCTTGCATGTATTGGGCCAAGTGGCCCGTTACGGTCTCTTGCCAACGCTTCAACGGTCTGCTCAAGGATCTCTTGCCAACGCTTGAACGGTCTGCCCAAGGATCTCTTGCCAACGCTTGAACGGTCTGCCCAAAGATCTCTTGCCAACGCTTGAACGGTCTGCCCAAAGATCTCTTGCCAACGCTTGAACGGTCTGCCCAAGGATCTCTTGCCAACGCTTGAACGGTCTGCCCAAGGATCTCTTGCCAACGCTTGAACGGTCTGCCCAAAGATCTCTTGCCAACGCTTGAACGGTCTGCCCAAGGATCTCTTGCCCACAGGATGGTAATTTAAAATTTGGCGTGGAATTCTAGAACGAGGCATTCTGATGACATGTGATCTCCAGTTTTGTCTGTATTTCTGTAGGCCTTCCGTAATCGGTTCAATCTGCAGTTCTTTCATAATGTCAAAATAGTAGTAATAATGATGATGATAATAATAATAATGATAATAATAATAATAATACATAGTAATGATAATAAACAGATTTATAGTATGCGCACAACTGCATGAGAGAACATTTTGGATTTTTTATGTACCACATTTTTACAGCTCGCACCCCATCCGCACCCCGTTTGCTCTGATCCTGGCGACGTCACTGCTCTGAAGTGCCACATCATTGACAGCCTCAATTTCTTCTCCTATATAGTCTTTTAGTGCTCTATAGAATGAGGATTTTTCCTATAAACCCTGCCTTTTAGTGTGCCTCATAAATAAAAATCACGGGGTATTAGATCTGGGCTTCTTGGAGACCACAAACTATTACATACTAGTCTCATGATTGTAATTGTAAATTTAATATTAATTGTAATTATAATTTTAATTGTATTCTTCATATTGTATATAGTTGTACCGTAATTTCCTGGCAGAGGGGAAGAGAAGGCCTAATGACCTCTTCTATACCAGGTTAAATAAATAAGTACTAAATATAGCATGGGATTAATTTTACGTGGACAGTATGTCATTGAGTTCATTTATTAATTACAACAATCAACGTGACACTCCAGGTACTAACTGATCAGCCATACATTGAAATGTTCATAATTCATTTTACTGTTACAGTCGGCGGAAATCATTTATAGACCTACATTAAACATTAATATTTCAAAATGAGTAACTTCATATTACCTCCCGATAAACTAAAATGAGTTGTTAGATTCGACTGTTATTACTCATTTAGTATAAAATCGTGATGTAATCGTAACCATAAGGTGTAGGCCTATGTACACCCACAAAACGCAAAAAATGATGAAAAATTAGAATTTTCAAAATATAACTATTTTAATAGAGAATTTTCTCCTCTTTAATTTGATATAAGAATTTTCGATTTATGCCTTATGTTTTTTCAGATAAGTCCCATTTTCCAAAATACTGCGTTATCAGCCACGGTCACTTACTTTTGGAGTACATTACTTTTGGAGTGATCTTCGTAGCAGTCAATCCCCTCGTCCAGCATTGCTTGTAAAATAAACTTCTTTCTAGTCCCGAAATAGATGCATAGATATCTGGCATGATCATTAGATTGAAAAAAAAACTTTTTTACATACTGAAGTAATTTATAATATTTTACTGTTAGTCATAAAACTGTGTAAATTTGTGTGTCAATGGTGTACGTCATTTTAATAAGAGTCCAAAAGTAGAAATTACAATTCTGAGGAGGATGGGCATAAACTCTGGAACAAACACCATCGCAGGATTTGTTGCGTCAATGGAAATAGGGACAAAAATGCAAAAAAGAAAAAAAAAAAACATTCAACACCTGAAGTTAAAAACAAGGCGGAGATATTGGAGAGGCAGAAAGAAGCTGAAACTGGACCGACATGAAGCTACTTAAGGGGTGACATATGATGATGGCATCTTCTAGGCTCTGAAAGTTTGAGTCTCATTTCCTGTAAATAGTAATTTTAGAATATTTAATTCTTTCAAACATGATATCTCAGTCAAATGTGGTGATACCAAGAAGATAGTGGTGTCATTTTAAAGCTTGAAATGTCCCCCAGTGCCTGACAATGAGTAAGATAACATTAATATAATTAATAATTATCTATGGATTTTTTACATGATTTATGCAACATAAAATATTATTGTAAGTTACATATATGGTGATATTTAATTAATGTAAATAAAAATAAAAATAGCTCTATGTCAGGCAGTAAAGAATAGTTTTAGCTATTAAACAGTGAAAAAACTGTGGCCCTATCTTAAAAACAGCATGAGCTTTCATGTTTCAAGTTGCATGTCAAAATTATAAACAAAATAATTTTTAAAAACAATTTAGACATAATTTCAAGGGATCTGTTCACTTCATTCTCTTTCTGGTACCATTCTCAATTGTATAAAAATTTTACAGAGCAAAATGATACAAAACAAAATTTTTTTGTATGTAACGGTGTACATATACCTTAAGAAATTTTTGGGCTGAATAACATATGGAGAATTACATTTCATCAATGAAAGAGGGTGGTATTTGTCTACCCTTTAATTTTTTTCAAAAGTGAATATATGTTTCACAATTTACTCGAATATTCCATCGCTCATATAGGGTGACCAGATTCACATCGATAGAAAAGAGGACACAAAGCTTCAAACAGGAGGACATTGTTCGAAAAAAGAGGACAGAAAATGTGTACTTAGATTTAGGTTTAGGGCTATATTATACTTTAAATTACATCAGCATCTATTTTATTACAAAATATTTACAGTACAGATTCAAGACCGTAACACACTACAGCGAGAAATATACAGTATAATGCGTTTGTCGAGCTGTGGAAAATGCTTTCCTTTAGCACGGAGTAACGCTCGAAATAAGGCACAGCTGACATTGGTCGACTAGTGACTTTTTGAAAACATAGCTACCCCACCATCTATGTTTCCTGCTCCCACAGACAACTTAACCTAATTGCAGCCTATAAAATTTATATTACGTGAATGAAATTGAATAATTAATAAAAAGTCAGATGTTCAAATTTATGTAACTTCATTTCTATCAGTGCATATCAAACCCAAAGACAAACGAGCTAGAAGTAAGAATATAGAGTGGCGATCGCGCCGCCATCTTTGAAACTTTTGAACCTAAATCCGCCATGTATTAACTGGTCAACAAGTGGCCGTGGTTCCTATAGGATAGAATAGTACGGAAAGTGACTGTATAGAATATGTTGCATCTTGTAAATCTTATTTTATATCGCATTAACCCATATATTCCATTTTACTAACATTTCTTTATTTTAATAGCTGTCAGAAAACCCAGGCAGCAACAGTTTATTCCATACATCTTACGTCAACATCAAAGCTTAAAGATGTGCATTCAAGTGGGTGTAGTTCCTGTAGGATGAGGCTGAAAGGATTGTATATAACGTGTTGCATCTTGTGAATTTTATTTTATGTTGCAACAACTCATGTATCCCATTCTTACCAGTGGGAAGGAAACCCACGCGACATTTTATTCTATACATCTTACATTGACATTGAAGCTTTAAGATGTGAAACAAGTACAGATGTGGGCGTAGTTCCTATAGGATGAGATGGAAAGGGTAGTCCAGGATAGATGTATCTTGTGAATCTTATTTTATATCGCAATAACTCATATATCCCATTTTTACTAACATTTCTTTATTTTTAATAGTCGTCATTACACCCATGCAGCAACATTGCATACATCTTAGTTAACTGGAATTGACATGTTTTCTTCTTTTCGAGTGAAATGAATCGTCGATAGAGTGAAACGTAAGTAATGAGCATATGTAAATGTATAAATACACATTATTATTATTATTATTATTATTATTATTATTATTATTATTATTATTATTATTATTATTATTATTGTTGTTGTTGTTATTGTTATTGTTAATTTGTAAATTAGTAATGATGACATTAAGAAAATGCAGACGAGATCGAACACGCTTTCAGTGGAAGACACGTAAGCTTCAGTTTCGTTGGATAGGCAGAGGCTACTTGAAGTCGTATTCATGCCTGTTTGTTATACAGACCTGAATTCTGGTGGCTGCTGGTGTTCTACTGAATTTTCCTCTGCCACAGAAGAGAAAGCTTCTTCGGTGGAGGCCTAGAAGTATCTTTCTTTTTTTAAAAGAGATGGAAAATCGAATATGGTTGGTATTGCATTGGGCAACAAACGTCTCCTCTCATTTACAAAATACATGAATTTAGTATCGAAATGTGCGCAACACAAAACACTATGTATTGTGGGAAAATATTTCTCTCTCTTCATTTGTGAAACCGACTGCTTAGTTAACAAATCATTTTTCAGTGGGAATCTGTAAAAACAATGAACACGTTACAGAATCTTTCTATCAATAACTGTTATTATATGTATAGTAATACCAAGTTATGGCGGACTACTTACTTGAAATATGAGATATTCTTTGTTTTGTCGCTTCGGTTGCTACAGTTATAAGCAGAGCACACAAGAGGCATCTTAATTACGTGATTTGAAAATCTCCACGTATGTCTCCTTCTGCTAAAGCGAGCTAACCAGTTAATACATGGCGGCCGGTAGTTAAAACTGGTACCAGGTTAGTGTAACTTAAATACGTACAAAATTGAACCCGTTTCTCATCTCAAAGCTAGTAGAAATTCGTTGTGTTGTGTTTGGTTCTTCTGGTCACATAACGCATGACGAATTAATACACAACTGATCAATTTGCCACTTCTATAATAATTAATTTAATATGCGAAATAATAATAAATCGATTAATATTCGGATATATTGATAACCACCGGCCATTATACAGATTCATATTATCTTAATCAGAGATCATATGAACGACAAGAGCGAAGAAAATGGAACTTTGGTTTTTCATCGCTTTTATCGTGTCGTATCTTCGCTTTTATCGTTACTCCAATATGCACACCTCAATGACAATGCATGCTTCAATTCTCTCTGATATAGCATCGCTGCTTCTTTTATCGTTTATCGCCGCTACAACGTGTAAGTATTCTTACTCATTGCCAAAGACTTTGTATAGTATTCTATAAAAGGTCTTTGATCAAACTCGATTTCTCGATTTACTAGCTACCTTTGAGCAACGACCATAACAAGGAGGAGCAAAGAGAATTATGATCGTTGGCTAAGAATATAATCCGTCAATGGTGCTGCCACCTACAGGCAAATTACTTGAAAAAAAAAAAGGCGTCAAATCAGATAATTTCAAAATATCAGGCATACAAATTACGAAAAGGATGACATTTCTTGATTTTTAAAAAAATCCGCCCGGATCCCAGACAAAGGCCTAAAAAGGAGAACATGTCCGAGCAAAAGAGGACGTCTGGTGACCCTACATAAGAAATTGGTTTTCGGTTGTAATTCTTAAAGTGAATTTTCATAAATCTTATACTTTCCTTTCTTTGAGTAAATCATACTTTGACAGTATTTATGCAGGTTCCTAAATATTTCAACTTGTTCCTAATAACTTATGTAGTTGTGGAATTGGCTCCTAATCAGATAGACTAAGTAAATTTCATCCAGCATAATATTATCTGTGGCAATGTTATAGACAGTTTTGGTGTTAATATTTGAACTGCTCATTCAGAGATATTTTGTTTCCTTCTTTTTATTCTGCTTATTCATGATATGTTTTGAACAATTGCATAAGAACGATTTGTTACTTCATTTGGTGATGTAATTAATTATCTGCCTTATTTGTACTATAGAATAGAATAACACTTCACAACGTCATATCTCTGTTGACGATTTGTCTCTGTGACGGATTTGTCACTTCCAGGACAGGTAACAGGATAATAATAATAGATATTACACCTAAAGCCGCGTTCATTCATTATTATATTCCATGGATCTTACATTAGCAATGAAGCTTTAAGATGTGGAACAAGTAAAAATTGTACAATATTAAAATTACAATTTTTAAAATATTTTACAATTTTTACAGTTTTACAGTTTCGTGATTTTCTACAATTTTTACAATTTTGTGCAATTTTTTACAATATTTTGGCGAGATGTAGTGAGATGAAGTGAGGTCTGAGGATTCGCCAAAAGATTACCCGGCATTTGCCTTTTGCTTGGAGGAAACCTCGGAAAAACCCAACCAGATAATCAAATCAAAGGGGTGAAATGAAGTGATACCGAGGACTCGCCATAGACCATCCGGCTTCAGTCTCACGGCTGGGGGAAAACCGTGACAGTCGGCCCGAGTTTTCTCGAACAGTGACTCGGACGCTACTCGTATCGTATCAATGGGCAATACGAGTGCACTCGGACGCAGACAACAGACACGAGTCTAATTAGGACCGTGCTCAACTTCCACGAGTATGTTCGGATACGAGTTTCAATTAAAATGGCGGAGGATATTGGAGCGTTGAAAGATTTAGCTCAAGAAAATTAACAGAGTGTGAAACGGTACAGTTTGTCAAGCTATACGATAACGTGATATGGAATTTATGACTGCCAGAATACAAGAACAAGGACACCCGGGCCTCTAAAAGTAAAGCGTAAACCTCACGAAGAAAACTGTAGGTTAGGTTCAACGCCAATATAAATGTAATGAGTTACTAACAAGTACATTTTTATTGTAAAATTTGCATGCACAATACAAAATTACTTATTCCTTACCTTTATAACACTATATCCAAGTGAGTAGATCGAATCAGAAAACCCCAATAATGTAAATTTAATTAAACTGCCACAACACGTGTAAGCTGTGCAGATACTTCTGTGACTCACAGGTGTATTAAAAGTAAATATTTCACATAAGAATAATATCATTTTTCTCCATTTCCGTAGCGACTAATGTTGCCAAAATTTCACTGACTAATTCATGTAGATAGCAGTGCACAGTGAAAACCCCGTCGCTCCTGTCCACACCTCATGTGATCTCTTTGTACAATAAATAATTACATAATATTGACATGAAATTTGATGACTTCTCTAATGTAACGAACAAGCTTCTATAATATAAATGATATGATATGATATGATATATGATATGATATATGATATGATATATGATATGATATGATATGATATGATATGATATGTGATATTATATGATATGATATGATATATGATATGTGATGTTTAGGTAAAAGGACATATTCCAGAAAGGAAAGATTTTTGAGGAAACAAAATTAAATATTAACACATAATAATAATAATAATAATAATAATAATAATAATAATAATTATTATTATTATTATTATTATTATATCTAATATTAACTAATGTAAACATAATTGTCAAAAATCATATCTTCACATTTCGTAATTAAATTTTAACTAATTACACTAATTAATTACAGCAAAAAAACTCAAATTTAAAAGAATGAGGTTAAGCCTCCTAACACTATCGAATGATAAATGATATGTGACATGACATGACATGATATGTTATGATATATATGATATGATATGGTATGATGTGATATATAATTGAATATATCATATGATATGACATGATATGAAGTCGGCCTAGGTGGTGCAGTCGCTAAAGTTCTGGCCTTCTGTGCCAAAGGTTACAGATTTGATCCGGGTCCAGATTGATTGATTGATTGATTTATTTATTTATTTATTTACTTGCTAATAATTGTAACAAAATATAAACAAATATAACTTTAGCTCAACCCTGAATGGCATTTAAGTGCTTAAATGCGACAGCCTCATGTCAGTAGATTTACTGGCATGTAAAACAGCTCCTGCGGGACTAAATTCTGGCACACCTGCGGCGCTGATTATAATCTCTGCAGTTGCGAGCGTCTCAACTTCCATTAACAGAACGGAAACAAGCAGAGGTTTATGGATTACCTTTTCAGAACAGCTAAATGCCCTGATGTATTGAATGCCTTGGACTAGGGTGGAGTGAAAATATGAAGATTATGCAATCAACTTGTAATATCAGGCAAAAGTTGTGGTTTGATATCACAAAGAACAGTGCAAATTTTTTTTTCTCTAGCTTAATATTTAGAGATGCCCCAAGAGATCATATTTTGAAATTTTCACAAAATTTGGAGGTTCAGATTTTTTAGTGAGAGAACATTCTCCAGTGGTTTATCTGAACCAGGAAAATACTTAAAAAGATACATGTTAAAAGACTATGCATAGTTTTGGTCCCCTGTTAACAAAATAATAGAACAAATATAGAAAAAGGCAAAACAAAAAATGATTTTAAGAAACTTCAAAACCCTTGGGGCACCTCAAAAAATTAAATACAGGAACTCCATATTTTTCACATTTCTAAGTTAAGTGAAAAGATAGATTTTTGCAACTGTTCTATTTAGAAAAAAAGATAAAAAAAAACAATTTCATGTATAGATTCACTCCACCCTACTGCACACATTAAGAGAATCCAGTCTCCAGAGGAGAAAAATGGAGATACCTTTAGAATCAGAAAAAGTTATTTTTCTTTAATTGTACAGGCATTAAATTATTCGAATCTCATTATAAGAGATATAGTGGCAGGGTAGCTAGGGTCCATCCATGATTGTACTATACTCCATAAATCATGACCGAGAGTCCGCTTTGAAACAAGAGAGGTGAGTACCATGCAATTTCTATCTCCTAACTTCAAAATCCTGTCACTCCAACAGATCAACGTGATAAGAGAGCACATAATGCAGCCAGAAACGTTGTCGAGGGGTAGTACAGTGTATGGAAAGGAAGATTCCCTGCTGCGTAACCTGCAAATATTTCTAACACCATAGACCATAGTTGTCACAGCTGTGCTATTACAATATTGTCATAGAAGCTCGAGAGGGTGAGCCTCCGAAGATTCTGAGATTAACCGTATTCTTCAGTTACTACACTAAGAGGATGAATCAAATATACCAATATGTACATAATGAACACTAGAAATTATGAAAATACAGATTATGCCAACTTATATTTGAAGTGTTCAGAGCCATAGTGGGCTAAGCGCCATTTATTAAAAACGGAGAAAGCAAGGGTTAAAGTTAATTAAATACCATAGTTTAATGAAGATTGACATATCATTTAGTTTTAATGTATATACTTTATAAATTATTACTTGCTGTATGTTTCATTGAATTATGGTAATTAACCCTTATTTTCTACGGTTTTAGTAAACGGCGCTTGGCCCACTATGGTTCTGAACCCTCCATTTAACCTAAAGTCAAGATGGAGAGACAGGAATAGACGTTTATTTACGTAAATAACACTCTACTTAGCGTTATGTTTAGGTAGCTCGGTCGGTGTTGTGCGAACATCAAGTAGAGGCGATGTGGAGTGAGTCAGTTTCTCAACATATTCAGTGGGATTAGGAAGGGGAGGGGGAGAACTACATGCAAGCTGACGTAAGTTACAACTGGTTGCGTACCTGCACTACATGGGCGATCACTCACTGCTGTCGAAACACTCGTACTGAACAAAATGAAGTTTTCTTTTTTCACTCATCCACTCACAATAAAATAAACCACTATGTCTTTATTAGCTCCAGTACAATATTAGCTAACGTTTTTACAATAGTTAGTACAGTATACTATGTACTTGCACAAGGAAGAGAAGTGAATTCTACAGTAGCTGCTCAGCAACTAACCCATACATCCCTTTTTTACCTTGCCCGGTTTACTGCGCATAATGTTATGACTAGAGATGAGAATTTCATGCACTATAAAAACCCAAAATATGCATGCATTTATGCACTATCAAACTATGAAACATGCACGATCAAGCGAAAAATACATTAAAATATGCACTTTCATTTTTGTTCCAAATTCCTTTTTTAACTTCACTTCTATTAGTTAACAACTACTCTAAATTGGTTTTTGCGAGGTTCCTGTGCTTGTCAGTCAATATATATATATTTTTATAGGCAGAGAATGACCTCTCTACATCGCAGGAAGTTATGGGTGCAAACTTGAATGAACATATTTGTGATAGTGTCAGATCAAACTCTTCAATCAAGTTTTCGCCACAAATCACCTTCTTCACTGAAAAAAAAAGAATATGTAGTCAGAGTTCACGTTTATGACTCTGTCCAGTTTATTTTAAAGAAGTTTTGTAATGTTCTACAAAGAACAACTGTCATAAAAAATATTCGGAGAAAGAATAGCAGTGCTTACCTCTTTACTGCAACAATTGCAGAATACCACATCCCCATATTATGATCTAACAAAATCCTGTCCTTTAATCCAGTGGGTAAAGAGTACACTTTTGGAACCTTTAATTGGAGGCATATTAGAACTACATTAACACACGCAAACAGAATAAACAAACACGTTAACCACTTACGAGGTTCATACATGCAAAGATATTTTAGCGAATGATTTCAATTTTAGAAGAATCTAAATTGCTACTAGTACTGGAAAAGGAAGAGAGAGAGTATTTACAACTTCCCTGAAAGAAGGTGCTTTTAACCTAAATTATTTGTCGGCAGTTTCCTTAAACCCTCTATATTTACTCTCTACTATTCTCAAAATATCCAACGAAATAGATCTATTTTTGATATGCATTCTATTAATAATAATAATAATAATACTAATGATAATAATTTAATAATAATTTATTTATTCTGGCGAAGTTAAGGCCATCAGGTCTTCTCTTCCACTTAGCCTGAAACAAAAGAAGTTGATACATTCTGTAGAGCGTCGGCGGTAAAATGTTGTAAAAGTGAACTTCTGTCCAGGGAAAGGGCCTCTAACATCTTATGTGCAAATCTTAACATTTGATTTCATTTTTCTGTTATTCAGTTTTCTTTTCTTTTCCTTCTTAATCCTGATTCCTCAAGTTAAACAAAGAACATAAAAATCGAGAAACTGAGGTGTCCACTCAAAACCATTAAAACATGCATTTAAACGGAATATAATATATTCGATTATTGCGAAGTTTTGTTCAGTGATCTCAGGATTGATTCCGCTCAGCGTGTTCATAACGCGTGCGTCCGCTTCATTTATAATGTTCGATACTATGATCATATCTCACCTTTTTTGGAGAAGTTATCATGGCTTAGGTTACATGAGAGGAGAAATCTGCACTCACTTTCTCTCTTATACCGAATTATGCACATTTCATCCCTCTATTATTTATTCGCTCGTTTTCATACTCTCTCTCGCTATCATAATATTAATACTCGATCACAACGCGATAACACGCTAGAAATTCCACTTCACACATCATCTCTGTATTGCTCATCTTTCACTGTTGCTACCTCTCGTCACTGGAACTCTCTGCCGCCTGAAGTCAAGGGCTGCCGAACATTGAAATCTTTCAAATCCAAGTTAGAAAATTATCTTATGACGAGTTGCCAAACTAGCTTACTATTATGACAAGTGTTGTATTGCATATTTCCACGTATTCACATTTTTATGTTCTAGTGATATTTAACTTATTTTATATTTTTGTTTGCATATTTTCCGATAATGGTATATCTATAATGTGATAAGTTGAGATTTATACTGTATATAATCCTACTTTTCCTTACTGTGTGTACTTAAAAATATTGTATGCATTGTATGCTTTGTACTGCACTATTTTATTACTATTATTACTATTATTATTATTATTATTATTATTATTATTATTACTACTACTATTTTTATCACTATTATTATTATTATTGTTATTATCAATAATTGTCTTATTTTTATACTTTGTATGTCTAATTTATTTTGACCTGCTGTTAACATTTTATTATGCTTTTTCTTTCTTTCTGTATGTTATATATTATGTCTGATTTCTACTTACTTGTTGTTTACATTTTATTATTATTATTATTATTATTATTATTATTATTATTATTATCTTATTCAGTTTTGTGTGTAAAATTGTAGTGTACTTTGTAAATTTGTAGTGTTTTTTGTAACGCAGTTTTACTCCTGGTTGAGTGTTAGAGAAGGCCGTATGGCCTTAACTCTGCCAGGTTAAATAAATCATTATTATTATTATTATTATTATTATTATTATTACTATTATAGGCATTATTAAGCTAACAAATAGCTTAAATATGCATTATGCATATTTTTATACCCAAAAAGGCCACAACATGCAAATATGCAAATAAAAAGTACACATATTTGGAACCGGAAAGTAATGAAATGGGTAAGTACTCAGTTTGAGCTATGTCCTATGTTACTATAAAAACATGCATTTGCATGGAATTCTGGTCTCTAGTTAAGACCGGTCAAGCTATCTAAAATTAGAGGTATGTGATTTGCGGTATTTAAATCTTGTATTTGCTATTTCATTTTTTTAAATTTAATTAATTCAGCTCCTTCTCCTTCTCATCCTGGATATTATTAATATTGTCCAGGATTGTAAGAAATTGCATTGATATCCAGAGATCTGGAACGCAGAGAAGGTGATGAATTGCTTCGTAGCGGAATATTCGCGATATAGGCCTAATCAAGCGTTAGGAAACCGCGGTATTGTAGGAAAGTAAAAGCCATTGTGCACAGGTTTTCTTAGAATACCTGGGTATTATACCACAGTCTAGTATATACAGTCACGAAGCTCAATACGTAGTAAATATGCATCCATAGATAGTTCCTAACCACTAGGATCGCTACTATCGCCTCATTACAGACAATGCTAAATAGTACCAGCACAGTCTATTGTTCTTAGTACTCTCATAAACTCAAGCTTCGTGACTGTATATACTAGACTGTGATTATACTCTGGTTTCAGAAAGGCTGATAAAGACCTAGGTTGGTGCGTTCGGGCATAAGTAAGCATAAGTATGTAGTACATTTATAAGAGAGTGTATTGTGATTTTGAAGTAGCCTGGATCCTTTTAGAATTTTTCTTTGCAATACACTAAATACACCTTTACCATATCCGATAATCGATAAACCAGATTTAAGGATGTAGTATAATCTGCCTCTGTGCCCGATACGGGGTTTTAGGTATTTGCATCGTGTCTTATTTGTACAGATATTCAATATTTCGGAACTACATAAGTTCTATGATTAAGAAAGATAGGAAAAGACGAACGTGGAAAACTCTCTGATGGAACTATTCCCCTCGACTCGATATCAAATAAGAAAAAGGTTGGGGGCTCTTAAACCAAGGGTCGCCATTGGCTACATTATAGTGCCTTTCACGAATAGAGGGGGTTGACTTCAATAACCTTAAAGACTACTTGACCATATTCCTTGAAAACCTGCACGTTACTGTTTGTGATGCAGGTATAGGAAGTGTTGAAATAAAACTCGCTGATGTTTCTGTACCTATTGCGTATAGATGCTAGAGTCATAACCATTTTGCTATTTCAAGCAGTTTGGTGTGAATTGTGGTCTTGTGAAATAGCCAATACATTTAAAATAATAGGAAACCTGTATTAGTTTTGTGATTAAGATTAAATGCACAGTTAATTAAAAAATGAAGTTGGAAGTTTCAACTGTCTGGCAACATCGCAGCTAACACAGTTTTATTTCTTCTCGTAATATAGATGTAAGGTCAACGAACCTTCCGTACTTTGCACCTCCCTCTCTGGCTACGACGTTGCAATTCCTTCGCGTCGTGCAATGGCTTCAAATTTGTGATTTTTAAATTAAATTTACACGAAACCCGTCCACGTTATTGAAATACGCCGGAGATATAAATGATCCTTTATTAGATTTTATGCTCGACCATGCCGAAATGTAGTAATTATACACCTGGTAGCAATCCTTTAATGCATGTCATTAAAGTACACCTACTCATTAAAGTACAGGTGTTCAGCCAATGACAACTCAGCTTACAGGTGTTCAGCCAATGACAAGTGAGCTTTGTACCGTTATAAAACCACAAGTATCGATTATTCTCGGATATGCAATCGAAAGAGAATTAGCGAAAAGTCACGGAGGCTGGAAATCCAATACTGTCGCAGAAGGTTATGTTCTGTTACTATAATAATTAGCGTTAATTGTAAATAATATTCAAATAAATTCAATTTGTCATCTCGTTTTTCAATGTCGAATTCAATAATCAAGGTTATATCAAGTTTAACGGGATTACATCAAGGTCAATGACATTATTGTTCCTCAGAAAAAATCAATACTTTCACGTCTGCGCACATCTCACAATTCACGACCTAGAACAAGATCACTTCCGATCTTTTTAGATACAAATAAAATGTATACATCTGAATAATTTCAAGTTAGAAATATGGTCGAGCATAAAAAGTCGTATGAAACTCGCCTATAATTATAGGCTCGTTGCATAATGTACTATTCGGTCGATATGGACAAAAATCACGATCGTACTCGTAATATTTACCGAATATAAGGGTGTTAAGTATTATATATACATCAGCGGTGACCAAAACTCGAACTGCAGTGATTACATGCGACAGACAGCCTATGAACTAAGGAGACGGAGGAAAGGTACTTGGCATGAAAACTACAACCAGGGTGGTTCCTGTACTAACATCTTGATCAATCCCTCGGATAAAAATCTCAAGCTTTGCTGTATCAGTAATGTCCCTGCTGTCATCAAGAGTCAGTGAATATTATACGAGTTTTCTTGCATTTTTTAACCTTCCTCTTGAATATAATCAGGAATTTTCTAAATTCTTCTCTCGATAGCCTACTTGGTGGAGAAATTCGTAGTTTTTCAAAATTAAAAACTTCTTATGTTTCTTGTATGTGTACGAACAATTTTTTCTAAAATTAACCTGATGAAAAATATTGTGCGTACACATCCAACAGCCTACCATCTCGTAACTGCTTTACATTTATGTAGTAATAGTATTCATCCTATTATAGATACTCGTCCTGACCAAACATCTAGATCTAGAGTTTATAAGTGATTATAATGAGTAATAAGCCGTAATGACCATATGAATGCCTATTACTACGTAATGTCAAGCTCGCTTTAGTTTGGTACAACTCTATGGGGAATCGAAGTCGTGTTCATGTACTGTAGTTACTAGAGATGAACAACGATCGAGAAAGCAAGACTAACAGCGCCCGCAAAACCGAAAACCCGCTCGACAATGTTGTATGCGTCGCGTCGTTGACGTAAATACTGCTTGTGAGTGTTTCGAGACGTCGAGATCACTCCCGAAGTCCCGAACGTCAAGCAGCTTTGAATCGCCACAGTTGTTCATACCTGAATGAACTTTTATCTAGTTTGGCAACTGTTATATATGTATAAACAATCAAGTAGCCTATTGAAACACCATCTCTACCTTTCAGTGTATAATAATCCGTTCCCCAGTTTTTATTTAATTACTAAGGTATCAACATTATGTTTTATCTTTCTTAGAAATGGACATTTATTTGAGAAAAGTTTTTTTTTATTTATATAACCATAGATAATATCATATAATAGAACCAGAACGTTATAATAACTAAAATACTGTTCTGTTTTGTCTTTTTGTCTCATTTAAACATTTATAATGTTATTTATTTCAATGATGTATGTTATTTGAAGTTACGAAATCTTTACAAGCCGACCAAAAGCTATTTCGAGAATGATGAGCGAGACTCGAAGCGCACGAGAATGACGAGACGAGACTCGAAAGACAAATGCAACGAACAGAGCGAGCGAGAGCGGTAGTTAGGTTTGTTCATCTCTAGTATTTATCCGTTGATGTAAACACAGTAGGTACGTCCGAAATATTGCGGAAGAAGTGAATTCGATCATTTTTACTTTCCCTCCTTTACGCCCATCCCTGGAACATATCATAATTATTACTAAAATGACACGAGATTCTTGTCATTTTATAATCTTTATTTACGTAGTTGTAACGTTATTTTCGGAAAGAAATGATCAACTCAGAAGTTTTTAACACAGACACAAATTTTGATGAGTTTTGACGCTGCGTGGACGTCACTATACGTGAGCTCACTTTCTGCAGAGGGCATACGTAAATGCACCTTTACTATCTGAAAATCTGTTATTATATTTGTACATCTGATTTAATACCGTTTTCCTGTGTTCAAGCTATAGTTTAGTTTCAGATTGAAAAAGAAATTAAATCTAGAATTAATAACAACAGGAGTATGGACAAAATACAGTGAATTGCAATCGTTCATGAAAGAAATAAATAGAAACTTGTAATAGAATTATAATTAGTCGTTTTAAAACAATCAAGGTGCGACAAACGTACCATCCTATTTTGTAGTCCGCGTTTCACTGAATAAAACGAATTGTTCCTTCGCGCGAGTAGATTGTTAAACGTGGACCTCGGAAAGTACATGTAATTAGTTTTTCTCGGTCAGCGGAAAGTTGTTGTGTGATTATTCCACAGGAGACAAATTAGAGATCGAAGCACAGATCGTAAATAATTCGTGTTACAGCAGTGCGAGTCCAATTGCTTGCAATGGATTTAATGTGCGCATTTTATTTTGTGATAAAGTTGTGCAATTAGTGTATACACTCGTTCGCCAAAGTAAGTTAATTCAAATTAAAAAATAGCAGCAATTTTAGATTCAGTATCAAACGAATATTTTATTACATTGAATGTAGAGAATATTTCGTGATGCGTAACTGGTCGCATTTCTTCCATATTTGTGAAGCTTTTACTGTCTGTTTATACGAGCCAGTGAAACAAAGTATGTTGTGATAAATCAGAATCACATTTTTTATATTTCCAGAGGCATATTTATAGGCCTACTCATCACACCATGAAATTGGCTTCTGGCATTTTATCGGAGGTTTATTTCCTCTCCTGAATTTGCATATGTCTACTTTTAAGCCTTGGTTTTTCTGAACCGACGCATGCGAGTTGCAAGGTGTGAGGCCCGCCTCGCATCAAATCCGGACTACACGAGATATAGTGAGTGGTTTCTACAGGGACATCATTTTATTTTTACTAACATTTTTAATATTAACCTGTCTATACCTTTACAGAACCGGAAACACCGCTTGCTCCCCCCTCCAAGACTGGATTTCGATGATACTGGCGTAAAACACAAATCACTCTACTAGGTATAGGAAGGAAGAAAAGTAGTTAATCCATTTACGTAAACTAGGAAATATCGCGATTTTGAATTTGATAATTTTCATTAGGTTTTTCTTTAATCAAAATACAGTACTGTATTAAGAATAAGTGTTTTTACTCACGAAGTGAGTTATCCATGCGAACGTATTCATTATGCAGTGTATATTATACTTTCTACAGCACATTAGCATACAATATAGAGAAAGAAGTTAAATTGAAAAATAATCATAATATGAATATTTAAACACAATTTTGACAATGGTGGCCGTTCATTTCGATACATGCTTCAGTTCTTTTGTGCATATTATCGCACTATAGATTATTGCATCTAATTCCAATTGCCAGTTTCGTCCTTCGTACTAGTAACTCATGTTGAAATAACTCTACGTACTGTAAATTCAATCTTCACTTCTGCCGGACCCGAAAATATAAAATTACTCAGACATGCTATCTACTGTCCGTCCAAGTGGTTATGCCGCAGGATTGTAGAAAGGGAGGAAATCACGTGACAATTAATTACTTAACGAGGCCCTTTTATTTAAGTTAAATTAAACAGCTGTATAATATTACGTAAACTTCCAATTCCTAAGAGAAGTTAATGTTTTCAGAAAAGAGCTAAGACGGCCCTGCTATTACAGAGGGACGAGCAGAAGCAGGTGGGGGAAATCGGGATGCGACGTAGGCAAACGGACAGTACCTGTGCGAAAATATGATTCAATATTGAAAGCTCTTTCGTCACTGGAAAATGCGAACCTATTTCTGGAACGTACTATACTCAGTAACTCAGTACTGCTTACTATCTGCGGTCTTGGTTCTGTGTGGAGTTGGAACTTCCTTAGTAGAAGGGTGGGAGTGAAGTACATTCAAAAACTCAGGTACAATAAAAATTGAAGTAAAAATAAAATGATGTCCCTGTATAACTGCGAGGTGCGGGGTCTGTGTATAGTATTCGCAGCCATAGAAACCACTCAATATCTCTCGTATAGTCCAGATTTGTGCGAGGCGGGCCTCACACCTTGCAACTCGCATGCGTCGGTTGAGAAAAACCAAGGCTTTACGGAGGTAATCTCGTAGGCATTAAAGTTGATACTATGTTTATGAACAAGATGAATGCCTGGATTACGAGTGTGCTTTTCGGTGTGAAATGCAGATTTAGTAAGTTTCATCCTGAGTATAAGGAAAACATTACTCCGCTACACAAAAGGTCCTTCAATAACTGTCTATTCTTTAAACCTAATGCATAATACAAAAGATTACATTAGGTTACATACATAAAACACATGTGCGACTAGCGCTTTCGCTATTAAGATAGCATCTTCAGGTCTGGCTTGCATATTATTAAGCTTTTCACATAAAGACATAGATGGAAAAGTAACATAATGAAATATAATAAGGTACACGACGTGAAGGAATTACAATATTAAAATAACAGTGCAAAAAAGCAAAGTAAAAATGGCTTGAAAACAAGCGAATATTTGTAATAATTCAAACTTCTAAAAGGTCTAGAAATTAAGATCGTGAAAAGAACTTGTCGGACCAACATGCCTTTCAAATTACTCCGCTACGTCAAATATGTGACACATGTTGTTTATTCTACGTCCTTTAGCAATCTACATTTCCTGACTATAGTTGTAAAGATGCGGATGACATGAATATGATAGGATAAAATCCACGAACGGATATGGGAAACACTGAAATTTTACTTGAAGCAAGTAAAGTGGTAGGTTTGGAAGTAAATCCCTAAAAGACAAAGTATATGAATATGTTTCGTGACCAGAATATTGTACAAAATGGAAATATAAGAATTGAAAATTTATCGTTTGGAAAGGTGGAAAAGTTAAAATATCTTGGAGCAACAGTAACACATAATATAAATGACACTCGGGAGGAAATTAAACACAGAATAAATATGGGAAATGCCTGTAATTATTCGGTTCAGAAGTTTTTGTCATCTAGACTGCTCTCAAAAAATCTGAAAATTAGAATTTATAAAACAGTTATATTACCGGTTATTCTGTATAGTTGTGAAACTGGGACCCTTACTTTGAGAAAGGAACAGATATTAAGAGTGAAAATCGAGCTTTCAAGTATATTAAAGTAAAGTTGATTTGAATAATTTTGAGAGAAAAATTGTACATCCAACCCAGAAATTTTGGTTAAACGTACCAACGCTCTACCAACTGAGCTACTTCGAAACTCTACTAGACCCCGATCCAGTTTTTCCCTCTATATCCACAGATTTCAAAATGGGCTGACAACCGTCAAGCAATCAACATTGAGTGCACACATACTCTGTGTGTCTTGAATTGTGGTTTTCTGTTAACGAAAGTGACGTGTATTATACAAATCGAGCTTTCAGGTATAACTCCGTGTAAAGTTGATTTAAATAATTTTGAAGGAAAAATTGTTCCGTGGTCTGGCATCAGAAAACCACAATTCAAGTCACACAGAGTATGTGTGCACTCAATGTTGATTTCTTGACGGTTGTCAGCCCACTTTGAGGTCTTTGGATATAGAGGGAAAAATTGGATCAGTGTCTAGTGGAGCTCCTGGGTATCTCAGTTGGTAGAGCGTTGGTACGTTCAACCAAAGGTCCCGGTTTGGATGCTCGGACTCGGAACAATTTTTCCCTCAAAATTATTTTGATATTAAGGGTGTTTGAGAATAAGATGCTTAGGAAAATATTTGGGGCTGAGAGGGATGTAGTGACAGGAAAATGGAGGAAGTTACACAACGCAGAACTGTTCTCATTGTATTCTTCACCTGACATAATTAGGAACATCAAATCCAGATATTTGAGATGGGTAGAGCATGTGGCACGTATGGACGAATCCAGAAATGCATATAGAGTGTTTGTAGGGAGGCTGGAGGGAAAAAGACCTTTAGGGAGGCCGAGACGTATATGGGAGGATAATATAAAAATGGATTTGAGGGAGATGGGATATGATAATAGAGACTGGATTAATCTAGCTTAGGATAGGGACCGATGGCGGGCTTTTGTGAGGGCGGCATTGAACCTCTGAGTTCCTTAAAAGCCATTTGTAAGTAAGTTGTAAAGATATTGATACCATCAGAATATATTTTCTAATCTCTCGTGGAAATGGCGTTTTATGATTCAAATAATATCTAGCACTGTAAGAAGTCCCACGAAACAGCAATAATGAACATTGAGGTTTTATATTCAGACAAAAGAAAGAATACGTGCGAAAACACACACATAAAAATAACGCTTTCCTCTTCTCTTTTTTCTAACAGATGAGTGCACTGTAGTTGAGTGTCGTGCAAGACACGGTCTCCAACTGCAGATGGTCTGGAGAGATTGATGATCATGGGACTGAATATTCTCAGTGTGGTTTGTCGTGAAACCGCCCCATTCTCTCCAGACAAATGCCCACCGCCTCGAGAACTATGTGAATAAATGTTAGAGAAATGGAAAGAATGAAATCACATCTGGTAACTGCAGCAAACACGCCTCCCAGTTGGAGACAAATCCAAGCGTTAGATGGGATTGCTATCTCTTTCACACAAGATTATTGCAGGACGAACAATTTTGATGTGTGAAGTAGAATATGTAATATTTCTATTTCCTTTCATAATTCTGTCTACTTGCATACGCTAAGGGGATCGGAACCCTATAATATACTCAAAATTTCAAATTTTTTATTGATTTATACAGGGACATCATTTTATTTTTACTAACATTTTTAATATTAACCTGGCTATACCTTTGGATTAACGCCGTTTGCTACACTCTTCCACGACTGGAGTCCGATGATATTGGCGTAATGTACAAACAAATCACTTTACTAGGTACAGGAGGGAAGAAAAGTAGTTCATCCATTTACGTAAACTAGGAAATATTGCGATTTTGAGTTTGATCATTTTCATTAGGTTATTGTTTAATCAAAATACAGTACAGTATTACCAATGAGTGTTTTTACTCACGAATTGAGCTGTCCATGCGGACGTATTCATTATGCAGTGTATATTATACTGTCTACAGCACATTAGCGTACAATATAGAGAATGAAGTTAAATTGAAAAATAATCATAATATGGATATTTAAACACGTTTTTGAAAATGGTGTTCGTTCATTTCGATACAGGCTTCAGTTCTAATGTGTATATTATCGCACTATAGACTATTGTACCTAATCCCAATTACCATTTTCGTCCTTCGTACTAGTAACTCATGTTGAAATAATTCTGTACCTACTCTATAAAAGAGTATACACCTTACGTACTGTAAATTCAATCTTCACTTCTGCCCGATCCGAAAAGATAAAATTACTCAGACATACTATCTACCGTCCGTCCAAGTGGTTATGTCGTAGGGTCGTAGAAATGGAAGAAATCACGTGACAGTTAATTATTTAAGGTGGCCATTTTATTTAAGTTATTTTAAATAGTAGTTTAATATTACGTACACGCCCAATTCCTAACAGAAATTAATGTTCTCAGAAAAGAGCTAAGACAGCCCAGCCACTAGCTGGCGAATAAAAGCTGGTGGGGGAAACTGGGATACGACGTAGGCAAATGGACGACAGTACCTGTGCGAAAATGATTCAATATTGAAAGCTCTTTCGTCACTGGAAAACGCGAACATATTTTTGGAACGTACTGTTCACTATACCGTAAGGCTACTATGACTGTATATGCGGTCTTCGATCTGTGTGGAGGATGGTTGAACTTCATCAGTAGAAGGGATGGGAGTGAAGTGCATTCAAAAACTCAGGTACAATAAAAATTGAAGTAAAAATAAAATGATGTCCCTGTATCTTCTGAAAAATCCTCTTTCCAACAGTATATCATTTATGCACATTATTATTATTATTATTATTATTATTATTATTATTATTATTATGGACAAATATTTAACTTTTTTTATCTACGATGAGGAAGCTTGGGTGTTCTGATAACTTTGGCAGCCATTTTTCGTAAGTTTGTATTGTTCTCTATGAAGTGTACAATATCTCATTTTCTAGTGGTTAAATTTATTTCAAATTTTGTGTGTGTATTTAGTTGACATTTTAGCATAAATTGACATATGGTTTTTTTTAAATAATGTTTTTAAAGCAGATTTCTTAAAAAAAAATACAGCAAAACATTAGGTAAAAACCTACAGATTTAGGAAAAATAATTAATTTATAGAATATTGTTATTTTTTAAAACCCTTCCATCAGATTATTTATAAGAGTTTTAGAAATAAGCTAAAAGTTTCATTGTTCTAATCCAAACAAGTTTAAAGAAAAGGAACAGTAAATATCACTAATTTAACATTTTTTAAGAACTCCGCCATGTTAGCTCTGTGGTACCGTGTCTGTCTCCAGACTACCCGGCCCGGGTTCGATTCCCGGCTGGGCACAGTTTGCAATTTTCCCAGTTTAGCTGGACAAAATTAATAACTGCTCTGCATTCTAACGGATTGTTATGAAACTTTGTACAGACTTTATAGACGGTACCTATTTTTTGTGTACAAACTGTGATTACGTTAGTGCAAGAGGAACTACCTCTTTAAAGGGGGTGGTTGTAGACAAAATTACCAACTTCTCTCCTAGTTAACAGATTTTTAAGAAACTTTGTATACCGGAAGTTACAGATAGCATATATTTTTTGTATACAAACTATATTTACGGTTCCATAAGAGGTACTACCCCTTTATAGGGGTGCATTTACACAAAGTTAACGTCTCTCCAATGTAACAGATTTTTATGAAACTTTGTACAGAATTTACGGGTAGCATATATTTTCCTGTACAAAGTCTATTTATATTTGCATGCTACCTATAGATCTAATTGTTTGACAAATTTTCATAAAAATATATTAGACCTATATAGGAAATAAGTTATTAGTTTTGTATAAAAGCATCACTATATAGGGGCAGTTCCTGTTATAAAAACATAATCAGGCCACTATATAGGGGCAGTTCCTGTTATAAAAACATAATCAGGCTTTGTTATTTTTACGACGCTGTATCAACATCTAGGTTATTTAGCGTCTGAATGATATGAAGGTGATAATGCCGGTGAAATGAGTCCGGGGTCCAACACCGAAAGTTACCCAGCATTTGCTCGTATTGGGTTGAGGGAAAACCCCGGAAAAAACCTCAACCAGATAACTTTCCCCGACCGGGATTCGAACCCGGGCCACTCAGGCTTTGAGGACAAAAATATATTCTACCTGTAACTTCAGTATAAAGTTTCATCAAAATCTGTTAGATAGGATAGAAGTTATTAACTTTGTTTAAATGCACCCCCTATAAATGGATAGTTTCTCTTTTGAAACCATAAATATAGTTTGTATACAAAAATGTATACTACCTGTAACTTCCGTACAATATTTAATAAAAATATGTTGGATAGGAGAGAAGTTAATTCTGTCTAAATGCACCTGCTATAAAGGGGTAGTTTTCTTTTGAAAACGTAATCAGAGTTTGTACACAAAAAATATGTGTCACCTGTAAGGACTGTACAAAGTTTTTATAACAATCCGATAGAATGTGGAGAAGTTATTAATTTTGTCCAGCTGCTAGATTTGCGTTCTGATCCATGGTGCGTTTGTTAAGGTTAGATAAAAATGTGCCCAATGCATTTTTAACCTGATGCTCGATGTCATGTGAATGATGTTGCAGGCCTAACACACTTGTACAGTGATTAAAAAGTCCTTATTCCACGATTCTTTTCTGCCATTAAGCCAAACGTGAAACAGTTGCCGCCGCGTTACCGTATGCACCACCACAGAAAAAAGTTAATTACTGAAAAATGCGCAAGGAGGCGCAAACTTTTAAACAAGGATTCAAAACACTAAATGATGCTGTACCAAATGGTAAAGGAATAGTTGTAACCGAAAGTGAGTGGTTACACAAAAACTCACATTGTATTTGAAGAACTTTGCAAAAATATTTTTTTCAATTGTAATATTTAAACCGTTCTCTAAGAAGAAAAATAATTTACAAACTTCAGATTAAAGTTGAATTAGTAAGAACGTACAGGAAAAGGATGAGACGATTGAATATTCCTAAGTCTCAGATATAAGACACTGCGCATGATCGGAGACCAGAGCACCGATACACAAGATAACGAATATTGAGTTACTTAAATTCAGGCTATTTGGTTTATTACTAGCATCGTTCCGAAATTCAATTAAAAAACTGCAAAAAATATGATAATATTACGTAAATAAAAGATAAATATATACATAAATCGTGTAGTTAAATAGACAATGTACCTTCATGACTAGATCGACACTCCGCACAGAAAGGAAAGCTTTCATGTCGTTTCCATAGCTCAGACGGTAAGACTTCTGCGTGTTGTGTAGAAGAGTGCGAGTTCGATTCTTAATCTACACAACAATTTTTTTTGTCTAAATAACGTTGAAATAGCTAAGTCACGTTGAAATATAGTTTTACAAAGTCCTGAGATTAAGTGTTAATGATCGCAAACAATACAAAATTACAAGTTATAATATTATAAACGTTAATCTAATGAATGCATTTATACACACACATATACAATGTAAATGCATATATATTAAAAACTAACAATTAAAATGAAATTAAAAAAAATATATAATAATAGACAAACTTTTACAAAGGTTTAGAGTCCTTAGGCTATGTCATTTGTTGAGTAATTATTACAATAATTTATTAATAGCTTTCCCATATGTGTAAGAAATGCACTCGCACAAAACAATTTTTGTTAAAAGTATGGCTTTGGATTATTTCATTCTCACCCCTGCAGTTAATTTTAACTATTTTATCTACGTGTTTGCATTCAATTTTATTCATGTTATGATTGAATGTATAAGCACTGTTGCAGTTATTGACTAATTACATATATTAATAATAATTATTAAATACATCTGTTAAGTAACCAATTGCAGTATCTTTTGCAAAATCTTGAATGTTTAAGTTGTCAATAATATTTCTGTACTATATACTATAATACGTTAAAAGAATTTGCAATAGATTTGGGATCCTCTACTTTATAATCTATGGTTTTAATGAAAAAATATTTTCTTTCTTAGGTTATCTACAAGTTTAAATTTAATAATATTACGAATAGGTTTAATTGCATTATCTGAATTTTGTACTTTTCTACTCAAATATATTCTATTTCCCTCTTTCATAATGTTTGATAAATTACACTGTACTTCTTGCAGTATTTAAGAACATGAAGATCATTACATTACAACTCATTACATATAGATTCTTCTTTTTAATACATGAGATTTTGAAGTCCCTGCGTTATCTACATGTTTTAACTTTTGAATTTTTTCACAACATTGAGTGGAGAACATCCACTGTAGTGATTATGAAATTAAGTGAAAAATTCAATATATTTACTCTTAATATCAGTAGTACCAGTATCATATATGTTTTTCCAAGATTCATTTTGTAGACATAAATGTAAATAATCACTAGATACAGCAATTACGATCCTTTCTTAGTTTTTAAATTAATATTTTGAAATTGTTCAGTGACATTGGAAACACATAGGATTTGTTTATCATGGTCAGACAAGCCATTGATTATAGGTTCTGTCGAATAGGAATTCAGTCTAATTCTGTGTACAAAACGTTTATCAATGGCTGTGTTACTTCAGCTTGTATGCTATGGGAAAATGACCCTACGAATAAGGTTTCCAGTTTCAAGGAGTGAATTTAATTTACTTTTACGGAAAAGTTCCGAGAGATAATCTATGTTTATGTCACTACAGATCACAAATTCCATATGAGATTTCTAAAGTCTTTTCTTTACAAATTCAATGTTGGCTATAAATATTAATAAATAGTGTAAGAAATATGAATGATTGTAGTTATAAGTCTGATTTACATTATAAAAAGCAAGAAGTTACATTCCTCGGCAAGATTCGAACTTTCGATGTTTGGTTTTGTCGTCCAACGCACAACCACGGACCTATTCAATGCTTATGTTAATAACATACAATTTAGCTGTAGCAATGTGGTGTCATAACTTGGGGTTTGTTTATTTAATGTAATTAGATTTAATTTGATTAGTTTCGCAACAATTGGACTTCCTGTTATATCCTGTTATTTAGATATTTAATTTAGGGTTGATTTATTAAATCTTACTATGCAAGATGCCTCTTATTTCAATAATTCTATATCATGTTAAATAGTCATTGTCTACACTAAAGTATTATCGTCATCTCTCATTTCTCATCGTAATGGCGAACCGACGTGACATGAGACAGCGAGTTATAGCTCTAGTTGAGGCTGGATATGGGGCTAGATCTGCTGGCCGTTTGGTCGCTGTTCCTGGAAGTACAGCCGCGAGATGGGTTCATCGTTACCAAAATTTTGGGGAGGTCGAAAATCGCCCTATTCCTGGGCGTCCGCGGATTTCTTCATTGGAAGAGGATGCTCTTTTATTCGAGACAGTTCGACAGGACCCCTTTCTGACTGCTAACGAAATAAGAGCAGCATCTAACTTTCCCGGCTCTTCACAGACTGTGATCAGCAGGTTGAGGAACCGCGGTATTAGGAGCCAGAGGGCTGCGCAAATGGAAATATTGGGGGAAGCACAAGCTGTCGACCGTCTTGCCTTCGCTACCAATCGAGTGGATTTCGATTGGAGAAATGTAATTTTCTCCGACGAAACAACCATTTCGAGTGATTACGAAGGTCCTGTCCGTGTCTATCGTGAGGATGGTCTCCGACATGATCAGCGCTATGTGCACCGACGTGAAAGATCGGGGCGCTTTAGCATATCGTGTTGGGGGTGGATGTCTTACAATGGACCTGGCGTTATAGAACGCATCGATGGCCGGTTTAATGCGGAAACTTACGAGCACATTCTGGAAAATACATTCCTTCCCTCCGCCCGAGAACGTTTTCCCGAAGGAACATTGCTGTTCCAGCAGGATAACTATCCCGTGCACTATGCTGCAAGCATTCAAAGATGGTTTCAAAGGAGACCCGAGATCGAATTCATTAATTGGCCTCCGAAGTCACCTGATTTGAATGTCATCGAAAATTTATGGGCGGAATTGAAAAAGAGAAGGATAGCCACCTATGCCCACCGACGCCCTCGAAATCGAGACGAATTGTGGGATCAAGTTGTTGACACCTGGGAAGATCTCGCCGGGGATCAGAACTTATTCCACAATCTCGTGACATCCATGCCGGATCGACTTAGATCTGTAATAGAAGCTGATGGCATGTGGACAAGATTTTAAGTTAACAGGTCTCTTTTTGTTTCTTATGATTTTTGTTTGAGGAAGAATACTTTTAACTTCCAAGTAAGATTTATTTTTTTTGACGAGGTTCAGCCCACTTGTAAGACCCAGAAATTGGGCATAAATTATTCCATATTTTTCGACAAATTAGACAGTCGAGGAACTCTGAACAAATTAATTACACCTCAATAAAAAAAAGTTTTACCTGGGATCGAACACGAGACGTTTCGGTTATACAATGGAACCGGCACGCTACTATATGAGCTACCGAGACAAGACAGTGATAGCAGCAGTCCAGAATGTAGATCCCTTAGCAGGCATTTGCCATTCGGTACAGTGAAGCAATGATATTTTGGGACTCGAGCTATGTTGTGAAATCCTGGCCTTAAATGGCAGTCTTCTTCGTGATCCTTATTCTGGTCCTTGTCCTTGTTGTGGTCCTTGTAACAATTCTTGTACTATCTGTCATGTTATGTATCCCTACGTCGATATCGAGTGAACCGCGCTGTAGAACTTTAACTTCCGACGACCAAGAATCGTCTCATTCTTTTTCAGGGTAACTGTACATATCTGAAAAGATTCCATGACTCACAACACAATACATCGCTAACATTTGGTTACTTTTCACCCACATAGTAAGCCTCTATTTCTACGAGTGTACAGGAGGGAGAAATGTTAGAAAGAACTCATTGTTCATATCCTTCTAAAAACATTTCGTCGTTAATAAACCAGTAAAAGCTATTTCTCACAACATTCTCCAAATATTAAACAATACGAATTCATATTCACATATGCTTAACTAAGTAAGTCGAAATTTGATTTTTGTCCACCTAGATTGGGAAAATTGCACGTTGTGCTGGGTCAGAAATTTTCTTTTAAAGTTTATACCTCGGGACTAGGAGAGATGGCGGTGCACAACTTCTAATCACTAAATTATGCACAAATATGCCTGGGTTAAATCCCTAATCTCTCCGCAGTGCAAATGAAGGGAAGACATATATCACTGTTGATAGTGATTCGTGCGTCGGATGGGGACTTTAAGCCTAGCGGACTCCTTGATGCTATTCGACAGGCTACGTGCCGGCACCGGGTTTCCCCTTCTCCCTCCTCACCTTCATCACCATCCTCACCCATTCCCTACACTACACTTACACCAACACTTAACACACACTCACCCTAGTACACGACATACAACTCTTCACTGATACACATCATGCATAACGTGGCAATGAAAATGGGTCACAGTCCTGCCATCTATCCGCAGTATGCGGAACCCGAATCACGCAAAGTGAAGTGGGTAGGCATTACACACACACAGACACACTCACACACACACATTTGTTAAGACAGGAGATTCCCGGTTCCCTTTAAGAAAGCCTACATGTATAATAAATTACAAGGCCATTTTATACCTAGGATTGTGTAGATAAATTCTGAGAAGTGCGAGTCTTGTTAGGTAGTTTCGTAATCGTTGTAGTGTGTTCTCCTGCATTATAAGTATAAAGTGATAGACTGGACCGAGACTCGGCTGGTCTCGTGTTGCGAGGCTATGCTCGGGTCTGGGTTCGAATTCTGCTCAGAAGGGAAGGCTTTGATCCTCCCGACAAGAATCGTTATGAAACTATCCGAAGTGCACAAGCAGGAGACCAAAGTAACTGCTGCGAAGTGCGGAATTTCGCAATCGCCCGTAACCCCTATAACAGCGGTCGTCAGCACAGAGCACACTGGGGCTAGCGTCTCTTACCAGCGAAAAACACAGTGCACCATAGTGCACTCGTAGCTGCTAGCAGGTATGCCCTCTATCTCTTCCTGCTGCACGACGGGGCACACGGGACGGTACCGCTTACCCTTTGCACATTTCAGCGAGTGCTGGCACCACTGCCTTATAACATGACTTATGAAAGTAGAGCGCACGTCTGTAATGTTTGCAATCATAAATTGTCAAATACACTGTACCTGAGGGCTCCAGTGTCATTAGGTGATACGGCGCATGCCTGACAAGTGTCCGTTGTGTATACTCCATTTTATTTCAAGGAGTGCAGTTCGGTGGCTCCTTTGAACACCCACTTACAGATTTATGACTTCCTACATAATCACCTCTGACAATTCCATCCTGTCCCCTCGTCCCAAGATTGTACAGTTGCCACAATCCTGGTGACCCTCGAAATGAGACCGTGAGACTGACGGGATTCTTGGAAATCGGAAAAGATGCGGCAACTCTGCCTCCATGTGGATTTGACGGGAGCCTGTCAATTCTTCTGAACGAGGGTTGTGATTGGTTACTGACAGAAGAAGACAAGATTTCCGTCACAGTAACGAAGACATTTATTTATGACAACCAATTAGTAGGGGGGGGGGCAGTAGAAGATCTGTCGGCAAAGTCCTTTCTATGAAACTGCACTCTATGGAATAAAATACAATATACATCAGTGACTGGTACTTAAGTAGTACGATTCAGAACATAGACCAGTTCCTATATTATCGAATACTGTATGTGGAATACGTGTAGACTGTTGTGTGTTTTATAAAATGGCTTTTGATCCTTATCCTATGGTACTGAGGTGTTATAGAGTTACCAAGTGGAGAATACGGCTCCAACAAACTTCAACATACATCGACAGGCGAATTACACGGGAGTTGTAAAGATTATTAGAGCAAAATGCCAGTGGCGACGCTGTCATGTTGGAAGGACAGACATTGTGGTGTGATAATAATGGAACGTCGTACACATTATCAGAAGATATAGAGGATTCCACGTTAAGAAAAAAAGACTGAACATATCGGGGCTCTTCCATCAACTATTTATTTATAAATTTTTTCTTGATAATTGGAATTAACTCGTTTTCTTTAATCCATAGAACAAAATTTCATTGCGAACTAGATCGATTTCATGTGCTAAAAATTGTTACACCTCTAAAATTACCATATATTTAATTTAGGAATAATGGAGTAACAGCTAAATTCGTGGAATAGCCTTCCGCTTTGTTGCCGAACGTCCCGCTGAGGAATTTAACAGACAAGTAGAAGTGGTACAGTTGATGCCAAGATTTGACACTGTTAAAACACGTACAACATTATCTGCGTTTTTATATAACGTACAGTCCACACCTGTGGAGTAACGGTTAGCACGCCTGGTCGTGAAACCAGGTGGCCCGGGTTTGATTCCCGGTCGTAGCACGTTACCTGGTTGAGGTTTTTTCCAGGGTTTTCCCTCAAGCCAATATGAGCAAATGCTGGGTAACTTTCGGTGTTGGACCCAGGACTTATTTCACCGGCATTATCACCTTCATCTCATTCAGACGCTAAACAACCTAAGATGTTGATAAATCGTCGTAAAATAACCTACTAAAATAAAAAATGTTAACAGTATAAAAAGTACACAAAATTTAACTGTTAGCAAACAACAAAGGCATTAGGTATGTACAGCTCGCGCAAAAGATCTGAAAGCCTTGCTGACGTCACAGGAGAGAAGCGGGGGGGGGGCAGAGTGCGAACAAACAACAACAAATACGCTCTAAACATCTGACTGAAAACATTGACCTCTTATCTGGATCTGCTAGTCGCAGTCGTCAAGCTCTGCTATCCTTCCATTTCATCGTCATAGCTGAAATCACCGTCATCGTCGTCATCTTCGCTGATACCACCGAGATTTATGATAATTGGGTCTGACGTTATCAAACAGTACTTTCCGGTCCATATAATCTTGTTCTATTTTTTTTTTTTTTTTTAATTTTCACAAAGAGGATACCAATCCAGTTCAGTCGTACTGTTAAATTTCTGCTCACATAGTTCTCTTATTGAATTTAATTTACAATCTAACTTACATAATTTGTATCCAGCCATGGTACATTTCTTTCATACATTAGGAGATTTCATATTAATGTAGAGAATGGAAATGAGTGCACTTGTGGATGTGTACAAACAGTACAACATTTGCTATTTGATTGCCCACTATATGGATATAGAATATACAGCATTGAAATGCACTTAAACAAATGTAATATGAGCTACAATAAGCCACTGTACAACGTTTTCAGCAGAAATTGTTGTAGAAAAGTATCATTAAATTTATTCACCACATCAATAGAAAATTGTAAGTGTCAATATTGTTCTTGTATTGTGTGTATTATTTAAAAATTTTAACCCTAAAGTAATATGAAACGTGCATCTGTGCTATGCTATAAAGTGTGTGTGTAAATTTCAATTTATTTTTGAATGATTATGTCTGTACATTACATATTGTTTAATAATATTTGTTGACTTCTGGACGCTATATATAATATTTAATGTCAAATTTTATGTTATTGTCATTCTATTATGTTATTGTAATCATGATTATTATTTTTAATGTATTCTGTATAATTACTCGCTTTATTTTATGATTGATGTAGTTCTCTCATGAGTTTGTAGCTAGTTGTAACTGACGTAAAATTAAGTTTATATTTATCTTATTCACAACATCGACAGAAGAAAAATATTTAAAATGTATTTATATTATATTATTTCTACTTGGTTGAAAACTTTAACCCTAATATACTCATGTAAAATAGGGTTTGTATGTGGAAAATTGAAAAAAAAAAATACAATCTATGTTTCTGGAGGCAAACCATCCCTTCACTATCGACCAAATGTTCTCGATCGGGTTTAATTCGGGGTGATAATGAGGAAGTCTAAGTGGAATATGTCTGGCACTTTCAAGAATGGCGTCTACGGAATATTTGACACGAGGGTTTGTGTACCTTTATAAGTTCGTATAAAGTTGGTTTCAACATATCATCACTGTAGGGTATTCCCTCTTTTTCAAGCCATTCCTTAGTGGGAGCTCTATTTAATGCAACGTTATGGTAAGAGGCATTATCAAACACAGCAACAGAACTCGGGGGAAAATTAGGAATCAGCTTCTCTCGAATCCATTTCTCTTAATTAATTTGATTCATTTGAGAGTGGTAGACTAATCCCCGGATTTCTACTGAGCTTTCCAAATTAGTAGGGCATTGGGGACGAAACCTTGCTCACCTCCGGAGTGTATCATTATTAGGCACTGTCCCTTTGATACAGGCGCTAGAAGACCGTGTGCTGAGTCGTCGCTTCAAGACTTGCTATGCAGTTCGGATAATAGAATGTATGACTGGTGGAGATACACAATAGTTCTCCCCTCAGCTCGATAATTAGAAATTCACCTCAAATAGTTTATTCTATTTTGCCTAATATCGTATTTTTCTACTAATAACGATCTATTTGTCTTCGTTTCCTTCGAAGAAAATTCCAGTTTTTTTCAGTGAAGTTCTAATACTAGTATTGCCCCCATCGACGCCAATTCCGTCTTTGTTTCATTTTTAATGCGCTGACAGTTGGAATGCGTTTCTCGGTAATGTAAAAGTCATGCACTATCTTACGCACTACACTTTCATCAAACGCTTTTAATAGTTCTGTTCTTGTCCGGCGTTTCGAAACACGTACCGTTACTAATATCTATTTTCTTCACTTCTGCCACAGTTTTTTGGATACTACTACGAGACACGCCTGTAGCCACTGTCACTCGGTTTTGAACTTTATGTAGAGGAATGTCTGTCCCTTGAGAAGCTTCGTTAGACATAAACACGAGCACATTGTCTCTGGATAATCTTCGGGGCTTATACCACGTTGTCTTGGTGTTGATGTCTGACGTTTCGATCGCTGTGTTGTGGTCATCTTCAGAGCTGAGAAAATTGGATAAAGAAATAGTGTGCGAGCTTGTATATATATATATATATATATATATATAGGAGTCTCAATAGGGGGAAGACTTTCGGTGATATGTCGTAGGTTCTTCTTCTGGAATCTGATTGGTTCTTCGTTGTCCAATCCGGTTGAAGAACCAATCAGATGCCAGAAGGAGAACCTACAATTTATCACCGAAAGTCCTCCCCCCCATTGAGATTTCTATATACAGTATATACAAGCTCGCACACTATTTCTTTATCCAATTTGCTCAGCTCTGAAGATAACCACAACACAGCGGTCGAAACGTCAGCCACCAACACCAAGACAACGCGGTTTAAGCCCCGAAGTTTATCCACAGACCATGTACACCAGCCGCGGAAGCCTACGCGAACACGAGTACATTGTTTACAACTTATTTAGTTTGACTATGAAACTTCTTCCCTTTTAATTTTGAAATAACTGGAGCATTTCCGTAACAATAGCTAATTGCAACTTATAAACAAATTAACTCTATACAGGCCTACACAATTGAACTGTTATAATTATACACGCACTCTAATTCTATATACACGATTTAAATAACTCTATATAATCTATATACGTAATTTAAATACCAATGCAATATTTACACGCACGCACGCACTTTAACTCTATGTACATGATTTTTATGGTACAGTATTACACACACTTAAAAATGCTACAACTGAATACTTCCGTATGTAATACAGGGAGATTACTACAAGCGCATCTTATAGCGAGCAAGCGACTGACTAACAAAGAGAGAAATGTTTTGCAAGCGGAATATACTCCTGACAAGGAACCGTTATCTACCGTTTAAATTTCTCAACGGTCTCGAAGCTTTCAGATCTTTCGCGCGAGCTGTACATCTCGTCTCGAGGAACCCAGGGACAATCCAGTTTGCTCATGCGCATACTTCTGTTTTCATTATTTCATATTATCTGTGTTGCCGAGTATCAAATTAATTTGATTTCAGTGTCAATGTCGTGCACCAGTACTACAATGGTATTGGATGCAGACAGACTTGTTGTTTTGGTTTAGGCAAAACCTGTAATTTATACATTTTTATTGTATCTTGTTTCTTTACTATACCATGCAGGCTTTGCTTAATGGTAAGTTTTAGTTTCAATGGTAATATTTTACACTGCATAGCTACAATCACAACATACTTTAAAAATACAAGGAAAAAGTTTTTGTCACTTTAAATTAAAAGAACATGCTAAAAAAATGATGCTATTGACCGACTTTGGGAAGAAAATATGTCTAGGTCTCAGGAAATGAACGCTTAGGTATGCAGTATTATTATTATTATTATTATTATTATTATTATTATTATTATTATTATTATTATTATATATTTTAAAACTAACAATTAAAAGACTCTCAAAAGAAAAATAACGTAAACAATTAATGGCATAGAATCACAGAATATAAATTTTTAATGTTTGACTTCATCTTATGCGTAATTATGCTCATTCCAAAAAAGCTGTTATATTTTACCATGGAATACTGCCATATTGGATAAAAAATTCCACATATTTATTATGAACAATGTATGCCTCATTAGAACCTTGCTGCAGGTTCTAAACTTCTTCTTTTCCTTCTTCGAAATCAATCAATTCTGCCAATTTCCCCTCCTTTTCCCTGAAAATATTATGAAGAATGCAGCAAACAAATGTGATTTTTTTAAAGCTTTTTCTGGCGTCACTAACATTATAGTTTCACACACTCTAAATTTGTAAGGTTCCCCTTTTAGTTGATGGGATGTATCCAAAACATGCGAAATGGCTTTCCGTCCAAATACAGCAGGTAATAATATAAAATAATAGGTATATGTCCATTACACGCCGTAATGACTAAAACTGAGAGAAACAAAATAATACGAAGTAAGATATTTTGTCTTGAGCCTCTTTGTCTCTGACAGTCTCGTTTCTTCCTGTGTGCGCCCAGCTTAAGAGAAGATGAACATAACATCACTGAGAACCTGCGTGAATTAACCAGGGATTACGATCAACGTTCGTTCGCGTTGTGTTTCTTCACGGTGAATTTCGTGAAAGTTTGACAATGCATCCAATTCCGGTAAACGTTGGAATGAAAAAACGTAAGACGGCACTGAATCAACTTTGTCAAGTTCTAGCTTTCACAAACGCAAAGATATGTAAGTTGATCGTCATCCAATCACGAATCAGAAGCGTGTGCCTGGCTTCGTTTGTTTTTACGTCTTCTTTAGTTGTAATGTGACCATATTGTTACTGAAATCTATTAAATAAAACGTACTGGGGTTCTATAAGAAGGGGGAGCTACAGACACCATCAATTGCCAACCTGCTACGAAACCGAGGATGGGAAGTACATGAGATTCATTGTGTGTCTGAAGATGATTGTCATAGAAAGGTGGATGTAAGTGCCATGAATAGAAGAATGCAGAAAGCGATGGTCTTAGACCCTATGATATCGATGGCCTAGATCTAATTCCACGTATGTGATTTTTCCAAAATTTTCAGGGGAGAACTATTTATTACTTATATTTATACATTCTATCTATTTAAACCACTGAAAAGCACAATAATCAGCAAGGATATTACATTCTTATATCTCTCCTGAAAAGTTAGGAAAAATCACATCTAGGCTATCGATATGCTTGAGGGAGACAAGAATCAGGCACTGAAGATAAATGATGGCAAACGAGCTGAATATGAACATTGGCTTCCACACTTCAGTGAAAAATATGGCATTTTGCTTTACAACTGGGATGTCACAGGGTTATTAATTGGAGCGAAGAGATGTTTACTAAATTTTAAATCCTTAAATCTTTTAAAATTTCCTTTTATAAGATTCTGAAGATTGTGATGGAAATTCTGAAGGCTCTCTTCAAATTCTACACTATCATTTATATGTTAACACATACATTTTTGTTTCAAATATACAAAGTGAATAATTATTTTTCATTTCATTTTTATTTATATTATGATACTTGTAATTCAGGATCCCAGTGGTCAACCTCATTTGAGGACGGATGATTTTCAATAAATCTTACTCCCTCCGTTCCAAAATATGGTATAGTAACAAACAGAACATTGATTATTGCGCATGCGTGCACGAAATATTTCACGGTGTGATATTCTATTCAGTAGTGAAAGGACCACCAGACAATGCAGTTGTGAATGATTCTAATCTTCCACAGTGCATCAAACTATAATATTTAAAAATTTAATTGTGAACAGAAATAAAATGGGCACCTGCTGTGGTGTTCCTGTTGCAAAATATGTAGCACCAACCCAGTCAATGTTAAATAGAACATCTAAGGCAGGGATGCAGAACTCTGCTACAATTGAAGCACGCGTCATACCTCGGAACACGTAACTCATCCCTTCCCTTCAACTCTCGCGTCATTGTACAGTAGGGGGAGAGGAAAAGAGAGAACAGTTTGTATACCTAACGTCACACAAACGTCATTTAAGGCTCCGGCCTTGTGGATAGGGTAACGAAATCTTTTTCCCATGTTTCCATCCCTCTCTTCCCAGTTCTGCAACCCTGATCTAAGGCACAACAGTCTTATAAAAACGGGTTGTAATTTATTGCAGTTTTTATGTTAATTCGTCTCTCTCAAAACAATCTTTGTTTTTTATTTTATTAATTTGATATCACATAGAATGAAATGTACCTTATTTTTATGTTTTTCTTATGTTAATTTATCAAACAAACAAGTATCTAGAATATGTATTAAAGTTACATTATATTACTGAGAACTTCAACAAATCTATACCATATTTTGGAACAGAATTAATGATACCTTTCTATACCATATTTTGGAACGAGGGAATAGTAGTTTATAATTACGTAATAATATGAGGGAAGATCTTCTGATTGAATATGTCAAGTCTCATCAATAGATTTGCAATAAAAGCCGTCCTGATTATAAGAAATAGAGCTAGGATTTTGATGACCTATAAATTATGAAAAAATGTTCTACAAACAATGCATTTATGACCTAAAAATCTTTCAAAAATGGCTTTAAAATGACCTAAACATTGATCTTACATAATTGGCTTAGTAGGAAAAGAGGTTTTGTACTACTTAATATTTAGACTAGTAATTAAATTAAATTCTAGTAACAACATTTAAGTTTATTTAATTTTACATAATTTTTTCTAAGTGGTGCACTTTAATTAATTATTTTACCTGATGTAGTTTCCATGTAGCCCACCACAAGGCCACTCTTATCTGGAATTAGCAGGTATAAAGAAGACTATATTGAAGAGGTGGTTGGAGTGTGCTATATTAGAATAGCAATACTTGTGTAGAAAAACGATTAAAATGTTATACAAAATAATGGGTACTAGCCACCGGCGTAGCTTGGTCGGTTAAGGCGCTTGCCTGCCAATCCGAAGTTGCACACGGTCGCGGATTCGATTCCCGCTTGGACTGATTATCTGGTTTGGTTTTCCGAGGTTTTCCCCAACTTTAAGACAAATGTCAGGTAATCTATGGCGAATCCTCGGCCTCATCTCGCCAAATATATCACTAACACCAATTCCATCGACGCTAAATAACCAAGTAAAAAATAATGGTTATTAATGGACAAAATATGTAGACAAAATATCAGAGGAAATAAACATTATTTTATATTAATAATGGGGATTTATGGTCAAAATTATATGAAAATGCCTAAAAAATGTCCGAATAAAACAAAAGATGCTCTTATGAGTTGTAAGAGGTAAAAAATGCAAAAAATGCCGTAACAAATATGTCTTAAAACACTCAGTTTTTTACATAACATATAAATACTAAACCAGCAAAATTTCTGGTTTACTAGAAAAAAGATTCAATTTCATCAAAATCCTAGCCAAGAACATTAGCAAAAAAGAAATTGCCTGGAAAGAAATATCACATGTTTTAAAATGTATTTCTGATAATAACATTTATTACTTACTCTCTTTCATATTTTATCGTTAGAAACATACTTTCATTGAGTACTAATTGATGTAATTGTATTACATGAAACATCTTTTTGTTTAATTTTTAACAATTCAGAATTAAATATGAGAACAGGCATAAAAACATTAGAGCATTTATAATGATTAATTAATTGTATGGGGCACACAGGTCTCTGTAGCTTAGTGGTGAAACGGAAAGACTAGATGTAGGCTACAGTAAGTGGATCCGGATTGGAGCCCGGGACTAATGTATTCCATTTTTATCTCATTCATTATTTACTTACATACTAATAGCCGCTCAGAACAAGGTTGTAACCAGAAAACACGAAATTCTTTTAAAAATGAAGAAAAAAACATTGTTTTAATTTATAGAGCAAGACTGACTTCAGTCGTGTGTGCTGATTTTAATACGAGCACAAGCATTACATTAGCGCATCATTAAGAACCTTTATTCACGAAAAATTGAACTAATTAGAAATGAGGATTACAACCTTGTCCTGGGCGGCTATTCAATTGTAGACACGTTATTTTACTTCATCCCCGACATGGGTACTACCCTGGAATTAATTTATTGTTTTGTATCTTTTTCATAGTTTATTGACATGACTGTAAATACGATATTTTATTTTAACACAGAGTAAAGGGGTTTTACTATGGAAATAATATATCAGTAATTCGTACTAGTCTAGCTAGTATGGTTAATATTGTTAATATTACTTTATCATATTCATCGTCATTCTAAATTATTCCGACGTAACATGTTTTTCTAATACTGTATATAATTTATGATGTCTTTAACAAACAGAGCTACAATAAAATTCCATTTATCGTAAATAGGTGACCATCCGACGTGCACATTTTAGTACTCATTATGCCCGACAGAGTATAGGCATATAGACATAGATGTGAAGAATGTCGATCATAATACACAACCTCTGAATGTTCGGTTGCATTTTAACTTACCAATAATAACGTGTAATGCAAACGAATGGTGATCGCTATCCATCCTTAAGGATTAGCGTTAGTGAATATAATTGTTGGAAAAACATAAAAGTTATAACTAAGGAGTTATTTTGAACCTGGTGATGTAAAACTAAAAATTCCGCTGGAGGAGAAATGTTGACGTGACTTGTGATGGTTAATTAAAATATTTTTCAATGCATATAATGTGAAATTTGTTGGTTGGTTATATTTTATTATAAGAAATTAGATTAACAAATTTTTAATCTTATAGTCCTCTTTTTGCCACGTATATGTTTGAAAAAAACAATTTTTAGCATTTTGTTACAAGGATATAAAGTAACATAGAATTCAGCTCAATATTGCTTTATATCTGGGATTTAAAGTAGCAAATATTGCACCAAATGTGGAAAGGACTGTTCGCGACAAAAAGAGGTACCGATATGAATTCTTCGTTCACATTTTATGCTGAGTAACTCCTGAACATGTTATATTGTGTTATCTGTTTGCTTCCAATACTAACTTACTTATGGATTTTAAGGAACCCGGAGGTTCATTGCCGCCCTCAAATAAGCCCGCCATCGGTCCCTATCCTGAGGAAGATTAATCCAGTCTTTATCATTATATCCCACCTCCCTCAAATCCATTTTTATATTAGTCTATACGTCTCGGCCTCCCAAAGGTCTTTCTCTTTTCGGCCTCCCAACTAACAATCTATATGCATTTCTGGATTCGCCCATACGTGCTACATGCCCTGCCCATCTCAAACGTCTGGATTTAATATGCCTAATTATGCCAAGTGAAGAATACAAAGCGTGCAGTTCTACATCGTGTAACTTTCTCCGTTCTCCTGTACCTTCATTCCTCTTAGACCCAAATATTTTCCTAAGCACCTTATTCTCGAATACTCTTAGCCTCTCTTCCTCTCTCAAAGTGAGAGTCCAAGTTTCACAACCATACAGAACAACCGGTAATATAACTGTTTTATAAATTCTAACTTTCAGATTTTATGACAGCAGACTAGATGACAAAATCTTCTCAACCGAATAATAATAGGCATTTCCCATATTTATTCTGCTTTTAATTTCCTCCCGAGTGTCACTTATATTTCTTACTGTTGCTCCAAGATATTTGAACTTTTCCAACTTTTCAAAGGATAAATTTCCAATTTTTATATTTCCATTTCGTATTATTTCCTGGTCACGAGACATAATCATATACTTTGTCTTTTCGGAATTTACTTCCAAACCTATCTCTTTACTCGCTTGAAGTAAAATTCCCGTGTTTTCCCTAATTTTCACTTTAAGGTCTGCTTTACTTATTACATGCTAACTCAAATTATTTGTCCAAGGAATTGCTCAGAATTGATAACTTCATTACATAATTATATCAACATTTTCTAAGTAAAAAGCCCATGTTTTGGATTTTTAAAAGTAGGAGGTCTGCAGTCCTTGGACCCCCGGCCACCGCACCAAAGGGACACAACTTGAACTTAGGATAATTCATGCTACATCTCCTAACTACAATGAGGTATTGATAATTCCTTGGCTGAACAGAAGTACTGTACTGGTTTCTCAAAACAATTATTTTCTTCATAATCATCTTTCAATTTTACTTACTTAGGCAAAGATTTTTTTCCACATACAAACTCTATTGTACATAAGTACGAGGGAGAGTCAAAAAGTAACCTTAATAATTGTTTTATTAATTGAATATGTACAGTAAAACTACAAACACTTCATCACTTTTCAACATAGTATAACAGAAACACTTGCATTGAACGTAGTGGGGACTATCTTGAAAAGTGATTAAGTGTTTTTAGCCTTTTTTACATATTAAATTAATAAAACAATTATTAAAGTTACTTTTTGACTTTCCCTCGTATATTAGGGTTAAAGTTTTGAGCCAAGTAGAGATAATATAATATAAATACAATTTTTACATTTTTCTTCTGTTGATGTTGTGAATAAGATAAATATAAACTTAATTTTACGAATGTTACAACAAGCTAAAACGAACACATTGAAGTAATATATCAATCATAAAATAAAGCGAGCAATTATAAAGAACACAGTAACAATACTAACCATAATTTACAATAACAGAACGTAAAATAACAACAACATAGAATTTGACATGGAATATTACATATAGCATTCCTAAGTTAACAAATATTATTTAACCTACTAGAGTAATATGGAATATACAGACATATATAAACATACAAACAACACATACCCTTTTATAGCATAGCATAGAGACACATTATATATATATATATATATATATATATATATATATATATATATATCTTTAGGGTTAAAATTTTTAAATAATACAGACAATACTAGAACAATATTGACACTTACAATTTTCTGTTGATTGGTGAATAAAATTAATGAATAATAAAATTTTCGACAACAATTTTTACTGAAAGCGTTGTACAGTGGCTTATTGTAGCTCATATTACATTTGTTTAAATGCATTTCAATGCTGTATCTTTTATATCCATATAGTGGGCAATCACATAGCAAATGTGCTACATTTTGTCCACTTTCACAAACGCATTCAATTCCATTCTCTACATTAATATGAAATCTCCTCAAATATGAATGAAATTTACCATGGCCGGATACAAATTGTGTGAGTATGAAATCGGGTATAAATAATGTACACTTTGAGCCGCTGTGTACATCGGGGAAGAATAGTCTTTTGTGGTCGAGCCATTATTACAGTTTTTTCACTTAAGTTCCACATGTTTATTATTGTATTTTAAACTCAGCTTTTGCACGAGATAGTGGATACTTTTTGTATGCAAAACATCCAAGCTGGAGGCTGATAATTTCGCCAGTTCATCAGCTTTTTCATTTCCAGTGTGACCATCATGTCCTTCAACCCAAGTGAGACAAATATGGTTGTTATATTCCGAGAGTTACTTCTGAGGCTATCGTATTTAAATTGAAATTATCTTTAATGGAGAGCAATGCTGCTTTATTGTCCGAATGTATGTGTGAAATAGTTCTGTTATCAATGCACCTTATAACTGCTTGTTGAATGGCATAAAGTTCAACTTGAAAGACGGTGCATAATGGAGCCAGTCTGTATGTAGATGTGAAGACTTCCGTGTCTCTTGAGTAGACGACAAAAGCACAGCCTACTTGAGATGAACAAAACTAATTGCCGCTCTCGCTCGCTGTGTTCGTTGCATTTGTCTTTCGAGTCTCGTCTCGTAACTCTTGTGCGCTACGAGTCTCGCTCATCATTCTCGAAATAGCATTTGGTCGGCGTGGAAAGATTTCGTAACTTTGAATAACATATATCATTGAAATAAATAACATTATAAATGAGACAAAATGACAAAATAGAACAGTATCTTAGTTATTAAAGTGTTCTGGTTCTATTATATGATATTATCAATGATTATATAAATACAAAAAGAAACAATTGTAAAATAAATTTGAATTTCTAAGAAACATAAAGCATAACGTTAATATTTTTTTACTTGAGATTGTACACTTGAACTCAAACATACGAAAAGAAAATTCCTAGTCTTTTAATAAGGGCCTAGTAATTAAATAAAGACTGAGGAACGGATTATTATACACTGAAAGGTAGAGATTAAGTTTCAAACAGGCTACTTGATTGTTTACACATAACTTATATTGGGTGTTCATTTGAAAGTGTGTCATGACGTCACTGTTGATCAGTCAGCGATTTGAAGCAAGTTTCAGCTTTGTGTCAGAGAAGTTGCCTATTAATCAATTCGTTCAATCTGAACTTGAGAACGTGTGCGGTATAGCTTGAACGTCGTAGCAACAGATGGCGGTCTGTACGGTCTGTGTGCTACAATAACCTCTTTCGAACTGTGTTTTGCGCGGGCAAGTCGTACGCAGGCTATTTGTTATCATCGGTTGCGTACGGCAACATTCCACAATACAAATCAAATGCTCCGTGTCCATGTTGACCGTCGAAGTTAATGTCAACAAATGCGTAAGTAATCGTCTTAACCCTCTCCCCATATCCCGACAGTCAGAAAAAACTCACCTCAGTACATGTTTCAAAACAGTTCACATTCCTGTCACTACCGGCGTTACCGTACGTATCGGTAAGTACTCTTCTGAATGAACGCCGTACTTGCTAGGCAACTTCTCTGACACATAAGTAATACACCTCTGCGGAAGTGTAAGAAGATTGAATTCTCTAGGCTCATCGACTAGCCACATGACGGCATACAGCGAGCCATGACACACTTTTAATTGTACACCCAGTATAGCAGTTGCCGAAGTAAATAAAAGTTCAGTCTCGTATAAACAACTGTGGCGATTCAAGGCTGCTTGATGTTCGAGATTTCGGGAGTGATCAACTCTCGATGTCTTAGAACACACAAGCAGTCTTTACGTCAACGGCGCGACGTATACAACATTGTCGTGCTGGTTTTCGGCTTTGCGGGCGCTGTTAATCTTGCTTACTCGATCGTTGTTCAACTCTAAGGCTACTAATTCTTCTTCGTTTTCTCTCTGTGTTCGAGAGTAATCGATATAGATATGAAATTCATGCCTTCTGTTGCATGTTGTTTGATTAGCAAATTGCGAGTACTCACGCGGGTGTCCCCTTAACAGAAAATGTGTTTTCGTCTCAATTTCTATCTCTTGCTGGAGTATTCGTGAAATAACTTCTATTCCATTTTTCCTGTGTCAGTTCACATTGAGCAATGGCTGTTATATGAAGTGGTGCAATGCCTGCTATAACCAGGGCTGCGTCCGTAGATATTGTTCTGTATGCCTTCGTGATCTGGAGAACAAAGCCACGCTGTATTTGAGTCAATTTCTTCTGCGTTCATTTTTTTATCTAATATATGCTAGTAGGTGCAAACCCAGTACAGTACCATTGGCTTGAAAGGCCCATAATAAATAGTACGCAGCGCTTCCGAATTTATGCCCTATGTGGGTTTTGTGCCTCATGCTAGGGCGGATTACAACAGATTGTAAAAGATATAAAAGATTATAAACAAATTCTAAGCCTTCAAAATTATCCTGATGTAGAAATCACTTTTCAACAGAACTTATTAACTTAATACTTCATTCGAGCGAGACTTCTTCCCTTTTATTTTTTTGTTTTGTTTAGTTTCGTAAGTAGGTCTAAGTGGTAGTTTGAGGGAGTTGTAGCTGGCAAACCTGGTGGATGTCTGATCAATTCAAAACCAACTTCATTAATTTTCTGCATCGCAATCAGAGGCCTGTGACTGGGTGCATTGTCTTGAAGAAAAATACACATTCTAAAATTATTTCCACGAAGATTCTTCACAATTTTCTTTTTCGATTCTTAGTCAATATTGAATAGTAATATGCTCTCATAACAGTTTTGCTTTGGTCTAAGCAACTTTCTATAATTCTTTCGGCTTAAAAATAATGCAATGATTTTTCCTGCCGATTTTTGAATGAGAAATTTTTTTAGTTGGTTGTGATATGTCAGAGTGTCGGGACAAAACCCGGGGGGAAACACGGATCATTAGCATATAAGGTATTTGGTTGCCGCTAACAATCTCATTAAGAAAACTCACCATCATATTAACAATATAATAAATTATAGAAAACAATAACAGAGCAGAGAGTATTACTAAATAACAAAAATTATAAATCTTACAAATAGAATAACGAATGGTCAAAGAAAAATAAGTATACAGAAGACAGCCAAAATATTAAACAGAAAATCTAGTGCTGATGGCACACAAAATACATAGCGTAGTGTAGTTAAAAAACCAGATTGAGACAATAAAAAGATGTTTCTCTGAAGGAGAAAATATATAATTAGCAGTAAGATAAGAATAATAACTAATAATGATATCTACGCCGGGAGGCCAAATGACATAAAAATATAGGGAAATAATTTCACACTGCCCAAATACTGGGTCAAATGATGCTAACTAAATGTACGACTCCAAACTTGAAACGATGCACATATCCGTCTATAAGGAAACGACGACACACGTCGTACAACTACCAAACCACACGAGGATTCGAACTCAACAATCTTCTTTCACGTTCAACAATGATGATCACCAACACCACAGCATATGGATAATGAAGAACTGCAAGCTGGTCTGCTACCAAAGCAGGTATATCCTCTGAGAAGTTTAGTGCTGAGAGGAATGAGGTTCCGACTAGTCTAGCGCGGTACTGAAGTGGGAGGGGACAGTGACAGCGGCAGTCTGGAAGGAAGTACAATCATACTGAAAACATTCGCCCAATTTACGAGAGCAGTATGCCTATTAGTTTTCTAACGTATTTTTGGCGAGATAGAGATACAACCATTCGTACTTACGTGTTCAGAGAAGGAAAGTATTGTGGAACATTTTATTTATTTATTTATTTATTTATTTATTTATTTATTTAGTCTATTATTTATATAAGTTGGTGAAGTTAAGGCCATCACACCACCAGAAATACAAATACAATAAAATAAATAAACATTAAATCATAATAAAACTACAATAATATAAATGAAAAGAAGAATCATACTATAAAATTTAGTGATCAGTAGAATTGAATTAAATTTGTAAAGTAATCAATTTAAATACTGCTGAACTCACTTGAGAAGTAAAACTACTTGAGTTGTATTTTAAGATTTCACCAACAAATGATTTTCGCATGACATTATAGGAATCTGTTTTTCATGATACCAATCACACATATTCTAAAATTCCAATAGAATAAAACCAAAAACTTTTCCACAGCATGTTTCCTTAAAAATGACTTGTAACGGTGAAATATTTAATATGAGTAATTCATATAATATTAACATAGCTAACATCAGGGAGATGTTTGAGCAAAAATTGCAACAATATATTTAATATAATAATAACAAAACCATATAGGCCTAGGTAAACAATATGTATATGAAATATTCACACACTGCTACAAACTGAAGACTGCATATTTTTGGACGATTAATACTTCCCACTCCGCTCGGCTCGGCTTGGCTGTAGCAACAAAAGAATCTACCTGCAACCCCCCCGCACCGATGGCAAGAATACCTCAGGTCCCAGCGCTAAACTCGTCGGAGGAAGACAATATGTCCTAGCTGGCCCTTAATTTCGAGGAAACTCCCCGTCAAGAAAAATGCCGCAGTGCAGTCCAATTCGTTCCTGTGCAGTTAAGAGGGCAGTCGTGCACTTTGCGATGTACAGGTTGCGTGCACCCGGCGACTCGAATGGTGAGATGAGCTACTGCTACTTCACCTCGCTGTATCCGTTCCAACATTGGCTCTCATCCCAGCTAGGCAGGCCGTTAGCTTCGCGCTGATCTCCGGCAACCGTCCATGGTTTAAAAGCTCCAATCAGAGATCAGAGATCAGAAAAAAAAGGGTGCGTTCATATAAGGAATAATGCAACATTTAGCCACCAGAGTCAAAGATATATCCCCGAAGCATGCAGATATACCAGAGTTAGAATCATAGTCCTTCAATTGGTTTTCCTTTTGCACATGGATCTTGATAATAGATTCATGTTTCGTTCAGTTACAATGCAGTGTAAAAAGTTAATGAATACTGTTAAAAATGGCGGCGAAGCAACTTGAAAATATTACTCTGGATCTTTTCTGATTAGCATTAATCACTTGAGCATTTCTTGATCCCAATTCTCGATGCTTCAAAATCGCGTCATGTACAGACTCGATATTTTCTGGAGTCGTCACAAAACAGGTTTTCCAACACGATATCCAATTTTTATCTCTGTTTTTTATCTCTTAAATTTCGTATTCCATTTTTTTGTGACGTACGAAGGACAATGATCAGTCAATGTATCCACCACGGCCGCATAAATTTTATTATTGTGCAACGCTTTCAAAAATAGATACTGTATCACCGACCGATGCTAAATGTTATCAAAATTGAATTTTGATGGCATAATTTCTTTTAAAAAATTCATAATAAATGCTTAGCATAGATTAAGATAAACATTTTGGCACCAAACAAGGATTGACTATTTCTCAAAGAACATTCTCTTTACCAAGGTAACTGCTTTCTATTTCGTTTACAAAGTAAGACGAAGTCCAACTACATAGGCATATCTTGGGTATTTCTGCCTTCACAATTCGATGATGAGTGGATTAAACATATCCACCATCAGCATTGGATACGTCTGGAAGGAAATCACTACGGTTAACTAGTGGTGAAAATTCCACTTTATCACTTACAGTGTATCTCCTAAGATCAAATATAGACTGAGAAATGCAGTGGGATTTCTAACGGGTCATTGTGATCTGAGGGACATCTTTGCACGATGGGAATCCTCAAGGAAAGCTCACTCTGCTGACTTTGTGTAAAATAGGAGCAAACAGCCTCTCACTTACACTTCAAAATGTGAAGTGTTAGTCTGGAGGAGGTATGAACTACTGACAATTATTAATCCTGAGGAGGATATTTCTGAAAAAACATTTCGTGGACAGAATCTTGGATCGAATGCGGGGTAAAGATTGTTTCAGCAAGAACGAATTAAGATAGGTAATAAATAATACAACAGACAGTCAAGATTTCAGCGTTATGAAATTATCACCTGACTCTATCTTTAAACATAATTATTTAAGCCGGCCTAATCTAATATAGTCCAACTTAATCTAATCTAACCTAATCTAATTTATTATAGACTATAGAATTTGTATCAACTCGTTCTTGTAAGCGACATAATTGTATTCAATTATATTTTTCTCTGAAAATTATTTTCAATTAAGAAACTTCCTTTACATCGGACCAGCTCGAAGTTGATTCTTCATCTGAAGCAACACACGATATTACACTTTTACTACGTTATACTACTTTTGACCAACAAAACGGTACGAAAGGATGTGTTTTAACCATTCATGGGTGCTTATCGCTATAATTTTATCACTTCCCTAGCATTTGTTTCACTTTCCTAGCATTTGTTTCTTTGTTTGCTAATATTTCAAACGGAAAATTCTTTACGGTACTATAAAACATGCTTTACGATCGTCATTTGTTTCCCGCATAGATAATCGACTGAAAATGGAGGCTTCGTTCAAACGTTTTGGTGAAGCTAACATTAGTGAAATACAATTTTAGTAGGCTAAGTGAATTAATATCTATTTTATTTTATTAGAGCACTTTCTTCTTCTATTCTTGATATACATGTTTCTGTTTTTATCACCTCCCTGGCATTTATGTCTTTATTTGCCAACATTTAAACCTGCAAATTCTTTACGGTACAAAAAACATGCTTTGCGATCGTCATTTGTTTACCGCACAGATTTTCTCTGGATAAATCAAAACCTCTAGTGAGATTGCTGTTGATAAACATCCATGTGCTAGGCGGGATTTCAATCAGTCGTGGTTTCCACGCAGCTTTAGCTGCGTGGCTTAGACTTTGCTACACCGCGACTGCTAATAAAAGCTGTATACACTTCAAAGTATAACATAAAATGTTTCAGAAAAGGAAACCTCGGAGGAAATCACGTAGAATGTCTTTATAGTTGTGGCGGTACATTGTATAAACTATAGAACCCAAATTGGATTTGTAAATAGTTGAAAGAACAATTGAGTTAACGGGATTCGATTTTTCATGTGTGAAATATAAGTACCCCATAAACAAAAATCCAATAACATCGTGAGCTGCAACTTCTTCATAAAATTATATTAATCTGAATACAGTATGAATGTACACAAAATAAATACCGCCCTATAACAAAATGTACAGCAAAACTAAATGAAACATTGTTACATCGGACTATTGAAAACTAAAAGAAAACGGAATTGTTATTCATAGTATGCTGAAAGGTTACATCAGCTGCTTGTCTATGCGGATGACGTGAATATCTTAGAAGAAAATCCACAAACGATTAGGGGAAATACGGGAATTTTACTTGAAGCAAGTAAAGAGATAGGTTTGGAAGTGACGAAAATATTGTACGAAATGGAAATATAAAAATTGGAAATTTATCCTTTGAAGAGGTGGAAAAAATTCAAATACCTGGGAGCAACAGTAACAAATATGAATGATACTCGGGAGAAAATTAAACACAGAATAAATATGGGAAATGTCTGTTATTATTCGGTTGAGAAGCTTTTATCATCCAGTCTGCTGTCAAAAAATCTGAAAGTTAGAATTTATAAAACAGTTAAGTTATATTACCGGTTGTTCTTTATTGTTGTGAAACTTGGACTCTCACTTTGAGAGAGGAACATAGGTCAAGGGTGTTGGAGAATAAGGTGCTTAGGAAAATATTTGGAGCTAAGAGGGATGAAGTTACAGGAGAGTGGAGAAAGTTACACAACACAGAACTGCACGCATTGAATTCTTCACATGACATAATTAGGAACATTAAATGCAGACGTTTGAGATGGGCAGGGCATGTAGCACTAAAGCATTTAAAATTTCAGTGGTAAAATGATATACTTTTTAATCACATCACACATTAACATTTACAATTAAAACTTCACGGAATTTACGAAAGTAACTTAAGTGCACTTACACCCCTTTGCTTCTGACCGCCTAATATATTTCCGTGCAGGAATTCTTCATTACCACATGGTGAAGAATGAGTATAATGGAGAGAAATTCTCTCCGGCACCGGGACCATATGTTAATGCAGAATTTCTGCACGAAAATATATGTACTTCGGTAAATCATAGTACTATGATTATCGTAAGTAATCATTTAGTGATTCAAGAAGGCGCATTGTTCCGTCGGACCCCGGCCACTTAGTCACTCGTAATGAGTGCATTTCTGTACATAGTGTTGGACATTGTGCCACTGTCACATATTCTATGACAAAGTACATAAGGGTAGGCCATCAAAGCGGAACGGAGAAGTAGAACTTAAACTGGGAAGAATTGAATCCTGCATCGGAACTAGAATCCAGTGTGACTTAGTGGTTAAAGCATCAGCATGTAGAGCTGAAAACCTAGGTTCGAGTCCCGATGCCGGAAAGAATTTTTCTCCGTTCTACTCATTCTTCACCATCTAGTTAGTAGTAAAATCATCGTTTGGAGTCCAATTTTGTACTAGTTATTTGTATTTTATTACAAATCAGTTTATTTTTTTTAAAGTGCAGTTTCGTCCTAGGCGATTCAATTTTAAATGACTTTTATTTGCATAGATTAAATTTTATTGCAGTTTGGGTGAAATTATTGTATATAAATACCGATTAGTTCCGGCACTGGTAATAGAACCTAGGACCTCTCAGCTTTGCGCGCTGAGCGCTCTTTCCGTCTGAACTATGTCGGGACCTGATTCACGGCGCCGCCCGAACTCTGCTCCTTGTATCCGCCGTGAATCAGGTCCCGGGATAGCTCAGATGGAAATACCGCTCAGCGCGCAAAGCTGAGAGGTTCTGGGTTCGATTCCCGGTGCCGGAATCAATTTTTCTCCAATAATAGGTATCTACATGTTGACTACATAATATAGTCTTAGTTATTCAATGGGGAGGTCGAGGCCTCATGTATAAATAAATAGATATTCATTCATTTAGTGTTCTGCCTAAGGGCAGGTCTTTCACTGCAAACCCAACTTTCTCCATTCTTTCCTATTTTCTGCATATATACTAGCCATACCCGTGCGCTTGGCCGCACTTGTTAGAAATAAATATTAAACAATTACTGTACATAATTAAAGTAGGACGTTTGATCCAGGGAACATCCATGTTTGATAGAAGGATAAATCGTTTAATATATTACTTATTTGAAATTGTATTTAAATAATTAAAATACGATCATTTTGGTTCAGAGAACACTCAATTGATGCGAGGATAATTATTCCTTTAACTTGTTCCTTAATTGTTATTATATGCAACTAATTAAAATAGAATTATTTGGTTCAGGGAACAACCCTTTCTGGTACAAGGATAATTCGTTTAACATTTTAATAAATTAATCTTGAATGCATCCTTTAATAAATCACTCCAAATTAATGTCAATATAGAGTGAATAGTGTACAAAGATAACTTTTTATGTTGGTTTCACTGTACATCTTTTTCGTCTTTGTTAAGTTTATTTATACTCGCTTTAACACCTGTGGTCATGTCGCGTGTTCAGAATATGTGAGTATACCAGTAGCCCGTTTTTACTCTTGTTGAGTTCCTGGTTCTATTGTTTTTATTTTATATTATTGGGTTATTTTACTACGCTGTATCAACATCTAGGTTATTTAGCGTCTGAATGATATGAAGGTGATAATGCCGGTGAAATGAGTCCGGGGTCCAGCACCGAAAGTTACCCAGCATTTGCTCGTATTGGGTTGAGGTAAAACCCCGGAAAAAACCTCAACCAGGTAACTTGCCCCGACCGGGATTCGAACCCGGGCCACCTGGTTTCGCGGCCAGACGCGCTGACCGTTACTCCACAGGTATGGACTGTTTCTGTTGTGTGTTGTAGATGGCTTGTGACCTTGTAACTGATTATAGAGTTTGATTAATGTTTGTCGTATTGGTAATTGAGGCAGTGATGAATTATGGCATGTAAATTTCCAATCTAGCATTTGCATTTATGTCTCATCAATCCATAGAATTCTGAGCTCGAAATCACGATCCGTGTTTAGAAACCAGTTGCAGAAATCAACACGAGCCTGTCAGGAAGTCATGTCCTCCAAGTTCCTGATGGAGATGAATATGATATGGATGAAATTTGATGCCTTTGAGGATTCTAAACATTGTACTAGGTGCAAGCCTGAGTCAAGGGCAATCCTTCTCGTGGAATCATGAGGATTAACTATCACCGCAGCGAGGACATCGGCAAGATTCTCATTCCTCACATGTCGTCTGATACGCTCACCCTTGTTTTTTCGGCTGCACCACACCGTTTGTACGCACACGCTTTGAAAGACATGGGAAAACATTGTACGAATGATGGGCACGCAATGGATATTTCTTTGCGTAAACATGTGCTGCTTCTCTGCAATTCCGATGACATTCTCCAAGTATCATCAACCTGTCGAATGTTACTTCATTCGTGAATGGCATTTTCCAAATAGCAAACCCAAAGGGAGATGACGTAATATGGACGAATGAACAAAATTAACTATTGTTATGGAAAATAAAAGACAGTGGAAAGTGACTTGGTTTCAAGACTTGCAGTATTTATATTTACAATTATCATGTGCCTACTACCGGTATAGTACGTACATAAACACTTTCATTATTGTGATTTTCTACTGACTGATCAACCAGTCGCAAAGATTACAACGTGTTCATAATTCTTGTGTTCGCTTCGTCTGCGATGTCCGTCGCGCTGACCACATTACCCCATCCTTCCACACTCTAAACTACCTATGGCTTAACGAACGTAGAAATTTTCATTCCCTTGTTCTTCTTTTCCAAGTCCTCCATACCTCTACACCTACCTACCTTGCCTCCCGTTTCATTTACCTGTCATCATATCATAATCTCTTCACACGCACGCAAAATAGCCGCATACTAGTCATACCAACACATAAGACATCATCGTATTCATCATCATACACAATCTCACTATCGCGGTGACATCAGAGACTGTCGGAATTTAGTAGCGTTCAAAAACAAACTTATTAAGCATTTTCTTACTTCGTAGAGTAGGTTTAATTTTTACTTAATTAATAGAAAAATGTTCTTTCTTCTTAACTTCCACTATAAACTGTCTAGTCTTTATTAATCAGTTAATCTCTTAGAGCTTTGATTTTTATTGTATTTGTAAATTTAATATTAATTGTAATATTAATGGTCTTATATCTACCAGGTTAAATAAATAATAATAAATAAGCAAAATACAGCACTTCTCAGAAGATACCATTTTTGTTGCTTTGTGAGTAAACAATAAAAGTTAGAAAAGAAAGTTTCAGTAAAAGTTGTTTCTTTTTAAAAGTAGTTTCCAATGGTATCTTCAATGACCCATGTTCTCATTTGAAAATTCGACCACAGGTACTCCTACTTCCAGTTTGTTACGGAAAATGGTACTACCACCAATCTATTCTTTACATAGCTTTTGGGCATCAATTTTTTTACGAACAAGCAGAATCATATAGTTGCCGAGAAAAAAAGCCTGATGAGGGTGATCTGAAACACCTGGTATAATGTTATTTATGCAAAATGGGTGGAGAGGGAATTCTGCGCGTAAAGGACCCTGTAATCGACGCTGGCTGAAAGTCAGAAATGTCACTAAACTATAAGCACCATACTTTTTGACTTATATTTCTGTACCCGGGATGTAAGAGGTCTTAAGTAAAAATTTTATACTTTTCAGGAGAGCAGGAGAAAGATTGAAATTGTTGTCAATTATAGAGTTCTTTTAATTAAAAGGTTTTTCCTGGATATAATTTGTTTATATTCTTCTAAAATAGGTAATGTTGCTCATTTAACAATTTTCTTGATTAATTCCAAAAATAGCAGCACTTAAGCCCTTTTAAGACTACAACCCAAAAGAGAAGAAGAGACTATTTAAACATAAGACTTTTTTCATGTCAAAATAAATGGGAAACGTAAATTATTAGGAATGCAAAATAGGTCTTAAACAATATAGAACTATTTACCTGCAGCTTAAAGTTTTAAAAGGAAAGGGCATCAGTATGTGATAAAATAGCTAAAATACAAGTTAGACCTTTTTAATAGGGAAGCACGGAAAGTAAACTCATGATGTTTGTAAGGAATAAAGTATTACATATTCTTAAGTACTTTATTCTGTGTGTGCTCGATTCAAAAAGTACTTAGGACATTTGGTAACGCTCTATAAATCCAGTCAGGAGTCTTATTTGACTTTAGCTGTTTTACCAGATTGTAGAGAATTGTTTCCGCTTTCAGAATATATAAAAATCTTATTTTCACCAAAAAATTGACATAAGACCATTTTTTTCTACCGGCTACAGATTTATATTTTTTAAATTCATTCTATTGTTAATTTTGATTTTGGTGTTTGCATTTTCATAAATACCATGAATACCACGCGTTAAATGTTGTGGTATTCGCACTTCAAATGAGGTATCCCAAAATGTTTGCCATATTCGCTTCAATAAACACCTTCTAATTATCAATAGCCTATATGCCATAAATATGGATATGTTAAATATTATATATTTTTCGATGATTTGTGCCAGAATAAATACACTATTTATGCAGAACCTATTTTGTCAAAAAACATTTTGTTCTTCAAGCAGCAACGTTTCATCGATTCATTGTGTTCAATCTGATACTTGTTAGTTTTGCGTATATACAGTATGTTATATGCTGAATTCAATTAACTAATTTCTCTGAAATTATTTATGTCTTGAAGATTTCCTTTTTTTTTATAAATGGGTACAACCACTAATTCCACCCATTCCTTAGCAGACGTCCATATTTCCAGCATATGTTATAAGTAGGGACCGTATTCTGGCCCAAGGCGTACGGAGAAAAGATTAGTTGATCATAGACTTCATTAACGTGACGTCATGTTTTGCTCGCGACACATGTAGCCTACTACTAGGGAACACTTGCATCTTGTTTGTGATTCAGTTGACTGGACCTCGCAGACTATTTATAATGCATTCTAGTGATAAAGAATGGTTCTACGATGACCTTTGCTAGAAATTATTTATTTATTATTTATTTACTTACTTATTTATTTATTTATTTATTTATTTATTTATTTATTTATTTATTTATTTATTTATTTTTACTGGAAGAGTTAAGGCCATAAGGCCTTATCTTCACTCAACCAGTAGCCTATAACAATACTTAGCAAATAATATAAATAACAGCAATACGTAAAGCAATGGAGTAATAATAATAATAATAATAATAATAATAATAATAATAATAATAATAATAATAATAACTCCATATGTAGATGAAATTATTGGGGATCATCAGTGTAGTTTTAGGCATAATAGATCGACTATTGATCAGATTTTTTGTATTCGACAGATATTGAAGAAAAAATGGAAGTATAAGGGTACAGTACAACAGTTATTCATAGATTTCAAAAAGGCGTATGACTCTGTTAAGAGAGAAGTTTTATATAATATTCTCATTGAATTTGGTATTCCCAAGAAACTAGTTCGATTAATTAAAATGTGTCTTAGTGAAAGTTACAGCAGAGTTCATATAGGCCAGTTTCTATCTGATGCTTTTCCAATTCACTGCGGGCTAAAGCAGGGAGATGCTCTATCACCTTTACTTTTTAACTTCGCTCTAGAATATGCTATTAGGAAAGTTCAGGATAATAGACAGGGTTTGGAGTTGAATGGGTTACATCAGCTTCTTGTCTTTGCGGATGACGTGAATATGCTAGGGGAAAATCCACAAACGATTAGGGAAAACGCGGAAATTCTAGTTGAAGCAAGTAAAGCGATAGGGTTGGAAGTAAATCCCGAAAAGACTAAGTATATGATTATGTCTCGTGACCAGAATATTGTATGAAATGGAACCATAAAAATTGGACATTTATCTTTCGAAGAGGTGGAAAAATTCAAATATCTTGGAGCAACAATAACAAATATAAATGACACTCGGGAGGAAATTAAACGCAGAATAAATATGGGAAATGCGTGTTATTATTCGGCTGAGAAGCTTTTGTCATCTAGTCTTCTGTCAAAAAATCTGAAAGTTGGAATTTATAAAACAGTTATATTACCGGTTGTTCTGTATGGTTGTGAAGCTTGGACTCTCACTTTGAGAGAGGAACAGAGATTAAGGGTCTTTGAGAATAAGGTTCTTAGGAGGACATTTGGGGCTAGGAGGGATGATGTTACAGGAGAATGGAGAAAGTTACACAACGCAGAGCTGCACGCATTGTATTCTTCACCTGACATAATTAGGAAGATAAAATCCAGACGTTTGAGATGGGCAGGACATATAGCACGTATGGGCGAATCCAGAAATGCATGTACGGTTTTAGTTGGGAGGCCGGAAGGAAAAGGACATTTGGGGAGGCCGAGACGTGGGTGGGAGGATGATATTAAAATGGATTTGAGGGAGGTGGGATGTGATGGTAGAGACTGGATTGGTCTTGCTCAGGATAGAGACCAATGGCGGGCTTGTGTGAGGGCGGCAATGAACCTCCGGGTTTCTTAAAAGCCAGTAAGTAAGTAAATAATAATAATAATAATAATAATAATAATAATAATAATAATAATAATATTATTATTATTATTATTATTATTATTATTATTATTATTATTATTATTATTATTATTATTATTATTATTAATCGTAATAATAGTAAGTTCAAAAAATTATTTTTACAGAGGTCGACATGTAATTCTAATAGTTAAACGATTACAATTTAATGTTACATAAGATAATTTGGACCAAAGGATTGATTAACATAATGAAGGAATATTGATACATTAACAATAAAAATCATATTCTACAAAAGTAATACTTGAATAAATATATTCTAGAGATGAAAAGTAGTTTTTGACATTCGACTTTTTGAAAGTAATCTATGTCTGTCAGTCCCTTTACGCAATGGACACTAGAATACGCTATTTTTACTATTTACACTATCATAAAGAATGTAGATTTACATTGATGAAACATATATTTACAAAATAAGTAGGCCACAATATTATTAAATAAAATACCTTACATTCTTTATGATAGTATAAATAATAAAAATAAGATATTCTAGTGTGCATAGTGTAAATAATTTACATTGTAAATATTAGTGTAAATTGTTAAAGTTGTCCGTGTTTTGTTCTTCCGAACTTGACCAAATAGAAGTCGCGCGAGCAGCCAGTGAAGTATTTCACTTGCATATGCACGCTTGTCGTTCACACTTGCATATGCACGCTTGTCGTTCACTTAACTCCAGTAATACCTACTTTTGTGGCCTCTGGGACAGAGTACGGTCCCTAGTTGTAAGTGAGAGATATTCTAGAAATTTCACTTAAATAAAGAAACATCATTGTTACTAATTATAATCCTGCATTAAAAGCTTTTCGAGATTCAAACCAATTATAGAACGGGGGAGGGGCATGAGGAAGGGAAAACTAATTATCGTAGGTACTTAGACTTAACTTGATTTACCGGCACTGAAAGATTCACTAGCCTAAAGTGGGACTAGGAAAATTCTCTGAGTAAATAGAACATACTGAATGTACTAAAGTAGTAGTGATAATGAATATATGTTAACATGTAATCACTAGTTTTATGTTATTTCCTAAACTCTCTTCGCAATACGACATTCAAAATGTTTACACATTTTAATTAAGTTTGAATAATTTACTAAACAAGTTAATGTATGCAGGCTGTTATATATTTTATGTGTCGTATGAAGGTAAATGTGTTCATATCTAATGAAACCTTTGAAAAATAATGAATTTATTATAACATTTTGTAATATTTACTACTCTTCTCCTCACCGCAGAGATTCCTCTTTCCTATCTTGTTTACTTCCTTCCTAAAGGTCTGTAATCATCCACTCCTGAAACATTTTTCCTCCTTTTCACTAAAACTCTGGCTTATCTACATCTGCCTGGTCTTTCATAAAACTCTTAATTCCATGACTTTGATATAAAAATCGTTCTGGATTAGTCGCCTAAATATTTTTGTGGTGAACCCCGTTTGATCCTTGTCAAAATGTTCAAATGTTATCACTTACCTGTTCTTTTTCTCACTCTCTGACTCACAATAATGATTTAGAATGGGATAATTTTGTATTATTCTCGTGTTATATTGTTATTTAAGCCTTTCATTACTATATAGTTCTCAGTGCATAGTTGGACATTATTATGTCTTCTTTTGCTCTATGAATTCAGTTTACTGGGATGACTTTGACAGGTTTTTTTTCTTTAATGTGATGTAGTTTCCAAGAAAATTGTGTTATAAAAATGATAAAAACTCTTACACAATCAAGTGACTGTCTAGATTCTTTATAACTTATTGAAATTTCAGTAAAATGTAACAAAATCTAAGAAAAAAATGTATTTACTCTATATCAAATTCACCCCACCTTATGGGATTTCAATGGTCACTACTAGGAGCACTGATTTACAGCATTGTTGCCATTACTTATCGAGTGCACTAGTATTATGGACTTAGAAACAAAAAAGTAAAATATCTATATTTTGTCGATATTATTGGAACTAAAGTGGTTAGGAATGGATTAAAACTAATCTAGATAAGCTTAATTTTAAAATACACAAATGTCGTACCTTAAAAATTGGTGAGCGTGGTTGAAATTAGATGCAAAATCGTGACGATATTGGAACGACGCCGACGCTTCGTTCAAATAAAACGCGAGGGATTTTATCAATATAATCCATGCAAAGTCACGATACGGTAATTAGAAGATAGCAGCCGAGACTACAGAGTTATGTAGCATTGAGAGTGGGCTAATACAAGTTAATTAAGTATTGTATCAAACGAAAGCAAACAAGACAGTTTCATTAGCCAGGTGGCTTTTCGAACGCGAGGCGGATTTATATACCCGCGAGAAAACGACTTTGAACTTTCTCTTTATACTCCAGGTCGGAGACGTCTTTTTCTTAAACTGCATCATTATTAACAACGTTCTATCCTCTTTCAAAGTTACTTGAATGATTCTCGCAAACCTAATCCTTGTATCCAGGATTCATATGAAAGAAAGTATCTCATATATCCTCAGCTATTATATAAATATTATATCTACCATAATACCGGTAATTGAATAAAAATAATCCTCATTTTTAACTCGTAACCCACCTGTTCTGTACGAAAAAATTCAATATTGGATACCGTTTTATGTCATGTAATTATTTATACAGGGCCATAATTTAATTTTTACTTCAATTTTTATTGTACTGAGTTTTTTAATGTACTTCACTCTCACCCCTTTTACTAGTGAAGTTCCAATTGTCTTCCACACAGAACCAAGGCAGTATACAGTAAACAGTACTGAGTGAGTATAGTACGTTCCAGAAATATGTTCACGTTTTCCAGTGACGAAAGAGCTTTCAATATTGACTCATATTTTCGCACAGGTACTGTCGTCCGTTTGCCTACGTCGCATCGCGATTTCCCTTACCCGCTTCTGCTCGCCCCTCCATAAAGGCTAGTGGCTGGGCTGTCTTAGCTCTTTTGTGAATATATTAATTTCTGTTAGGAATTGAACGTCTACGTAATATTATACAGCTGTTTAAAATAAATAAAAGGGCCTCGTTAAGTAATTAACTGTCACATGATTTCCTCCCCCCTTTCTACGATCCTGCGACATAACCACTTGGACGGACAGTAGATAGCATGTCTGAGTAATTTTATCTGTGCGGGTCGGGCAGAAGTGAAGATTGAATTTACAGTACTTAAGGTAATCTTTTATTGAGTAGGTACAAAATTATTTCAGCAAGAGTTAGCCTATTAGTATGAAGGACGAAACTGGTAATTGGAATTAGATGCAATAGTCTATAGTGCGATAATATGCACATTAGCCTACAACTGAAGCCTGTATCGAAATGAACGGCCAACATTTTCAAAAATGTGTTTAAATATCCATATTATGATTATTTTTCAATTTAACTTCATTCTCTATATTGTACGCTAATCTGCTGTAGATAGTATAATATACACCTTATAATGAATACGTTCGCACGAATAACTCAGTTCGTGAGTAAAAACGCTTATTGTTAATACTGTACTGTATTTTGATTAAAAAACCTAATGAAAATTATAAAGCTCAAAATTACGATATTTCCTAGTTACGTAAATGGATGAACTACTTTTCTTCCCTCCTATATCTAGTAAAGTAATTTTTTTGTATTTTACGATAGTATCATAGAACTCCAGTCGTGGAAAAAGGGGCTAGCAAACGGTGTTTCCGGTTCTCAACTGTTAATCCAAATGTATAGCAGGTTAATATAAAAAATGTTAGTAAAAATAAAATGATGTCCCTGTAGTAACAAGGAATGATACAATGGTTATTGAAGAGAATGAGATCCAAAGAAAACAATAATTACACAGGTCTGCGATGAAAAAATATTTCAAGAAATGTTAGCTCTCCTTTTTTTATTTTTGTGCGCTGAAGCCAAAAATGACATAAAAATGACACATCACGCACCATTTTTACACAAATTATTTTTCATATTTTATATTATTAATATACTGGTGATTTTCATAGACCACATTAAAATATGTATATTTCATGTTTTATATTATTCATATACTGGTGATTTTCATACACGACATTAAGACATGCGGAGACTAAGAGAAAGGCAGAAAACAGGAAAGATTGGAGAATTCTGGGTTTGCAGTGAAAGACCTGTCCATGGGCAGAACACTTATGTATGTATGTAATTTTTATTTTATTTTAGTAGGTTATTTTACGGCGCTGTATCAACATCTTAGGTTATTTAGCGTCTGAAGGAGATGAAGGTGATAATGCTGGTGAAATGAGTCCGGGGTCCAGCACCGATAGTTACTCAGCATTTGCTCATATTGGGTTGAGGGAAAACCCTAGAAAAACCTCAAGCATGTCACTTGCCTCAACCAGGATTCGAACCCGGGCCACCTGGTTTCGCGGCCAGACGCGCTGACCGTTACTCCACAGGTGTGGACCATGTATGTATGTATGTATGTATGTATGTATGTATGTATGTATGTACAGGGTGTTTCTAAATTAGACCGACAAACTTTTGGATTTATAAATAACCTTCTTTCAAATACTTTTCGTTAAGGAACCCATGGCCTCGGACGCTTCTTTTCAGTGCAAGAGGGGTTTAACACTACCACCCAGCGCAGTATCATTCTTCTGATTTCAGCTACTGCGCATTGTCTGCGCAGTAACTGAAATCAGGGAAATGCTTCACGTCTTTGATAGAGTACGACAAAGTATGGCACGTCTATGCAATGCTTGTCTGGAAGTCAATCGACGTGTGTTCCAGCAGTTGCAGTGATGAGACAGTAAAGCAATGGATCCATCCTGCTGATTTAACACTGAAGGAAATATTTTTCCTTTTCATTCGATTTGTTTTCTTTGTGTTTTTCTGTAGTTTTGCGTCAATAATAATTTTCAGCCAGGACGAGGGGGATTTTTTTTAGATTAAGCTTTTCCCTTGGTTGTATATTATGTCCTGAAAAACTGAATGACTAGAAAACGGTATAGTACTGTAAATACATGATACTGTCAAAGACCCTGATGTATAAAACATAAGTGTAACATATTTTTGCATTTTGAACCCTTTTGACTTGGCACAGCACTTCACAAAATCAACTCTCCCGCCATTTAGAGTCAACGAGGTGAGGAATATGTTGAAAAATAGCTCAACAATTGATTTATCTATTCCAATACATTTTTCCATAACATTGCCATGCCCCTCCTTCAAACCTGCTTTAAGTTAGCCCTCCAATATCTTTGGAATCTTGCACACGGCTGGCTTGCTTGCTCGCTCGCGGGCGCACTTGCTGTTTCGAAAGAACACCTGAGTTGGTCACCACTGGTTTAGGATTCAAAAGGGTGAAATAAAAATACCGTATCGTAGTGTTATGGTTAGTGGATGTGTAAATACAACTAGAAGGAAAGCAAGCCTGTGGTGTATATGAATCTGGATGTCTGACTGAATAATATGAAACATTCTACTATAGATCATTCAAAATCTGTAAATGTCACTCTATTTAATGATGGATAAACAATTCAGATAAGATGGACTTTATTTGATATTCGGAGATAGCCGTCTAGTAACAGTACTGCAGCTTGGTTCTGTAGTTACAGCTTCCTATAGCACTTTACGGAGGTTTAACTTCATGTCCAGCCATGCATCAATGGCATTAGTAGTTACTTGTCAGTTTGGAGTCTTCCTGTTCCTTTCTGAAACATTCATGGTAAGCTGTCCAGATGTTTAAACCCGTCTATCTCCTATATCCACGAGCTCACTCATGCAAAACACATCAAACAATCCAAGTAGAAGGCAACAAACAACTGTCTAACGCCAATGGTTCCCAAAATGTAGCTTGCATTTGTAGTGAGAATCACGTAAGAGTAGTTCTTAAAATACTAATTTGGCCGTCTCTTCAGTGTTGCCAACGGATACTAGATATCACCAAAAGATGGTAAAATCACAATGCCATGTACAATGATAATAATAATAATAATAATAATAATAATAATAATAATAATAATAATAATAATATAGTATTAACAATAATAATATAGTATTAACAATAATAATATAGTATTAACAATAATAATAATAATAATAATATGGTATTAACAATAATAATAATATAGTATTAACAATAACGATGACTTGCTTACTTACCACATTTCATCTTTCCGTTGTGGAGGTGTTTTCTAAATGGTTCAATAATTTGTGAAAGAGTAGCTGTATTTTCCTTCTGCACCACTCACACATTAAGTTAGTAATTAGTAGATTACTGTATAATCTAATATTAAAATCTATTTAGTCTTACAACATGAAATTTATTGCTTTGATTAAACAGTTTTCCATTCACAAGACCTAACCTGAAATGGATTTTGTTTGATCATGTGAAATGATTAGTACGAATTACGAAAACGAATATCACGTTGAAATGTATGTTTAAGAATATTTACTCCATTATTGTAATAAAAGTTTTAAACACAAAAGAAATTAATTAAAATATGAAATGGTATTTCTGTAGATTACCCAAAGGCCTGTATCACACGAAATATATTTATTTACACTTAGCCTATCTGACTATAATCTTGAATTGTAACACAACACAATGCAACACATAAAATAACTATTATGTATTAATATTAAAACTGATATTAATATTAGTATGTTCAAATTTCACTAGCTTACAGTAATCGACTCAGAAAACTAGAACAATTTGAATTTCAGAATTTTAACTACAGACAACTTGTGTCACTGCTGCCAACATAACAGTTATAAAATCACTACCAGTTGTAGTATTTCTCAGTACCCAAATTCTAAACGAAGTTGGCAAAAGAAAATTCAACCTGCAAACTAGAAAATCACCATAATCCACTAGCTTATGTAGTAATGGGAGAAAATGGCTAGGTTTCACTCTTACGGTATTAAGTAAACTGATCCGGATTATCGGTGCAGTCCCTTCTCTTTCTTTCTCTCTCTCTCTCTCTCTCTCTCTTTCCCCCCTCCCTCTTCCTCTCCCTCCCATCTCCCTTCTCCCTCTCCCTCTTTCCCCCTTTCGCTCTCTCTAGTTTGAACTGAACTCTCTAGAGACGAATATGTGGTTATGTGTGTTGTAGTATAATGACATTATGCAAGCGAAAATATCTGTAGTATATAGAACCTACAAAATGGGACATATTATTTATTATTGTTAAACCTACATTATAAAATAAGGTGAAACTACGATATCCTGCCACATCACACACATGAGGAGAATGGTACTTAAATCAATGAAAATAACCTCAAAATTATAACACACCAGTCTAGAGACACGAAGTGATTATTGAGAAGGTTATGCATTTAATATGTAGCACTTCTGTATAGTGCACAACACTTTATATTCAATAATTAGCAAAGCAACGTTTTTTAACGACTTGTAGCTTCTGGGCCATCTTAAACCCCGAACTCCACCCAAGGAAATTAGTCCAGCAAACATTTTGTCCACAAACAATTTGTCCACTAATATTTCGGTCAAAAATTATTGGTCCATAATTTTTCCCAATTATTCTTTGTCCACTAGTTTCTGTGTCAAAGTAAATATTTTGTCCTCAAATATTTTGTTCATTTTTGGGTAACAGGTACAGTGGAAGCTCTTAAGTTCGGCATCCTATAGTTCGACTGCTGATATGGGAGAATTAGACACGCCCCTATACAGGCACTAAGAAATGGGTTTGCCATTTGAATGGGAATTGGCTCTGTCTTGTAGTGATACTTTTGTTAAAGGAAGACAGAATATTTTATTGATTAGGACATCCATATTGATCACTGATTTTAAATTAATGAACTCTTCTTTTTCTATTTGAGAATTGTGCCGTTTGTGAGACGGAACTGTCGAAACCCACTGTGGTACTAGAAGCGCATATACAAGTCTCGGGGCGGGCAGGAAATGCAAGTACAGTACTGTATTCGTTGATGGATAACCAATGAGAATTTGTATTCATTTCACCTGCTACACCCACTACAATATTGGACTGAACTTTCAATTCCGTTTTGTGGAACTCAGGAGAATCCACTGTACTTCCAATATGCAATTTAAGAAACAAGGGTTGCTATGGAAATGTATTTAATTATTTTGTAGCATAATAATGTTCATTTCTATGGAAATATGTAGTTCATTGGTTCAGTATTACATTTTGAAGTGAAAACATTTAAAATGGCTTATATGACAACAATTGTAAGAGGACGGGACATGCTAGTCGACAATAATTATACTTATCACGTTCATTCACATTATTATTATTATTATTATTATTATTATTATTATTATTATTATTATTATTACTATTACTATTATTATTATTGTTATGGTAGTGGTAGTGGTAGTGGTAGTGGTATTGTAGTAATAGTGTATTAGTTATAAACCATTTATGCAAATAGACAATCAGGAATATTAGACACTGTGTACTGGATGATAAAATAAAATTGACAAGTTAATAAAGAGACCAAAGATAAATGTAGGACATAATAAAATGTGGACCAAACTTTCAGATGAAAAATAGCACAATGGACATTTATACTATTGACGAAATAATAGTGGACATAAAACACCAGAGGACGAAAAAATATAGTGGACAGAATATCAAAGGGACGACGAAACAGTGGACGAAATATCCGTGGACATAGCGTCTGGGAATCCAATTAGGCCTACCATCTCGTTATTGTAATGAGTTGGTACACGAACCCAGAACTTCCTTGGGATTTGAATCCAAGACTATAATGTAATCTGAATTGTGGGTGTCATCAGAAGAGCGTTGCTTTTGTAACCTCAATATTTTGACAGCTGCAAGTTAACTTTTGAAGTGACACATTTGGTGTCCCCGCTCTTCTGGTGACCCCTAAGGTCATCTATCACATGATGACGCCTCGTGGGACCAACGCCCTAACTAAATAATATAAATGCGTGTGACTTGAGTGTTTCGAGAGGATTTAGCTTCCATCGGTGCTAGTAGTCTATGTAGTGAACATCTGTAACTTCTTCTTCTTCTTCTTCTTCTAAATACATCTTTATTCTTCAAAGTCAAATTTTGACTTAATCTGTGAACGTCGGCCTGTATACCTCATCCTCCCTAAAATGGAAGACTTAGCTTTTCCAACGTATTCATTCTGAAATCACGTTATCCAATAATCGTCCAAGAAGGGCAACTTTAGGCCTAAACTATCACCAGTCTCATCGACGCTAAATAACCTAGTAGTTAATACAGCTTCGTTAAATAAGTTTTAAGATGATGATGATGATCATAATCATGATGTGAATGAATGGTTGGATAGATCGATAGACATTTTTATTGCGTTTCCTGTTAGAACCAATGTATGGCTTTTCATTTTGGAGGAAAATAACCTCCAGGTATTAGGCACTACGATACAACTTCCTTGCTAACCAAGCTCATTACCGTACTTAACGTAGTTGACAAACTGTGTCTGTGATAATATCGTTCGAGACAAACTTGATCGATTACGTCGTGAGCTCTCTTGAGTAACAAACAAAGGAGGCGCTGCTCAAGTTTCGGAAGTGTTTGCCCGTACTGACGCTAAACTTGCACCTTGAATCATGGTTTTTATAGACAGCAGATTCAGTTTTAATCAATAACACGGAACCCGATAGTTGCTATTTTAAATACATTCTACACTGCACGTAAAATGATTATACAAAAAGAAATCGAAGCGTCCGTAAATAACATTCGTTGGGTCACAATACCCGCTTGTTACATCCATGCAAAGGGATAGCGAGCGTAAGCGGATTAATGTAATTCATTACAAGTCTAAAAGCTTCTTATATAAAACAAATCGTTATTTCAGTAACATGGCTTTATCTGTTGTAACCGGATTAAAGCAAGTTACTTAGTCCCACAAGTATTGTTTATAAACTCTGGAACGTTTCCGTACATTTCAAATGCGCTCATAATATAGACCTACTGGTGTAGATGAAGCTCTATTCTCAAATGTTCATTTGCACCAATAAAACTGGTCGTGTTCTGTTTTTCCTATCTGTAATGTAGTAATATAGGGTTACAAAACTTTTATTTATCGTGTATTTCAATCTCTATTCGTCATGTTCTCTCATTACTTACATAGTACAAAATGTTACATAACTCTTCTCCAAATTGTCTTCACGCTTTCAGTTCCTAACTACTTCACGAAATCAGCATCAATCTCTCCTTTCTATTCCTCGTCACAGAACTTCCCTATACTCATCCTCCTATACTGTATCATTGCCTCTTCTCTATAATTCGTTACCTAGTGACGTCAGGGATTGCCGGACACTGTCACAGGTTAAAAGTAAACTAGAAAAGTATGATTTATCTCACGAAATCAGTTTCTGAAAGGTTGCTAGATTTATGCCGAAGTTTTTATCTTTAGCATTTTGGCAATAATTTCCTTTTGTTAGATTAACCCTTTCTCTTGTCCTTGTGCCAGGATACTAGAACAGCTTATTATCCCTTAGCTAATAACAATAATGCTGAGCGACACTGTTATTTTGTGTCTGTATTTGTTGTATATGTTTTCACTTTTTGTTTGTTCTTTTTTTGCATCATTTAATATGTTAGACTAATTTTTATTACTTTAAATTTGTATTTGTATGTTCATATGTTTTTTTTATATATATTCATTCTGTCACTTGTTATTACTGTAGATTAATTGCATTGATGTATAATTTTTCTTGTAGTTATATTGGATTTCTGGTGATGTGGAAGAGAAGGCCTGATGGCCTTAACTCCACTAGAGTAAATAAATAAATAAATAAATAAATAAATAAATAAATAAATAAATAAATAAATAATAGTAAAATAAGTATTAAGATAAATTATTCTGATTGAGAGATTCTTACGGATATAGGTGATACATTTCACGGCCCACACCTGTGGAGTAACGGTTAGCGCGTCTAGCCGCGAAAGTAGGTGGCCCGGGTTCGATTTCCAATCGGGGCAAGTTACCTGGTTGAGGTTTTTTCCGGGGTTTTCCCTCAACCCAATATGAGCAAATGCTGGGTAACTTTCGGTGTTGGACCCCGGACTCTTTTCACCGAAATTATCACCTTCATCTCATTCAGACGCTAAATAACTTAAGCTGTTGATAAAGCGTCGTAAAATAACCTACTAAAATAAAGAAATACATTTCCCGCATCATTGATAACAAGAAAGTGGTTCTTGGCATGCGTCTGCCTGTGTACAACGATGTTTTTATATACAACTTGATGGAATTTGTTCATTTTCAACAGCTGTTAGGCGATTCTTCTCGAAATGTGGCATTTGAAAATTTATTTAAACCAGTTTCGCCTTAAAATTTGATATTCTTCAAATTTTATGTTATCATAAATTTTACAACTTTTTTCTTACTTAAGAATACATTAGGTCGGCCAGTGTATGTTTTTCCATAGGGCATATGTGTATCAGGATTTCCAATGAAATTATTATATAGGGTATTTCAAAAGTCGCTATAAATATTATAATATTTGAGATAGGGAAAAAACAAAAAACAACACAGTGTTGGGCAAACAACAGGGTTTACAATACATTGGGAACATGTTCGTCGTTCTCTTGTTCAACGTACAGCATTCAGCGACATGTGTGAATTATAAAAATGCTACCTTCATTATAGAGAGACCTATCGCCTAGTACCGGTACCGACATTTTTAACAAAATGAAGCTGACACAATATGATATTTAACTTGTTGTGAAGCATGTTGAAAAGGCTGTTTTGACAGTTCTGCAGAGCAGATGTTAAATATTGTGCATTGTCGATTTTAAACTCATTTTAAGAGCGATATTCACCCTTTCGTTAGTTTGAGTTATGACGATTGTGATTGTAAATTGCAAACAGATTTTAATAATGACCTCCCCTTCACAAAATTCTGCGTACACCACTGTACGCCACAGTACTATCATCTTCTTGAAACTGGTTGTGTAGCACTGTAACACACTTGATGCGGGGCCAAGATGGACCTCGAGTTGCAGACAATGATATGGAACAGTAAAGTGCGTCAGACTAACGTTCGTATTGAAAAGAAATCAACGAAATATTCAAACTGAGAATTGAACATTTGCAAACACAGTGAAATATTAAAAAGACACATCTGCGTCTTATTCCGTGCAGACTACAAACTGGTACAAGCTTAGAGTGACAGGGGCAAAAAACAATGTAATTATTAACAGATTGGATACGTATGACAATTTCCTTCATAATTTGTTTTTATCGGTGTGTGTATTTTATATCCCACTGGCAAGGCAAACTGTCATATAGTGAGGCTGAGGAGTACTGAAACGATATTAGTAGCAGAAAATACAGTATAAAGCATGGATGTCCAAACGCCTGAGTAACCAGGAGATATTGCACGTCAAGCATCTCTACTAAGGTCAATAACTTTCCATATAAAATAGGAAAAACGACATTAAAGAATATGCGCTACGGGTTGCTTACTCCAGGGGTTATCTCGTATTGGACATTCTATGGTATAAAGCAGTGGCCGGCAGATGCTGCAGTTGTGAAGTAAGAGCCAGTCAGATCGCAAGAGCTTGGGAGAGCGAGCAGTTGAGTCGTATTAATGCTAGCACACACCAGCGCAGTGGCGTCAGTGCAGCAGTAGAACGGGACTGTTGAAAACAAAAGGATCTATCTACATTTTATAGAAGATTTCCCCAGGCAAGATTCCCTCGATTGCATAGATTTGTTGCTAGGATGTTGAGCATATTCGGATCTACGTATGTATGTGAACAGTTCTTTTCTTGTATAAAGATCTGCAAACCACAACATAGAAACCACCTGTCTGATCTGAACTTGAAACATATTCTTCGCTTGTGTGTTAGCCAGGCTATGACTCCAAATATTGCAAAATTAGTACGCGAGAAAAGAGGAAAAAAATCTCGACAAAGCGTTTAGCTTGGGCACGGTACTGACACAAAGTGATGGTGTGTTTCAAAAGTTGAAATATACTTTGCATACTACTCACCAAGATAGGGCCTATATAGTTTAATCTGTATATTAAGTAGAAAAATGTGTGTTAAAAAACACTGTTTTCAAGTTTCCGAGTAGATAAAGTGTTGCAGTACTGCGTGAAGTATTTATTTATATGTTTGTATGTTGATAGCAGTTTCGGAATTTCATTTATATATGCAAACGCTTCTGCAAGTGGCTGTATTATGAGTTTCATATTATTGTAAGTACATTAAATTTGATTACAAACCAAGATATTTTGTTACATTGATTTGTCACGGTTGTACAGTTTTCTTTCGTACAAATGTATTGTAATTGTGCTGTTCCCATACTATCTCAGAAGAATGGTTCGCGCTCTGTCAGTGCATAGATCCGCACCACTACTGTTCAGATGAACCTTCTCTCCACGCTGTGCTCAGTATGCAGAGATTGCCGAGCAAAGTGCAAGGCGGCTACTTCGTATGACGTCACAGAGCACGGAACATGCCGGTCACTGGTATAAAGGATTCGCAGAAGGTATTTAAATGTTTATTGCTGTCTGCGTTCTGTTAAAATATTCTTTGATTTATGCTGGCGAAAATTTAACTGGCATTATTTAACTCAATATGCTAGTAAACTATTTAATCCACAATTAAAGAGGAAAATGTGAATCCGTAGCTTCATTATGTACAAAATGGTAATCCTTCACACTTACATCGACAGATTACACTTTACCTTAATGGCACCATCACTATTGGAATTGGACAAGGTCCAATGATGGCCTGACAGTCACATCCTCTTTATTCAGTATCTTAGTCGGCCTGGTTGACGCAGTTAGTATAGCGCTGGCCTTCTATGCCCGAGGTTGCGGGTTCGATCCCGGGCCAGGTCGATGGTATTTAAGTGTGCTTGAATGCGACAGGCTCATGTCAGTAGATTACCTGGCATGTAAAAGAACTCCTCCGGGACAAAATTGCGGCACATCCGGCGACGCTGATATAATCTCTGCAGTTACGAGCGTCCTTAAATAAAACATAACATTCTTAACATTCAGTATCTTTGGATTTATTTGTGTATTGCCAGATTAAAAACAAGGTGTTTGTTCGTATGTCTTCCTTTCAGGAATTGCGGTTTCGAAAACAAAAGCAGTTGAAATCATATTATACCCATATGGTGAGATGATTCGTAAAATTCGGGGAATAAACATCTTAAAGATGGGATATCTACCTTCTAACTAGAGGGATCATACAAATTTGTGAACACCTTTAAGTACTATTGGAAAATGTAATTAATTTTCTGATATATCACGCATTCCAATAGGATTTATTTTTATTTATAGATTTAATTAAATTTTACTTTCTATAACCGAATTTTTAATTCTTGTTTTTAAATCTACAACGGCAGAACAACTCGCGGTCATTCTTTGTGAAGGGATTACATACATACATACATACATACATACATACATACATACATACATACATACATACATACATACATACATACATACATACATACATACATACATACATACATACATACATACATACATACATACATACATACATACATACATACATACATACATACATACATACATACATACATACATACATACATACATACATACATACATACATACATACATACATACATACATACATACATACATACATACATACATACATACACACGCACGCACGCACACAATTATTACTGTGAAATTTGGTATGAAGTTAGATTAGTTGTAACTGTGATAATTAATGATAACAGTAGTAGTGATAATAATTATCGTTGTTTTACTATTTTATTATTAGTAGTATTCTTTTTGTTTTCTTTGAACATGCAAATTGTGCATAGTTATTATGGCACGAATTGCCGTACCTGCTCGTGCCAAAGACCTTGTTATATGAGTTTGTATAATAATGTGTCTCAATAAATGCACGTCTTTCATTCATTCATTCATTCATTCATTCATTCATTCATTCATTCATTCATTCATTCATTCATTCATTCATTCATTCATATTTTTCACAACGAATTTAGTCTGAGCTTTCCTTTCAGGCTTCCTGTTTTTTGTGCTACCCGCCATATTGAATTTTACAGTCTTATGGCCAGTAATTCTTCATTCTAGTTATATTTTTACTTCGTTTGTAACGATGCCTTACCAACTACGAGCTATTTATTTTGGAATTGTAATAGTGAGATGATATTTGGTGAGATGAGGCCGAGGATTCGCTGTAGATTACATGAAATTCGCCTTACGGTTGTGGAAAACCTCGGAAAACAACCAACTAGGTAATCAGCCCTAGCGGGAATTGAACCCACGCCCGAGTGCAACTCCGGATCAGCAGCGTGATCTGAGTTAAAATTTTTCAACCACTTTTGTCTTCTGTAACTAATTATATTCTCAAAGGAAACTATATCTTAAACGCTGTAAGATTGTTTGTATCGTTGATAGTTTGAATGCATAGCTGTTATTGATTATATTAAAACATGAAGCAGCTCTTACATTTTAATGTTATTATAATACTAGCTGCACCTGTTAGAAATAAATATAAAGTAATTACTTAATTGAAATAGGACGTTTGATCCAGGGAACATTCGTGTTTGATAGAAGAATAAATCGTTTAATATGTTACTTAATTTAAATTGTATTTATGAAATTAAAATGCGATCATTTTGATCCAGAGACCACTCATTTGGTGCAATGACAATTCCTTTAACATGTTTCTTAATTGTTATTACATGCAACCATAGTTTAATGAACATTGACGTATCTTTTAGTTTTAATGTGTATACTTTACATTACTTGCTAAGGTAATTCGGGGGAAGACACCACAACTAAGGTATTTCTTGGCTATACAACTCAAATCTGAAGTGATAAGCCAATACAAACAAATATATCGTATTTTTCAATTATAATTGGCTCTGTATAATGATTGGTTCCTTTGCAAGTGCGTATATTGTTAACAATTTTTCATGTTAAAAGAACTCGCGTCAGGGTGGCATCTTCCCCCATATATACGGGGAAGATGCCACTTGGTATGGGGTAAGATGCAACATCATAGTAAATGGCATACGTAAAATAAACATTGGAATATTTTATGTGTATTTTATTACAACTACAGATAAACATCTATGAATTTAATTATGAACTTGTTTCATGATTATTTTGCAAAAATTGATTAATTAGGACACAATTCTGAATGTGAGTACGAACCTGCACCACATTTCATACAGTGCAAATTATCACCACTTCAATCTTCGTGCAAGGATTTCTTGCATGCGGTGCACTGAATCCAGTCACACTTGGAACCTGTCTTAGCGTAAAAGTGTCCAGAACAAACAACAAAAATCATCTTCCTCATCATCGTGACTAATTTCGTCAACAGAAGAAGAAGAAGAAGAAGAAGAAGAAGAAGCAGAAAAAGAAGAAGAACTTACAAATCTCTTTTTCTTTCTTGGTTGGGAAGGTTTCTTTTTTTCTGGCCTTTTTCCGCATAATTTCTCTTCTCTGTGATATAGCTGAGATCTACGCTGTTTGTTTTTTACGCGCAAAGAATTTAGATTTCTTTACTTGGGAATAGGGCTGATTGTTTCCAGAATTGAAATCCCGTTATCCGTTCTGATGGAAGCAGCTATTGATGTAGGTCTACTGTCATATGCTCCGCTAGTGGAAGGACCTCGTGAACATTCAGTAATGTTTGAAGATTCCATTCGTCATTTGAGAGTTCTGTATGGAATGCCACACACCCTCGCTGCAGCCCATGACGATTTTTGTCCATACTTTAAATCTTCAGCAGCTCGAATTAAATTTTATTTTGACTAAGATGTCCAATCTGTTTTTATTTTGCAGTCTCAAGTCATCGTCTGCGTAAATATGAAATGTGAATTACATTTTTAATCATTGATACCTTTTGTAAAGTATCAGAGCACATGTAAAATAATATAATGTAAAATATTATCAAATAATAACCTTCCCAAAACATAATTTACGGGTTAAATAATGTATTTCTTAACCATGTTGCGTCTTCCCCCAGTTACAGGGGGAAGACGCCACTCACACTTACTTGCCTACTGCCGCAAGGTTGTTGCCGTAGCTGCATGTCTAGTGTGCGTAACAAATTGCACAACTCACGTATGTAGCACATATCCCATTTAAAATATAGCATCAGTCTATGAACCTTAAATATAAGCAACGAAATATTATAAAGTGTGTACTCACCAGACTATATTCTCACAAGATCCAAAATAACGGCGATGAAAGACGATAAAGTAAGACATACGCACAAGCTATGTGTCCACCCCGTCAACACTCTTCAAACTAGAGGATCCGTGCTGTCAATTGCTGACACATAAAAGAACTGCAAAGAAAGTTGCGTCTTCCCCCAACTGGCATCTTCCCCCGGATTACCTTATATGTTTCCATTGAATTATAGTAATAACTTAATTTTAACCCTTGTTTTCTACGTCTTCAGTAAATGGCGCTTGGCCCACTATGGTTCTGAATCCTTCAAATAACTTAAATAGCGATACAGCATATATAGTGATATGTAATTATATTTCTTTCTTTCGAAAATGTAAGAATTCAGGATCTCGTATGTACCATTGCCATGGAATGAATAAATGTGTTTTTTCTTCCTACTCAACAATTTTATATTTTGTACATAGGAGTTACTGCAGGAACAACATCTGAGGCGGCGGTGAAAATGTATTGTATTGTTATTTTAAAAGTCTTGTATATCCTTAAATATCAGTCCTATCAAAATTTTTCATAGAATAAAACTTAGCGGAAATCATTTTTAAAGAAACCTTTGTTATATAACATTTTTCATAAAAAGCAATAATAAGCGAGATATTTCGATTTTATTTAATTGAGGCTCCTTTAAATAAAGTATTTTGAATGCCATATAGCCTAAAATCTAAGTTACAACGAACTTAATTTATATTTCAATTTTCATCTAAATCCGTTCAGCCATTATCGGGTGAAAAGGTAACAAATATCAAGACAGATAGACAGACAGACATACATACAAACAAAAATGTCAAAAAAGCGATTTTCGGTTTCAGAATGGTTAATTGTACATGTTAACACTAATTATTTTTGGAAAATCGAAAATTACCAGAAAATTTTTGGCTTCAGATTTATTATTAATATAGATTTTTATCGTTAAAAATATTGGTATATTGTACTACAATAACTTGCCTTCTATTGAGATCGTAAAAAATTGTATTTTCTGTGTCGAATAGTATCTTCCATTTTCATATTGACTATCAGTAGGTACTTACTTAAATCTTCATTTATCCCGTCCACTTACCTAATTAAAGAAATAATGAAAATGTAGAGCGTATAAGGTCAACAGTAACAAAACAGTACAAATGGTAGAGGACTGTAAGAGAAGTGTTTTGAGTTCTGTATTCTGTGGTCGAAGATGCTTTCTGAAGACTTTATGAAATCTTGCAAGACCGAGGTGAAGTGTATCGTGACAAATGTGAGAAACGTGTCTGTAAAGTGCTCAATTATTTAAAAAGTTTCTAACACTTCCTTGACATTTTAGACATTTGAGATAAATATTACATACATGTTTTCACTGAATAATTTCTTACGACTCGCAGAAACTCCTCCAAGTTGGGACCTCGAACTCTGCAAGTCTTCGGTTACATAAATAATTTCCACACTCAGTTTTAATATTTCTGGGATTTGTTATGAGCCACAGGAAGTTAGCTTCTAACAAACAACAACTTCTACTGGACTTCCGTGAATTAGTTACTATATTTTCTTTTTCCGCACGTTTCATTAGAGACAGGTTATCGTATTTAGTACTTAAGGGTAAATGGTGCGATCTCATAGTTATAAATGCACATACCCTTAGAGAAGGGAAAGACGACTATTTAAAGGATAGGTTCTATTTGGAACACACTTTTGTTCAGCTGTCTCAGGGGAAGATAGCTATAGTACGTCCGCTCAAATGAGAGCCACTTGCACCTACCTTGAGCGGGAGGCGTCAGGTGTTTCAGTCTTGAAGCACGCGGCTGGTTGCTGGTACGCCAGCGCTGTTGACAGATCTAAGTCGATGCTCCGAGAACAAGTTCATATAGTATTCGGTGTCATCATTATGGATAATGCTCCATGCCATTCCCGTATTGTGAATCACATATCTACCAATAGACCAACAATACATGTCATTAAATCGTGAAAATAACATCCATTTGCCCACGCCAGTCCTAATAACAAAGTTACGTCTGCTAAAAGAGATAAAACGTAGCTATTACAGAAAAAAGATGTATGTAATTGACGAACTATCATCGAAATACGGCCATGTTGTACTACGACTGCTCCAATAACATTGTTGTCCCAATGCCATAGAATTCGTTTGGTCGGAACTGAAGAGAAATGTCCGGTCAGAAAATGGATTGGGAAACAAATTTGTTCAAGAAGTACGCGATTTAATAGTAAATGATGGATGACATTAATAATAAAAAACATTGGGTGAAATATATCGAACATGTAAAGACAAAAGAAAGTAATTATCGCTTCTTAGAGGCTAGCTTGGAATCTTGTGTAATTGATTTAAATAGTAACTCAACGGACTCCGAATAGGAGGTGTTCGTGTTTTATTGCTGTATTTACAAGACGCACACGAAGGTTCACTTCAGTCTTCAGAAGGGAGAGATTGCAACGCAGCGTTGTTTACATGGAACCTGCTCGGAGTCGCGTGCCTACTTGCTCCCTGCGGTAAGTGTGTCCAATCGCACGTTCAAAGTGGCTCTCATTTGAGCGGACGTACTATATATGCTCTGTCCTGTTGTAGTACCTTGCACTTCTCACTGTACGCTTTATCCCAGATCACATATATAATAGACTGTTCATCCTTATGTTAAAAACTGTAGAACTTTCAAGAGAACAACCACCAGGATCGCTACCCGGGACGTAAACGAACACGAGATGACAGTACAGTCGCTGATACAATTCAAATGGAAGCTATGACGTGATTCCTTATGTAACAACTAGATGGCAGCATAGTAAACGTGACAAAAGTTGTTACCGTCAAAGCCTATAAGTTCGAGCTATCTGGATATATATGATCTAAGGCTTTATGAACGAGTTAAGAGCATTGAAGGGGTAGTGGTTGAGGGAGAGATGACAATATCATGAAGCAATGTAGGGGCGGTGATTGGAGGGCTAAGGACAATGTCATGCATGGATCTAAAGAAACAGGAATGTAATAACTGAGAATACGACTTGCACTAGTGTTGTCCAGGATATTAAAATTATAACTCGAACTGTAAAACATGCACTCAAATTAATCCAGACAGAGTACAAGTAAAACAAATTGTAAAGGAACTGTTTGAAGTTGTGCAGCGGATAACTAATAATTTGTATTAAATTTTAATAATGTTATTTTAAAAATTGAACTTAACCCTTTTATTGAGATAAATGTAAGCATATATATATATATATATATATATATATATATATATATATATATATATATATATATACTGGGTATGCAGTACATGATATTATTCACAAAAATACTGAAACAAATTTTTCTTTGCAAAATTAAAATAAACATTGCTTTCTTGTTCCAGGAAAGTGTGACCATTAAACATTAGTAGTACACCAGATGAACTTTATTACGATAATTTTCTGCATTTGTTTATTCTCATTATTGTCTTTGAAGGTAAGCTTACACATTCAAAATCTTCTACAAGATTTGAACGTTTTTCCTCTGCAGCCATCACAATAACAGCTTTAGCAAAATTTCTATCAGTAAATGACCTTAGATTTTTCGCTATACAAGAGTAATTTTGAAGCTAAACGGAACAAATTATTTGCTAATTTGATGATCAGCAGTCTCCTTTATATGTTTTATCATCTCATCTCGTTCATCTCCCTGATATTTGTCATAGTCACTTGTGTGGTATGAATAATAGTGCCATTGTAGGTTAAACTTTTTAACACAGTGCATTTCCTTGCCACGAACTAAACATTGTTGCCTCTTCTCCATACGACACAAAAAGGAAAAAGTTCTCCCATACTGACAAGAAACTATGCAATGAGTAGTTAGAAGCCATCACAAAGATATGTGTACTTTCGAAGCTAAACGCGACTAAACACTCGCAATGCCTTTACACTGAATTCCCCATACCGTACCGCAACCAGCTATACGTGCACTCAGAAGACGTCACTAGTTGTAAGAGCTTCGCAATTGCTGCATATACGTCATAAGTAGATGGAGTTGTCTAGGCCTGAGCTATCTAGATATCACATGAAAATTTTATTGGGAGATTTCAATGCTGAAGTAGGACGGGAGGATAGTTTGAAACTCACTATTGGAAAATAGAGTCTTAACGTAAATAGTAATAATAATGAAGTTACGTTAGTAAACTTTGTCACATCAAAAATTTAATTATGAAAATACTACATTCCCAGTAGAGTGGAACAACGATCGAGAAAGAAGAGTAACAGCGCCCGCAAAGCCGGAAACCCGCACGATAGTATTGCCTACGTCGTTGACTGCTTGTGCGTGAATCACGCGAAATTTCAAAACTTCGAGAGTGGTCAACACTCGAACGTCAAGCAGCCTTGAATCGCCACAATTGTTTACACCGACTGAACTTTTATCTATTATGGCAACTGTTATTATATGTATAAACCATCAAATAGCCTATTTGAAACATAATCTCTGCCTTTCAGTGCATAGTAATCCGTTCCCTAATCTTTATTTAATTACTAGGTCCTTATTAAAAGGCTGCAATTTTTTTTCATATGTTTGAGATCAAGTGTACAATCTCAAGTAAAAAAATATAAACGCGATATTTAACGTTATGTTTTATGTTTCTTAGAAATGCAAATTTATTTGACAATTTTTCTATTTATATAATCATAGGTAATATCTTGTAATAGAGCCAGAACATTTGATAACTTATGATACAGTTTTATGTCCTTTTGTATCAATTAAACATCTCTAATGTTCTTTATTTCAATGATGTATGTTATACAAAGTTACGAAATCTTTCCACGCTGACCAAATACTACTGTATTTCTAAAATGATGAGTAAGACTCGAAGCGCACGAGAGTTACGAGACGAGACTCGAAAGACAAATGCAATGAACACGGCGAGCGAAAGCGGCAGTTAGATTTCTTGATCTCTAATTCCCACATAAGGATATAGAGAAAACTGAGAATCAATTGAATTGCAATAAACTATCACCAAATAACAAGATATTTATTTAAAATGTAGTCCTATCATTCAAATATTATATTGATCCTAATTTGAATTACGTATTCTAAATATCTCTTTGAATTCATACGTATTTTAATTTCTTAATAATTGATATATATTTCAAAATCGTGTTATACATTTTTAATCCATAATGAAGCTCGCATTTTTTCCAGCATTTGTGATGCATTTTGTCTCTTCTTGTAACTTTATATTTTATTTTATATTTTATAGAAGAAAGTTAATAATATACACTAAACAGAAATGTTACAATTACATTTCGTTTTCGACAATCGCAATGACTACACATTGTTCCAAATGTCCCAACTTCAGTACTAGTAAGTACGAAACCTTCAACGTCAACCATAGCTAGACAAAGAGCGCAGTGAATAGAAGATGGAGAAAGAAAGTCCTAGCCTGTTCCCCCAACCCCACCAGATACTCTTTATTCAGTTAACCTGTATCGCCCCGATTGGGACCTCAATTTCGAAGTCTAGTGATGAGTAGTTAGCAGGTTATTTTACGACGCTTTATCAGCATCTAAGGTTATTTAGCATCTGAATGAGATGAAGGTGATAATGCCGGTGAAATGAGTCCGGGGTCAAACACAGAAAGTTACCCAGCATTTGCTCGTATTGAGTTGAGGGAAAACCCCGGAAAAAACCTCAACCAGGTAACTTGCCCCGACCGGAAATCGAACCCGGGCCACCTGGTTTCGCGGCCAGACGCGCTGACCGTTACTCCAAAGGTGTGGACTCTAGTGATAAGTCAACTAGTGTTAAGTCAACTATTGTAAAACATATCTTATTTCTGTATTTCGCATGTCGAGATTCAATTTATATAATTATGATCAACCAAACTTTGGATAAAATATTTCTTTAATTCTTTATTCTTGTACTTTCAGCTGTTGGATGTCTACTTCCTAATGTCACTGTGCTTCTTTGTCTGGATCTCATAATGTGAGTAAAATCAAATATATGGATATAATAATCTCTATGCATTCGAGAATTTCGTTATATTCAAGGATTATGCGATAGTTTATGGCAGAAATTAATTAAAAACACATACTTTATAAAATGAAAGGATGTAAATTACGACTTCTTCTATCTTCTTCTTATTCTTCTTTTTCTTTCAAGCATTAGGTCCAATGAATTTTAGTGGATCCATTTCTAGTTTTGTTGCCCTCTTTTAATAGGGCGACCTAAAACTCCGTATTCCTGAGAGGATATAATTTTTAGTATTTAACGGAGAAATACAATATTTTCTATTTGTGTAATATACAGCAACCAGTTATTTATATTTATTTTTTTCTGTTTCTTATTTATTTTTATTTATTTATTTTTATTATTATTATTATTATTATTATTATTATTATTGATGTAGATTCATTTTCCGGGCTGAGAGGTCGTGATCTAATGGTTGGTTTTATACCAGACGTTTCGTCTGCAACTGCGGCAGACATCTTCAGTGGAGTGGTATCCGAGGTCGCAAGACTCTTCTCGGCGTACCTGTGGCAACTGATCCTGTGGCTCGAAAATCGAAAATCGAAAGAGAATTGGGAGGACAAATTTAAAAGGTACGAAAAACGCGTCCTTGCAAGGGGTTTAGGGCTGTACAAAACTAAATATGTGAACTCCAAGCCTGTTGGCCACTAGTCTCTCTCCGGGTTACGCTGCTCCACTGAAGGAACTCTAGAAAATTTTGAAGGGGAAGCCGAAATTGGACGTAACCTCTTAGGTACCACATACGCGAGGGGGACTGAGTTTTGATCAAGTGATCACGGAACGGGGCGAGGAAGAGCTGGCTGGTGTTTGCCGTTAGGATGGCAAGACGCCGTCATCTGTTGTTCGATGACAAAGCATGTGAAGGCCGTCGGAAGAAGCGCCGTGAAATCTGAATGTGCAATTTGAGAGGTCCCTGTCCTTTCAAATTGCGACTTATTGAGTGACCTCGTATATTTAATAGACAATTTATAGGTTCTGAACTAGGGCATACATCGTTTATAATAAGGGTGGAATATATATGGGGAAGGGCATATATGTCCGTGGCCCATTTCTTATAGGGCTTATCCCGACATTTGCCTTACGCCTGAGGAAAACCACGGAATACCTTAGGCGAGATGAGTTGTCTCATGTATAAGAGACTAGCCAATTTGGCTATTATGTAGGAGGTGATTGTTGTACTGAGCCTTGTTCAATCGTCTCCATTTTTAGACAAGCCATTTGGCTATATGATGGCTCAATTACGAAGAGGGGGGAGAGATGTAATTAGTTAATTAATTTAAAGTAATTAGGGAGATTAATGGGGATATGAATGCAGGTCCGTGGCCAATTTCTTTTAGGGCTCATCCCGACATTTGTCTTAGCGCCTTAGGAAAACCACGGAAAAACCTTAGGCAGGATGAGTTGTCTCAATATCAGAGACTAGCCAGTTGGCTCTTAGGTTGAATGACTCTATGAATCGATGGATATATACTAGCCAATTGGCTCTATGATAGTTCCATCGATCAACAAAAGTAGGTATTGTTAGGGAGGGATTTTGTTTAGCCCAGTTAAGAGAAGGTCATTTTAAAGCGGTTGCACTATCCAATGAGTCTCATGGAGTTGAGTCGTGGCTACCAAAACCTGGGAGTAACGCCAGCCTCCCTGTCCTCCTGTCTCAATAGTATAGCTAATTGACCTGTCTGGTGTCTACGCCGTAACCTAGGATCATACTGGCCGAGGCCTGATATGAGCGGGTTGGGGTTATCGCGAGCTTCCGCATACAAGTTCCTAGCCAGTCGAGCAATGAACTCGTCTATGGTTGGCAACTCTAGTTCATCATGGAACTTTCTTCTCGAGGCGACTCGGGGGAGATGGGTAATGAGTCGAATCACCTGGTTTTGGACAACTTGGAGTTTACGGAGATGGGACACTGCCGCAAACCCCCATGCGGGTGCGGCATAGGTAATGACAGAGTCCTGTGGCTGCTGAGTGAATGAGTGGGGGGAAATGGGAGGAGAAACTTTAAAGGTACGTGAAAACACGTCCTTTTTTGCAAGGGGGGAGTTGGGGCTGTGAAATAGTGAATATGTGAGCTCCAAGCCTCTTGGCCACTTGTCTCACTTCGGGTTTCGCCGCCCCAGTGAAGGAGCGCTAGAAATTTCCAGTGGGTAAGCCGAAAATGAACGTAACTGATTAGCTACAACATACGGGGGGGAGGAGGGGCAGAAGTACAGCGACCTGATCCGGAGGAGAGACGCGATGGAGAAGTCTAGGCACGAAAAGGTAATAGCCAGTTTTGCTGTTTGAATGTTCGAACGCGTAGGGATTAATCTTACAATAGCCAATTGGCTCTTTGATGATTGTTCTCAGATCAGGAGACCAGCCAATTGGCTCCTTGATGACTAGAAAAATCGAAGGAGAATTGGGAGGAAAATTGAAAAGGTACGCAAAACGCGTCCTTGCAAGGGGTTGGGGGCTGTACAAAACTAATATGTGAGCTCCAAGCCTGTTGGCCACTGGTCTCACTCCGGATTACGCTGCTCCTCTGAAGGAGCTCTAGAAAATTTTAAAGGGGAAGCCGAAATTGGACGTAAACTCTTAGGTACCACATACGCGAGGGGGGCTGAGATTGATCAAGTGATCACGGAACGGGGCGAGGAGGAGTTGGCTGGTGTTTGCCGTTAGGATGGCAAGACGCCGTCATCTGTTGTTCGATGACAAAGCATGTGAAGGCCGTCGGAAGAAGCGCCGTGAAATCTAATCTGCAATTTGAGAGGTCCCTGTCCTTTCAATTTGCGACTTATTGAGTGACCTCGTATATTTAATAGACTATTTATAGGTTCTGAACTAGGGCATACATCGTTTATAATAAGGGTGGAATATATATGGGGAAAGGCATATAGGTCCGTGGCCCATTTCTTATAGGGCTCATCCCGACATTTGTCTTACGCCTGACGAAAACCACGGAATACCTTAGGCAGGATGAGTTGTCTCATATAAGAGACTAGCCAATTTGGCTATTATGTAGGAGGTGATTGTTGTCATGAGCCTTGTTGAATCGTCTCAATTTTGAGACCAGTCATTTGGCTATATGATGGCTCAATTACGAAGAGGGGGGAGAGATGTAATTAGTTAATTAATTTAAAGAAATTAGGGAGATTAATGGGGAAATGAATGCAGGTCCGTGGCCCATTTCTTTTAGGGCTCATCCCGACATTTGTCTTAGCGCCTTATGACAACCACGGAAAACACTTAGGCAGGATGAGTTGTCTCAATATCAGAGACTAGCCAGTTTGCTCTTAGGTTGAATGACTCTATGAATCGATGGATATATACTAGCCAATTGGCTCTATGATAGTTCCATCGAGCCACCGGCGTGGCTCAGTCGGTTAAGGCGCTTGCCTGCCGGTCTGAAGTTGCGTTCGGGCGCGGGTTCGATCCCCGCTTGGGCTGATTACCTGGTTGGGTTTTTTCCGAGGTTTTCCCCAACTGTAATGTGAATGCAAGGTAATCTATGGCGAATCCTCGGCCTCATCTCGCCAAATATCATATCGCTATCACCAAACTCATCGACGCTAAATAACCTAGTAGTTGATACAGCGTCGTTAAATAACCCACTAAAATAAAAAAAAAATAGTTCCATCGATCAACAAAAGTAGATATTGTTAGGGAGGGATTTTGTTTAGCCCAGTTAAGACAAGGTCATTTTAAAGCGGTTGCACTATCCAAGGAGTCTCATGGAGTTGAGTCGTGGCTACCAAAACCTGGGAGTAACGCCAGCCTCCCTGTCCTCCTGTCTCAATAGTATAGCTAATTGACCTGTCTGGTGTCTACGCCGTAACCTAGGATCATACTGGCCGAGGCCAGATATGAGCGGGTTGGGGTTAGCACGAGCTTCCGCATACAGGTTCCTAGCCAGTCGAGCAATGAACTCGTCTATGGTTGGCAACTCTAGTTCATCATGGAACTTTCTTCTCGAGGCGACTCGGGGGAGATGGGTAATGAGTCGAATCACCTGGTTTTGGACAACTTGGAGTTTACGGAGATGGGACACTGCCGCAAACCCCCATGCGGGTGCGGCATAGGTAATGACAGAGCGAATGAGGGCCTTATACATGGTAAGTCCTATCCTCAGGTTGTCAGGAGTTAAGGCCGCCAGAATGGGATAGTGTCTAACTCTCAGCCCGTTGGCCTTACGAAGAAGGGATTGGATGTGATCTCGGAAGTTGAGATGAGAGTCCATAATGATCCCTAAATATTGAATTTGGTTCATCCACGGCATTTCTCGTCCGAAAAGTGTGGGTGGTGGTGGTATGTCTTCGAGCCTCGCTCTTAGTGAAAAGAGTATGGCCTGACATTTCTATACATTGATCTTGATTCTCCAGTCGTGGAACCACGGCTGGAGGTGACCTAAGATCGACTGCAATCTACGGGACGCTAGTCTATAGGTTTTGCCTATCGCCAAGAGGGCAGTGTCGTCTGCATAGATATACAGATAACTACTTCTGCCGTGGATATAGCGGAACGGGAGGTCATTAATGAATATATTGAAAAGTATGGGCCCGTTAATGGAATCCTGTGGGACTCCTGCGTGAATTTCACGGGGGGGGGGGGGGTGGAGAAACTAGTGCCTACACGGGTTTTGAATGTACGGCCTCGGAGGTAGTTAGAAATGAGGCGTATCATTCCATCTGGAACTCCCATGCCCAGTAACTTAACGAGGAGTCCCTCAAGCCAAACCTTGTCGAATGCTCGCTCAATGTCCAGGTAAGCTGCAGCTACTACACGCTTCGTGCTCATAGCCCAGGTAATGTCCTCCGTCATGCGGAGTGCCTGGAGTGTAGTGGAACGACCAGGGTGAAAAACGAACTGCTCGTTCCTTATTTGGGGCAACACTACTTCAGTGAGGCGTCTATGTATGACCCGCTCCGCCAGATTGCTGAGACAACTGAGGAGACTAATAGGCCTATAGTTTCTTGGATTCGTCTTATCCTTTCCGGGCTTTGGAAAGAGAACTACGTGAGCCTCTTTCCAGGGAATGGGATAGTGACCGGAAGCCAAGATGTTATTAATTATCTCTGCTATGCGCTTCATAGCTGACTTTGCGAGATGCTGCAATATAATTCCTTGGATACCGTCGGCTCCTGCGGCCTTATGAGGGCCGAGGCGACGAATGAAATGGGCGACCTCGTGGGTGTTCGTAGGTCGTATCCCATTTTCCGGCTTCCTGGTAAGGAGGTCTCGAACCGATTACTCAACAGCTCTGATATGGGGCAAGTTTAAATTTTGTTCCACGGGTTGAAAAGTGGTCTCTAAAACGTCTGCCAGTGCGGTAGCCTTCTCCTCAGGAGTAAAGGCCGTGACATCTGGACCGACTACTAATGGGTGAATAGATTGAGACGGATTGGACAGAGCTCGAGATACACGCCAGACATCTGACATGTTTCTGCTGTCCATCGTCTCAACCTTGGATTTCCAAGCATCCACGACCGTTTCGTGAACCGCCTCACTGATCCGCCTGCGCAAGCGGTTCATTTCTATTCTGTGTTGATCTAACCTAGTACGATTCCACAATGTTCTTGCTGTATTGCGGGCGATATTTAGGTCTCTAATATAGGCTGGGAGCTGCATCCGTCCCGGTTGTGAAGACCGTTTCGGTATTGCAGCAACCATTGCCTTCTTTATGCACTCCGTCAGGTCGCTAACTGACCTATCTATCCCTGCCGGAGTGACTTCAGGGGGGAGTGGTGGAAGCGTAGCGGCTACCTGGTCTTGGAAGAACACCCAGTCTGCCGCCTTGTAGTTGAATTTCTCAGCGGTTGGGGAGAGTTCAACTGGGTGCATGATCTCCATTATCACCGGTAGGTGGTTGGACGGAAGATCATCCAGGGTTGTTAGTCTCGCTCTAGTTGTGAGACCTTTCACCAGAGCGATGTCTAATATATCAGGCAGTTGATTTGCAGCAGCCGGTACGTGTGTGGGTTCCCTAGGGGCCATCACGACGTATCCGTTTCCTGTAGAATTAAGAAAAAGCCTATCGCCCTGCCGATTGGGGCGTTGACAGTTCCAGCTAGCGTGCTTCGCATTGAGGTCGCCGGCGACTACGAATCTATCGGATAGACTTGTCACTATATCTAAATCGCGTTCATTTAGTGGGCCCGGAGGACTGTAGGCAGCCATAAGCAGAAAGGGGAGTCTGCCTATGTAGGCTCTAATAGCCACTGCCTCTAATGCCGCTAGCTGGGGAAGGAGATACTCACAGTGCGCGATCGAAGAACGAACAAACACCGCTACACCTCCGCCTCTTCTACCCGCTCTATCTTGTCTATAGACTTTGAACCCCGCGCATCTTAAATTTACTTGGGGTGTCAGGAACGTTTCTGTTATAAATGCTACGTCTATATTATTAGCGTCTAGGAAGGCCCTGAACTCATGTCTATCATGTCTAAGGCCCCTGGCGTTCCATATACACATCCTAGCAACTCCGTCACTTCGTCTGGCCATTGAGAGAAACGAGGGATTTTAGGAGCTTAAATATCTCAATGAGGGCAGACATAGGATTCTCCATAAGGAGAACTATCACTCTAGTTAATCCGTCTAGGATTGGGGCGAGCGGGAGGTTAGAGTTTGCTAATTGCAACGCCTCGGCAAAGTGCTGGACTTGGTTCAAAGTAGCGCCTTGACCGGTCGGGCCTTTGGAGGTGCTTGCAATAGCTTCCTGCTGAGCCGGTGGGACAAGGGCGGAGATGGGCTCTACCGTGGTAGCCTTGGTGGCTTTTCTGCTGCCCCTGTTGCGCTTAGGGCGCTGAGAAAGGGGTCCTACTTTATTGGCAGCAGTTTGGGGGGCTGTCGCTGCCACGGTGGACCACAGAGGCGCGGGAAAGGGCACATCCAGAAGCGAAGGGATGTCCGCCTGCTGCTGCTGCTGTTGGCGGACCGGCCCGAGTTCCGTGCGTCGCTCCGCACGAGGCCCCTGCACAGGGGCGCGAGCCTGTGGCTGCGGCTGCTGTTCTCGGAACAGCTGCTGCTGCCTCGCAGCTCGCTCCACCCGCTGCTGCCGCAGCCACTCGTATTGGAGCGTCCGCTGTTCCTCGAGCTCTGCCCTCCTCCGTCGGGCAGCCCTGCTCGTTCCTTCCGTGGCATCTCTAACCTGTAGTGCTACGGGACAACCTCCGTAATTGGCGGTGTGAGCGCCACTACAGAGTGCGCATGTAGCGGGGACATCGTGCGGCTTGCGACAATCTTTAGTCCTAGGGGGCGGGCGCAAGCTCGACACATAGGCTGCGCTTTGCAGCTAGCCTGCGTGTGGTAGTACCACTGGCAGCTGCTGCACTGAGGCGGGCGCTTGCTGGGGACGTAGTCCTCAAGTGTAACCCTCATCAGGTAGCACTGCCGCAAGGCTTTCATCCTATCCCGGGTTTCGGGGGAATTCTCCACATCGACAATGACCATTGGGAGTTTGGCCTTTGTCCTTCATGAGTGCATCCTCGTCACTCGCCGGACGATTATGCTTTGGAATTCCAGGTCGCCCTGGATGTCCTCCTCATCTGTGTGAATATCTATTCCTCTTAGAACGAATCGCAGAGGCTTGTCGTTCTTGGGGCGCAGCAAGTTGTACGCTACTCCCCGTTCGGTCAGGAACCTGCAAAGATTTGCGTAGTCCCTTTCGCAAACAGTTTTCACGGCCGTCCCGCCGCGCGCCCTGTACGAGCATAAGCCCAACGGTTCGTATTCGGCCTTGAACTCTAAGTTCAGTCGGCCCAGCGAGTCAGTGAAGGCTGGCGTAATAATAACGGGTGGAATATCACCACGTCGCCTAGTGAGAGCAGTCTCAACATCATCTTCCTCGTCCTCACTCTCCGACACGTGAGTACGAGCTGGGGAAAGGTGGCGGGGAACAGCCTGATCTACCTCAGGGGCAGCAGCCGTCTCCTGTGGGGCCTCAGGTTCGGCGGGGGGTGCTGCCTCCTCGGTCACGACTTCAAGAGTCGCCGCCTCTAATTGCTCCAAGGTAGAGAGAGCCGATCTCTTTTCCTTCGTGAGCTCACTAGCGGTAGAAATGCCGCCTTGCTCAGTCTTAGCTGAGCCCTTCTTCTTCTTTTTGGCCTTAATGACCTGAAGTGCGCCGGACCCAGAAGGAATCGGCGGCACTTCATCAGCTAAGACTGTAACACCACGGCTATTCAGTCCGCTAGGACCGGGCAAGTCAATACGTGTCACATCTGTGACCTTGGGAGCTACTTTGGGAGGGGTGGGCTTTCGTGGGAGTCCTGAAGGGACTGGGATGGTGGTAGGGGGACGAAGCTCAAGGATCTCCGCAACGGGGACCGGGACAGGCGACGTCCGTATAGGACCAGCCGATCGCAGGTTCCGACGCCTGGGCGGAGGAGTAATCTGCGCGGGACGCGGCACGCGCAAGTAGGAGGTGGTGGGCCCTGTCTCGCTAGTGCAAACTAGCAACCGCTTTACGCCACCTGCAGTAGGTTATCTCGTGGCCTTGTTGCTCTTAACTGGAGCCATTCGAATTAGACATTCGATCCTGTCAGGGGGGGAAACCTAAGTGGTACTCTGTCCGCAGTGCAAGAACCTGCTAGGCCCCTTTCCCACTAAGGGTGGAAGCCCAGCAGTTACGCCCGACCGGTCGCCGAAGCCTAGCCCGGTTAGCCGATCGCAACACGCGTTGCGGAGCCCGCCGGGGACTGTCGGTTTGGTTCGCTAATTTCGTTGGCCCTGATAAGGGCCGGACGAAAATTTGCGTAGCCCTCAGAAGGGCCGGCTGATAGTAGAAGAGTGGAGGGCGGAAAGAAAATTAGCCCGAAGGCCCTGCCTTTGGGCAGTCACTCCGGCACGAAGGCACAGAGTCTCTCCCTAGCAGGAAGCCTGCCTAGGGGCCGAGGACGGCTAGGGGTCTCCTCGAGAGAGGACCCAATCCCCGACCGGGATCCGCCTGGCCTAGGGAAGTTAGTGCGCACAGCCCTCAGTAGGCTGCGCGGCTTTCTTCGCGCTGAGCGCCGGTGCGGCAATGGAACCAATAGGCTGCTCTTTAAGAAGTGCCGATTATGTAGGTGTCCGCCGCCTGGCCGACAGAAGTACGATGCTCGGCGCCTCAAGCCTCCCTGGCCGAGAAAATGTGGCTCGAAAAAATCGAAAAATCGAAGGAGAAATGGGAGGAAGATTTAAAAGGTACGCAAAACGCGTCCTTGCAAGGGGTTGGGGGCTGTACAAAACTAAATATGTGAGCTCCAAGCCTGTTGGCTACTAGTCTCACTCCGGGTCACGCTGCTCCCCTGAAGGAGCTCTAGAAAATTTTGAAGGGGAAGCCGAAAATGGACGTTACCTCTTAGGTACCACATACGCGAGGGGGGCTGAGATTGATCAAGTGATCACGGAACGGGGCGAGGAGGATTTGGCTGGTGTTTGCCGTTAGGATGGCAAGACGCCGTCATCTGTTGTTCGATGACAAAGCATGTGAAGGCCGTCGGAAGAAGCGCCGTGAAATCTAATCTGCAATTTGAGAGGTCCCTGTCCTTTCAATTTGCGACTTATTGAGTGACCTCGTATATTTAATAGACTATTAATATTATCTGAACTAGGGCATACATCATTTATAATAAAGGTGGAATATATATGGGGAAGGGCATAGGTCCGTGGCCCATTTCTTATAGGGCTCATCCCGACATTTGTCTTACGCCTGAGGAAAACCACGGAATACCTTAGGCAGGATGAGTTGTCTCATATAAGAGACTAGCCAATTTGGCTATTATGTAGGAGGTGATTGTTGTCATGAGCCTTGTTGATCGTCTCAATGTTGTGACCAGCCATTTGGCTATATGATGGCTCAATTACGAAGAGGGGGAGAGATGTAATTAGTTAATTATTTTAAGTAATTAGGAAGATTAATGGGGATATGAGTGCAGGTCCGTAGCCCATTTCTTTTAGGGCCTACCCCGACATTTGCCTTAGCGCCTTAGGAAAACCACGGGAAAACCTTAGGCTGGATGAGTTGTCTCAATATCAGAGACTAGCCAGTTGGCTCTTAGGTTGAATGACTCTATGAATCGATGGATATATACTAGCCAATTGGCTCTATGATAGTTCCATCGATCAACAAATGTAGATAATGTTAGGGAGGGATTTTGTTTAGCCCAGTTAAGACAATGTCATTTTACAGCGGTTGCACTATCCAATGAGTCTCATGCAGTTGAGTCGTGGCTACCAAAACCTGGGAGTAACGCCAGCCTCCCTGTCCTCCTGTCTCAATAGTATAGCTAATGGACCTGTCTGGTGTCTACGCCGTAACCTAGGATCATACTGGCCGAGGCCAGATATGAGCGGGTTGGGGTTAGCACGAGCTTCCGCATACAGGTTCCTAGCCAGTCGAGCAATGAACTCGTCTATGGTTGGCAACTCTAGTTCATCATGGAACTCTCTTCTCGAGGCGACTCGGGGGAGATGGGTAATGAGTCGAATCACCTGGTTTTGGACAACTTGGAGTTTACGGAGATGGGACACTGCCGCAAACCCCCATGCGGGTGCGGCATAGGTAATGACAGAGCGAATGAGGGCCTTATACATGGTAAGTCCTACCCTCAGGTTGTCAGGAGTTAAGGCCGCCAGAATGGGATAGTGTCTAACTCTCAGCCCGTTGGCCTTACGAAGAAGGGATTGGATGTGATCTCGGAAGTTGAGATGAGAGTCCATAATGATCCCTAAATATTGAATTTGGTTCATCCACGGCATTTCTCGTCCGAAAAGTGTGGGTGGTGGTGGTATGTCTTCGAGCCTCGCTCTTAGTGAAAAGAGTATGGCCTGACATTTCTCTACATTGACCTTGATTCTCCAGTCGTGGAACCACGGCTGGAGGTGATCTAAGATCGACTGCAATCTACGGGACGCTAATCTATAGGTTTTGCCCATCGCCAAGAGGGCAGTGTCGTCTGCATAGATATACAGATGACTACTTCTGCCGTGGATATAGCGAAACGGAAAATGTGCTAAACTAACTAAGTTGGTATTAGCCCCTTTAGGGGCTGCCCGCTTTAGGGACTTAAGTGCCCTCTTCGGGTTGCGATATTATTTATTCTTAGATATTGTCACAACGAGCCGCACAGCTGGTGGGTTCGGGAGGCTTGGTTTGGAGGAGTGTGTTGTTGTTCTTCTTTTTCCTCTTCTTCTTCTTCTTCAGTGGAGGACTCTGCCGGGTCCGACGTCCAGCGCCGCCATCACCTCCGCTGTCGGTTGGTTGTGTCAATTTGTGTGTTCGTGAGTCTAATTTGTGTCATCGTCTTGTCGACTAACTTTGTTATATCCGCTTTGTTAGGGCCTAATGGGATTTGGTTGTCGGGGTTGGTGTCTGTGTTGGACGTATAGCTGGTATAGGTTTGAAATTGTGATTGTCGGGTTTACCGGTGGTGGTGGTACGAAGAAATGTTGGGAGTAAGGTCTGTGGATGGCTTTATGGACATATTGGATATTTTTGCGGCGTATGTATTCTGTTAGTGGGATGATTTTTGTCAATCTGTAGGTAGCTGCGTTGGACGTGTTGCGGGGGAGGAGATAGGCTCTGCGGATTAGTCTCCTTTCCGTGGCACCTAAGCCGCTGAGGCTAGAGGCAGGTAATCGGGTGTAAAGTTGTGAGGCGTATAGGATGGCTGGTCTGATAAAGGATTTATATATGATGATGTTGGTTTTCGGGAGGCAGCTGGCTCGTTCGCGTGGGCGCCCGGTTAGGTTGTGTAGTAGTTTCGTCGCAAGAATAAATCGTTGTCTAAGTTTAGGAATTTGTTTAGTTAGCGTCAGTTTTCTCGTTATAGTCACGCCTAAATACGTCAGTTCGTTTCGATAGTCAAGTCTTGTATTCCTAATTCGTATGCGGTTTCTGTTACGTTGCGTGATTGATGGGTAGCGTCGTGGCTTCAGTAGCATGACTTGTGTTTTGTCTGTGTTAATTGTAAGTCTCCATTGATCGAGCCATGCTACTAGTCGGGCTAGGGATTGGTTCAGTTGTATAGCGAGTGTCCGTATTCCTTGTCCTGTTGCAGTGAGTATAGTATCGTCTGCGAATTGTCCTAGTTTAAAAGTCTGTCGTTGCGGTTGTGGGATATCCGCTACATAGATGTTGTATAGTACCGGAGATAATACCGTGCCTTGGGCGACGCCCCCACGTATTGTGATGGGCGTAGAGAGTGAATCGTTGATTTTCACTTGCGCCGTGCGGTCGCGGATAAAGTCCGATAGCCATCTAATCATCATGTGCGGCATTCCTGTGTTGTGGAGTTTGTAACGGAGCCCGTCAAGCCAGACAGAGTCAAAGGCCCGTTGCATGTCTAATGCCACCATTATCGATGTCATTCCGCGTGTCCAGCCGAGTTCGATTGGTGTGATAATTTTAAGTATTTGGTCGACAATGTCTACTCCTGGTCTGAACCCGGCTTGGGTGTGTGGTATTATGTCGTTCTCTGTTAGGTAGTTTAGTAGTCGTCGGTTGATCATACGTTCCATAATCTTACAGATTGTAACTGTGAGACTAATGGGGAGATAATTGCCCGGGTCTGTCAGATCCTTACCGGGTTTCGGAAACAGCAAAATATGTACATGCTTCCACCTCGGCGGCAATGCCCCGAGGCGCAAGCTAGCATTATAGATCGCTGTTAGAAACTCAATGGCTTGGTCGGGATATTGTCTTATCAGGACGTTCGGTATGCAGTCGGGTCCAGGTGATTTGTTATTTGTCTTTAGTATTGTCTGTCGTGTTTCTTCTATCGTGAAGTCTGTTGTGAGCGGGTTCTCTGCCCCGTTCACAGCTGGTGCGTCGAGGGGGAATTATAGGTCAGGTCTCGCTTGGACTGTGTCAGTGATGCGTTGGTAGTGGTCGTGGTCGAATTCCGGTCTGTCTTGGTGGTTATGTATCTCTTGTAGTCTGTCATGGAATGCTTCTAGTTTGTCTGTCGTGTTGAAAACGTAGTTGTTGTTAAGTTTGATTGGATATTGGGGGATGGTGTTGCCTCTGAGTCTCTTAAGTAATTTCCAAAATTTGGCAGGATCGTGGCGTAGGTTATTGTCTAGGCTGGTGACTAGCCTTAGTCGTTTGTTAGCTTCAAAGTCCGTTATAGCGTTCCTGACATCGTTTTGTAGGCCTCTGTATAGGCGTCGGTCATCGTCTGTTCGTGTACGCATATAGAGTCTATGTGCGCTTCGCTTGGTACTGATTAGTCTTCTTATGTCTGGCGGTAGTTCACGTTTGTTTGTAGCGGTCTTTTGTCTGTGTGGTACCGCCCGTAGTCGTGCTTCATTCGCCACCTGTAGTAGCAGCTCGTCTACCCTAATTAGGGATTCCATATTATTGATATCCGTGGGCTGCGGTAAGTTGTCAGTAATGTAGTTTCTGTATAGTTCCCAGTCTGCGTGTTGGTACTTGTATACTGTTCTAGTTCGGGGTTGTGTTGTGGGTGTCCAGTGTCGTGTGGCTATATTGACGAAAATGGGGCAATGGTCTGCATTTGCTAATGGCGCTATTGTAGTGATGTCATTAATTCTATGTGAGATGTGAGTGGATACAAGTACTTTGTCAGGTTTAGTAGTGTTGTAGTGCTGTCTCTGTGCTCGAAATCGAAAATCGAAAAATCGAAGGAGAATTGGGAGGAAAATTTAAAAGGTACGCAAAACGTCCTTGCAAGGGGTTGGGGGCTGTACAAAACTAAATATGTGAGCTCCAAGCCTGTTGGCCACTAGTCTCACTCCGGGTTACGCTGCTCCCCTGAAGGAGCTCTAGAAAATTTTGAAGGGGAAGCCGAAATTGGACGTAACCTCTTATGTACCACATACGCGAGGGGGGCTGAGATTGATCAATTGATCACGGAACGGGGCGAGGAGGAGTGGTCTCTGTGCTCGAAAAAAATCTCGAAAAATCGAAGGAGAATTGGGAGGAAAATTTAAAAGGTACGCAAAACGCGTCCTTGCAAGGGGTTGGGGGCTGTACAAAACTAAATATGTGAGCTCCAAGCCTGTTGGCCACTAGTCTCACTCCGGGTTACGCTGCTCCCCTGAAGGAGCTCTAGAAAATTTTGAAGGGGAAGCCGAAATTGGACGTAACCTCTTAGGTACCACATACGCGAGGGGGGCTGAGATTGATTTGCCTCACAGCCCGGAAAATGAATCTACATCTATAGACTCCGGCCGTGAAAGCCTACCATTCGGCCTTCTCTTCCACTCAACCAGTATGATAGAAAATTACTACAATGAATATAACATAATTAATACAATACAATACAATACAATACAATACAATACAATACAAAGCAATACAAAACAATATAATACAATACAATTCAAAGCAATGCAATACTACAACAAAAGACAATATAATACATAATTAATATAATACAATGAAAATTCTTTTCATCTTCACAACACCAATAAAATAATTATGTAATAATAATAATAATAATAATAATAATAATAATAATAATAATGGTAATAATGGTAATGGTAATAATGATAATGGTAATGATAGTCATACCTAAATTAAATTAAATTATTAAGCTCGATCACAAGTATAACTTCAATTCGACTGCGCCCGTAAGAAATCGTTCAGCCATTTCTTGAAAGTGGTTATTGTGTGGCAGCCACTAATCTTTAGAGGTAGAGAATTCCATTCACGGGGGACTGAGACAGTAAAAGAGGATGAATAGTGGGATGTTCTATGGGCAGGAATTGCTAGGATTTGGCTCTCCTGTGACCTGGTGTTTAGATTGTGACTGGAGGATAAGTAGTTAAAACGGGAACGAAGATAATTTGGAGTAGAAATGTGGAGAACTCGAAACAGAAGAGAGAGCGAATGAACTAGGAACTAAAATTAAAATTACAGCTACAATAATGATTCTAGGCGCGATATCAAGTTGAACTATCTTTCAAAAAGTAAGGGAATATTGTGTGATTATCCCCTTCTCACCCGTTCGCGGAACCTAATTTCGCTACGTAGCTCTCCAAATTCGTGACTGTGCTAGGTGGACACAGGTCCCATATGTTGACCGAAATTTCATGAGAAATTATCTTCCCCATGAATAAGTTTACCCCCATATGTGATGCCTTAAAGTCCTTAGACCACGACACTACTAGCTAATAGTATGTGCAAATGATTAAATTAATTTGCCGGTAATTCAGGTTGGGCTGCACATTAAACAAATGGACTAAAATAATTATTTGAAATTTCCTGTATGAGCATATCCACTTCTAACAAGACGACAGTTAATTGGATTCTAGACAAAACATTCAAGTCGTCAAAATATATATTTTAAATTACATAATTAGTAACATTTGTGACAAATAATTACCGGTACATGGAAAATTCAATACAATTTTAATACAAATAACACTGTCTTTAAAGTAAAACAATACGCCAAAATGAATTGAATAGATAGAACTAATAATATTGGAAAGCATTTTCTGTCTAGACAATGATAAGGTTATGGAATTGTATGTAATAAAGAATTACTGTATTACAAGTATAAAAACAGTGTTACATATTTGACCCAATCTTTCTCATTATACGACGTACAGGTTTAATAACATTTCACAACTTTTCCCCATGATTCGAATTTATTATTAATAATAAGTAAATAACGCAAAAATGTGCACGTATATTTCCAGGGGGTACAGATTCTGGACTCTTTGTTGTCATTGTTCTTTGCTATATTTCATCAAAGATTTTGTTCTCTGTAAACACCGACTGAAATGGTATCGATAAGTTCACACTTGTGGAGTAACGGTTAGCGCGTCTGGCCACGAACCTCGATGGCCCGGGTTCGATTCCCGGTTTAGACAAGTTACCTGGTTGAATTTTTTTCCGGGATTTTCCCTCAACCCAACAAGAGCAAATGCTGGGTAACTTTCGGTGCTGGACCTCGGACTCATTTCACCGGCATTATCAACTTCATTTTATTCAGACGCTAAATAACCTAATATGTTGATAAAGCGTCGTAAAATAACCTACTTCTACTTCTATACTTCTGGTATCGATATCAGAGACTGCATACACATTGAGGTGAGAGTTCGTGGAAGTCTTTCTTTGTACGTAGATTATGGTCAAGTGTCTGAATATTAAAATAACTAACACTACATAACAGATCAAATTGAACGTACGTTTGGTGATAGAGGAAGTGGTCGAGTCTTTTAGACAAACATACCTTGTGTTATTGTTAGAGAGAAGAAAGTATGAAGAAATGTTTTCACAAAATGTGAAATCCATACCCCAATATAAGAAAAATATATTAAATTTTCTTTGGGGTGGGGTGAACATATCGTAATTTATGAAACACTACGCGAAATGAAAATCTGTTAGCGTTGCCAACCTCAACACGAGAGAATCTGCCACAAATATCAAAACGAAGCTACGTTCAAAATGAAATGACGTCCTAGAAGCATATAGGCAAACATAAGCCCTCCCATTTTAAAAATTGGACCTTCACACCTAAATCTATCTCAGTGTACACTTGTAGCGACACTTCATGTAAAAGGTTGTAAACAATGAATCAACAGATGTCCAATCGCAAAGAGCTGCACATCTGATAATAGTTTAAAAGAGAGTCCCCTATTCTTGAGTAATAAAGAGAAGGATGGCCAATGCTACAGTTTTAAAGTTAAAAGATGGATATGTTGGAGGAATCATTTTATTGGGATAAAGTTGGTTTTTGTTAAGTCGGTGACCAACAAGAAATGAAGGGTTCAGAGCGATAATGGGCCAAGCGCCATTTATTAAAAACGGAGAAAGAAAGAGTTAAAGTTAAGTTTAATGAAGATTGACATATCTATTACTTTTGATGTGTATACTTTATATTACTTGCTATATGTTTCTATTGAATTATGGTAATAACTTCATTTTAGCTCCTGTTTTCTACGGTTTTAGTAAATGGTTGGCCCACTATGGTTCTGAACCCTTCAAATATCTTATTGGCTGCCGGCGAATTCACGAATATAGAAATTGTGAGTTATGTAAGAGACACTGTTCATATACCAGGAAAATGAAATTGAAAATGGCAATGCTCTCTTTGCCATAAATGAGGGTCACAGTGTTGGAAATGCAGCCTGGTACCTACAGTTTTACGTTTTCGTAATTTTATTAAGGAAGAATAGACAGTAAGTTATCACTTTGGGTATGACACATGTTATTGTTTCTTTAAGAAAAATGAAACTCGTGTCCAAAATTCTCCACTATATCGGAAATACAACAAAGGAAGTTCAGTGTTGGAATATATGAACAAATATGAAGATTTGTTTATAATTTGAAAATATTTACGAAATATTATGACGCATAAAAAAACTCATACATCGATTCTACTCATAGCGAAACGCGAAAATTATGATTCTCATTAGGCCTAATATGTGATTAACGGTATAAAATGAGAAATTTTCCATTTTTCGACTCTCTAGTTATTGGATAGAAGAACAAATTTGTAAACTGAACATCCACGTTCCAAACAAAACTTCGGCAAAATTTACTGCTCAAGAGGCCGGACAATTTAAACTTGACCAAATGTACATAATGACGTAATTCAAATTGTATTGTCATTCATTCATTCATTCATTCATTCATTCATTCATTCATTCATTCATTCATTCATTCATTCATTCATTCACAGTGTTCTGCCCAAGGGGAGGTCCTTCACTGCAAACCCAGCATTCTCCAATGTTTTCTATTTTCTGCCTTCCTCTTAGTCTTCGCGTATGATCCATGTATCTTAATATAATCCGTCATCTGATACTTTCTTCTACCTCGAACTCTTCTCCCGTTCACCATTCCTTCCAGTGCATTCTTCAGAAGGCAGTTTCTCTCAACCAGCTGCCCCATACAATGCTACACTCCACACAAAGCACTTCACTAGACCCTTCCTTTGTTCTTTCTCCAGAGGTCTGCAGAAGATGCTCCGTTTTCTATTAAGAGCTTCAGTTGTATTGTAGTGTTACGTAATCTATCTCTACTTCCACGTATATACGCATGTATTTATGTATAGTTACATGTAATTATATGTACACATACAAATGTCCCGGGAACATGCGTACGTATTGGTACAGCTCATGCATTTTTCCAAGACATTCGCGATGCGCAGTAGGGGAACAACGTTTCTCGAAGGGGGTAGGAGTAGAAGAGAAGGTCGGACGTGTGTGTACAGAGTTCAAGGCAAAAACTAACCCATTCGCCTATAATTCGTAAGTAGACTCACCCGATCTCTTGCGCAGCTCTGTAAAAAGAGTGGGGGAGTGTCTGGACATAATGCATGCGCTGTACAAATGTGAACGTACCTGCGTTCATAAACACGATCCATTCAAGTATATGTATATATTTGTTAAAGTATATTTACATCGTAATTGAGTTTTTTTCTCACATGATGCTTGCAATTTGAAATTAAGTGAAAGTTTCTTCTGTTGGCTTCGAGTTTTGTCGACATATATTCAAACGTTGTAAATTAAGGGAGCAGAGCTAACTTAAAAGAAAAATCACACTTTAAATTCTTTCATTTCATACAAACGAAATTAGCAAAATTATGATTCTGAAAGTGGCATTCTTATCAGTGCATCCATTATAAACACATTAAAGTCTTTGAAATTTTACTCTTAATTAAGATAATTGAGACAGTCTTTATTCATATTCATAATTTACTAATCTCGGCTGAATGTCTAAGACTAAGGAACATTTTCAAGAGATATCCTACAAAGAACCTCCAGGTAATTTCATAAAGAAAGGAAAATGTATAGGGAATAGCGCTAAAGTGTGGTTTAATTTCATTACATTATGTTGCATAGAAAAAGAAAAACGTGTTCCCTTTTCTCAGAAGAGGCTTCCCGCTAAATTTATACTTCTCTTTTATGTTGTAAATTAACTTACCTCACTCCGGTAGCCTCAAAGGACGCAGTTTCTTGTCAAATGTAGGTATAGAACGTAATTACATTTCCGTAACATTATATTGCGTCAGTAAAATATTGACTGAATGCGTCAAAATAATTAAGATTATGTGAAAATACAAACTCTCTTTAAACTCCGTAAATATTAATTTTTTGGTCCTACAGAATACATCTGTTATGGTAACGGTGCTGTCGATTGAACTTCGGTGTAGCTCAATTGGTTAGAGCGCTTGGTACGTAGAACCAACGACCCGAGTTCGATCCCCGGCGTCGGAGCGAATTTCTCTCCTCTAATATTAATTGTTACCATAACAGATGTATTCTGTAGGACCAAAAAATTAATCTTTATGGAGTTTCTTCGACCAACAGTGCATATTCCTGTACAGATTACTGTGCATATTACTGTGGAATCCCGGCACCAAGTCAATCAACTGAGTGCGCTCCATGTATTGTCTAATGCCAGTAGTGTTAATATAAATGTCAACATACATGTCGAACTTGGAGTTTCTAATATTAACAAACTCGCTTGCTTTACTAACAGTTAATTTTTATTATGAATATACAAGGTTAAATTTCAGTGCGTGTTTACGAATATTGTGTGTAAAACCTATTTATTATTATTATTATTATTATTATTATTATTATTATTATTATTATTATTATTATTATTAGGATAACAGAGAGGATTAGGAATTGAACGGGTTACATCAGCTTCTTGTCTATGCGGATGATGTGAATATGTTAGGAGAAAATCCACAAACGATTAGGGAAAACGCGGAAATTCTACTTGAAGCAAGTAAAACGATAGGGTTGGAAGTAATTCCCGAAAAGACTAAGTATATGATTATGTCTCATGACCGGAATATTGTACGAAATGGAAATATAAAAATTGGAGATTTATCCTTCGAAGAGGTGGAAAAATTCAAATATCTTGGAGCAACAGTAACAAATATAAATGACACTCGGGAGGAAATTAAACGCAGAATAAGTATGGGAAATGCCTGTTATTATTCAGTTGAGAATCTTTTGTCATCTAGTCTGCTGTCAAAAATTCTGAAAGTTAGAATTTATAAAACAGTTATATTACCGGTTGTTCTGTATGGTTGTGAAACTTGGACTCTCACTTTGAGAGAGGAACAGAGATTAAGGGTATTTGAGAATAAGGTTCTTAGGAAAATATTTGGAGCTAAGAGGGATAAAGTTACAGGAGAATGGAGAAACTTACACAACGCAGAGCTGCACGCATTGTATTCATCACCTGACATAATTAGGAACATTAAATCCAGACGTTTGAGATGGGCAGGGCATGTAGCACGTATGGGCGATTCCAGAAATGCATATAGAGTGTTAGTTGGGAGACCGAAGGGAAAAATACCTTTGGGGAGGCCGAGAAATAGATGGGAGGATAATATTGAAATGGATTTGAGGGAGGTGGGATATGATGGTAGAGACTGGATTAATCTTGCTTAGGATAGGGACCAATGGCGGGCTTATTTGAGGCCGGCAATAAACCTCCGGGTTCCTTAAGCCAGTAAGTAAGTATTATTATTATTATTATTATTATTATTATTATTATTATTATGAATATAATTATTTGTACTGTTCATATTTCAATTTAGAAAGCATCGGTAAAAGAAACAAAATCCTACAAAGCAAAATGACGATGGTAATGATTAGAATTTTAAAAGTACCATATTGTAAATCGTATACGTTATACTAGAATGTCGTGTAAAATGCCATATTAATCCGATTTTTTATATATAACTCAATAGCAGCGTTGATTCAGTGACGGATGAATATTAAGCGTCCTCGTTTAGAGTCTGGATCCGCTCTCGATGCCCAGTCCTGGGATAAATCTTACATAGTGTCCTTTTCTTTGCACCACAACAAATGTAAGACATGGAATGGGTGTTAGCTGCTTTTGAGCTCATGCCAGACAATAAATATTATATTAGCAGATAATGTGTGCCGTACATAAATAATGTTTGTGATTCACTTAATATTATATAGGGGAAAGTCGGTTAGTATCGGACATCGGGTAATATCGGATAGTGAGTTTCTTTGATCTACCACACGATGATAGTACCTGATTGACATGGTTACGTTTCTGTGATGTCGCATAGAGAAACGTAACAATGTCATTCAGGTACTACCATATGGTGGTAGATGAAAGAAACGCACTGTCCGATACTACCCGGCTCTCCCCTACTTTACTCCGTAAAATTTTTAATTAAAAAAAAAAACATTTGTATAAATCTGGAATTTGTATAACGTTGTTTCTTGCCACTTTCTGCTGCAGAGTAACATCACAGTCTAGTATATACAGACGTGTGCAAAGTATTAGACTCAGCACCACATTTTTTAAATTTCATAATTATCATGAATTACTGGTCACAAAATAATTCTGTAGGATTCTATGAAGCAGGATCAGTACAAAAAAAATCCTAGAAACCCTAATTTTTCCACAAATGAGAGATTGGTTCCCTGATGGTGAATGTATCTTCATGCAGGATGCAGCATCCTGTCACAAAGCCAGATCAGTAACTAATTTTCTGGCTGAAAATAATATAGATGGCCTTCCCTGTCCAGGTAACAGCCCAGACGCAAATCCAATTGAAAATCTTTGGTCTATCGTAAAGAGAAAACTAAAAAACACGACTATTACCACTAAGCAATGTTGCCATATTTAGCGATAAGTCGCTAAATCTAGGGAATTTTGAATCAGTCTCGGCGACAAATTGTGTAAAACACGATTAGCGACTTTTCTGCTGATTTTTATATTCTTACACTTTTTCCTTTCTTTTAAGTTAAAACATTCAACCGAAGTCATGCACTTAGTTTTAGAAGAGGCATGGGTGCATGACTGAGCAGTCTAATGATTCATACGTGAAAGCCCTGTTCACATATTTGGGATCAGTGATCAGGGGTGAAAGATGCTCACGGGTTAGATCTCTCTCTCAATGCTACTTCTCCAACACCGATAAACGGTGGCACCTTTGATTGACACGTGACGAGTCGCGAACCCCAGCTAATTATTATTGGTTCTTTCCAGCAACGCGGAGATTTTCCACTCCGAACCGACCCGAGACAGTTGACTTTTGGAATTTTGTGCCAACAGTTCATGTGAAGCAAGTGAGACTGTAGTTTTTGCTTATTTTAATATTTTTTAATATATAAGACTTAAAAAGTGTTGATTTCACAAAAACAATTGTGGTCAAGTGCTTGAGTGAAAATTTCCACGCTTACAATTTGCCAGAAAGTGTAGTGTCAATGATTGGATCAAGTGCGGTGTATTTACAATCAGCTGTTCCCACACCTTCCATCTCCGTCAACAATACAACCAGACTCTACAGAAGAGGGTGACGACGAGAAATTATATTTTTCTCCGCATATGTATGTTTCTCTCATTTTTATTTCATGATATTTATTATTAATTTTTAGCGACATTTCTGGGGATTTTTTAACAAACTTTTGAGAGATTTAGCTAATTTTTGTTGAAAAATTAGCGAGATTGTAGAGCGATATGTTGGCAACAGTACCACCAAGGTGAACCTCATAGAAGCACTTATCCAAATATGGTACAGGGATGAAGACATCAAGAAACGATATGAAAATCTCACGAACAGCATGCCAAACCGCATAAAATTGATGATAAAGAACAAAGGGTTTCACATTAAATATTAATTGTTGCAAACAGTGTGTAATAAATGTGTTCTATAGAATAAATGTTAGTTAAATCATATATATTATCGTTTGAGTCTAATAATTCGCACACGTCTGTACAGTCACGAAGCTCAATATTCAGTAAATATACATCCATAGACAGTTGCTAACCACTAGGATCGCTACTATCGCCTCATCACAGACAATAACAAAAAAGTACCGGCACAGTCTATTGTTCCTAGTACCCTCAACAACTCAAGCTTCGTGATTGTATATACTAGACTGTGGTAACATTAAGTTGAACTGTAGTACATTTACCTACATTCATACATATGAGGAGCTTGGTATCAAAGTTGGACAACTGCACTTTTATTGCTTTTTTTTTACAGGAGAGGTGAAAAACTAGATCCTTGGAAACCAATGTCACCGTTATACGTACATTTTTTTAAACATTATCATGGGTCATAGAAATATTTTTTCAGTCTCAAAATGTAATTATAATTAATATTCAGATCGAAATTTGAGTTTTAAAAGTGGAGTTGCCCACCTCTGAAACTAAGTCATGGAGATGTCTGTTTTTTGACACCAAATGAAATCATATTTAAAATAAAATTGTCTACTTTTGAATCTAAGTCTCTTCTAACTCGGTTTCAAAGCAAATTTACGTAAAACAGAATTTATTCATACACAAACCGATTATATAAACGATCAGCTATGTTGAATTCCCGATGCGTGATGGGAAAAGGTGGTACGAATGTGGGCTTCTCATTGGCTACTGAAGGAATTGTCATAATTTGAAACCAAGCCACGATGGAGTTGTCTACATTTTGATTCTAAGGCGCACAATTAAGTGCTATTTTCACTCTGATCTGTCCGTTTTTGAACCTAAACAGTTCCAGAATCGCATTCAGCACATAAAATTCTATGAGAAACAGTCAATATCTCGAAATTGCAAAAAATTGAGTTGTCTAACTTTGACACTATGCTCACCATATAGTCTTCAAATTTTATAGTAAAATTGTTATACCGAGCGAGTTGCCTCAGACGGTAGCGTTTCAGACTCGTATTCGGGAGGTTCCGGGTTCAAACCCCGTGGCCGACCAATCTGAATGGGTTCTTTCATGGTCAGTCACAAATGCAAATGACGGATTGGAAATTAGCATGCCATGATTTATCACCGCCTCAGTCACCAATATCATAAACATTAATCAAAATTTATTATCAGTTACATGAACATAAGCCATCTACAACACACTATTCAAACAGGAACTCAACAATAGTGAAAACGGCTACTGTTATTCCCAAGGATTCTAAACACAGAGATATGACCACAGAGATTTTAAGCGTGCATAAATAAACTTAACAAAAAATTGTTATAATATGAAAGCATAATTTAGTATATTCAGTCACGAAGCTTAATACATAGGGAAAATGCATCCACGGATAGTTGCTAAGCACTAGGATCGCTACTATCGCCTCATCACAGACAATGCGAAATAGTACCCGCACAGCTATTGTTCCTAGTATCCTCACAACTCAAGATTCGTGACAGTATATACTAGACTGTGATATAAAAGTATATTATATTGATTTTCAATTGTCAAAAAGTTATCCATTTGTTTATCTAATGATTGATGCAATTAACTTAAGATGGCAAATTATATGACATTTTATTATTTATATTGTTTAAAACGATAGACAGTTTCATAATTTGAAGGTGCTTTAATTTTGTATTAATAATATTAATATTATTAAAGAAGGGTAATAAAGGTACCTTCTATACGGGTGCTCTCACGTCAACTAGCATAAAATCAGATGATAATTTATTTTAGGGTCTCCGAATCATCTGATACTCTTGAGTTTTTTTCTAATAGAAGAATATGAGGCACGCATAGTTTTGTTTACCTCAGAAGAGTAAGTTATATTTTCGTATTTATTCATCATCGAAGAATTTACAATTTCGCGTGCACCGCTTCACTTAACTAAACATATCTCTGGCTGTAAATTACCAGTTGTTCTGTATGGTTGTGAAACTTCCTCTTTTACTTTGAGAGAGGAATAGAGGTTAAGGGTGTTCGAGAATAAAGTGCTTAGGAAAATATTTGGGACTAAGAGGGATGAAGTTACAGGAGAAAGGAGAAAGTTACACAACGTAAAACTGCAAACATTGTATTCTTCATCTAACATAATTAGGAATATTAAATCCAGACGTTTGAGATGGGCAGAACATGTAGCATGTATGGGCGAATCCAGAAATACATATAGAGTGTTGGGAGGCGGGAGAAAAAAAGACCTTTGGGGAGGCCGAGACGTAGATGGGATAATAATATAAAAATGGATTTGAGGGAGGTGGGATATGATGGTAGAGAATGGATTAATCTCGCTCAGGATAGAGACCGATGTCGGGCTTATGTGAGGGCGGCAATGAACTTCCGGGTTTCTTAAAAGCCATTTTTAAGTAAGTATTCATCGTGGGGAATTGTCTGTATATATATATATATGTATATATATATATATATATATATATATATATATGTATATATATATATGTATATATATATATATATCACCTTCCTTTCATTCAGACGCTAAATAACCTAGATGTTGATACAGCATCGTAAAATAACCCAATAAAATAAAATAAAATAAAAATAAAAGGCACTGTTTTCTTACATTTTCTTTAAAGCAAAATTTGAAGAATTACTATGCATTTGGTTTTCATAAAGTGATATTTAACCCCAAACCAGTGCTTGAAAGTTCTACAAAATATCATATAATTGAATCACAATACATATCAATATGAAATTAGAGGACGGAATTCCTATTAGCTCTGTCAGAATTAAATTACGCACATACCAGATCGGGCGACCCATGCGGTTTTGTGAATGTGGCTAACATATTATGTATTATCAGTTTATAACTGACTCGCGCTATGTCTTCAGACGACGAGGAGTAATGAATAGTTAACACTTTTAATTATATTACATAGTTTCGCACGAACACAAGAAGCAAATTATTCAGGAAATTGAATGCAATTATAATGTAACAAAGTACGTAACGAGGAAGAACTTAGCATTGGAACATTAACCTTTACAACTACCACCTTGTAATCCTCCATTTTCAAAAGAGTACGACAGTCTAGTATATACAGTCACGAAGCTCAATACGTAGTAAATATGCATCCATAGATAGTTGCTAACCAATAGGATCGCTACTATCGTCTCATCACAGACAATGCGAAGTAGTATCTGCACAGTCTATTATTCCTAGTACCCTCACAACTCAAGCTTCGTGACTGTATATACTAGACTGTTTTCGACAAAGGAATACAACTTTCACGTGTCAAGTATTGGTATTGTTCTCTCATATCTAGAGTTAAGGACTTCGCTACCGGTATATCCTTTATGTTAATCCTGAATAAAAAATTTGAAGTTAATGTTTTAAAATTCTTCTGAGCCCTGCTAAGTGTTGTGATGGAATCCTGACGTAATATTGGAGGCTGGCCTTCGCCGCAAGTTTTTATTGGCATCCTCAGTATCGTCGCATGATCTTTTTCCACGATGTCACAAAAAATTGTCATTCATTATAATACCGAATTCCTCTTCATAGAAACAGATTTGCGAAATTCAGTACGTTTTTATATCGCTCAATAGTTCCGTCGGAAAAGTAAATAATTTTTTTTTACAATTACCATTCCCATTTTTACAAATTTTATTAATTCAATTCGAAAAGAGGGACACTGCTTTGTGTCATGCTGTAGATACTTTAATAAACTTATTGCTACAAAAGTCTTGTGTTCTACTGTATATCATTTTATTTGTATTATGCAACAAAATGTTGGATCGTGAACTCCTTGTTATTCTATTAAATTCCAAGAACAGAATCTTGTATCACAAAAGCATAATTTTCGGAGAAGTCACCAATTACAATGCTTTCTCCTGATTCCAATAATAAGATCTTTTAGTTCTTTCAGAAATGGGGATTTGTTGAAGTATAAATATATGAGTCAACAAGGTTAGCAATTAAACATATTATTTCTGTAAGAAATCTTTAACGGACGACAGCAGTACTTCCAAGTTGACTGTTTCCTATAATTATAATAATCTGTTCTATAGTCTATTATATGTATGAAATATTTCTTCTAAGTATTTAATTATTTCCTAGGCAGGTAGGATACTATTTCAATAAAAAGGAAGCTCCAAGTTGACTGTTTCCTATAATTATAATAATCTGTTCTATAGTCTATTATATGTATGAAATATTTCTTCTAAGTTTTTAATTAGTTCCTAGGCAGGTAGGATACTATTTCAATAAAAAGGAGGCTGATTATGGAGGATTACAGACTATTTGCTTCAGACAATTCTTATAATAACTAGGCTCCGTATTCCAGCTACCTATAAACCGGAATGAAGTAGCCTCATTTAAAGTATATGTGACGTCACAGCGCAGGTACAAGTACGTTTGTATAAAAAATAGTTACGCATCCTCTGCCCTCCTCCTCTACAAAGTCAAAACCGAGACGCAATCATAGTAAGTAGTCTTATCGATCACTGCTCTTACTAGTAGTATTATCTAAGTAAATAACTACATCTTTGTGGCTGATTGAAGCTTCATTGCAAAGGTAAAATACCTTAGGTATGACGCTCAAGCGTGTAATATTGCAGGAAATAGATGAGGATATTTGAACTAATATTTTCACTGTCAATATAGACAATATTACATATAGCCTAAATTGTGTAAATTAACGTAAAAGTGACAAAAGAGTGCACTGAAAGACACTGTAATACCAAAAGGCACAAAATGTGTGTTGATTGTAATCCAAAAGAACCAGTACCATGAAAATCTGAAAATTATGAAGATATTAACCCTATGTTTAGCATGGATTTGTGTAGTCTACCATGATGTTCAGTGACAACATTTCAATTAATAAATTAAATAATCTACATTTTAGGGAATTTCTAGAAAAGTATATGGAAAATTACTGGGTTTTCAGTGGTGAGCGACATGCAATATCCTGATGAAATACGAAAAATTTTTCAGACAATAGGAATATCTTGTACTACATCATGCACCAGTAACATCATGTGCTATTAAAAGAATTCCTTGGAATATAAAATTATTTCAAGTGACATCTGTATATGTTCAAGTTCCGTAACTTACAAATGCACGTTATTATTCACTGCAAAGATCACGACGAAAATGAACATCACGGCTGAAGCATGTGTTTACTAGTATAGCTTAGGAATGTCGGGAGTTGACTGTACTCCACTAACACGCAGCGACAACGTGTTTGTTTATATGCTTTTCTCTTTTATTACCTGTGTTCGACGTAATGTATACCCGATATGTCTTTAACTTCAGTCTTTAGGTAGCTGGAATACGGAGCCTAATGATAACAGAGTGCGATATCTGAATTTGCTGATATTCGACCTTATCATTTTCGTGAGGAGCACAAAACCAAACAGAATGTGTCCCATGGGCTCCATCAAGTACGCATTGCCTTAGTCTCATAAGCGCAACTTTTGAACAACTTACTTTCAAATTAGTATGTTTTGCTTTAAAAAAGCTGTAAGCTTCTCTGAGATTGTTCAATATTAATTGTCTCTTTATAAATGTTTACCAATTTCTTTTACTGTTACATAATTTGTCTTTTTCTTTGTGATTATTCTACTGACATAACCAGAATTTTAAAACTCTGTCACGCTTTTTGTAACAGATATTTCTGTAATCTTCAATGTTTTCGTTTGAGGTGTTGAAAAAAAGTCCCTTTTCCGCTGCTAAATTGTTTAGCAACTCTCGGCATTTGTGCAGATGCTCGAAAATGTTCTTTAATTTTACAATTAAACCAACTTTCAAAAATTATTAAGATTTGGACTCTTGTATTTCTATCCTCATTAGAATGAAATGAGTATATGAATTGTAATTAATTTTGTAATGTTTTTCGTGCGAATATATTCGCGTTCAATAAATATTATGAAAGATATTTTGTCTATAAGTTTATTTTTTATTATTTTGTAATTTCAAACGCGAATATCCTTTCTGAGTGAGTTTCCTTTTCTTAACGAGACTTCTTCCTAATGGCGAAAACTTTCACTGACAATAAATATTTGGGCACTTTCCTCAGCTTCTTTAACAGAAACCGTACTGGATGAGTTTGTACCACACTTTCTGCACTTTTATGGGATTCGGGTTAAGGGAGATTGGGACTGAATTTTGAAACCGTTAAAGTTAACTTATTTCAATTATGCATTAAATTATGCGCAAATTCAAAACATCCCTGATGGCTTCAGAATTGTTTTTTCTTTTAAAACTTTTCTGTGAAGGATTTACATTTCACTATGAAGAAAATTGCGCATAAATTTTTAAATTTGAGAATTGGTTCATGGGATAAAACTTTTCTTAGAAATCATAATATTTGCTTAAGTTAATAATATTTTTCTTTAATTTTCAAAAGATAAAAATTCATATCATGAAAAGTTTTCAGCGAAGAGCCGATTCCATGCACAGGTTTGTGTATTAGAGTATGCTGAGTATTCTTGCAAACTTTCATGTAAGCCGCTGGGAACTTTATTACTGACCTAAAGCGTAGTTTTCAGAACATTTTCATTTTTAGTGGATGTGGTAAAAGGTATCCCCGTAACATGCCATGAAGGCACTTGGGGGGCATGGAGGTAGAGCCCTATGCTTTCCATGACCTCGGCACTAGAATGAGGTGGTGTGGTCGACACCACGCTCTGACCGCCTTTTACCCCCGGGAAAGACCCGGTACTCAATTTTATAGGAGGCTGAGTGAACCTCGGGGCCGTTCTGAAAGTTTAGCAACGAGAAAAAATCCTGTCACCACCTGGGATCGAACCCCGGACCTTCCAGTCCGTAGCCAGCTGCTCTACCAACTGAGCTACCCGAACGCCTCGTGGATGTGGTATATTTAAAAGAGTGGTGTGGGGTGGAGTCTGTCTGTGCCGGAGTGTATTGCGGGAAGTACCAACTCGAGGCCGCTAAGGGGTAAGATGCTCGTGGTAGAGACTTCAGATGCAAACGATTCCCTCATTGCAAGTGATTGCTAGCTTCGTTCGAGCAATGCCTCCCCCCAGAGCGGTCATTAGTCCTAGCCCTCCCATATACACTTGCACAGAGGTCTTATTTCTTCTTGCTACTCTACAGAATCCTGGGACGGACCATAATAGGGCGTGGCTAAATATAGGACAGAATGTTAAAAAATGTAGGCCTATAAGTTAATTATTTATGTAAAAAATTATTTTTACCATTTTGGCCAAAAACTCAGTATAGTGTCCCTTAAGGAACATTTTGAGAACTACTTCCCTACTCCATATTCCTCAGCTAATTTCCCCACTTCCTTCTCCCCATCCGTTCCCGCTTCCCCTAATTAGTTTCTCTGTCTCTTCCTTCCATACAAACTAATATGTTGTTACTTCACTACTCTTGGGATTTCTCTTTTAGGCTACAGTACCTCACTACACAGTAATTTAATCTCTCTATTGTCATAAGTATTTATTCTCCATCGTAAGGATCTCCAACCTATGGCCTGCGGTCAGATCCGGCCCGCGTAGCTCTCTTCTGTAGTCCGCGTTCAAATTCACAAATGTTCTACCTTAGGTGCGTAGACTAGAGAAAATTGCATTTTAAGAAAAACTGAACAAAGTGCATTCAGATCGCACCTTGAAGTTCATTAAACAGCCACCAGATTGCTGCACTTCCAATTGCTTCATTCATATCCCTTCTTGTGCTCAGTATGAAAGGGAATATGTAACACCATTTCCCACTTCTTTTGCATTAGAAATTATTTGTGACTTGAAGAGGAAAATTGAGCACAGGTTTAATGTCTTTGAAGATGCCTCAGAAAATATCAGATGATTTCAAAATCCATTCACATGTAAAATTGAAGATTTGCCGCCTGAGTTACAGTTGGAAATTGTCGATCTTTCCTCAAATGAAATGTTTAACCCTTAGAAGCCGGAAGACTTATGCCATTATTGCACGCAAATGCCTCTTAACCAGGGGTTCGTTTACCTGAGTAATCGGTTAAATTCGTGTTGGGTTCGTTAGGTGAGTAGTTTAAGACGCCAAGATATGTCCGGCCAGCATATCGTGCCTAAGATCGGAGGTTCGCGTTCCGGCCACTGCAGCCAATTGAGACTGTGGTAAAGGATGGGGAGGGCCCATGCCAAGCAATCGGTGTAGTGGTACGCATGGAAGCTGACAGGATTTCAGTTGACTGCAGTCTAAATGGTTTTACTCCTTTTTTTTTAAGAAAAAAAAAATATATTGTTTTAATCAAGTGCAATGTCCTATTTGTTTTATAAAATTAAAGAATATCAACTTATTTTATATGTAACATACAATTTATAATATATTATATCATGTCATGACCATAATACTAGCTGGCCACTATAATGAACGCACGGCTCTTAAAGGTTAAATAGTTATTTAGGACGGGAAATCTGTTGAACTTCTATAAATCACTGCTTGAAGACGACTTCAGAAACCTGAAAATGTTTGCTACGTTTTCTGTGTTTGGATCAACATAATTATAGGCCTATGTGCGAGAAAACATTCTTTAAAATGACATTATGTGAAGTCAAAATATTGCACTTCATTGTCAAATGAGCATTTGAATTTAGTTTCAACCATTCAAGCAACTAAATTTGAGCAACATCTAAAATGTATTTTATCGAACAACAGTTCCAAACAACACCTCTCGATGCCCAGCTCTGTGTTACAAAATACACATACTAACTTCATTCCCTCAATGTTACACAATAAATATACTATATAATTTGTATTTTTCTGAAAATCTTTCCATGAATTTTACACAAAACACATAATTATTATTGATATTGATATATTTATTCCACCAGCTTACAGCGGTCATGATGGCCCTTCACATTTCTGCATACAGTGCCATCAATCTCTTGGATGTATATTCTGATTACGCTTTTTTAAACATCCGGCTATTACATATAAATCACCCTGATCTCTTTTCTATCACATCTCTCACCTCTGTTTCCCTTCCTTCTTTATATATTTACCCTTCCCTTTCCTAGTTATCTATCTTATTCTTACTATTCTCATTTAACTAAAAAATTACTTCTCTCAATCTCTTATCAATTGTTCTCAACATTGTTTACATTAGTTGAACTCTTCCATAGTTGTTACCTTATTTCTTCACTTGAATCACTGACGTTCAATGACCACTTATTCCCATTAATTTAAACTTTATATTTTCAGACAAAATAGTTTCTACAGTTTCATTACATTTCCATTCCCACTTTCTTTATTATATTTGTATCACTACTCACTTATTAAGTTATGATCACTCTCTGGTTATATTCTGTTTCACTATTATTCCCTTGTCTTGCCGTCTTTTCTGTCACTATCATACTTTTCACTTTATCACTTTCCTATGTTTTGTCACTCATGCACCAACCTCTTAAGTTATAACTTTTCTGTCCCTTACTTCTTCCGACTGACATACCTCTAATCGGTGTCACTAATGTTACTTCATCCCTTCCAGTTCTTCCAGAATTTTGACTTCTTATCTCAGTATCTTCTTCATCTCTCGATCCCTTTTGCAATTCCTGACCCATATTTGTTCTTCCAGCTGGATTCACTGAACTCTTTTTGCTGTTCTCAGCTCCTGTATGTTGTCCTTCTGCTCTGCCCTGTCTACCTGATGCCGTCATAAATATTTTAGTTAAATCCTCTTGTTTCTTCTTTAATCGCCTGTTGACATTCTCGTCTGCTGCTGTTGCTGCGCTATGCATTACTCTGGTCGCTGGCCTCTCTTCCTGGTTTATGTGACACTAACTAATTCATTCCATAGCTTGTTATTCTTTCCTGAATACACATAATTATATAATTTATATTTTTTTCTGAAAATAGTGTTGTAATATAGCTTAAATAAAATTAATAACAATTTTTTTTTTAATATTACATTTCCTAATCCGGAACTCATAATCTTATGGCTAAGCCATAAGGTTGGACACCCCTGCTCTATCCAATTATCGGTACTGACACTGTTTTGTGTGATTTTCCCCTCTATAGGCTATGTGATTCCTTTCTACACTTCACTGTCACCAATTCCGCCCTTCTTCCTCTGCTCGCTCCTGCCATACCTCTCTCTTTTTTTTTTTGTTATTCTCCTATGCCGTATTAGTTACTGTCTTTCTTCGTCTACATTTTTCCTCTCTCTCTTATCCCCTCTTCACCTTCCCTTGCAGAGACTTGATTTCCACTTTTTACTCAATCCTTTATGTTATCCAGTCCCCTCTATGTCGCATCCAGGGTCCAGGTTTCTCTTTTTTCCACATTAATCTTCTTTCCAGCACCTGTGTCCTTGTGACGCTATTCTTCATATTCTTCTTTAAGAACGACGCTCTTAATGCCCATTTTAACAAACTCGCGGCATTCTCAATTCACTGTTGCTGCTTACTTCACATAAAAGTACGCTTATAATTCTTTGTTCGTTGTTCTTGTGGGGATTCCTGACTGCGTCAACATTCGTTCTCGTTAACATGTTATGATCTGCAATCACCTGTTGATTCGTACCTGATGTACACTGCCGCTCAAAGATATACAACCTACGATTTTATGATCGTGTACAGTCACCGGCGTAGCTCAGTCGTAAGGTGCTTGCCTGCCGGTCTGAAGTTACGATCGGGCGCAGGTTTGATCCACGCTTGGGCTGATTACGTGGTTGGGTTTTTCCGAGGTTTTCCCCAACCATAAGGTGAATGCCAGGTAATCTATGGCGAATCCTCGGCCTCATCTCGCCAAATACCATCTCGCTGTCACCAATTCATCGACGCTAAATAACCTAGTAGTTATTTATTCGTGTAATGTAAATATTTAAATTAAAAAAACCCGCAGTTAACTAAATAGCCCTGAGCTAGAGAAAAAAATTGATAAACAAGCTTGAAATCGCTTAAAAAAATTAATAAGACTAAACAAGGCCGGCCTGTCCTTAGTAGCCACCGGGGCCGTGCCCCACCAATATTTCGTTCCCCAGCAATTTTCTTTTCGCATTTAATTTGCGTAAATTTTGTTCAAGACAGTGTACTGGACTCATAATTGTTTCAGTAAATTTCATAACATGGCGCAATGTGTGTCGGAAAAACGTCAAAGATTGTATGACACTAAATATTGTGAGCTTGGGCCCGCGACAAAGGGCCCCACAACTTGAATCACTTTAGCGCTCAACTGCCATGGTGTAATCTATACAACGTTCGCTATCGACGGAGATTCACGAAGTGTTACGAAGTTACCGTCATGAGTATAATGCTTCTCGTTGGGGCTCTGGCCCGCCTGCCGGACGAAAGCGTCAGTCGCCATTATTTGTAGTATTGTGAATCGTAAACAGTGAGTGAATTCTGGAAGTGTCCGTGTGAACTTTGAATAGTGCATGCGAGCGAAGTGTGAAAACATGAATAAAGTGGATTACCTATTAAAACATCGTTTTTTTTTCGTTAAAATTAGGAGATAAACTTGAAGTTAAACGACTAGGCACACGTCAACCTAATGGCTTCAGTTTTACACAGGCGGATGGTATGAAAAGGAGAACTTTCTGCAACTCGTGGTTTACAAAGAAGGCCTGGCTAACTGTAAGTGACGAAAAACAAAGTTGATTTTGTTTCTATTGTCTATTGTTTGGTGACGAGGGACTGTGGACGTTGACAGGATGCAAAGATCTAAAACATTTAAGGGGGCTCATCAAAAAACAAGAAAAAAGTGCAATACATTTATAAAATGCTTGTAAGTTTAAACTATTTGGGACACTAAATATCGCAGCACAAATTGATTCCGCGGTCAAATTTTCAATCCAGAAACACAACGAACAGGTCACAAAAAACAGACATATTCGTACTAGCAAGAGTAATTGATTCTTTAGTATTTTGCGGAACTCACGAATTGTAACTGAGGATTCAGAACGAAAATCAGGGATCTGCAAATCGGGAAAATTTGTTAGACTTGTTATCTTTACTTTCCAGTCTTGATAATGTATTGGATGAACACTTAAACAGTCCTTCTGTTTTTAAATATAATTTACACATTTTACAAAATGAATTATTAGACAGTATGTATGATGTATAGTACCACACCATGGCGTCGTGGTCTAAGGCATCCTGCTTAGGACTCGTGTTACGGAATGAGCGCTGGTTCGAGTCTTCATAGAGGAAGAAATTTTCTCATGAAATTTCGGCCAGTGTATGGGACCGGTGCCCACCCATCATCGTGATGCACTTGGGGAGCTACGATAGGTAGCGAAATCCGGTTGCGAATGCCAGCTATAACGGCTGGGGGGATCATCGTGCTAACCACACGAGCCCTTCACGGGCTGTAGCGCCACGGATTATTATTATGTATGATATATACATCGAAGATCTGAAACAGAACATTAATTCTACAGATTTTATTGTTGTGCAGGCTAACGAAATAACAGACATAATCTGCAAAAGCCAATTTGTTATTAGTTTGAGATAGATAAAGGGTTGTAAACCTGTGGAAAGTTTTTTTTTCTTTCGAAGACGTAAACAACCGCACGGCTAACGATCTGAGCGAGGTTCTAAAACAAAGTCTACAACCTTTCAATTTAGAAAATAAACTTATAGTTCAAGCATATGATGGTGCTACAGTAATGAGTGGTAGTTTTAGTTGTATTGTGCTGAACTAATTTTTAAACAGAAATAATTAACTAAAATGAAATAAAAAAATCTTGGTGCATTATTTAACGTATACCGCAAAATTTGTGAAATATCTGGCCCCACCAATAAAAATGATCACGAATCGTCACTGAGAATAAACCGCAAGTTAACCTTTTAATAGACAAAAATGTTAATCAATAATTTTTTATGAAGTAATGCCAATGCAATTATATTTACAGTCACGACTACAAAAAACCTTGAGAGATGAAAACAAATTTAAAACAGCGTGAAACTTGTAAGTATAATCGTTCTTGTAATACTCACCACACTGTCATAATATGCCCTCGAAAGGTATGTCTTATTAATTTTTGTGGACTCCGTACGAAACCCCCTCTAACATGTACCAACGGGTAATGTAAAAAACACGAGGACGACCGTGCTATTTCACATTTTTGTACAGAACATGCAGTCTCTACAAAATTCTCGTACCATGGGTATTTTGTACGAAGTGAGAGATTCCTTGTAATACTGATTTCGATTGTATAGTAGGCTAAGTTTTCGTTTATTGATATCAAAACACAACGAACCTGAAATACGCCTGTGAATTTAGCCATCTGTAATCCAAACTGGACGAGAATGGTCGCGGTTGCAATATTGGATACAACATCACCCGACACTTTGCATGAAATGCACATCGAACTTAGTGTTATGTACAGTAATTGCACAAAGTACTCGTACATCTACAAAACGTGAGGACAAATAGTTTCTGAGGACAAATGAGACGTCTGAAATGTTTACAAATAACAATATTGTGACTAAAAACTCTATATATTTTATTGAATGTAGCAAAAAAGTAAGAAAAATCTAATAATTTCTATAACATATTTAACAAAGATTAAATAACTCCTATTTTCATACATACAAGAAGTTATCTTACACCTGCTATCAGGAATTCTTTATAAACCTATACTGCATTTCAATAACTTGTAGGATTGACCTTTGCCGCGATTATTTCCTCCAATCTTTGTGGCATTGATTCTACTAATTTTTTTGTAATTGTCAAATCAATTAAGTCTCATTCTTTTTGAAGAGCTTGCTTAAGACGTTCTTTATTTGAGAAATAGAATAGAAAAGACTGATTTATTTTCGCTGGCAGAGTTAAGGCCATAAGGCCTTCTCTTCCACTCAACCAGCCTTAATCAATACAATACATACTGAAATTACGACTATTTATACCAGACTTAAAAGGTTCTCCAGCAATATTCTTCAGTTAACGACTAGTACATGGTTATTTAAAGTTAGATAAACCTATAAGATAAAGCAATAACATAATTTATGAGCTAATTTAATTCAATCAATTATAATAATTAATTTGAGATAGCTAGTAAAATGATAATTAATTTAATATAAGTTTACTAGAACTATGTTATAGGGAGAAAAAATAAAAATCTAAAATATATTTATATAATGAGAATATTAATGTAATTAAATTTTGCCATTAGAGGCTTTATATTCTATTTAAAGAAATTAATGGTAATAATAAGAATGGACAGAAGTTAGTTTCATTATAAATGACAAATATTAATCAGTAGTTAACTGTTAAGTAAGAATTTATGTAATTTTGACCTAAATAAAGTTATTGTCCAACAACGCCTTACATCACTCGGAAGCGAGTTCCAATTTCTAGCAACTGAAACTGTATAAGATGAAGAATATAAAGACGTTTTGTGATAGGGTATAATGAGTAAATTTTTATGATGAGACGTGGTACTTAGCTGATGATATGGGAATACATTTTTAAAACTAGAAGCCAAATAGATTGGGGTAGCGGTGCGCATAATTTGAAGTAAGAGAATAAGAGAATACAGGGCTCGTCGATGCTTTCTCATGTTTTTCTTTAAAATAGCGCAAATATGTTCGATGACGTTAGTGTCAGGTGGCTGAGTGGGTGTGTGAAGTTGTTTCGGAGTATTGTAGAGCAGCCACAATCGAGTATTTCCCGCAGTATGTTTGGAGTCATTATCTTGCTGGAAAACAAAAGTACTTTGAAGACCCAGCTTTTCAGCACTAGCATGAAGATTCTGCTTTAAAATGTTCACATACCTTTTGCGGTCCATCACACTATCGATAAAATGCAGTCTACCCACGCCCGAGGCATTCATACACTCCCAACTAGCACTGGCACGCTTCTATGTTTTACTGTAGGCACAAGGTGTTGAGGATCTATCTCTGTATTCTTTTGTCACCACATCATACTTCTCCCATCTGAACCAAAAACATTAATTTTGCTTTCATCCGAAATAATTACTTTTTTTTTCCAATAATCTATTCCTTTATCCGGTATTCTTTCGCGAAATTTAATGATTTATGCGATTTTTCTTACTCAACACTTTTTTGGAGCTATGCGACCATAATAACTAGGGACCGGATTTTTAAGTAATTACATATTATATTCCTTCCAACCTAACCGTATATAAATAACAAATCTTTGCGAATCTTGTAATTACCATTAATATAATCAAATTTGGTACTACAAATTTTTACATATTTACCTCACATTACATATTATGGCTTGATATTACATAAATCTACATATTTAGGGGGTTTATTCATTTTTACTTCTCTAAAAGGAGAAAAAAAACTTCTGTTAGGGAAGTTTACAATTTGAAATACACAGATTTAAAAAGCCTTTTTACCTACCCAGAAAAGATATATTTCGGCACGAAACATAACGTCCTTAGTTCCAGGCAAATAACAGTTTGTAAATGCCTATAGTTTGAGGTTTTAGTAGGTACTTTGTTTCTTACAGGGAGCAGCTAAAATGCATGTGTCCCACATCTCCTCTTATTTTCTCCTAATCCAGTAAAGCGAAACAGTGCTTGTAGTACTGTTGTGTCATTCATTTCACTCAATTCTCTAGTTTTAGTACTTACAGTATAAAGTGCAAGTGAGTTTATCTAGTGCTTTTAACTAACTAAAATGGCCCCCGTATCTTCAATCCTAAAGACAAAAATAAAATCATGGATTACGATGGACGAAGGTTTCACTACAGACGGAAAAATTGCAATGTGTCAAGTATGCGGTAAAAAAGTCGGGTGCTCTATGAAATCACAACTGGAGAGTCTTACCTGTCCTATACCTGCTACATATTGATATTAAATATTTTCATGATTTTACATATTTTGGTACATATTCAGCTTATTTTTCTTACATAAATATGTGCATATTTCACACCTTGATATTACATAAAAATCCGGTCCCTAATAATAACCATGGCTGTCCTGGCTGAAACTTTCATAGTTCGTCTTTCCAGATCTGCGACAACCTTTACTGCACTAATCTTTCGATCTTTTTAATTTCCTTAATAATCACGCGCTCATCATGTTCGGTTAGAACTTCAGGTCGTCCAATTCTTGGCTTGTTTATCACAGTCTCTGATGCGCAGAACCTAACACAAATTGTTTGGATGGTAGGCCGAGGTCTCCCAACAAGCTCTGATATTTCACGTAACGATTTGCTCTGGTTATGCAGTTTAATAATAACTTTTCATGTCTCCTCACTTGGTTCTTTACGGTTGGTGCCCATTTTGACGTTTCAGCTCTTCATTCACTGATGACCAGGCTTCAAAACCTTTGACCCGATACAATGAGTTTACTGTGCTTGTACTATAGGTTGTTGACTCGCTGCAGGTAGTGAAAGGTAGAGATGTGTTGAGGTAACAACGTTGCTATTTGGAATAGAGTACGGTAGTATGGGGAAACGCACACATATGGACATTCTGAAAGTAAATATACATTACACAATGACAATATCAAAAGAATGTGAAAAGCATTTATTCTCCTGTCTTTTATAAGCATTTGTGTTTAATTATACACAGTTTTAATGGTGGAAATAAGCAAGTGGCAATTTAAATTTCTTCATTTATCCTATTAGTCGTCTTTAGGAAGTGCAGTTGCAGTAGACTGTAATACAGTACCGAATTGCCATGTACTACAAGATACATTTTCAGTGTCTCAAACGTAAATCTTTTTCAGTTATCTACCAAACACAGTTTGTACTGTGAAAAGATGCGCTCTACGTAGCATGACTTTATAGGAGCAAAAGGAAAAAACCTAACATCATTGCAGTCTCTAAGAGGCAGTCCTTCATTCTCGGGTGACTCTATGTCCACTAATTTGCTGTTTATGTTACACAATGCTCCATATCCGTTATTTTTACATAAAATTGATTTCCACTTCTATTTTACACATTCAGTAACCGATGTACTGACTCATTAATTCTCTGTGTCATTTCCTCAACTAATCTGAGGGCTTCCGGCATCTCTTGCTCTGACTTTTCTAACCGTGTAATAGTTTCAGACATAGTTTGAAAATGAGTTTGTATGAAAACCAAATTATTCATCAGAACCTTCAAATCCAGAGCGTTTTCCTTTGCGTATTTGTTGGCATTCAGCCTAGCCGTCCACTGGCACCGTGAACGGCCGAATATTTGTTAGGCCGTATACGGCCGAATATTTGTTAGGCCGTATACGGCCGAATGCCGGACAACCGGCAGAAGAGCCGATCGATCGTCCACTGGAGCCGACACTTCGGCCGTCACTTACCAGTTGTATGTCCTCGTGCTACATGCTTATAATTAATAGGCATACATACATACATACATACATACATACATACATACATACATACATACATACATACATACATACATACATACATACTGCCACCGGCGTGGCTCAGTGGGTTAAGGCGCTTGCCTGCCGGTCTGAAGTTGAGCTCGAGCGCGGGTTCGATCCCCGCTTGGGCTGATTACCTGGTTGGGCTTTTTCCGAGGTTTTTCCCAAGCGTAAGTTGAATGCCAGGTAATCTATGACGAATCCTCGGCTTATCTCGCCAAATATCATCTCGCTATCACCAATCTCATCGACGCTAAATAACCTCGTAGTTGATACAGCGTCGTTAAATAACCAACTAAAAAAGTACATACATATATACAAATGGCTTTTAAGGAACCCGAAGGTTCATTGTCGCTGTTACATAAGCCCGCCATCGGTCCCTATCCTGTGCAAGATTAATCCAGTCTCTATCATCAAATCCCACCTTCCTCAAATCCTTTAATATTATTCTCCTATTTACGTCTCGGCCTCCCCAAAGGTCTTTTCCCCTCCGACCTCCCAACTAACACTCTATATGCATTACTGGATTCGCCCATACGTGCTACATGCCCTGCCCATCTCAAACGTCTGGATTTAATGTTTCTAATTATGTCTGGTAAGGAATATAGCGTGCAGTTCTGCGTTGTGTAACTTTCTCCATTTTCCTGTAACTTCATCCCTCTTAGCCCCAAATATTTTCCTAAGAACCTTATTCTCAAACACCCTTAACCTCTGTTCCTTTCTCAAAGTGAGAGTTCAAGTTTCACAACCATATAGAACAACCGGTAATATAACTACTTTATATATAGGCCTATTCTATGTTTCAGAATTTTTCAGAGCAGACTGGATGACAAAAACTTCTCAACCGAATAATAACAGGCATTTCCCGTATTTATTCTGCGTTTAATTACCTCCCGAGTGTAATTTATATTTGTTAATGTTGCTCCAAGATATTTGAAATTTTCCATCTCTTCGAAGCATAAATCTCCAATTTTTATATTTCCAATTCGTACAAAATTCTGGTCACGAGACATATATACTTTGTCTTTTCGGGATTTACTATAAAATCTATCGCTTTACTTGCTTCAAGTAAAATTTCCGTGTTTTCCCTAATCGTTTGAGGATTTTCTCTTAACATATTCACGTTATTCGCTTAGACAAGAAGATGATGTAACCCGTCCAATACCAAACCCTCTCTGTTATCCTGAACTTTCCTAATGGCGTATACGGGCTCTGCTGTAAGTTTCACCGAGACACATTTTAATTAATCGAACTAGTTTCTTGGGAATACCAAATTCCATAAGAATATTATATAAAACTTCTCTCTTAACCGAGTCATATGCCTTTTTGTAATCTACGAATAACTGATGTTCTGTACTCTTATACTCCCATTTTTTCTCCAATATCTGTCGAATACAAAGAATCTGATTAATAGTCGATCTATTAGTCTAAAACCGCATTGTTGATCCCCAATAATTTCATCTATATATGGAGTTAACTTTCTCAAAAGAATAGTGGACAAAATTTTGTACGACGTTAACAAAAGTGGTATTCCTCGAAAGTTACTACAGTTAGTCTTGTTCCCTTCATGAAAATAGGTCCATTGTTCTGGTACAATTTCCTTCTGCTTATTATTATTATTATTATTATTATTATTATTATTATTATTATTATTATTATTATTATTATTATTAGAATGAATTTGGAGGACATATTACTATTATTGGACAATCCCTACCTTATGAGGAGACGGAGGACGAAACGACGAAAATATAGGGTATATCCGATACTTAGAGAAAGGTATCGCCTGGGTAAGTTTCATCATCTACACCTACACAATAAACTTCTAGATGATAGTGCTAAGTTTTTCTATTACAATCGGATGAATGTTGATACATTTCAATATATTTGAAATGTAATTCGTCCATCAATCTCAAAATGGTCAAATTTCAGAGAAGTTGTACCACCTGAGAAACGTTTCTCAGTAATATTAAAGTTAGTAGTACATGAATAATAATTTGTTAAGCCTTAATAATTTTATTTCACTTGTTTAATGAAAAAAAAAAACAAGATCTAATTAATTTTTCGGCGTTCATGGCGAAATTTATGGAAACAGTGACCACGTGTTGCTCTGTTCGGCCGAAAGAGACCGAAAAATCCCATCTGAATTGGATGCAATCGTCATTCGGCCGTCTTCGGCCGCAAACGGCCGAATAGGGCGAGTGTAATGGACGCGCGCCAATGCATTCTCTTGTTGTGGGACCGTAAACGGCCGAGTTGTTATTCGGCCGAATTCGGTTCCAGTGGATGGCCAGCACAGTATCCCCACCCACTGTACGCTTTACCACTATACGCCGTTATGCAGATTTCCCACTGAACTGCTCTATCGGGTCCGAAGTCACGAAGCCTACTGATGACGGAACTCTCTCCCTGTCACACACACAGGCACACAAACGTGTACTGGCTACACCACCCCCTCCAACTCTTCTTTTAGTATGATTACTTCACGTGTACGATCACATGTTGTACCGACTTACGTATCATTATGGAGTTTTATTTAATTTTCCAAATATTGTACTACTTTTGTTATTTTTATGCATAATATATTTCTGAGCAACAGAACTCACTATTCATAATTAGTGCATTATTGTATTCTCAGATCCTGCGATTCTCCTTAAAGTGTATTATAATCTGAATTTTCTAATAGTACGAACACTTTTTGCATTCACTGTATATAACTGGAATAAATAATTTTATTCGTTTAAAGTCGACAATCCTTTTAGAGACACGCTGTATATTTAACCGTGGCATTACCAAGATATTTTTTTGACGTGGATTACCAATGGTGGGCAAAAAATTGTCAACCAAATAAAATTTAAATATGTACTTCTAGTGTAACAAAAATTGTATTATTGTGTTACTATTTTACCATTGAACAATTACATTCTTTTTCAAAGACTTACAATACGTTCAATTAAATTTTATCTCTCGTAATGCTAGGGTTAAATGCACATCGTGTCTCTAAATCAGTAGTGACCAAAATTCGAGCTGCAGTGATTACATGCGACAGACAGCCTATGAAGTAAAGAGGCGGAGGAAAGGTACTTGGCATGAAAACTACAACCAGTGGTGGTTCCTATACTAACATTTTAACCAATCCCGAGGATAAAAATCTCAAGCTTTGCTGTATCAGTAATGTCACTGCTGTCATCAAGAGCCAATGAATAATATACGATATTCTTGTTTCTTTTTTTAACCTTTCTCTTGAATATAAGCAGGAATTTTATACATTCTTCTCTCGATACTTGGTCGAGAAATTCGTAATTTTTCAAAATTAAAAACTTCTTATGGACAAGTTATTTAAGCTATTTTAATTTACTCTTTTGAGAAATTCTGTTCTATTAAAAGGCTTTAGAGCACGAGATATTTCAAACCCCATTAGGTAGCTAACTTCCTTACATTTATTTATCTCATTTTTCTCTTCCTGGCTATGATTTAAGACATGTCAATTCCTGGCCTTTACCAGTTCATTGGCACATAATATTGAATCAGTTTTTTAATTAAATTAATTAAATGAATATTAAATGAGCATATATTGCGTTAGAACAATTTTCTATATTGTAATTTTCATTGTAGTTTTGGTTTGTTTGAAATTTTATTTGTAATTTTCAAAATATTCACAAATAAATTAGTGGATCATCTCGTGCGCCACTCTGTAGGTGTTTGACTGAATGTTGTGTTCCTCCACCAACTCTGATCCCCTCAGTCTCATACATTAGTCCTAATTACACATATAAGCGTTTTAATCGTAGCACTAAATTTCATTTTCCGTGTGCGGCAACATAATACTCAATAAACTGTGTTCATCTTCAAGAAATGTGGAAATTTCTTCATAAATCATGTGCAATAACGCTGAAAAATTATTGGGATCCACTGTAAACTTTAGGAAGTGAGTATGCTCTCTCTTCGTGTCAAACTCCCCTATAAATCACTCGGTGCCCCTCTGAGTAGGATGGTTCCGACAGCCACTCCAAGGTGAACAATTGTTTGGCATGACATTAACCTTGCCATTCCGACGTTCATTTGTTATCGAAGTGAAAGCCTTCCTTTGACAGGACCTGAATGAAGGAGGGAATAGTAGTAACTTGAAAGGAGAGAGGAAGTTCCTGCATTTGCGGTTGCACTCAAGGTTTTCGTCACAATCCTCTGACAAATTATGTTCGAGAAGTTAGTCAACTACTGTATTTATGTTTCTAATGTGGACAGATTTTGTTTTATGGTGCAACTGGGCTCAGCGAATCTTTTCACTGAAATAATTCGACATTCAAACTTTGAAGAAGTTCTAAGATCTACTGCTAACAATTACGTAGTATTTATAGATTTCTTTCCTCTTGTAATTTCACAGGCGGTGAAACTAGATTGGCAGACGTGTATTTGTATTTGAAAATTTCATTTACATATCTTTAACATCATATTCTCATGAGAAACTAAACTCAGTACTCAGTTATTTAGAACCCAGTTACTAACAAATATATTGCTACTAGGAAAAATTCAAAATAAATTTCTAAAATGGTTATATTACAGACTTTATAATAATTATCCTATGAGAGTTATGCTACAATGCTTAAAGATTTCCATGTTACTAGTTTGCAGATTAGATGAAATTGTCAATCTTTAAACTTTCTTTAAATTACACAAGATTTTCTTTATAAAATTACTAACAATAAGTTGGATTATGTTGATTTATTTTATTATATAGCATTATATGTACCTAAGTTTAATACTTGTTCTTTTTATTTTATATCAATGACTTACCTAAACAGATTTTGCACACTAAATGTTTACTATATGATATAGTATATGCTGATGTTGTTAAATTGTATAAAGTCAGTGGCAAACAACATGATCTACAGCATGATTTGGACAGACTATATAGATGGAGTATCGATAATTCTCTTCAGTTAAATCTTAATAAAAGTTGCTTTACGACATGTTCTAAAAAATAAGACACTTGCTCAAAATTCGTATGAAATTAATGTGTGAAGTTACCTAGAGTAGAATCATTTAATTAATTAATTAATTAATTAAATTACCAGGACGGTTGAACTTCATTAGTAGAAGGGGTGGGAGTGAAGTACATTCAAAAACTCAGGTACAATAAAAAATGAAGTAAAAATAAAATTATGTCACTGTAGTTGTAATGAAAATTGTCTCTGATATATCCGTTGAATATTCAGAAGAACCGTTAGTCACTGTTGTCTCAAGAAAAGGGCCAAAAAATGAAAGCATGTGGTAGAAAAACGTGAATAAACAAAAGCGACTCTCCGATGCGTCTAAAGTGTCTTATCTTGCAAGCTTTGCAAGGCAGCAGTGCTTTTTGATGAAGAAATAAAGAGTCTTCATGCAAAATTACTAGGCTAATAAAAATTCAAAAAGTCAAAGAAACTATTTAATAGGCTTGATTGATGTTTCCACTCCGCAAAGAAGAAAACCAAATCAAACGAAACAGGAGGGCAGTTCCAAGGATAAAATTATATCCTACTAGTGGCTTGTGCAGCAAATGCTGCAGACTAAGTTCATTAGAAGTTTAAATAAAGATTTTTCAGATTTATTTTCTAGACAGAATATCAGATATTTTGAAAGTTATTTGCTTCCATAATAATGAAATATAGTCCGCGAAATATGTAACATTGAAAGCAACGTAATAACTCAATGAAGTTTAACTTTGTCAAAAATACCTTCTTTTTTTTTAACTACCCACGGAATGGATTTAATGCCAAATGCTTTTCTTGAACATATCCATCTTCATTTCATTGAGTTTCAATGAGGTAACGCAAGTGAGGCTAGGGCTCCACTAGCTGTATTTGACAGCTGTTGTGAGCTGCAGTCTACTGCCTGCAAATGGAATCACGCAAAACAAGTCTAGGCGGCTATATGGGCAGTATTTCACTGCGCCTAACAGAATTAGGCCCGTAACACACTTGCAGAGTTTTCGCCACCGAGAAATGTGTTGCGAGAAAATAAAAAAAATGGTAACATGGATTCAAATGGACGTCCAAACACTGGAAGAGATTCTCGCTCAAGGCAAAAACCTCGCGCGAGTTTCTCGCTGGAATTAGTAGTTCAGCGAATTTTCTTGACACAAGTATATAATCAAAGATGTTTGGCATTTATACTCTTTATGACGATTGAATGTAGAAAAGATATCACAGGTGGCGATGAATTGTATTGTTTTTATTTGAAAATGAGAAAAGATGGCTGATAATTGCAGTCAGAAACTTATCGAACTTGTACGATGCCACCCGTAGGCCTATTTATATGATACAAGGGATGAAAACTATAAAAACACGAAATTTAAAGAACAAATATGGAGACAAATATCAGATTATCTGAAAATAAATAGGGCTATATTTTATTTGGAGGAATTTAATAGTATTGATTAAATATTTGAAATAATGTATCTATAGCCTATGTCTTAACAGTTTACGTAATTTTAATCAGAATATAGCAATGAATTCTCTATCATAACATGAATGGCAAAAAAAAAACTGTGGTCCATTGAACCTGAAATAACGCCTAAACGTATCATCATTCAAATCGAAACCAGTGTCCAAAACTCGTCCTTATTTTCGTAAGATACAATGTGATTTTCAGATATTTCTGGCTTTAATTTTAGTCCTACTTCTTCTTTTCATGAACAAAATACGTTCATGTAACTCCATTTCTTCATTTAAATACTCAGATTCAACAAAACGTCAGTGGCGTATACTGGTTTAAGGGTCTGGGCTACCACTGACCCTATTATTACACAAAATATATTTTAAAATCCCTATAATAAAATTCCTTACCTATTTATATGTGAATTCCAGACGTCTTGATTGGGACGAAAATACTTTGATGACTTCGTCATTGAAATTACAGTTGGGCCGCTTGCGAAGTTTCTGTAGAAATGACTTTTCAATGGCCATCAGTGCCAAGCCGGATAAACGTTTTTGTGTATGAGTTGATCTACAGTGGGATTTTATTCGCTTCAACACAGAAAATGTTCTTTCTACCGATGCTGACGTAGCTGGTATTGTCACAATTAATGTTGCCAATTTAAGGACTTCAGGAATAACTTGGTTCAGCTGGTTTTCATATATGGCAGATAATATTTCATGGATAGGTTTGTTCGAAAAATCAAAGACTTATGCTGAATATATTAAGCTTAATTTATTTTTCAAACGTACTTGATCAAAGTGACTGTTATAGGACTGAAATAATTTGTTTAGTGCCTCATTCGGGAAGTTTTCTCTATAAGCAAAAAATTTTTGAGAATGTAGAAGATGTATAAACTGAAGCTTTCCATAATCAGAAAATCTGTCAGTAAATTTCATGTGCATACGATCTAGTATTACTCTATATGGACGGAAACCCACTACGTCTGAACTCGGATATAGTATTTTTTAACTTTGATACCTCTTGCAAGCAGTATGCTATGTCTAGACTTTTTGTCTGAAGAATATTGTAGAGCACATCTGTATGTGCGAACACTCTAGCATAGACTTCAAGAAGAAATATATTCTGAAACTGTGTGAAAAAATACAAATATCATTGAGCATGTACAGCTGTCAAAAGAAAAAGTGGCCGCTCTCCTGAAACAAAGTTCCCTTCGGGTATCTTCGCTACAATTCGGAGACAGACGATGTTACATGATGTTGGAACACGTTGCCTGATATCTACAGTTATAATTGAACTATACTGTGTGTTATTCGATAGCATATTGGTAGCGTTTAGGCCTCTTATTCATGAGGTCCTGCGTTCGACTACAACCTCGTGCTTTTTATGTCCTTTTTTGTTCTATTTTTGAGAAAGACAAACTAGACATAATGGCTCCTTTCTCTTTTATGATTATTTTAGTAATTAACATCAGGTTCATTAATATATTATGCCATGACTTTATCATTACCATTATGATATTGTGGCTGCAAATGGAAAGAAAAAAGATTTTATTCTCAATAAAATATCTTTCCTGGCATAAACATAACAAATTTATGGCGTCGGCCTTAAAACATTCAAACAATTAAGCGTTCAAAAAACAAAACAAAAAGCCACAATTCAATATTTAGTCTATCTTCCTCTTATCTCGATCATCTTGCAGTCGAGTGGGCATGGAATCGACTTTGCACGATATTCCAGGCATTCTGAACATACACACATAAATGTTCTGTACATGGGCAGGTCTTTCATTGCAAACCCAGCAATCTCCAATCTTTCCTATTTTCTGCCTTCCTCTTAGTCTCCGCATATGATCCACGTATCCTAATGTCGTCTATTATTCTTTTCAACCAGAGACCCAACCAATTCCTTTTTCTCTTTCTAATCAGTTTCAGCATCATTCTTTCTTCACTCACTTTTTCAAACACAATTTTATTTCTTATTCTGTCTGTCTACTTTACACACACCGTTCTTCTCCACATCCACATTTGAAATGCTTCAATTCGTTTCTCTTCATTTCGTCGTAATGTCCATGTTCTTTCCCCATACAATGCCACACTCCACACAAAGCACTTAACTAGTCTCTTCCTTAGTTCTTTTTCCAGAGGTACGCAGAAGATTCTTCTTCTTCTATTAAAAGCTTCCTTTGTTCATGTTTGCATTTTTCTTGGGAAGGATAGGCCTAAATGCGGTAGCATCCCGTTGCTTTCCGCACACCACTATCTCTTTCGCATCTTATTAAATTCCAGGGGACCCAAGCGTGGAGATGAGGAGAGTGGATTTGACTAATTGGGCCCTCCGGACTTCACCGAAAGTCACGGCAAGGGTTAAATATTAATTCTATCAGGATGTTTGACCCGGTCAGAGACCGGGAAATCTCAATTAGCCTTTGCCCCCCGCATCCTGGACTAGCTTCTACGAATCATCAGAAAATCTTAGAGTGTGATTGGGCCAATTTTTCCGAAAATGTTTCCACACTTTTGCTCTCGTAGCTCAGCGGACGAACGTCGGAATTTAGATGTCAACGTCTCAGGTTCAATTCCTCGTTACTCCTTTTCATTTTATTGTGTTTCAAGATAGTATAATGTAATAATACAAAAAGAAAAACTGATACCAATATTATGCAACTGGATTTTTCCAAACCTAATATTAAATTTGTGTTATTTATATCGCTAAAGAAAGAATACAATATAAATAACTTCGATATTATTTATACAGTATCACTAAAGAACGATAACAGAATATAAATGATAAATATCGGTTTGTTTAATTAATATATTACGAAAGAACAATAACAATATAAATAACTTGAATATTATTTTATAATGCTAATGAAGGAAAACAGAATATAAATGATAACTTGAATAATATTTAAATTGCTAAAGAACGATAACAATATAAAAAAACGTGAATATTATTCATATCGGAATTTCACAGATTTATTACAGATGTATTTAAGAAATTGTAGAAGAATAGTAATTAGTAACAGTGTCCTATTTATTCTTCTTGGAGCCAAATTTGTAACTTTTAAAAGTGTGGTTACTATGTTGAAGTGTATGTGTTGTAACGGATGCTTGATTTGTTATGTATGTGAGTCAGTTATGGGATGCTTGATGTCGTCGCAATGTCGTAATTATAGTTTGATTGTGTTTGTGTGACTATTGTGTATTAATTTATGATGTATGGTACGGAAAGCTGCATATTTGTGTTGCAGAAGAGTTACGTATGTGTGTTGTTAATGTTTTTGTATGTTTCAAATTGATACCTGATATTTGTTTTGCAATCGCAATGCCTAATTTACGGATTGTTTATGTTTTGTTTACATCGCGTAAGCTAATTTAATTTTCTTTTCCATTTCTCTTTATGCTTATGTTTTTTGTGTATAAAACTATAGCCCTAACATACATATGTAAAATGGGGCTAACCACCATTGGAGATACAATAATAATTATTATTATTCATATCGTTATAATACGATAACAGAATACAAATGATGACCTGAATTTTATTCATATCTCTAAAGAACGATAACAGAATATAAATAACGTGATATCCATAAAGAACGATAACTGGATATAAATGATAATTTGAATATCAGTTACATCGCTAAAGAACGATTAAAAAATAAAATGAAAACTTGAAGAAGGCCCGAACCCACGACCTTTGAATCATTAAACAAGCACTCTACCGCTGGTCTACGAGGCTCAGATATGGAACACTTTCATAGTTCCGGAACTACTTATACAAGCACATGCATCGTGTAACATCGCCGCGACCCGAAGTGGACTTTGAAAATATTCGCTGCTCACGAGTGCGGCCACTTTTTTTTTTGACATCTGTACAATTACATCATCATCCCAGTTTTCTTCAGAGTCATTACAAATGATATTTTCAAAGAAAGCAGTCAGTTGTTCTCTGTATTCCTTTACTGTATTTACAAGCCGAGATGTAAAATTCCATCTAGTTGGTGCTATTTTTGGGAGTTTCTTTTTCATAAATTCCTTGAGTTTTTCTGATCTTTTAGGAGATGATGAGAAAAATGCAGCTAACCCGACAGTGTCTTGAAAAAAATGCGGCATTCTGGAATGGATGAAGTAGTTTGTTGCAAAACTAAATTGAGAACATGGCTGTAACAATGGACAAATGGTGCTTGAGGATACTTTTCTTGAACCTTTGTTTTTAAGCCATTAATATTTCCCGCCATAACTGAAGCACCATCGTATGTCTGTGCAATTAACTTATTGCCGACATTGTATTCTGCTATAACACCTTCCACATGCTGAAACAAAGCAGCAGCAGTTTTGTCCGAACTGACATTTGTGAATCCTATAAACCGTTCTTGAACATTGGCAGTACTGTCGATGTATCTTAAAACAGTGGACAATTGACTCTGATTAGAGCAGTCACTTGTTTCATCAACAACAATGGCCACAAAAGGTGCTTCTTCTATTTCAGATTTTATGTTCTTTATCATAAACCAACTTATAGCAAATATTAAGTAATTCTGAATTGCGGGAGAAGTACCACGAAATACTGTTGAACTCTCAAGATGATTGGCCAGTAAATGGTCAAATTCACTTAAGGAACTTAAATATTCAATATAATTTCCTATATTGTCTGATTCCACACTCTCATTATGATCCCGAAAAGCCATTTCTTGTTTTCCTAGAAAGCAGACTGCGTTAATAAGACGCAGTAAAATCTCCCGATTTTTTTTCACAAGAGCATTGTGTTGGTTGTTGTGTAGAGCTTTTTACTTATCTAGTTGTAAATCAATTCTTGTCTTCCCAAAGTTTGCAAAGTTCATGCTACTACAAATAAGAGCTTTTGATTTGTCGTGTTTTAGGACTGCCGTTCGAAGGGAGTTCATATTAGAAAACTCCTCTTTTGACCACACATTAGTTTCGCGGCTAAATAACAAACATGGCCAGCAAAATAGTTTAGACAGTTTAGAACTACCACACAACCAATTCCACTTACCATATGATGTTGAAGTGAAATGGCGTGTGTACTCACGCTGTTTTTCTTTTACGTTCATGGACAAATTTAACTCAGGAGTTGGTCTTTCCACTTTCACAATTTCAACTTTCTCGTTGTATGTACGACGGTTGAAAGGCACTTTTAATAAACTTTCTATTACACAGTCATTTTCAACACAAACCTCTCCAGAAACTTGTTCTGCCATATTTTTCACAATATCACTTAATTGGGAAATTAAAAACTTAATAATTCACAATTAATATAACTCTTAGACACTCGAACAAACCACAAATTTAAAATACTGAACTGCAAGAACACAATCACATTCATGAGCTAGCGTACTAAGCGTATTGTTGCTTCGCGCCTTCGAAGAAACCGATCACGAGAGCGGCAACTCACCCGGCCTACACTGCACGATAGAAACAGAAGGGATCGGGGGACGGGCAGTTGTGCGACAGGACAGCGTGAGCGGAACGGTCACAGACTACCCCTCGTAGCAGCGGTTTCTCCAGCGGTGCCGCCTTGACAACTTGTTTCTGTTCGAGAGCAGAGAGCGCATATAAATCTAACAATTACTTTAATTTTAATTACTGTGGTAAAACTAATAATACAAAATTATTACATTATGTTACATTATAAACTTTTTCAACGCGAAAACGCAAGTAACAATGTCAGGACGATCAGCGGGGTTTTCATGTGGGAGTAAAGAAATAGCTATTTCAGATCATTCTGGATTCTAAGTGGAAGTTAAAAAACGTCAGGTTTGCTATACTTTCGAACAATAGACATAGCATCTTGGTGTAGCTGCTGCATGTAGAGCTTGAAATGTAGAGTAAAATCATTTTATCCTGCTAAGACAGTCATGTCAATTGATGCCCATAGGAGCAAGCGCGCGCGCTTTAGAGCTCAGGAGAGCCTGAGCGCTTTGCAGCGGAAAGGAAAGAAACAGACGAAAGAGGTAGTATATGCCGCTTGGTCGAGCTATATTCAGGGATGTCCAGAACTGAAAATAGATAAAGGGAAGAAAACTAATGAAAACTGTATCCATGTTAATTTTTACATTTGTCTGAGAAATATAAGTGAATTATAAGAATGTAAGTTTTAATTTTAATGCTCATTTTTCTCAAGTTTGATTTTTTTTATCCGAAAGAAATATTTTATCAACTTTTTAATAGAAAAATTAAATTGTTAAATATAGGCCTATTTATTTAGTAGCCTTAAAGAATGTTTTCATAAATCTAATGTACCGTAAATACGTATTACTGAAGATAGTGGGTATTCAATATATTGAAAATATTCGCATGGAAATTGTTTGTAAGGAAATGAATTAACAAAGCAACTACTATTACATCATAAGCAAAATATATGTGCCCATGTGTTGTAAAAATGTCAGCTCTATAGCTTCAGAACATTTCGAGAAAATAATTTAAATATTATGGTGATAGGAAGTTGCTCACCAATATCACCTTAAAAGCATAATGCGATAAGAATTTTGTTATGGAATATTAGTTACACTTAAAACATATACAGCACCTAGGTAACTTTGCTTTGTACTGATTAGTTTATTGATTACTTTTATAAGGCTATTCATATCATCAAAATTAATTCCAACTTATGTCATACTTAATCTCATTTTTTGGGATATCACTTTCTTTATGAATGATGTGTTTCATCCATTTAGTACAGTATAGTTGTACTGCTATGAAATTTATGTGAATAGTCCTTCTTAACTCTTTATTATGTTATTAACATTTAAAACGCAACTGCAATATTAAGAAATTGGTTTTAGTACTTTTGTTTTACAGACAATATAGATAATATCAAACAGAAAGAAGCGATATAAAAATAAAGATATAAAATTTCATGTTCCGTTTGAAGTTTGTGCACCACTGTTTTCTTAATCCAACAGGCTGCTTATTCATACACACAACACTTCCTCTTTCCATACCTAGCGCTTGAAGCCCGCGCACGACATCAAGGTCAGAAAAATACGCTTGCTTTGATATCACTGTGCTAAGAGATCTTGCTGAGATGATCGAGAGACTACAAAATTTTGTAGGCCTTTTATTTTATCAGTAAGTAATACCTCTTGGTCTTTCCTTATTAACTGTAATTTTTGCGCTCTCTGGAGCCAATACTGAATGATTCATATAAATATCTGCACCACATCCCCATTAAGTATATGAAAAAGCCCAAACCCCACTTGATTAATAACTATAAAAATATTTGATTTTCAATAATATTATTATCGTCTTACGTATATATACTATATAGCCGCCATTTCGTAAATTATAGAAATGAAGATCTAATTTGATATTCTCTACATCTACTTATATAACCCCAAAACGTTTCACTTTCATATCATCAATATAGCATTAATATGTATCATTAATGAAAAATAATCGCATCATGGCATTAACTATAATAATATTGCATTTCTAATGGTAATAATGTCATCAATCCATCTCAAGTTTTGTAGATTTTAATATCCAATACTCAGTTGTACTCAGAATATTACACACCGCAGAATCAGATCTGTAAATATTATTTTAGTAAGTCTAGAAGTCTTTAACAACCAATTGCATTTGAGCTCTAAATATATCAGTAATCTTGCAGGCCATGGTCTTCGTGTAATAGCCTATCGTTTTTTGTTTTGTAATGAAATGCAGTTAGTTCTCAAAACAGACGAAAGATGGATTTTATAAAATAGTAAAATTATGTAGGAAAATTACGCTTCACTGAAAGTTACTATTTTTCTGAAAATCCTTGGATGCCAAGCTTCAAAATGACGGGTCATTAATTAAACTCTGTTCAGCCGTTTTCCCGTAATTTCCATTACCAGTTCAAATTATATAGATTATGCCCGGAATGAAAACGATAAAATACTGTAATGGAGATACACCTTTCTCAGTATTTTCAATATTGGTAGGTGAGGCAAGGATCAGTGACATAATGAAGAAACTGTATGAAAAAATTATCGAAACTGTGTTTTCTAAAGTAGGCGCGTTACATGCTTTAGATTCTGATTTCATATGAGTCAACTGGCAGGAACTGTCACAAAAGTGTGTGTCAAATGTGAAGAAGTTTAAAATTAGTGAGGCCAAAAGGTTGAGAATAAGGCCTAAGTCTGCTTTAGTAGAACTCAATTCCGTATATGTAGTAGAACCAGTGTGTGAGCATCGAGTACTTAAGAAAGGATTAAAATATGAAAATATGTTGTATCAATTAAAAGAGGTTCCATGCATCAGCCACGTAGAGAAAGCAAAGAAAAAAAGATTTTGAAGCTTTGCTCCTTGCAATGGGATAAAATGTGCAGGATTTGCCATTTTATAAAAATGTCCTGCAATCTGAAAGTTTCTCTTGCAATAAAATCCTACGGTAATCCTGCTAAAATAACATGAAATAGAGAAAAAAAAGTTAAATATACGGTATTAACTATGTTATCCTTATTTTATGCCAAATATACCAAATCCGTTAGAAATTTACTCAAAAGAATCTGTAGTAATGTCTCGAGAGGTCTGAGGTCTGGGAAATATCAGACGTGGAGTGACATTTATTAGGACTATTTCGTGAATAAAATAAAAACGTAAATAATATAGCCCTAAAATTCGATCACAAAATGTTAATAATTGTATATTAACGAATACTTAACCTATTCAGATATTGTGAAGTTTAAATACTCGTAGATGAATAAAGAAATTCGATGTTATTATTCAGTAATGCCAATTGCGAAAACAATGTTAATTACGTGTAGTGCACTTTTCTCTTATTATTATAAAATAAATAAATTTCATTATCTGCTGAAATCATAATTTAATTTAACAGTAACAGTGGGGACAGCTATATACCAATGCTTATGTATTCACAGCGAGACATGTTGCTACACAATGAAGCCATCTCTGTATAGATAGGCATAATTAAAACACGAACTTTATTACGCCATACGGAAGGCAGTTTGATCAAAGACCTTATTATTACTATGCAAGGACTTTGGGTTTGATATGCGATGATGTTACATAAATTTGAACATCTGACTTTCTATTAATTGTTTAATTTCATTCACAAAATACACATTTCATAGGCTACAATTATAGGTTAAGTTACCTGTGGGAGCAGGACCAATGTCAGCTGTCGACCGTTACTAACAATCAGTGCTGCACGAAAGCGGTTTCTAGAGCTCGACAAACGCATTCTCGCTGTAGTGTGTAACGGAACCAGAACTGCATCTACACAGTTCAATATTCCAATCGCGTATGCATGCAATCTGGGAAGAATATTGAAAGAATCAAATTTAAAAGGTACGTTCAATTAAGATGCATGAAGATGTTGTGTCTACATGGTGCGCCGTTTTGAATGTCGTCTTCACTGCGTAAATATATTAATTAATATTAAATATCAATCTTGCATTCATTGCTTAAAGTTGAAAGTAAAGTTTAACCGTGTAGTTGCATCTTAATGTATTCATGATCATCAATATATCGGGAAACAGTTGGCGACAACGACTAAACAAAAGAACGACCATGCGATAAATTGATAGCGATAAATCTAGCTGCAAAAATTATCGCAAAGTGTGACTATGATGATTGAAATTCAAAATTTCATTACACTTCATTGGTCGAATATGGAATGACGTCATATAAACTAAATAGTCGAAGTATTTGTCACTAAACAGAAATATTTCGTGTGGGCGTTAAGGGATGAGTATAGAACGGGTTTGCATCACCGTAACAGTAGTAGCAGTTAGTTTTTATTCTTTCCTGAAAAACTCTGAAAGTGAATTTGGTATCTTTTGGAATCAAGCTCCACAAATGATATCAACATGACACCACTTATAAGGCAACTAGGCCAGGAGATAATGAGATAAGGTTGCCAGTTCCTTTCCCCGTTCATTGCATACATCGCTGATTAGCTACATATTTCACTAATCAGACTTCAGATATATGCAAATAATTGTTCTTCCTCTGTCACATATCGTCAAGTGAGATATACTGCCTGATAATAAATGTAGGCCTACATATCAGCCAGAACCTCAATTAGAGGTAATTTATACAGTAGGTGAAGATATTTATGCAACACTGCAAACTCACTATTCTCCACTCTCCCCTATTTTCCGTCTTCCTGTTAGTCTCCGCATACGGTCCATATACTGTACCTTAATACCGTCTATAATCTGATATCTTCTTTTACTCCTACTTTTTTCGTTCACAATTCTCATCAGTGCATTCTTCAGTAGGCAGTGTCTTCTTAGCCAGTGACCCAATTTTCTAGCACAGTTTATTTATTTTTTTGTATATTTCAGTCGCTCCATTCTTCTCCATATCCACATTTCAATTGCTTTCAGCCGTTTCATCTCACTTCATCGTAATATTCATGTTTCTGTCCCATATGTGCCACACTCTATGCAAAGCACTTCTGAATGTCAAGATTTGTTAGATGAGAATGATATCTTAATAAAGTCATGGTGTTCTTCTAATTATTTATGTATTAATGAAAGTAAAGTGACAGATCTTAAATTTACTTAGAGAGAAAAAGTGATGCTTTTCATAATAACATCAAATTTTTGGGTATTTATATTGAAGGCGGCTTGGGCTGGGATAGCCATATCAATATGATTTCGGGTAAGTTATCTAAAGGAATATTTATGTTAAGATGTTTGTCCAAGATTGTGGACACAGAAGTGTTATTAGCAGTATATTTTTCATATATTCATAGCCATCTTCAATATGGTGTTTTATTATGGGGGAATCATAGTTCATCTTTTAATATTTTTAAATTACAGAAGAAAGCAGTGAGAATTATTTGTGGTGTTTGACCAAAAGAACATTGTAAACCTTTATTTCAATTCTGTAAAATTCTCACTCTTCCATCGCTATATGTATTGCAGTGTTTGTTATATACCAAAATGAATATAGATAATTTCCCTTTGAACTTGCATTTTCACGAACACCATACGAGAAGTTGTAACGATATGAAACTTGATTTATGTATAAACAAGACTACACAAAACAGTTTTTATTATATGTCTCTGAAGTTTTATAATAGCTTACCAAATTCTACTAAAAATTTAAATTATGATTTATTCAAATCGTTAATTAAAAGAAAATTGTATGAACACAGTTTGTATAGCATTAACGAATATTTTAACTTGGCAAATAATTTTATATGATTTTATTTATATTGACGTTGCTATGCATAAGGTACTTATGTCCAAGCAATAAAGTAGCTATCTATCTATCTATCTATCTATCTATCTATCTATCTATCTATCTATCTATCTATCTATCTATCTATCTATCTATCTATCTATCTATCTATCTATCTATCTATCTATCTATCTATCTATCTATCTATCTATCTATCTATCTATCTATCTATCTATCTATCTATCTATCTATCTATCTATCTATCTATCTATCTATCTATCTATCTATCTATCTATCTATCTATCTATCTATCTATCTATCTATCTATCTATCTATCTATCTATCTATCTATCTATCTATCTATCTATCTATCTATCTATCTATCTGTCTGTCTGTCTGTCTATATCTATCTATATCTATCTATCTATCTATATCTATCTATCTATCTATCTATCTATCTATATCTATCTATCTATCTATCTATCTATCTATCTATCTATCTATCTATCTATCTATCTATCTATCTATCTATCTGTCTGTCTATCTATCTATCTGTCTATCTATCTATCTGTCTATCTGTCTATCTGTCTATCTGTCTATCTGTCTATCTGTCTATCTGTCTATCTGTCTATCTGTCTATCTGTCTATCTGTCTATCTGTCTATCTGTCTATCTGTCTATCTGTCTATCTATCTATCTATCTATCTATCTATCTATCTATCTATCTATCTATCTATCTATCTATCTATCTATCTATCTATCTATCTATCTATCTATCTATCTATCTATCTATCTATCTATCTATCTATCTATCTATCTATCTATCTATCTATCTATCTATCTATCTATCTATCTATCTATCTATCTATCTATCTATCTATCTATCTATCTATCTATCTATCTATCTATCTATCTATCTATCTATCTATCTATCTATCTATCTATCTATCTATCTATCTATCTATCTATCTATCTATCTATCTATCTATCTATCTATCTATCTATCTATCTATCTATCTATCTATCTATCTATCTATCTATCTATCTATCTATCTATCTATCTATCTATCTATCTATCTATCTATCTATCTATCTATCTATCTATCTATCTATCTATCTATCTATCTATCTATCTATCTATCTATCTATCTATCTATCTATCTATCTATCTATCTATCTATCTATCTATCTATCTATCTATCTATCTATCTATCTATCTATCTATCTATCTATCTATCTATCTATCTATCTATCTATCTATCTATCTATCTATCTATCTATCTATCTATCTATCTATCTATCTATCTATCTATCTATCTATCTATCTATCTATCTATCTATCTATCTATCTATCTATCTATCTATCTATCTATCTATCTATCTATCTATCTATCTATCTATCTATCTATCTATCTATCTGCCTAGTCTCTTCCATACTTCTTTTCGCAGAGATGAACAGAAGATGCTCCTTTTTCTATTAATCCTCACGGTCCCAAGCTTTTCAGCACCTTCCTTATACTCAAGATCATATATATATATATATATATATATATATATATATATATATATATATATATATATATAACAGATTGCTCATCCTTGCGTTAAAACCGGTAGCACTTTGAAGAGAACAACCGCCAGGATCGCCACCCGTCCGCCGTAAACGAACACGAGATGGCAGTACAATCGCTAATGCAATTCAAGTGGGAGTTATGACGTGACTCCTTATGTAACAACTAGATGGCAGCATAGTAAACCTGACAAAAATTGTTACCATCAAAGCCTTTAAGGCCGAGCAATCTGGATATATATGATCTAGGCTTATACTAAGCTGAGTAGTTGAAATACCCCAGTACAGATTTACAAAACCTGTAATGGCAATTACATTAATATTCTCATTATAGAAATATATTTTAGATTTATATATATATTTTTTTTTCTCCCTGTAAGATAGTTCTAGTAAGGTTATATTAAATTAATTTTCATCATTTTACTAGCTATCTCAAATCTCAAATTAATTATAATTGATTGAATTAAATTAGCTCATAAATTAAGTTACTACTTTACCTTATAGGTTTATCTAAATTTAAATAAATATGTAATCTACTAGTCGTTAACTTAACTGAAGAATATTGCTGGAGAACCTTTTAAGTGTAGTGTAAATATTCGTAATATAATATGTATTGTATTGATTAAGGCTGGTTGAGTGGAAGAGAAGGCCTTATGGCCTTAACTCTGCCAGCAAAAATAAAACATTATTATTATTATTATTATTATTATTATTATTATTATTATTATTATTATTATTATTATATTTTCTGATGTCTAAAGCAGCTTTTTTTTATTATTTAGTGGCATTGTTATCTTCTCTGTTATCAGGCAGTATATCTCACTTGGCGATAGTCTATGTGTCAGAGGAATAGCAAATGAATTGCCCCATGCAGAAAGGGCATCAGTCACAAATTTTGAAAAAAAAAAAAAAAAAAAACGAGATATAGATGGAAATAATATCTTTCTGGGTGCCTATGTCGGCCTGTGCAGAAAGGTATTCAGTCCAATGCTTGGAAAGATAGAAACTGAAGCCTCAGGCTCAGAGTTCTATGCTGAAAGGAATACAGTGTACAGAATGTTTTCTTTAGTTTTCTCAAAACTAGGTCTAATGGACTGAAGCCCTTTCAATATAGGGCGATTCAATTATTGTTTGAATGCATCTGAAACCTGATTAGTGTAATATGTAACTAATCACCGATGTATGTAATGAAGGGATAAAGGAACTGGCTACTTTCACTATTACCTTCTGGCCTAGTTGTCTGATAAGTGATGCTTTGTTAGTATCACTTGTAGGCCTAAGGTTCACCTGGTTTTGGACAGTTGACTAAACAACAAAACAATGTTTCTTTCATTTATTTATTGTACCACAATTAATACTTACTTACGTACTTACTTACTTACTGGCCTTTAAGGAACCCGGAGGTTCATTACCGCCCTCACATAAGCCCGCCATTGGTCCCTATCCTGAGCAAGATTAATCCAGTCTCTATCAACATATCCCACCTCCCTCAAATTAATTTTAATATTATCTTCCTATCTACGTCTCGACCTCCCCAAAGGTCCTTTTCCCTCCGGCCTACCATCAAATACTCTATATGCATTTGTGGAATCGCCCATATGTGCTACATGCCCTGCCCATTTCAAACGTCTGGATTTAATGTTCCTAATTATGTCAGGTGAAGAATGCAATGCGTGCAGTTCTGTGTTGTGTAACTTTCTCCATTCTCCTGTAACTTTATCCCTCTAAGCCCCAAATATTTTCCTAAGCACCTTATTCTGAAACACCCTTAACCTATGTTCCTCTCTCAAAGTGAGAGTCCAAGTTTCACAATCATAAAGCACAACCGGTAATATAACTGGTTTATAAATTCTTTCACATTTTTTGACAGCAGACTGGATGATAAAAGCTTCTCAACCGAATAATAACAAGCAATAACAATTATTTATATATATATATATATATATATATATATATATATATATATATATATAAAAATACCTATTTTATATCTGTCTGTGACTATCTACCTATATACCTGTCTGTCTGTTTCGTCTGTCTGTCCGCTCCTATGTCCATCTGTCAGTCCGTGTGTCCGTCCGTCTATCCGTCCGTCTGTCGTCCTCTGTCTGTACATCTGTCGGTCCGTCCATCTATCACTACAACATAAAAGCAACTAAAATAAAATTTTCCAATAATATGACAAATTTTCGAGAAGAGGAAGATAACATACCATTAATACAAGCCGGGTAGTCTGACTACCCCAGGCAGTTTTTAAACAATATTACAAATAGAAATAGAGAACAATAAGTATACAATGCATTGCTGTAATGTGAGAAGCTTATTCAACAAAACCACGTAGCGACAAATGCCTGTAGCGCACATTGATTTTATGCACTAATATTGTAGCCGGGGTAGTCAAAATATCCCGCTTCTTATGGCGAGTGTTAAAAGCTTCCTTTGCCATTGCTATTCTCCTTTTAACTTCCTGGCAACAGTTCATGTGCCGAATTAGTAAAGCTCAAGTAGGGTAAAGTTGCCTAATTCCGTTATACGTTTCTTTTTTTTTCACTGAATGTCACGGGATTGGGTATCTTGCTATGAAGTTCACAGATGTCTCAAAAGTAGCCGAAAGATGCACTCTTTCGAGAAAGATGTCTGGCGCTGTGGTCGAACGGCAAAGCTTTGACTGACATTCAATTTTTAAAAAAAGTATCCCGGGATTAGGTGTATCACGGAAATAGGCAACTTTACCCTATATGAAATTTTTCACTTTTGTATTGCCTCATTTCGAATTGACACGTTTACCTTCATTTCTTTTTAATGGAAAGATATTCTGCAACGTAGCTGAAGTAATCATCTTTTGTGACATTGATAGAGGATTCCGGCAGCAAATAGTTCTCTAGGACAGATTCAGATTCAGGACGCTGGCTACTAAATTATTAGTAGTACAGGGTTGTTTCCGATCTCTGATAACGAATTTGAATGGGGTTATGTGCGTCAGGAATCACACCGACAGGTGAATTTCGGCGAGACTGACCGACCAGTAGTGAGTGATTTCATAATCAGAGTGCACGGTGTATCACAGTAGCAATGCCCAAGAAAATCGAGCCTTATTTCCAAGAAAGGCATCTTGTGTGTACCTAATAAGACTGGCAAAGCTCGGCTGGGATTAATTCCAGAGTGGAAAAAGCAAGCAACCCCCCCCCCCCGTCACAAGTCGGCGCACCCCACGAGATGATATAGATTAATTCCATTCGAGCTTTACCAATCTTATTAAGTATACAGAAGATGCCTTTCTTGGAAATAACGAAACCTCGTTTATTGCAAACTTCTTTTATTTTAACTTAACTGTACTTGGCATCGGAAAGGTTTGTTATGTACACCTCCCAAAAAGCTCGATTTTCTTGGGAATTTATGCTGTGAGTCGCCGTGCACTCTAACTATGAGATCACTCACTACTGGTCTGTCACCTCGCGCCACAATTCAGCTGTCGTGTGACTCCTGACGCACATGATGTCATTCAAATTCGTTATCAGAGATCGGAAACAACCATGTAATAGTAGCATCAGCAGCTTTCATTTTGAATGATTTACTGACTGAATACTCATCTGCGATCGTATCAACCGTAGTAGCCTGATTCTGGACTTCTTCTTGTTTCTTTTTTTCTAAAATAATCAATTACAAACTCTGAAGTCTCTCGAGAGGAGAAGCGGGATATTTCATGGGTTTTCAATAAATTTTGTTTTAGTCTACGGTTATTATGTATTTTATGCTCGACCATGCCGAAATGTAGTAATTATACACCCGGTAGCACCCCTTTAGTGGACCTCATTAAAGTACACCTATTCATTAAAGTTCAGGTGTTCCACCAATCAGAAAACACCTTCGTAGCAATATGAAAGCGCAAGTATCGATTATTCTCGGATATGCAATCGAAAGACAACTAGCGAAACGTCACGGAGGCTGGAAATCCAATACTGTCGCAGAAGGTTATGTTCTGTTACTATAGTAATTAGCGTTAATTGTAAATAATATTCAAATAAATTCAATTTGTCATCTCGTTTTTCAATGTCTAATTCAATTTCAAGGTTATATCAACATTACTTTTTATTTTACTCTCTAGATTATATCAAAGTCAATGACATTTCTTTCTCGGAAAAAAATCAATACTTTCGCGTCTGCGCACATCTCACAATTTACGAGATATTGCACAAGGTCAGTTCCGCTCCCCAGTCAGATAAGAATAGCATGAATACTTATGAATAATTTCAAGTTAGAAATATGGTCGAACATAAATAGTCGTATGAAACTTGCTTATAATGGTAATTAAGACGCTCGTATGAAAATTATGAAACTCGCTTGCGCTCGTTTCATAAACATACTCGCGTCTTAATTATTACCATTATAGGCTCGTTGCATAATGTATTATTATCGTACACCTTATCTCGATGTAGTAGTTGAAGAGGTTTTATTTGAAATTGTGACAGTATTTTAGATCGTTTGTAAATGTTTCTTAACCAATATAGTATGGAATACCAAAAGTTTCCGTCTCGTCTAGAATTTCATTTTCTTGTTCAATAAAATAATAAGCCATGGCGTTTTATTTTGTTGACACAGAAGGTTTGGGTTAGTAGAAATTCATAATGCCAAAATACTTATTTACCAGTACTAAGGAGTCTCTTGTCGGTACTATAAGTTTATCTCCTCCTAGTTTTTATTATTTTAAAACAGAAGCTATGCTAAATTATTTGGACATCTTCATTTTTTTCTGAACTCGAATATTTCCACGGAGACTATTGTTACAAAACTCTACGCGAGTAGAGCAAAATTGAAGGTGTAAGAATGAGACAGTCAAACGCCACACTTTTAACAAAAATGGCTTTTTTGTGCGAGTTCGTTTCTTACACGTACAGTATGAGGAAGCCACTAGTAAAATACAGGTTGTTTAAAAAATACGGGGCATAATTTCAGGTATGTATTTCCCACGTGTAGACAATCAAAACAGTTCATTACAACAAGCTTCATTTCCGAGTTATGACCTTCACAACATTGAAATTCACCGGAACGTTTTTCTTTCCGCAGGTCGTTGTCATTACAGAAGATGTTCAAAATGTCCACCTCCTGCTTGAATATAGACCTCACATCGATGTCTCATTGACCTGCGAACACGATCCCAAACTCCAGGAGTATTGCGTAGCCTATGTCCTCAGAACATGCCACAATTCGATTCCGAAGGGATTCCAAATCAGGCACCGGACACGAATAAACCAATGATTTTAAATGGCCCCACAAGTAGAAATCGAGAGGGTTCAGATCAGGTGAGCGTGGAGGCCAAGCAATTGGGCCACCTCTACCTATCCATCGATCAGGAAACCTTCGATCCAAGTACCGGCGAGCCGTACGACTGAAGTGTACAGGAGCGCCATCATGCAAGAAGTGAATGTGTTGACGATTGATCAGTGGAGTGTCTTCTAAAACATGAGGTATGGTGTTTGTGTACGCCTGCACCGTAAGTCTGTTTACAAGTACATGGGGTCCAACTAATCGATCACCAATGATACCGGCCCACATGTTGAGGGAGAACCGCACCTGGTGATGAGATGGAACAGTTGCACGTGGGTTTTCATACGCCCATACATGCTGATTGTGGAAATTTGTTATGCCATCTCGTGTGAACGGTGCTTCATCTGTAAATAATACTAAGGCAGGAAAGTTCGGATTTACACCACACTGCTGCAAGAACCACTGACAGAACCTAACTTGTGCAGGGTAATCTGCTGGTGACAGGGCCTGTACACGTTGCAAATGATAAGGATACAATTGATACTCTTTCAACAGTCTCCAGACAGTCGTATGAGGAACATTGACTTGCAACGCTACCCTTCGTGTGCTGATAGAAGGAGTCATGTTCACAGCCTCCAGAATCTTCTCCTGTACTTCTGGAGTTGTAGATCTCGGTCGTCCCCTTCCCAAACCAGGAGAGTTAAATTTTCCATACTCGCACAGACGGTAATGGAGACTACATATTTAATGTCTTTCGATCTGGACATTGTCGCTGTTGGTACCTCTCCTGGTACAAACGACGAGCCAGCGCAGCATTGCCATCCGCCTTACCGTACATGAAGTGCATCTCTGCCAGCTCTTGATTTGAATACATGTCGCACAGTCTAACGCCTACACAACACTGAATGTAACCTTCGCCTCGGAATGAACTGTCAGAGTGCCCTCTTAATGTCTCCTTTGACGGCAACGATCTGCGGAAAGAAAAACGTTCCGGTGAATTTCAATGTTGTGAAGGCCATGACTCGGAAATGAAGCATTTCCGGACACATGTTGTAATGAACTGATTTGATTGTCTACATGTGGGAAATAAATACCTGAAATTATGCCGCGTATTATTTAAACACCCTGTATTATAAAAATTAGTCAACGAATGACGTAAGTATACAATAAATAAATTATGATATCGCACTTAATAGCATTGGGCTCTAAACTTTTAACACGCTCTCCTGTAAAATTTTATTTGTGTGGGTTAGTATTATATCATTCTCACCCCTTCAATTTCCATTCCATCTTTCCTCATGCTATCCGAAGAAAACGGGAAGTTTGAGATCATGAAGTGTTTGTGTTGGGTAGTAATATTTCTACATTCTTCACTTAAACAGAATCATTAATCTATTAAAAATTATAAAAAGGCAAAATATATAGCTTCATTATGGTAATACAGTATACACTTACAATTTCATATTATAAATATAAGTACAAACTCGAGATATAAAGGTAGTGGGCCTACTCATTGGCGCTAGAGGAATAATTCCGGTTTCCTAGCAAAAGTTTGGAACACTCTTTCCCTCCCAACATCTATCTTAAAAGAAATAACTAGACAGCGGAAAAAGTCAAATACAAGTCATGTTTACGATTTACAAGTACTATACGCATAGACCAGTCATGTCAATTGATGCCCTTAGAAGCAAGCGCGCGCTTTAGAGCTCAGGACAGCCTAGCGCTTTACAGCGGAAAGGAAAGAGACAGACGAAAGAGATAGTATATGCCGCTTGGTCGAGCTATATTCAGGGATGGCCAGCACTGATTCAATAGATAAAGGGAAGAGAACTTATTAAACCTGTATCCATGTTAATTTTTAGATTTGCTGAGAAGTATAAGTGCATTATAAGAATGTAAGTTTTAATTTTAATGTTCATTTTTCACAAGTTTGATTTTTTTGTTCAAAAGAAATATTTTCTCAACTTTTTTTTATAGAAAAGTGAAATTTTCAGATATAGGCCTATTTATTTAGTAGCCTTGCAGAATGTTTTCATAAATCTAATATACCGTAAATACGAATTACTGAAGGTAGTGTATTGAAAATTTTGAAAATATTGGTATGGAAATTGTTTGTAAGGAAATGAATTAACAAAGCAACTACTATTACATCATAAGCAAAAGATACGTGCCCATGTGTTGTAAAAATGTCAGCTCTATAGCTTAAGCACATTTCGAGAAAATCATTTAACATTTTGATGATAGAAAGTTGCTCACCAATATCACCTTAAAAGTATAATGCGATAAGAGTAGTGTTATGGAATATTAGTTACACTTATAACATATACAGCACCTAGGTAACTTTGCTTTGTATTGTTTTGATTAGTTTATTGATTACTTTTATAGGGCTAAATATACCATCAATATCAATTCCAACTTATCATGTTATACGCAATCTTTTTTTTTTTTTTTTTTTTTTTTGATATTACTTTCTTTATGAATGATGTGTTTCATCCATTTAGTAGAGTATAGATGTACTGCTACGGAATTTATGTGAAAATTCCTTCTTAACTCTTTATTATGTTATTAACATTTAAAACACAACTGCACTTTTGTTTTACACACAATATAGATAATATCAAACAGAAAGAAGCCACATAAAAATAACGACATAAAATTTCATGTTCCGTTTGAAGTTTGTGCACTACTGTTTCCTTAATCCAACAGGCTGCTTATTCATATACACAACCCTTCCTCTTTTCATACTAAGCGGTTGATGCCCGCGCACGACGTCAGGGTCAGAAAAATGCGCTTGCTTTGACATCACTGGCATAGACTATGGCATGAGGTATGCATGCATCCCAGGTACAACAGGGTACCGTCCGCAGAGAGCACCACGCGAACACCGAAAACAACTGCTACTCTGCGTTCTCAATCAGTCCTCTTCTGTACGTGAACAGAGAATATTGAGATACGTAAACATATTCTTCTTATGTTTTCAGTGAAATGATCATAATGCCGAAGACAGATGTTAAAAAACATTGAGTGTATTCTTTAATGCAAGAATATGGTGTCGACGTTTTTAGTAGTGATACTGGTGAAACAAATAAGTGTCGGTTATGTATGTGTGCATTAAAAAAGATAAAACAATCGATAGAACGTCACTGAGTACACAAAACACATGAAAAATTTTGCTCGTATGTTAGAAGAAAATAAGGGTTGAAGTTCAAATTCCGCCTCAAATATGAAATATGGCTTTTGCCAGGATTTGTGTCGGGTGATGATAAGTTGCAATATTTCATTGAAAACGTTGGACAATCCTCACTTTAAAGGGTTTATAGAAAAGTACACAAAATATCCCATTACGATAATTATACCAACGTATAACCAATATTTAGTGATTATTCCTTGTGTCAATTTACATTTCCCCCGGTCTACACCTGCACGCGCCTCTAGTATGCCTACTGTGCTTACGTAAACAACAACCCTCTGACGAGACAAAATAGTCGTGTTGTAGTTACCTTCACATCCGAATGACTTTTTTTCCACTGTCTATAAATACCTATTGCCACTATCAGGGATTCCTTACAAATTTTTAAAAACCATTGCTCTTATTTACCTTAATTATTGAAATTTTTCAGGATATTTCACTGTTGTAAACTTTAAATGTCTTTAACTGAACATTGTATTTAATTCATTACATAAATTTATTATTATCTGGTATGCTTTGACTACGGGAAACCTCAAAATTTGAGGAAGAAAAAAATAAACCTAAAAATTACTTAACTGGTGTTCTCGCCTGGGTGAGAATCGTTAAAAAATTACTGAGTACTTCTGCTTCATGCATAATACAGTTCAGGTTTAAATTCTTAACTGAGTTTTATATGTGATAAGATGTGTGTCAACTCGTTTGAGGCAAATAAAGATACGAAATCGTCGTACGCAATTCCTGAAATAGAGTAACAATTCTTTCAATTTCTTTGAATATGAAGAAAGCGAGTTGATGCTGAACTTGAATCTTTAAGTAGGTAGAGAAAAATAAGACGTTTATCTTATTAGGAGTATGTTCTCCGGTCATGAATAAAGCTGGGACATGTAGAACTAAAAAAATTGGGAAATAGACAAGCAAGAAGGCAGTAAAAATGCTTCGAATAAGCATTCATATAGGTAGTAAAAGAAGAAAATAGACGTATTACAAGTAAATAAAATCATTATTTTCAGGTTAATGTTTGTCATATTCTTTACAATGTGCAATGCTATTCTCGTAGTAAAAACAAAGTACAAAAATATATATTAATTGGTCATTTTACCATGCTTTATCAACTGCTATGGTTATTTACCTAGTGCCTGAGAGAAATGAAGGAGATAACAGCAATATGGATCCACGGTTCAGAGCCGGAAGTTACCCAGCATTTGCTCTTAATGGGTTGAGGAAAAACCCTCGAAATAACCTCAACCAGATAATTTGTCCCAACTGTAATTTGAGCCTGGATCCGCTCATTTCAAGGTCAGACCTGCTAATCGTTACGCCACAGCGGTGAAATATATTTATCTAAGTTTTTCATTGCAAAGGGTGTTCTTCCATCACTAAGAATGTTTTGGAATGTAGAAAAAGTTTCAATATCATAAGACGTGAGTGAAGCATAATTTTAAAATAAGTAACATGATGTAGTTTAAGTTCATGCACCTCTCCACGTAGCATAGCCACTGTTTTCATCATTGTATCTCATCCTGGACTCTCTTAGGATCTTCCCAATCTTTTCCGTAGCCGCAACTCCAACCTTTTCTTAATGTGGACTGGACAGGGACTTGCATTTTTGCCCATTTCGCAAGAAATTCATTCAGTGTTTTATTTTCCAGTTTATTGAAAGGAATATTTGCTGGAGACATGCAGCACATAATCCTGAATTGGACTTTTTGTGATTGTGATTGTTGCTGAAATAAAAATGGCTTTTGTTATCTGGCAACGTTGCTTTGACGCCTCATATTTTTTATCTGGCAACGTTGCTTTGACGCCTCGTATTTTTGTGTTGTTACAAATGATATATATATATTTTAACGTTTAACGTGAATAGAAAAATATTCCATAAACCTTGAATTCATGTTCTAAGTAATGGAAGTTAGGACAGTGGTTCCCAACCAGTGTGTCGCGAAATTTTGGAATTGAAAAATACATTTTATGCTATCCAGAAAGTCTCTTTACAACGCATTTTTTATTTACAACGAAATCTTTGATATAATAATTTTATTTTGAGACAGACTTTACCAATGAAGTAATGCTCAGTTTAATTTTTTCTGCCTAGGGATAATTTGAATGGAAGTGAACACCTGAAACAATTAATATTTTAAGGAGAAAAATTCGCTCCGGCGCCGGGGATCGAACCCGGGTCCTTGGTTCTACGTACCAAGCGCTCTAACCACTGAGCTACGCCGAATTCTATCCACAGCACCGGACCGAACCCCTCTCCTTCGTTGTTTCCCTTTTGGCCTGAGGGGTTCGGTCCGGTGCTGTGGATAGAATTCGGCGTAGCTCAGTGGTTAGAGCGCTTAGTACGTAGAACCAAGGACCCGGGTTCGATCCCCGGCGCCGGAGCAAAATTTTCTCCTTAAAATATTAATTGTAAATATCACAGATATTATTCTGTAGGACAAATTAATAAATCGGTAATCAACCTGAAACAATGCTTAGTAATTCGTTTACTCTTCCCACTTAGTAATAAACAAGGTTTAGAATTGTCAGAATATATTGGTCAGTTACAGTTTATACATGTGAGCGGTGATAGTACGACTAGGCTATTTTATCAAAGTGCTTTATTTAGATTTTATCATTGACAAATTGTTAATTCGAAAAATATAATCTGAATCAAGTTCTGGATTGGTTGAAAACCCTTCTAATTCAAATAATGTGAGCGAAAATTCCATTCAGGGTTCACAAAAACGTATCACGTTTCGTAAATAAAGTGATGAATACTTGCAATAAGGTTTTACGTGGCGTGGAGATGAATATAAACAAAATCCCGAGTGTCTTATATGCGGAAATGTTTTGTCAAATTAGTCGATGGTGGCGAATAAACTAAAAAGACATTTAGAACTGCACTTTTCAAGGTCATACTTGTGTGAATCAGCATTTTCTACCCTAAACAAAGGAACAGACTGCTGCATCTTGAATATGATTTTCGTGTTGGCATGTCAATCACTAGGTCACGTATAGATAAACTCTGTGCAATCCACAAAGCGCAGACTTCACATTATTTCAAGTAGGTGAGTTTTAAAAAACGATAATAAAAATTTTTGTACCATTAAGTACGAGAAAAATTCGTACCGGCACCGGGAATCGAACCCAGGACCTCTCAGCTGTGCGCGCTGAGTGCTCTCTAACCAACTGAGCTATGCCGGGACCCGACTCACGACGCCGGCCGAACTCCTCTCGTAGTATCGTGTTACGGCCTTACTGCCTGCACTTGAGACGATACACGTCATATATGTACAGGAGCGCATATTACATGACTTTATGGCCATATTCAACAACAGTTTCTTTAAACTTTTAACATCATATATGTATCAAATATGAATGCGGTCTCGCCCACCTCATTATATTTTGCTGGACTAGTGTGACTAGTCAGTTTGTTTTTGTACCATTAAGTACGAGAAAAATTCGTACCGGCACCGGGAATCGAACCCAGGACCTCTCAGCTGTACGCGCTGAGTGAGCTCCTGTACATATATGACGTGTATCGTCTCAAGTGCAGGCAGTAAGGCCGTAACACGATACTACGAGAGGAGTTCGGCCGGCGTCGTGAGTCGGGTCCCGGCATAGCTCAGATGGTTAGAGAGCACTCAGCGCGCACAGCTGAGAGGTCCTGGGTTCGATTCCCGGTGCCGGTACGAATTTTTCTCGTACTTAATGGTACAAAAACAAACTGACTAGTCACACTAGTCCAGCAAAATATAATGAGGTGGGCGAGACCTCATTCATATTTGATACATAGATAATAAAAATATTTTATCGGATATGCAATATCATAGATAGGTTGGGATTTTTGACACATATCTTTGTTTTCTTCTAATGCCAATCAAGTTGCTGCTTGCTTTTTTAGAATTTTCGATTGCTTATTAACAAAGACCTATCTACAACACTGGATCGGAAAGGCGTTCCGGCACCTTTTTGTTGCATTCTTCATCATGGAACCGAAATATATGTGAATAACTATGTTTTTAATATAATTTTTCTTCGAATTCCGCTTAGACCTTGAAAGTCTTAGTTGGACGAAAATGAGATTAAAAACGACAAAATTTCCGTGCAGTGAACAGTAATCATCTCCCCGTCCGCTATACAATATTCTACACAGAGTTCCACAACATTTTTTTCCAAAAGAAAAGCACTCTTTTTATTATTAATAAAAACAGATAATTATGTCTTGATATCGTGGGCGTACAGTAATGTGTGTTGTCAGTCAAAAAATTTTGGGAACAATTGGGTTAGGATATCAAAACCTCACAACTTACTACTCTTTTGTAAGTTTCGCAGAAGATGACCTTGTTGTTTGTAGTCAAATTAGGATAATTTCCATAATCTGCTAACCGTTTCTCTTTAGAACCACGCTCCTAGAAAATAATTGTTTTTCCATTGTTTTGGCTTAAATGTTCTTCTCGTTGTTCTATTGGTTAATGTAGAATCTTTACAAAGCTCACTTGTTGAGTTGAAATCACAAAAGACTCCCAACATCAATGAAAAATATGAAATGAAACAAATACGATGAACTACCGTAGTAATAGCATATGGAAGAGAACAGAGATAACATATTCTACAAACTTAGCTACTGACTATGACGCAGTCTGATATGAAGTTCACGCAAGGTGATTTTTGTTGCCATAGAAAAGAGCTAAACATCAGCCACACTATATAACCCCAGCACGCCTTCAATTATATTCCTTTTCCATTCCTTCTTTGACAGTGGAATGAAGGGAAGAAACGATTTCAAACTTTGAAAATTTAAAAGACCAACATAGGCATTTACTGGCTTCAGTTAAAGAAATAGCGACTTATCACCAAAATACGAACTTTTAAGGGCAATAAAACTTCTTAATCCTAAGACTCTATAATGAATATTTAATTTAAGAATCTTTAACGTTGATTAATCCTCTTATTGAAGTTTTGGCTTATATGTTCATCTATTATCGGGCAGTACATCTCACTTGACGATATGTGTCAGAGGAAGAACTATTGTTTGTATGCATCTGAAATCTGACTAGTGTAATATGTAGCTAATCGGCGATGTAAGTAATGAACAGGGAAAGGAACTGGCCATCCTACCCCATTTCTCCTGGAATAGTTGTCTCATAAGTGGTGCCTTCTTCGTATCACTTGTGAGGTTCAGGCCTGTCTTCAGACAATTCACTAAACAACAATAAAGGAACAAAATAGGAAAAAAGAGCAAAGTAACAGCTCTAGTCATTATATAAAAGTGCTCTTTAGTTTAATGATGAAATAATTCGTAATGCAATCAGTTTATATTAATATTTATAACGCTGTGCTTCAGTATATAAATTTTTGTAATCTTCTCGTTTTAGCGGCAGAGTTAGTTTGTAACTTTAAAACAGACTGTACACTCGTGTTACATAGACTAAGTAAGTTCTGTTGTCTAACCATGCTTAACCATCAGCTTAACCCGCAATTCATGTCGTTACCGATCCAACATCACCAGTCAAGTGCCGTGTCGAGCACTACGCGTTGTTGTGTGTTCGTTGAGGCATGGAATTTAATCTTCTCTGAGATACGTAGAGAATCCATAGCACCCTTCAACAAATTGCCCATGAAAGTAGGAGATTATTCACGTTATGGAAGAAATTTAATACACAATTGTGGTAATCAGTTATTTTTTTTACTGCTTTAATAAATTATTTATATCTGACTCTCTAGTGAACATACCTGTACACGTGAAGCGATTTTAACAACGTGATGTACACTGACGTTAAAGATATCTAATCTACTAATCGATAGTGATCGATAATTTGCTGGTGTAAGTGAGGCTTGTTTAATTATTACTTCTATAAATATATGGAGAAGATAATAGTCACTGTTGCCAATAGAACATAAATATACCCGCATTGTAGAATTCAGTTTCCCATCCCACTCTACTGATTATAAAACAACATTGGGTTTAACTGGAAACCGCTGATATTGTCAATTAAGAGAATAATTTATGCTTAATCTGCATAATCATATTCCCTGACAGTTTTTAACGGTCCCAATAATGGTGCCACCCATTGAGAACCAGCGAAACTCTTTCAAAGTTTGTCAATTTTTTTATATCTTGGGTTCTGACTTAACCCGTGGTTGAAAAGGTCGCTTACGCGATCATAAAATCGCAGGTGTGATATCTTTGAACGTCAATGTACATATGAATGACAGTTCAAAACTTAGGTCACAAAGGAGTCACAACTACAAATTTGTAATTCCCTCATATGAGACAGTAATTGAGATGGTTTCATATCACCCAGCTTGGTTTTACTTAAGAAATTTTTTGTTTTAATTATATATCATTCCTTCGTTTAAATATCGATATTTTCGGTATCAGGTGAATTAGTTACAATGTCTCTTTCTATATTTATTTATTTGCATAATGACTAGTATATGATATTTACAATCATTGACTGAGGGGAAACAAGAAAGTGATGAACAAAACTACGGATTAAGTAATCAAAAACGTTCGGGCTCTGGCTTCCCAGTAGCGGTCGACTTCCTTGGAGGATTTCAGAGCCGGGCATTTTGCAAGATGTTGTCTGCCATGTCTTCCTGTTGGTGGCACAAAATGCAGGCTGGTGATGGCAGGATGCCAAGACGATCGAGGTGTTTACCTAGGATGTCATGTTTAGTGTTACGGCGAAAGCTTGCAACTGGTAGTCTTCTGGGTTCAGGAGGTATATCCTTCAGTAATTTCCTACGTTGTCTCTTTCTATATAAAGTACATCATTTAAAGCTCCAATTATGGAACCAAATGGAGATGTCATGTGTTTAGGATAACGTCCATGAGGAGAATGTTTTTGGGCCGTACGCTGAAAATGTGGAATGGGATTGTAACAGGCCATTAACCCTAATACATGAAAGGAAGAAGAAAAGAAGACATTGCACTGCTCTAAGATTACTTTCGACGTATGTTTAAAGTCTCCTTGTGTTTTGTCAACAACATTCAATTTCACCATCACCAACTTTACAGACTCCATTACTATCTTCACTTCATCAATAATCAATTTATTAAAACTGAGACTCGTATAATGTAAATTTTTCAATTTATTTCCCTATACCTAGGTTCTCTCGTTTGTGACTAATGGTTACTCTAAATTAATCTCTACTTAAAATAACTTAAAATGTAAATATTTGTTGCTCTTTTTGATCGGAGCAATAGACTTTATAAACTACACATCGAAACTATTTAATAATTTGATTCCAGACTACCTCTCTTGGAGAAGGAAGCAACAATAAATGTAGCTGTATACGGTGCAACATTGGAAGTTTACGAGCTGCCATTAGACGTAAACATCCTGGATTGCTTTCAAAGGCTGTACTACTCCTCCACGATAATGCTCTGCCACACACTGTCAATGCCACTCAAGAACGATTGCGACATTTTCGGTGGGAAACTTTGGAACACCCACCATACAGCCCTGATCCCGTACCAAGTGATTATCATCTCTTCCCGGCTTTGAGTGTACAGATTCCAAAGTGATGAAGACGTTAAAACGGCGGTGAAACGCTGTTTCAACACGAAGGCTAAACCTTTTTATGATAATGGCATCGAGCTCGTCCAACGGTTAGACAAATACCTTAATCGCCATGGAGACTATGTCGAAAAATAAACAGTTGAGCGTAGAGCACAATGTGCAGTGTTTTATGTACAAAATAAAATATGAATATAAAAAAAAATATATCCTGTAAACTTAATTTTGGGACGCCCCTCGTAAATTTGTGCTAGCTTTACCTGCATCAACGTTACAACAGAAAGATTTTCCATCGCAGATACTTTGTTCGCTGATGGCAAGAATAGGTTTAGTACGGAAATTGTTAAGGAAATAATTATTATTAAAATTCATTTTCAAGATACTCTATGTCTAATTTTTTTATAAAATTCTGTTGGAAAATGTAAAAGGCCTGAATGATATACGGCACATTCCTCTGTAAAGTATAACATAAAGCAACTTTGGAAATTTCGCACAGTGAAAGTCCAGGATAATAGAGAGCCAGAAATAGGTACATTATGTAAGATGGAAACAATCTTTGCTTGATATAGCCTATTGTTTAGACTTGATTATAGTAACACTGAAATATTTTTATTTTTACGTGTGTATTAAAAGGTAATACTAATAGTAATTTATGTATCAAGTGCGAAATGAAGATGTTTATAGCGAGGGCTACGGGATTGCTCTCGACGGTCTCTGGCCCGAGGGTGCAAGTGGCCCGAGGTTTAAACATGAAATTTCGCCAAAGGTTCATACATTATTTTGTGGCGCACTAATCCGTAATTAAATATGTTAAAACTTTTTGATAAAAGTTTTAATTTAGGAATTCTCTTTGTGTTTGCATGTCTTGTTTAGCGCATTTTGTTAGGGTATTTAGGGGCTGTGTATACTTAAAAAAATAAGAATACGTAGAATAAAAATTATTCGGTGAAGGAGGCCATGCGTGATGCTATTAGTTCTTTGTTGTTGGATACCAGTCTCTGAATTTAATAAACAGTGTTCTGTTATGTTGGAAAATATGTCGAAATTTGTTAAAACCGAAATTTATTCTGTAGTTGTTATTAAAGCCAAACAATCTGAAGA